>NC_089838.1:341923690-342571190 GCF_035609145.1 Eleutherodactylus coqui
TCTGTTCTCCTCACACTTCGGTGTCCGTCCGTTCTCCTTACACCTCGGTGTCCATCCGTTCACCTCACACCTTGGTGTCCGTCCGTTCTCCTCACACCTCGGTGTCCTCTCTGTTCTCCTCACACCTCGGTGTCTTCTCTGTTCTCCTCACACCTCAGTGTCCGTCCTTTCTCCTCACACCTCAGTGTCCGTCCGTTCTCCTCACACCTCGGTGTCCGTCCATTCTCCTCACACCTCGGTGTCCGTCCATTCTCCTCACACCTCGGTGTCCGTCCATTCTCCTCACACCTCGGTGTCCGTCCATTCTCCTCACACCTCGGTGTCCGTCCATTCTCCTCACACCTCGGTGTCCGTCCATTCTCCTCACACCTCGGTGTCCGTCCATTCTCCTCACACCTCGGTGTCCGTCCATTCTCCTCACACCTCGGTGTCCGTCCATTCTCCTCACACCTCGGTGTCCGTCCATTCTCCTCACACCTCGGTGTCTGTCCGTTCTCCTCATACCTCGGTGCCTGTCCGTTCTCCTCATACCTCGGTGTCTTCTCTGTTCTCCTCACACCTCGGTGTCTTCTCTGTTCTCCTCACACCTCGGTGTCTTCTCTGTTCTCCTCACACCTCGGTGTCTTCTCTGTTCTCCTCACACCTCGGTGTCTTCTCTGTTCTCCTCACACCTCGGTGTCTTCTCTGTTCTCCTCACACCTCGGTGTCTTCTCTGTTCTCCTCACACCTCGGTGTCTTCTCTGTTCTCCTCACACCTCGGTGTCTTCTCTGTTCTCCTCACACTTTGGTGTCTTCTCTGTTCTCCTCACACCTCAGTGTCTGTCTCTTTCTCACACCTCGGTGTCTCCTTAGCTCTCCTCGCACTTCAGTGTCTGTCTCTTTCTCACACCTCACCTCGCTGTCTCTTCACCTCTTCTGACACCTCGCTGTCTCCTCACATTTCAGTGTCTGTCTTTCTCACACCTCGCGGTCTTATCACATTTCAGTGGCTGTCTCTTTATTCCACCTCGCTGTCTCCTCACACTTTAGTGTCTGTCTCTTCCTCACACCTCGCTGTCTCCTCACATTTCAGTTGCTGTCTCTTTCTCACATTTCAGTGTCTGTCTCGTTCTCACACCTCGCTGTCTCCTCACATTTCAGTGTCTGTCTCTTCCTCACACCTCGCTGTCTCCTCACATTTCAGTGCCTGTCTCTTTCTCACACCTCACTGTCCCCTCACATTTCAGTGGCTGTCTCTTTCTCACACCTAGCTGTCTCCTCACATTTCAGTGCCTGTCTCTTCCTCACACCTCGCAGTCTCCTCACATTTCAGTGCCTGTCTCTTTCTCACACCTCACTGTCCCCTCACATTTCAGTGCCTGTCTCTTCCTCACACCTCCTTGCTGTCTCTCACGTCTCAAAATGATGGTCTCTTGTCTCACCCTGGCTAGCACTCTACAACTGCCTCCCGTTCTCCTTACATTTCTCACACCTCGCTGTCTCCTCACATTTCAGTGTCCTGTCTCTTTCTCACACCTCGCTGTCTCCTCACATTTCAGTGTCTGTCTCTTTCTCACACCTCGCTGTCTCCTCACAATTTCAGTGTCTGTCTCTTCCTCACACCTCGCTGTCTCCTCACATTTCAGTGTCTGTCTCTTTCTCACACCTCGCTGTCTCCTCACACTTTAGTGTCTGTCTCTTCCTCACACCTCGCTGTCTCCTCACATTTCAGTGTCTGTCTCTTTCTCACACCTCGCTGTCTCCTCACATTTCAGTGTCTGTCTCTTCCTCACACCTCGCTGTCTCCTCACATTTCAGTCTGTCTCTTCCTCACACCTCGCTGTCTCCTCACATTTCAGTGTCTGTCTCTTTCTCACACCTCGCTGTCTCCTCACATTTCAGTGTCTGTCTCTTCCTCACACCTCGCTGTCTCCTCACATTTCAGTCTGTCTCTTCCTCACACCTCGCTGTCTCCTCACATTTCAGTGCCTGTCTCTTTCTCACACCTCGATGTCTCCTCACATTTCAGTCTGTCTCTTCCACACACCTCGCTGTGTCCTCACATTTCAGTGGCTGTCTCTTCCTCACACCTCGCTGTCTCCTCACATTTCAGTCTGTCTCTTCCTCACACCTCGCTGTCTCTTCAGTATTTTCTCGTGTTTCTTTTTTTATTTTTCCCGCTCGCTGTTGATTGACAGGTGACGTCACTGCAGTGGGCGGGCGGAGCAGACAGACACATGATACAAGAGCGCACACGTCACGGAAGGGGCGGGACATGCTGTGTGGCCGTCGGTAGGGGGAGCTCTGGGTTGAGTGGCAGGGGGCTAGATGAGGAATGCGGCGGGAATTAGGCGTGTCCGCCGGATAGAGACGTGATGACGTCATCTTATGGGCGGGGGTTCCCGGCCTGGTGATGGCGGCTCCCGCCGGGTGAGCAGCTGAGAGGACAAGGAGGAGCCGCCGGGCCTGAGAGCTCTACACCAAGAGACCCGGCTCGGCACCGGATACCCCCGCGGTACGTCCCTCTTCCTCATCGTCTTCACTGACTAAACATGACCTGACCTACCCCCCTCCCATGTACTATACCTGACCTACCCCCCCTCCCATGTACTATACCTGACCTACCCCCCCTCCCATATACTATACCTGACCTACCCCCCTCCCATATACTATACCTGACCTACCCCCCTCCCATATACTATACCTGACCTACCCCCCCCCTCCTATACTATACCTGACCTAAGCTCCACTATACTATACCTGACCTACCCCCCTCCCATATACTATACCTGACCTACCCCCCTCCCATATACTATACCTGACCTACCCCCCTCCCATATACTATACCTGACCTACCCCCCTCCCATATACTATACCTGACCTACCCCCCCCCTCCCATATACTATACCTGACCTACCCCCCCCTCCCATATACTATACCTGACCTACCCCCCCTCCCATATACTATACCTGACCTACCCCCCCCCTCCCATATACTATACCTGACCTACCCCCTCCCATATACTATACCTGACCTACCCCCTCCATATACTATACCTGACCTACCCCCTCCCATATACTATACCTGACCTACCCCCTCCCATATACTATACCTGACCTAAGCTCCACTATACTATACCTGACCTACCCCCCTCCCATATACTATACCTGACCTACCCCCCCTCCCATATACTATACCTGACCTACCCCCCCTCCCATATACTATACCTGACCTACCCCCCTCCCATATACTATACCTGACCTACCCCCTCCCATATACTATACCTGACCTACCCCCCCTCCCATATACTATACCTGACCTACCCCCCTCCCATATACTATACCTGACCTACCCCCCCTCCCATATACTATACCTGACCTACCCCCCCTCCCATATACTATACCTGACCTACCCCCCCCTCCCATATACTATACCTGACCTACCCCCTCCCATATACTATACCTGACCTACCCCCTCCCATATACTATACCTGACCTACCCCCTCCCATATACTATACCTGACCTACCCCCTCCCATATACTATACCTGACCTAAGCTCCATATACTATACCTGACCTACCCCCCTCCCATATACTATACCTGACCTACCCCCTCTCCATATACTATACCTGACCTACCCCCCTCCCATATACTATACCTGACCTACCCCCCTCCCATATACTATACCTGACCTACCCCCCCCCTCCCATAATACTATACCTGACCTACCCCCCTCCCATATACTATACCTGACCTACCCCCTCCCATATACTATACCTGACCTACCCCCCCCCATATACTATACCTGACCTACCCCCTCACCATATACTATACCTGACCTACCCCCCCTCCCATATACTATACCTGACCTACCTACCCCCCTCCCATATACTATACCTGATCTACCTACCCCCCCTCCCATATACTATACCTGACCTACCTACCCCCCCTCCCATATACTATACCTGACCTACCCCCCCTCCCATATACTATACCTGACCTACCCCCCCCTCCATATACTATACCTGACCTACCCCCCCCTCCCATATACTATACCTGACCTACCCCCTCCATATACTATACCTGACCTACCCCCTCCCATATACTATACCTGACCTACCCCCTCCCATATACTATACCTGACCTACCCCCTCCCATATACTATACCTGACCTACCCCCCCTCCCATATACTATACCTGACCTACCCCCCCTCCCATATACTATACCTGACCTACCCCCCCTCCCATATACTATACCTGACCTACCCCCCTCCCATATACTATACCTGACCTACCCCCCTCCCATATACTATACCTGACCTACCCCCCCTCCCATATACTATACCTGACCTACCCCCCTCCCATATACTATACCTGACCTACCCCCCCTCCCATATACTATACCTGACCTACCCCCCCTCCCATATACTATACCTGACACTACCCCCCTCCCCCTCCTATACTGTACCTGACCTACCCCCTCCTATATACTATACCTGACCTACCCCCTCCCCCACCATATACTATACCTGACCTACCCCCCCCCCCTCCTATACTATACCTGACCTACCCCCCTCCCCTCCTATACTTACCTGACCTACCCCCCTCCTATATACTATACCTGACCTACCCCCTCCCCCTCCTATACTATACCTGACCTACCCCCTCCCCCTCCTATATACTATACCTGACCTACCCCCCTCCTATATACTATACCTGACCTACCCCCCCCCTCCTATACTATACCTGACCTACCCCCCCCTCCTATACTATACCTGACCTACCCCCCCCCTCCTATACTATACCTGACCTACCCCCCCCCTCCTATACTATACCTGACCTAAGCTCCACCTACTATACTATACCTGACCTACCCCCTCCCATATACTATACCTGACCTACCCCCCTCCCATATACTATACCTGACCTACCCCCCTCCCATATACTATACCTGACCTACCCCCCCTCCCATATACTATACCTGACCTACCCCCCTCCATATACTATACCTGACCTACCCCCCTCCCATATACTATACCTGACCTACCCCCCTCCCATATACTATACCTGACCTACCCCCCCTCCCATATACTATACCTGACCTACCCCCCCTCCCATATACTATACCTGACCTACCCCCCCTCCCATATACTATACCTGACCTACCCCCCTCCCATATACTATACCTGACCTACCCCCCCTCCCATATACTATACCTGACCTACCCCCCTCCCATATACTATACCTGACCTACCCCCCTCCCCCTCCTATACTGTACCTGACCTACCCCCCTCCTATATACTATACCTGACCTACCCCCCTCCCCCTCCTATACTATACCTGACCTACCCCCCTCCTATATACTATACTGACCTACCCCCCCCCTCCTATACTATACCTGACCTACCCCCCTCCCCCTCCTATACTGTACCTGACCTACCCCCCTCCCCCTCCTATATACTATACCTGACCTACCCCCCTCCCCCTCCTATACTATACCTGACCTACCCCCCTCCCCCTCCTATACTATACCTGACCTACCCCCCTCCCCCTCCTATACTATACCTGACCTACCCCCCTCCCTCCTATTCTATACCTGACCTACCCCCTCCTATATACTATACCTGACCTACCCCCCCCCCCTCCTATACTATACCTGACCTACCCCCCCCCTCCTATACTATACCTGACCTACCCCCCCCCTCCTATACTATACCTGACCTAAGCTCCACTATACTATACTATACCTGACCTACCCCCCTCCCATATACTATACCTGACCTACCCCCCTCCATATACTATACCTGACCTACCCCCCCTCCCATATACTATACCTGACCTACCCCCCCTCCCATATACTATACCTGACCTACCCCCCCTCCCATATACTATACCTGACCTACCCCCCTCCCATATACTATACCTGACCTACCCCCCTCCCATATACTATACCTGACCTACCCCCCCTCCCATATACTATACCTGACCTACCCCCCCTCCCATATACTATACCTGACCTACCCCCCCTCCCATATACTATACCTGACCTACCCCCCCCTCCCATATACTATACCTGACCTACCCCCCCCTCCCATATACTATACCTGACCTACCCCCCCTCCCATATACTATACCTGACCTACCCCCCTCCCATATACTATACCTGACCTACCCCCCCTCCCACATACTATACCTGACCTACCCCCCCCTCCCATATACTATACCTGACCTACCTCCCCTCCCATATACTCTACTGACCTACCCCCCCTCCATATACTCTACCTGACCTACCCCCCCCTCCCATATACTCTACCTGACCTATCTGACCTACCCCCCCTCCCATATACTCTACCTGACCTACCCCCCCTCCCATATACTCTACCTGACCTACCCCCCCTCCCATATACTATACCTGACCTAAGCTCCACTATACTATACCTACCCCCTCCTATACTATACCTGACCTACCCCCCCCCTCCTATACTATACCTGACCTACCCCCCCTCCTATACTATACCTGACCAACCCCCCTATACTATACCTGACCTACCCCCCCCTCCTATACTATACCTGACCTACCCCCCCTCCTATACTATACCTGACCAACCCCCCCCTATACTATACCTGACCAACCCCCCCTATACTATACCTGACCAACCCCCCCTATACTATACCTGACCTACCACCACCCCCTCCTATACTATAGCTGACCTACCCCTCCTATACTATAGCTGACCTACCCCTCCTATACTATAGCTGACCTACCCCTCATACTATAGCTGACCTACCCCCCCTATACTATAGCTGACCTACCCCCCCTATACTATAGCTGACCTACCCCCCCTATACTATACCTGACCTACCCCCCCCATACTATATCTGACCTACCCCCCCCCCCTATACTATACCTGACCTACCCCCCCTATACTATACCTGACCTACCCCCCCATCTATACTATACCTGACCTACCCCCCCCATACTATACCTGACCTACCCCCCCCCCTCCTATACTATACCTGACCTACCCCCCCATACTATACCTGACCTACCCCTCCTATACTATAGCTGACCTACCCCCCCCTCCTATACTATAGCTGACCTACCCCCCCCTCCTATACTATAGCTGACCTACCCCCCCTCCTATACTATAGCTGACCTACCCCCCCCTCCTATACTATAGCTGACCTACCCCCCCCTCCTATACTATAGCTGACCTACCCCCCCTCCTATACTATAGCTGACCTACCCCCCCTCCTATACTATAGCTGACCTACCCCCCCTCCTATACTATAGCTGACCTACCCCCCCTCCTATACTATAGCTGACCTACCCCCCCTCCTATACTATAGCTGACCTACCCCCCCTCCTATACTATAGCTGACCTACCCCCCCTCCTATACTATAGCTGACCTACCCCCCCTCCTATACTATAGCTGACCTACCCCCCCTCCTATACTATAGCTGACCTACCCCCCCTCCTATACTATAGCTGACCTACCCCCCCATACTATATCTGACCTACCCTACCCCCCTCCTATACTATACCTGACCTACCCCCCCTCCTATACTATACCTGACCTACCCCCCCCTCCTATACTATACCTGACCTACCCCCCCTCCTATACTATACCTGACCTACCCCCCCCCTCCTATACTATACCTGACCTACCCCCCCCTCCTATACTATACCTGACCTACCCCCCCCTCCTATACTATACCTGACCTACCCCCCCCCTCCTATACTATACCTGACCTACCCCCCCCCCTCCTATACTATACCTGACCTACCCCCCCCCTCCTATACTATACCTGACCTACCCCCCCCCTCCTATACTATACCTGACCTACCCCCCCCCTCCTATACTATACCTGACCTACCCCCCCCCTCCTATACTATAGCTGACCTACCCCCCCCCCCCCCTATACTATAGCTGACCTACCCCCCCTCCTATACTATAGCTGACCTACCCCCCCTCCTATACTATAGCTGACCTACCCCCCCTCCTATACTATAGCTGACCTACCCCCCCTCCTATACTATAGCTGACCTACCCCCCCCCCTCCTATACTATAGCTGACCTACCCCCCCCCTCCTATACTATAGCTGACCTACCCCCCCCCTCCTATACTATAGCTGACCTACCCCCCCCCCTCCTATACTATAGCTGACCTACCCCCCCCCCTCCTATACTATAGCTGACCTACCCCCCCCTCCTATGCTATAGCTGACCTACCCCCCCCCCTATACTATAGCTGACTCCCCCCCCCTCCTATACTATACCTGACCTACCCCCCCCTCCTATACTATACCTGACCTACCCCCCTCTCCTCCTACCCCCCTCTCCTATACTATAGCTGACCTACCCCCCTCTCCTATACTATAGCTGACCTACCCCCCTCTCCTATACTATAGCTGACCTACCCCCCCTATACTATAGCTGACCTACCCCCCCCCCTATACTATAGCTGACCTACCCCCCTCCTATACTATAGCTGACCTACCCCCCCTCCTATACTATAGCTGACCTACCCCCCCTCCTATACTATAGCTGACCTACCCCCCCTCCTATACTATAGCTGACCTACCCCCCCTCCTATACTATAGCTGACTTCCCCCCCTCCTATACTATAGCTGACTTCCCCCCCTCCTATACTATAGCTGACTTCCCCCCCCTCCTATACTATAGCTGACTTCCCCCCCCTCCTATACTATAGCTGACTTCCCCCCCCTCCTATACTATAGCTGACTTCCCCCCCCCTCCTATACTATAGCTGACTTCCCCCCCCCTCCTATACTATAGCTGACTTCCCCCCCTCCTATACTATAGCTGACCTCCCCCCCTCCTATACTATAGCTGACCTACCCCCCTCCTATACTATACCTGACCTACCCCCCCTCCTATACTATACCTGACCTACCCCCCCTCCTATACTATACCTGACCTACCCCCCCTCCTATACTATATCTGACCTACCCCCCCATACTATATCTGACCTACCCCCCCCTATACTATATCTGACCTACCCCCCCCCCCTCCTATACTATACTTGACCTACCCCCCCTCCTATACTATACCTGACCTACCCCCCCTCCTATACTATACCTGACCTACCCCCCCTCCTATACTATACCTGACCTACCCCCCCCTCCTATACTATACCTGACCTACCCCCCCCTCCTATACTATACCTGACCTACCCCCCCTCCTATACTATACCTGACCTACCCCCCCCTCCTATACTATACCTGACCTACCCCCCCCCTCCTATACTATACCTGACCTACCCCCCCCCCTCCTATACTATACCTGACCTACCCCCCCCTCCTATACTATACCTGACCTACCCCCCCTCCTATACTATACCTGACCTACCCCCCCCCCCTCCTATACTATACCTGACCTACCCCCCCCCTCCTATACTATACCTGACCTACCCCCCCCCTCCTATACTATACCTGACCTACCCCCCCCTCCTATACTATACCTGACCTACCCCCCCTCCTATACTATACCTGACCTACCCCCCCCCCTCCTATACTATACCTGACCTACCCCCCCCCCTCCTATACTATACCTGACCTACCCCCCCCTCCTATACTATACCTGACCTACCCCCCCCTCCTATACTATACCTGACCTACCCCCCCCCTCCTATACTATACCTGACCTACCCCCCCCCTCCTATACTATACCTGACCTACCCCCCCCCTCCTATACTATACCTGACCTACCCCCCCCCTCCTATACTATACCTGACCTACCCCCCCCACCCCCTTCACTATACCTGACCTACCCCCCCCCCACCCCCTTCTATACTATACCTGACCTTTGCCCCCCCCCCCCCCCATCTATACTATACACTATACCTCCCCCTCTCCCCCCCTCTATGCCTGGCCTCGGCCCCTCTATACTGTACCCGACTTATTATCAAGCCATGTTTCTGTTATTCCTACTATGTGGTAAATGTTCATCAGACATTCTCGCTTCAAGTCCACCCAGTTTACTGTCTTAATGGAAAGAGTAACTCAGCCGCGCTCGCCACCGTGCTAGTCCAACAAGAGATCCAAGAAGGATGTCTGATTTCAGTTTACTGATCAGTCTCTGTGCATCTGTCGCCATACAAGTAATGCGGTGTTTGTTCTCTGTATTCATTCTGCTACTTGTGGTCCTACTGGCTGAAGGCCCATCGAGACAACGATTATATCTCACGATTCGCTCACAGCTGTCTTTTCAGCGATGATTGTTGTGTATACGCGCCCATCGTGCATTTCTCGTCACCTGTTTGTTAATCGTTGTCCATCGTTCGGCCGCTCGTTTTGCGTTTGGTTTACATGAGTGGTTAATGGTTTTGTTGGAGTGAACATTCAGCTGGCTGAAGGCAGAGCGATTGGCTGTCGGGGCGACAAAGCTTTGACTTTTAACTCGCCAGCTAGTTCTCCATCATTGGCCGCGCCGTTGTGACATCCTGCAAGCAACCACCAGGACCGTTCAAAGATTGATTTTCATTTTTATTCGATCCAATATTCCCCCCCCCCCCCTTCCTTCCCCACTTCTAGACCAGACATGACCCCCGTAACGCTTCCCCACTTCTAGACCAGACATGACCCCCGTAACGCTTCCCCACTTCTAGACCAGACAGGACCCCCGTAACGCTTCCCCACTTCTAGATCAGACAGGACCCCCGTACCGCTTCCCCACTTCTAGATCAGACAGGACCCCCGTACCGCTTCCCCACTTCTAGACCAGACAGGACCCCCGTAACGCTTCCCCACTTCTAGACCAGACAGGACCCCCGTAACGCTTCCCCACTTCTAGACCAGACAGGACCCCCGTAACGCTTCCCCACTTCTAGACCAGACAGGACCCCCGTAACGCTTCCCCACTTCTAGACCAGACAGGACCCCCGTAACGCTTCCCCACTTCTAGACCAGACAGGACCCCCGTAACGCTTCCCCACTTCTAGACCAGACAGGACCCCCGTAACGCTTCCCCACTTCTAGACCAGACAGGACCCCCGTAACGCTTCCCCACTTCTAGACCAGACAGGACCCCCGTAACGCTTCCCCACTTCTAGACCAGACAGGACCCCCGTAACGCTTCCCCACTTCTAGACCAGACAGGACCCCCGTAACGCTGCCCCACTTCTAGACCAGACAGGACCCCCGTAACGCTGCCCCACTTCTAGACCAGACAGGACCCCCGTACCGCTGCCCCACTTCTAGACCAGACAGGACCCCCGTACCGCTGCCCCACTTCTAGACCAGACAGGACCCCCGTACCGCTGCCCCACTTCTAGACCAGACAGGGCCCCCGTACCGCTGCCCCACTTCTAGACCAGACAGGGCCCCCGTACCGCTGCCCCACTTCTAGACCAGACAGGGCCCCCGTACCGCTGCCCCACTTCTAGACCAGACAGGGCCCCCGTACCGCTGCCCCACTTCTAGACCAGACAGGACCCCCGTACCGCTGCCCCACTTCTAGACCAGACAGGGCCCCCGTACCGCTGCCCCACTTCTAGACCAGACAGGGCCCCCGTACCGCTGCCCCACTTCTAGACCAGACAGGGCCCCCGTACCGCTGCCCCACTTCTAGACCAGACAGGGCCCCCGTACCGCTGCCCCACTTCTAGACCAGACAGGGCTCGCTCCTGCTGCCTGACATGATAGTATAGGTGACTCTTTGCCTGTAATCCCTCCTCTTTCTTCTTTCAGAACCCTGCAGCCACCGTTGCACCTCTGGAGCGCGTTTGGGGGCCCATCCTGCCATCTTGGATGCGTCGCCCCCTGCTTGGAGCAGTGCGTGAAGGTGGCGGATAAAAGAGACAACGGTGTTGGGACGTACCATTCATCCTTATGTGATGGGGGAGACCATCCTGCCTGCCTGCATCGTTGTGGATTCCCTGGGTGGTCGCTCCTGACTGATGGTGGTCCCGCTAGCCCCTGCCCTGCCTGACTACGGAGCGCAGCATTAGATCACATGACCCTGTTCAGAATAATGTGACCGAGCGGAACGGACGCCAGGAGACAGCGGTAAGAGCGCCACCTCTGTGCCACAGGGTGTAAGTGTACAGTACTTCGGCTGGCTAATGACTTCTTGCTCAGTGCAGCACATTATGGTGGTGGTGTTTTGGCTGTGTATAATATCGGGCACCATGTGGTGGTACTATGTGTACGGCGCTGTCCTCTGGGTGTACACTGATGTGGTGGCATTCTGCTGGGTGATTGGGTGCAGTATGGTAGTACTGTGTATGGTGCTGTCATCTGGGTGTACACTGGTGTGGTGGCATTCTGCTGGGTGATTGGGCACAGTATGGTGGTACTATGTGTATGGCGCTGTCCTCTGGGTGTACACTGATGTGGTGGCATTCTGCTGGGTGATTGGGTGCAGTATGGTAGTACTATGTGTACGGCGCTGTCATCTGGGTGTACACTGGTGTGGTGGCATTCTGCTGGGTGATTGGGCACAGTATGGTGGTACTATGTGTATGGCGCTGTCCTCTGGGTGTACACTGATGTGGTGGCATTCTGCTGGGTGATTGGGCACAGTATGGTGGTACTATGTGTACGGCGCTGTCTGGGTGTACACTGGTGTGGTGGCATTCTGCTGGGTGATTGGGCACAGTATGGTGGTACTATGTGTACGGCGCTGTCTGGGTGTACACAGGTGTGGTGGCATTCTGCTTGGTGATTGGGCACAGTATGGTGGTACTATGTGTACGGTGCTGTCTGGGTGTACACTGGTGTGGTGGCATTCTGCTGGGTGATTGGGCGCAGTATGGTGGTACTATGTGTACGGCGCTGTCCTCTGGGTGTACACAGGTGTGGTGGCATTCTGCTGGGTGATTGGGCACAGTATGGTAGTACTATGTGTACGGCGCTGTCCTCTGGGTGTACACTGGTGTGGTGGCATTCTGCTTGGTGATTGGGCACAGTATGGTAGTACTATGTATACGGTGCTGTCTGGGTGTACACTGATGTGGCGGCATTCTGCTGGGTGATTGGGCACAGTATGGTAGTACTATGTGTACGGCGCTGTCCTCTGGGTGTACACAGGTGTGGTGGCATTCTGCTTGGTGATTGGGCACAGTATGGTAGTACTATGTGTACGGCACTGTCCTCTGGGTGTACACTGATGTGGTGGCATTCTGCTGGGTGATTGGGCGCAGTATGGTGGTACTATGTGTACGGCGCTGTCCTCTGGGTGTACACTGATGTGGTGGCATTCTGCTGGGTGATTGGGCACAGTATGGTAGTACTATGTATACGGTGCTGTCTGGGTGTACACTGATGTGGTGGCATTCTGCTAGGTGATTGGGCGCAGTATGGTGGTACTATGTGTACGGCGCTGTCCTCTGGGTGTACACTGATGTGGTGGCATTCTGCTGGGTGATTGGGCACAGTATGGTAGTACTATGTATACGGTGCTGTCTGGGTGTACACTGATGTGGTGGCATTCTGCTAGGTGATTGGGCGCAGTATGGTGGTACTATGTGTACGGCGCTGTCCTCTGGGTGTACACTGATGTGGTGGCATTCTGCTGCGTGATTGGGCACAGTATGGTGGTACTATGTATACGGTGCTGTCTGGGTGTACACTGATGTGGTGGCATTCTGCTGGGTGATTGGGCGCAGTATGGTGGTACTATGTGTACGGCGCTGTCTGGGTGTACACAGGTGTGGTGGCATTCTGCTGGGTGATTGGGTGCAGTATGGTAGTACTATGTGTATGGCGCTGTCCTCTGGGTGTACACTGATGTGGTGGCATTCTGCTGGGTGATTGGGTGCAGTATGGTGGTACTATGTGTACGGCGCTGTCCTCTGGGTGTACACTGATGTGGTGGCATTCTGCTGGGTGATTGGGCACAGTATGGTGGGTACTATGTATACGGCGCTGTCTGGGTGTACACTGATGTGGCGGCATTCTGCTAGGTGATTGGGCGCAGTATGGTGGTACTATGTGTACGGCGCTGTCCTCTGGGTGTACACAGGTGTGGTGGCATTCTGCTGGGTGATTGGGCACAGTATGGTAGTACTATGTGTACGGCGCTGTCCTCTGGGTGTACACTGGTGTGGTGGCATTCTGCTTGGTGATTGGGCACAGTATGGTAGTACTATGTATACGGTGCTGTGTGGGTGTACACTGATGTGGCGGCATTCTGCTGGGTGATTGGGCACAGTATGGTGGTACTATGTGTACGGCGCTGTCCTCTGGGTGTACACTGATGTGGTGGCATTCTGCTGGGTGATTGGGCACAGTATGGTAGTACTATGTATACGGTGCTGTCTGGGTGTACACTGATGTGGTGGCATTCTGCTAGGTGATTGGGCGCAGTATGGTGGTACTATGTGTATGGCGCTGTCCTCTGGGTGTACACTGATGTGGTGGCATTCTGCTGGGTGATTGGGTGCAGTATGGTGGTACTATGTGTACGGCGCTGTCCTCTGGGTGTACACTGATGTGGTGGCATTCTGCTGGGTGATTGGGCACAGTATGGTGGGTACTATGTATACGGCGCTGTCTGGGTGTACACTGATGTGGCGGCATTCTGCTAGGTGATTGGGCGCAGTATGGTGGTACTATGTGTACGGCGCTGTCCTCTGGGTGTACACAGGTGTGGTGGCATTCTGCTGGGTGATTGGGCACAGTATGGTGGTACTATGTGTACGGCGCTGTCCTCTGGGTGTACACTGGTGTGGTGGCATTCTGCTGGGTGATTGGGTGCAGTATGGTAGTACTATGTGTACGGCACTGTCCTCTGGGTGTACACTGATGTGGCGGCATTCTGCTGGGTGATTGGGCACAGTATGGTAGTACTATGTATGCGGTGCTGTCTGGGTGTACACTGATGTGGTGGCATTCTGCTAGGTGATTGGGCGCAGTATGGTTGTACTATGTGTACGGCGCTGTCCTCTGGGTGTACACTGATGTGGTGGCATTCTGCTGGGTGATTGGGCACAGTATGGTGGTACTATGTGTACGGCGCTGTCTGGGTGTACACAGGTGTGGTGGCATTCTGCTAGGTGATTGGGCACAGTATGGTAGTACTATGTGTACGGCGCTGTCCTCTGGGTGTACACTGATGTGGTGGCATTCTGCTGGGTGATTGGGTGCAGTATGGTAGTACTATGTGTACGGTGCTGTCATCTGGGTGTACACTGATGTGGCGGTATTCTGCTGGGTGATTGGGTGCAGTATGGTAGTACTATGTGTACGGTGCTGTCATCTGGGTGTACACTGGTGTGGTGGCATTCTGGGTGATTGGGCACAGTATGGTAGTACTATGTGTACGGCACTGTCCTCTGGGTGTACACTGATGTGGCGGCATTCTGCTGGGTGATTGGGCACACTATGGTGGGTACTATGTGTACGGCGCTGTCCTCTGGGTGTACACTGGTGTGGTGGCATTCTGCTGGGTGATTGGGCGCAGTATGGTGGTACTATGTATACGGCGCTGTCCTCTGGGTGTACACTGGTGTGGTGGGATTCTGCTTGGTTATTGGGCACAGTATGGTAGTACTATGTATACGGTGCTGTCTGGGTGTACACTGATGTGGTGGCATTCTGCTTGGTGATTGGGCACAGTATGGTAGTACTATGTGTACGGCACTGTCCTCTGGGTGTACACTGATGTGGTGGCATTCTGCTGGGTGATTGGGCGCAGTATGGTGGTACTATGTGTACGGCGCTGTCCTCTGGGTGTACACTGATGTGGTGGCATTCTGCTGGGTGATTGGGCACAGTATGGTAGTACTATGTATACGGTGCTGTCTGGGTGTACACTGATGTGGTGGCATTCTGCTAGGTGATTGGGCGCAGTATGGTGGTACTATGTGTACGGCGCTGTCCTCTGGGTGTACACTGATGTGGTGGCATTCTGCTGGGTGATTGGGCGCAGTATGGTGGTACTATGTGTACGGCGCTGTCTGGGTGTACACAGGTGTGGTGGCATTCTGCTGGGTGATTGGGCACAGTATGGTGGGTACTATGTATACGGCGCTGTCCTCTGGGTGTACACTGATGTGGTGGCATTCTGCTGGGTGATTGGGCACAGTATGGTGGGTACTATGTATACGGCGCTGTCTGGGTGTACACTGATGTGGCGGCATTCTGCTAGGTGATTGGGCGCAGTATGGTGGTACCATGTGTACGGCGCTGTCCTCTGGGTGTACACAGGTGTGGTGGCATTCTGCTGGGTGATTGGGCACAGTATGGTGGTACTATGTGTACGGCGCTGTCCTCTGGGTGTACACAGGTGTGGTGGCATTCTGCTTGGTGATTGGGCACAGTATGGTAGTACTATGTGTACGGCACTGTCCTCTGGGTGTACACTGATGTGGCGGCATTCTGCTGGGTGATTGGGCACAGTATGGTAGTACTATGTATACGGTGCTGTGTGGGTGTACACTGATGTGGTGGCATTCTGCTGGGTGATTGGGCACACTATGGTGGGTACTATGTGTACGGCGCTGTCCTCTGGGTGTACACTGGTGTGGTGGCATTCTGCTGGGTGATTGGGTGCAGTATGGTAGTACTATGTGTACGGCGCTGTCCTCTGGGTGTACACTGATGTGGCGGCATTCTGCTGGGTGATTGGGCACAGTATGGTAGTACTATGTGTACGGCGCTGTCTGGGTGTACACAGGTGTGGTGGCATTCTGCTAGGTGATTGGGCACAGTATGGTAGTACTATGTGTACGGCGCTGTCCTCTGGGTGTACACTGATGTGGTGGCATTCTGCTGGGTGATTGGGTGCAGTATGGTAGTACTATGTGTACGGTGCTGTCATCTGGGTGTACACTGATGTGGCGGTATTCTGCTGCGTGATTGGGCACAGTATGGTAGTACTATGTGTATGGTGCTGTCATCTGGGTGTACACTGATGTGGTGGCATTCTGCTGGGTGATTGGGTGCAGTATGGTGGTACTATGTGTACGGTGCTGTCATCTGGGTGTACACAGGTGTGGTGGCATTCTGCTAGGTGATTGGGCACAGTATGGTAGTACTATGTATACGGTGCTGTCTGGGTGTACACTGATGTGGTGGCATTCTGCTAGGTGATTGGGCACAGTATGGTGGTACTATGTGTACGGCACTGTGCTCTGGGTGTACACTGATGTGGTGGCATTCTGCTGGGTGATTGGGTGCAGTATGGTGGTACTATGTGTACGGCGCTGTCCTCTGGGTGTACACTGATGTGGTGGCATTCTGCTGGGTGATTGGGTGCAGTATGGTGGTACTATGTGTACGGCGCTGTGTGGGTGTACACTGATGTGGTGGCATTCTGCTGGGTGATTGGGTGCAGTATGGTGGTACTATGTGTACGGCGCTGTCTGGGTGTACACTGATGTGGCGGCATTCTGCTAGGTGATTGGGTGCAGTATGGTGGTACTATGTGTTCGGCGCTGTCCTCTGGGTGTACACTGGTGTGGTGGCATTCTGCTGGGTGATTGGGTGCAGTATGGTAGTACTATGTGTACGGCGCTGTCCTCTGGGTGTACACTGATGTGGTGGCATTCTGCTGGGTGATTGGGCGCAGTATGGTGGTACTATGTATACGGCGCTGTCCTCTGGGTGTACACTGATGTGGTGGCATTCTGCTGGGTGATTGGGCACAGTATGGTGGGTACTATGTATACGGCGCTGTCTGGGTGTACACTGATGTGGCGGCATTCTGCTAGGTGATTGGGCACAGTATGGTGGTACTATGTGTACGGCGCTGTCCTCTGGGTGTACACTGGTGTGGTGGCATTCTGCTGGGTGATTGGGTGCAGTATGGTAGTACTATGTATACGGTGCTGTCCTCTGGGTGTACACTGATGTGGTGGCATTCTGCTGGGTGATTGGGCACAGTATGGTAGTACTATGTATACGGTGCTGTCTGGGTGTACACAGGTGTGGCGGCATTCTGCTAGGTGATTGGGCACAGTATGGTGGTACTATGTGTACGGCGCTGTCCTCTGGGTGTACACAGGTGTGGTGGCATTCTGCTGGGTGATTGGGTGCAGTATGGTGGTATTATGTCCAGCTGTAGGGCAGGTGATGTATATCTACAGATGGGCACTAGCCAGCTCTTCTGCCACCTGATGTCTCGGGGCGCCCGGAGGAGCGCCGGCCCCTCGGGACGCTCTTTGTACAGACTCGTGTCGGTTCGCCCTGCGGGGTCAGGTGGCCGCGGTTGTGCAATGAGGCCGACCGCCGTGTTCCAAGGGTAATCCTCCGATAAACAGCCTGAAATATCCTGGCACCATGTGACCCGCGGCTGAGTGATGGTCTGCAGCAGATGCAGCCAGACGGTAACACCGAGCGCCTCACAAACAATGAGCGTAGGCTAATTACACTGTTTAACCCCTTAGTGACGCGGCTGTTTTGGCCATGAGGACGCAATGATTTTGGGGGGATTTTCATCTCCACTTTTCAGAAGCCACGGCATTTTTATTTTTCGGCAGCCGTGGCCGTCGTGGGCCGGAGTCCTTATTGGGATGATTTTGGGGTAGATTTTGTTTTTTTATTGCCTTTTTCGGGGGAGGTGAAATTAACAGAAACCATTTTGGCCCCGTTTGCTGTGGATGTGACGATGCCGCACACGGGCTCTTTATTTTATTTCACTACTACATTTTTTTGTTTTAACCATTTTTACTTTTTTTTGTATGTCCCTCTAGGGGATCAGAACCTGCGATCCCATGATCACTCTGATAATACGATGCGGTACGCACCATGGCACTTCCCAATGCCACTGACTGGCGCCCACTTCTCATGGCAGCCCATCAGCCCTCTGTGATGACATGGCGGAGGGGGCGCTCTCCCTCTGTGAAGCCTTTACATGCTGTAGTTCACATTGATCACAGCATGTGAGGGGTTAACGGCGGGGATCGGTGTTCTCTGCAGTCCCTGCTGTCGCAGCAGGTGGTTGTCTGTCAGTCACAACTGGCTCTTGCTGCCGATGGCTCTGCTTTGGAGTCTACACCAGCCATAGGACTTCCTTGGGGTGGGTTAAAGCCACTGAGTGTCGCCAATCAGAAGCCTTGGTCATGTTCTGCCTTCTAGGAGTCTGTGTGGGCACCCCTGGTAGTCGGCACCTATTGGTAGAGGTGCCTTGTTGCCTCAGGCACGGTGACTCTGGGGGTTTCTGCACTTGGCAGCAGGATGGCTCCATAGTCATCAGTGCCCGCTATGTACCGCCTTCGCTCTGCGGTGTTGGCGATGGGTGATGCCACTGTGGGGTAGAAGTGCTGAGGAATTTCTCATGCGGCCACAATGTGTAAATTGTTTGCTTGGGTGGCGGTGCCGGCTGTGACTATTGGGTGGGCATACTGCTAGTCCCCACCTGTGCCACTGCGGAGGCTTCTGATCAGGTGATGCGCCAGTTCGTGGCGGTTCGTCTGTCCCACGTGGGAAGGTTTCCTCTTGAGGTGGATGTGACTACAAGCGGCTGTAAAATACACCCACCTCGCAGCCCCTCTGAGGTCAGCCGTAAGTGTGTGCCCTGTAAGTCACCGCTCACCCATCAGGATGCCAGGCATGCCAGCAGCGCGTCAGCTTTCCTGTAGAAGTATGTTGAGGCGGATATAGGGAGGGAAGAGATGTGTGCGTATGTGGAGGGGGATGAAGGTGGGGATGCGTGCGTATGTGTGTGTATGTTGTGGGGGAGGCGTGCGTGCGTGCGTGGGGGAGGCGTGCGTGCGTGCGTGGGGGAGGCGTGCGTGCGTGCGTGCGTGGGGGAGGCGTGCGTGCGTGCGTGGGGGAGGCGTGCGTGCGTGCGTGGGGGAGGCGTGCGTGCGTGCGTGGGGGAGGCGTGCGTGCGTGGGGGAGGCGTGCGTGCGTGCGTGGGGGAGGCGTGCGTGCGTGCGTGGGGGAGGCGTGCGTGCGTGCGTGGGGGAGGCGTGCGTGCGTGCGTGGGGGAGGCGTGCGTGCGTGCGTGGGGGAGGCGTGCGTGCGTGCGTGGGGGAGGCGTGCGTGCGTGCGTGGGGGAGGCGTGCGTGCGTGGGTGCGTGCAGGGGGAAGGGTGGGGGGGGGAGGGAGGCGCGCGCGGGGGGCGGAGGGGCGCGTTAGGAGGGATGCGCGCGTTGGGGTGGGGTAGAGGAGGGATGCGCGCGTTGGGGTGGGGTGGAGGAGGGATGCGCGCGTTGGGGGTGGGGTGGAGGAGGGATGCGCGCGTTGGGGGTGGGGTGGAGGAGGGATGCGCGCGTTGGGGGTGGGGTGGAGGAGGGATGCGCGCGTTGGGGGTGGGGTGGAGGAGGGATGCGCGCGTTGGGGGTGGGGTGGAGGAGGGATGCGCGCGTTGGGGGTGGGGTGGAGGAGGGATGCGCGCGTTGGGGGTGGGGTGGAGGAGGGATGCGCGCGTTGGGGGTGGGGTGGAGGAGGGATGCGCGCGTTGGGGGTGGGGTGGAGGAGGGATGCGCGCGTTGGGGGTGGGGTGGAGGAGGGATGCGCGCGTTGGGGGTGGGGTGGAGGAGGGATGCGCGCGTTGGGGGTGGGGTGGAGGAGGGATGCGCGCGTTGGGGGTGGGGTGGAGGAGGGATGCGCGCGTTGGGGGTGGGGTGGAGGAGGGATGCGCGCGTTGGGGGTGGGGTGGAGGAGGGATGCGCGCGTTGGGGGTGGGGTGGAGGAGGGATGCGCGCGTTGGGGGTGGGGTGGAGGAGGGATGCGCGCGTTGGGGGTGGGGTGGAGGAGGGATGCGCGCGTTGGGGGTGGGGTGGAGGAGGGATGCGCGCGTTGGGGGGGGGGGGTGGAGGAGGGATGCGCGCGTTGGGGGGGGGGGGTGGAGGAGGGATGCGCGCGTTGGGGGGGGGGGGTGGAGGAGGGATGCGCGCGTTGGGGGGGGGGGGGTGGAGGAGGGATGCGCGCGTTGGGGGGGGTGGAGGAGGGATGCGCGCGTTGGGGGGGTGGAGGAGGGATGCGCGCGTTGGGGGGGTGGAGGAGGGATGCGCGCGTTGGGGGGGGTGGAGGAGGGATGCGCGCGTTGGGGGGTGGAGGAGGGATGCGCGCGTTGGGGGGGGGTGGAGGGATGCGCGCGTTGGGGGGGTGGAGGAGGAGGGATGCGCGCGTTGGGGGGGGTGGAGGAGGGATGCGCGCGTTGGGGGGTGGAGGAGGGATGCGCGCGTTGGGGGGGGTGGAGGGATGCGCGCGTTGGGGGGGTGGAGGAGGAGGGATGCGCGCGTTGGGGGGGGTGTGGAGGAGGGATTGGGGGGTTGGAGGGATGCGTGCGTTGAGGGGGGGGGGGGTGGGATGCACGCGTACGTTTGGGGGGGGGGGGTGGAGGGATGCGCGCGCGCGCGTGTTGGAGGGATGCGCTGCGCGCGTGTTGGAGGGATGCGCGTGTACGTTGGGGGGGGGGGTGTTGGAGGGATGCGTGTGTAGGTTGCGCGCGCGCGTTGGAGGGATGCGCGCGCGTGTTGGAGGGATGCGCGTGTACGTTGGGGGGGGGGTGTTGGAGGGATGCGTGTGTAGGTTGGGGGGGGGGGTGGAGGGATGCGTGTGTACGTTGGGGGGGGGGTGTTGGAGGGATGCGTGTGTAGGTTGGGGTGGAGGGATGCGTGTGTAGGTTGGGGGGGGGGGGTGGAGGGATGCGTGTGTAGGTTGGGGGGGGGGTGGAGGGATGCGTGTGTAGGTTGGGGGGGGGGGTGGAGGGATGCGTGTGTAGGTTGGGGGGGGGGTGGAGGGATGCGTGTGTAGGTTGGGGGGGGGGTGGAGGGATGCGTGTGTAGGTTGGGGGGGGGGGTGGAGGGATGCGTGTGTAGGTTGGGGGGGGTGGAGGGATGCGTGTGTAGGTTGGGGGGGGTGGAGGGATGCGCGCGTAGGTTGGGGGGGGGGGGGGGAGGGATGCGCGCGTAGGTTGGGGGGGGGGGTGGAGGGATGCGCGCGTAGGTTGGGGGGGGGGGGTGGAGGGATGCGCGCGCGTAGGTTGGGGGGGGGGGTGGAGGGATGCGCGCGCGTAGGTTGGGGGGGGGGGTGGAGGGATGCGCGCGTAGGTTGGGGGGGGGGTGGAGGGATGCGCGCGTAGGTTGAGGGGGGGGTGGTGGAGGGATGCGCGCGTGCGTTGAGGGGGGGGGGTGGTGGAGGGATGCGCGCGTGCGTTGAGGGGGGGGGTGGAGGGATGCGCGCGTGCGTTGGGGGGGGTTGGTGGGATGCACGCGTGCGTGGAGGGGGGGGGGGGGGGTGGACGGGGGGAGGGCCGCGCGCGCGCAGTTTGAGGGGGGGGGTGGACGGGGAGGGATGCGAACACAATGAGGGGGATGGAGGGGGGAGACTCCCCTTTGATTCTCTTCTCTCTACAGATTTGCTGTTGGTTCGGGTGACGCATTTAAAGATGTCTGGAGCTTCAGTTAAAGTTGCCGTCCGCGTGCGGCCCTTCAACGCCAGAGAGATTTCCCATGATTCCAAGTGTGTGATTCAGATGCAGGGGACCAGCACATGTAAGGCTTTATTTCCATATCTGCATCGTCCTTGTGTTACTGGCCCTTTAAGAGTTAACCCCTTTACTTCTGGGTGACGTCGCTCACATGTCTTTTTTTTTTTCCCCCTATTGCAGGTATATTGAACCCTAAACAGCCCAAAGACGCCCCAAAGAGCTTCACATTTGACTATTCGTACTGGTCGCACACCTCGGTGAGATCCCCTTCTATACCGCTGCCCCCGGGGCCTGCTCTGTAGCCGGCGGGTGGCGCGCTGCGTTGCCGTCTGCTATGTAATAATGGTCCCATTCTCCATCACGCAGGAAGAAGACCCGAGTTTTGCGTCTCAGCGTCAGGTGTACAAGGATATCGGGGAGGAGATGCTGCTGCACGCCTTTGAAGGGTATAATGTGTGTATATTCGCCTACGGACAGACGGGAGCCGGGAAATCCTACACCATGATGGGGAAGCCGGAGAGCGAGCAGCATGGAATTATACCCCAGGTATGAAGGTGATGTGGATGGGGGTAGTATGGGATTATCTGTCTGCTATGGAGGTGATGTATGTGGTGGTGGGGTAGTATGGGATTATCTGATGGGTATGGAGGTGATGTATATGGTGGGGGTAGTATGGGATTATCTGTCTGGTTTGGAGATGATGTATGTGGTAGGGGGCTAGTATGGGATTATCAGTCGGGTATGGAGATGATGTATGTAGTGGTGGAGTAGTATGGGGTTATCGGTTATGGAGATGTATGTAGTATGGGATTATCACGAATGGAAATGATGTATGTGTTGGGGGGTAGTATGGGATTATCTGATGGGTATGGAGGTAGTATGGTATTATGTGATGGATATGGTGGGGGGTACTATGGGATTTTCTGTAGGGTACGCAGGTAATGTATGTGGTGGTGGAGTAGTGTGGGATTATCAGATATGAAGATGATGTATGTGTGGGGGGGGGGTAGTATGGGATTATCTGTCGGGCATGGAGGTGATGTATGTGTGGGGGGGTTGTGTGGGATTATCTGTCGGGCATGGAGGTGATGTATGTGTGGGGGGGTTGTATGGGATTATATGTTGGGTATGGAGGTGATGTATGTGTGGGGGGGTTGTATGGGATTATATGTTGGGTATGGAGGTGATGTATGTGGGGGGGGGGGTGTATGGGATAATCTGTCGGGCATGGAGGTGATGTATGTGGGGGGGGTGGGTAGTATGGGATTATCTGTCTGATTTGGAGGTGATGTATGTGGGGGGGGGGTTGTATGGGATAATCTGTCGGGTATGGAGGTGATGTATGTGGGGGGGGGTAGTATGGGATTATCTGTCGGGTATGGAGGTGATGTATGTGGTGGGGGGTAGTATGGGATTATCTGTCGGGTATGGAGGTGATGTATGTGGTTGGGGGTAGTATGGGATTATCTGTCGGGTATGGAGGTGATGTATGTGGGGGGGGGTAGTATGGGATAATCTGTCGGGTATGGAGGTGATGTATGTGGTGGGGGGTAGTATGGGATTATCTGTCGGGTATGGAGGTGATGTATGTGGTGGGGGGTAGTATGGGATTATCTGTCGGGTATGGAGGTGATGTATGTGGTTGGGGGTAGTATGGGATTATCTGTCGGGTATGGAGGTGATGTATGTGGGGGGGGGTAGTATGGGATAATCTGTCGGGTATGGAGGTGATGTATGTGGTGGGGGGTAGTATGGGATTATCTGTCGGGTATGGAGGTGATGTATGTGGTTGGGGGTAGTATGGGATTATCTGTCGGGTATGGAGGTGACGTATGTGGGGCGGGGGGGTAGTGTGGGATTATTTGATGGGTATGTAGGTGACGTATGTGGGGGAGGGTCGTATGGGATGATCTGTCGGATGTGGAGGTGATGTACGTAGTAAGGGGTAGTATGGGATTATTTGTTGTGTATGGACACGTTCGTGCAGGGAATAATGTGATTAGTGGAGGTGATTGGTTCGTTCTGGTCATGTGATCAGTCCTGGTTGCTGCAGTATTCCTAGATTGCTGTAATATTTTCCTTTTTTTCCTCTTCAGTTATGTGAAGATTTATTTGCCAGAATATCTGATAATAAAAGCCCCCTCCTGTCCTACTCCGTGGAGGTAATGGGTGTATATAGGGGTGGGGGCAGTATATACTGGATGTTAATGGATGTAACATGTTAATGCGCTGCTTCCCAGGTGAGCTACATGGAGATTTATTGTGAGCGAGTCCGGGATCTGCTCCGCCCAAAAAGCAAAGGCAATTTAAGAGTGCGGGAGCATCCGATCCTGGGGCCGTACGTGGAGGACCTGTCCAAGCTGGCTGTCACCTCCTATAACGACATCGCCGACCTCATGGACTGCGGGAACAAGGCCCGGTAATGTCAGCGCAGGCTCCTCCCCTCATGTCTGTTTTATGTGCACTTAGTGCGATAACCCCCATAGCATCATAGAGTTGGAAGGGTCCCCCGGGGTCATCGGGTCCCCCGGGGTCATCGGGTCCCCCGGGGTCATCGGGTCCCCCGGGGTCATCGGGTCCCCCGGGGTCATCGGGTCCCCCGGGGTCATCGGGTCCCCCGGGGTCATCGGGTCCCCCGGGGTCATCGGGTCCCCCGGGGTCATCGGGTCCCCCGGGGTCATCGGGTCCCCCGGGGTCATCGGGTCCAACCCCCTGCTCAGTGCAGGATCACTAAATCATCCCAGACAGATGTCTGTCCAGCCTTTGTTTGAACACTTCCATTGAAGGAGAACTCCCCACCTCCCGTGGTAACCTGTGCCACTCATTGATTCCCTACACGGGGCGATCAGTCCTCCCCTGTGTGTGCACAGTATGACAACCCCTTGTGTGTGTCTGTCACCTCCCCAGGACGGTCGCTGCCACCAACATGAATGAGACCAGCAGCCGCTCGCACGCCGTCTTCACCATCGTCTTCACTCAGAAAAGACATGATGAAATGACCAACCTGGACACGGAGAAGGTGAGTGTGGGGGGTGGGATCACTTACCGCCGCCGTTGGAGACCGGCCATGACACAAGCTTCTTCCTCTGTACAGGTCAGTAAGATCAGTCTGGTGGATTTAGCCGGAAGTGAGAGAGCCGACTCCTCCGGAGCCAAAGGGACCCGTCTGAAGGTGAGTGATATCGGAGCAGCCTCAGCTGTCATTCTGTCTCCCTCCTGCAGGGGGAGTCACTTTGGCACTGCATTATAGAGGTGGTAACACACCCCGTAAATCTTGTGTTTCAGGAAGGCGCAAACATTAACAAGTCGCTGACCACGCTGGGGAAGGTCATCTCAGCTCTGGCTGAAATGGTGAGTGCGCGGTGAATCCGCTGCCCTTATTACACTCCAGTACTGTTATAATCCCTACTGTAGGGTCCAAGGCTTCTGTGTGTAACCGACTTCACCTGCTGCTAGCATACTCCCTCAACTGCAGGGTTCGGGGCTCTTGTGAACTTCCGGCAGTGTTATAACCCCTTGGGGTGTTGGGTTTGGGGCTCTTGTATGTGACCCTCTAGCAGTTCTATAATCCCTGCCCTGTAGGGTCCGGTGGTCATGTATGTGATGTCCCTGCCCTGTAGGGTCCGGTGGTCATGTATGTGATGTCCCTGCCCTGTAGGGTCCGGTGGTCATGTATGTGATGTCCCTGCCCTGTAGGGTCTGGTGGTCATGTATGTGATGTCCCTGCCCTGTAGGGTCTGGTGGTCATGTATGTGATGTCCCTGCCCTGTAGGGTCCGGTGGTCATGTATGTGATGTCCCTGCCCTGTAGGGTCCGGTGGTCATGTATGTGATGTCCCTGCCCTGCAGGGTCCGGTGGTCATGTATGTCATGTCCCTGCCCTGTAGGGTTCGGTGGTAATGTATGTCATGTCCCTGCCCTGTAGGGTTCGGTTGTCATGTATGTGATGTCCCTGCCCTGTAGGGTCCGGTGGTCATGTATGTGATGTCCCTGCCCTGTAGGGTCCGGTGGTCATGTATGTGATGTCCCTGCCCTGTAGGGTCTGGTGGTCATGTCTGTGATGTCCCTGCCCTGTAGGGTTCGGTGGTCATGTATGTGATGTCCCTGCCCTGTAGGGTTCGGTGGTCATGTATGTGATGTCCCTGCCCTGTAGGGTTTGGTGGTCATGTATGTGATGTCCCTGCCCTGTAGGGTCCGGTGGTCACGTATGTGATGTTCCTTACTCTGTAGGGGCCGGTGGTCACGTATGTGATGTTCCTTACTCTGTAGGGGGGGCCGGTGGTCACGGACGTGATGTCCCTGCCCTGTAGGGGGGGCCGGTGGTCACGGACGTGATGTCCCTGCCCTGTAGGGGGGGCCGGTGGTCACGGACGTGATGTCCCTGCCCTGTAGGGGGGGCCGGTGGTCACGGACGTGATGTCCCTGCCCTGTAGGGGGGGCCGGTGGTCACGGATGTGATGTCCCTGCCCTGTAGAGGGGGCCGGTGGTCATGGATGTGATGTCCCTGCCCTGTAGAGGGGGCCGGTGGTCACGGATGTGATGTTGGGTTACTGTGATGTGTTGGGTTATTACTCACTTCTGTCTCTCTCTAATGCTGCGTATCGCATAGCGAGGAGATGGCCGATGACATGTAAGTACAAGGCGTGTGATGTCATGGCGCGGGGGGCGGGGCTCTCCACTGCTGGTTTCCTCAATAGTAACCAGTTTTATTCATCACGTTTCCTTAGCAATCAAAGAAGAAGAAATCTGATTTCATCCCGTACCGGGACTCTGCGCTCACGTGGCTGCTGAAGGAGAATCTGGGTGAGTCTGTGGGAACATTCTTCTGTCGTCATGCACCCACGGGAGGTCAAAATGTGGGCGTCTGCAAGAGTGATAAGTCTACTGGGGTCCATCACTGACCACCAGGGGGCGCGCTGCCTGTATGTGTGTATAATGGATTGGTTTTTGCTGCAGGTGGGAATTCTCGTACAGCGATGATCGCGGCGCTCAGCCCGGCCGATATAAACTACGAAGAGACACTGAGCACCCTCCGGTGAGTGCCTGGCATCCCTTCACTCCTGTCCCCGGCACTATATTGGCTATATACAGCTTAATGCTGTAAATCATGTACCATCGCGGAGTTACTCCGGAGCAGCACTTAGTTCTGCTAGTTATTGGAAACAGTCAGCAAGCTTGTCTACAGAGCGCCTACAATGTGGGGTTAGTTATGGTGTCCTACATCAAATGACTGTAAGGCGTATCTGGTGCAAACAAGCAGGAAATGCTGTGGCGGGTTCAGCTCTGAAGCCAGCAGAACAGGGATTGCAGCTCTGGAGTACAATACTGGATGGAAGGCAAGTAATGTACAATTATAACCTGCATTTTTTTCTCCAGCTACGCCGATCGTGCCAAGCAGATAAAATGTAACGCCATCATTAACGAGGATCCGAACGCCAGGTTAATCAGGGAGCTTAAGGAGGAAGTGGCCAGGCTTCGTCAGCTCTTGTACAGCCAGGGTCTGGCGGGTGAGTCGGGGGGCGCAGCGCCTGTCACTGGCCTAGAAGTTTCTTTAAAGAGGCTGTCTGCTTACGTGTCATCCGCCTCCTATGACGCCGCCACTTCCTTTGTTCTGCAGATCTTGCCCTTGAGGACGGGGTAACTGTACCCGGTGCCCCGCTATACTTCTCCGCTCCTCTTCCAGCGTTGCCAACTGAGCCGGGCTCCCCTCCCCCTCCTCCTCCCCTGTCACCCCCTGCCATGAATGGTCAGCCGGAGCCTTTCAATGACGACGGGGATGAAGTCTCGATTTGTACAGAAGAGGCCATGGAAAGACTGCAGGAGACAGAGAAGATCATCGCTGAGCTGAACGAGACCTGGGAGGAGAAGCTGCGCAAGACAGAGGCTATACGTATGGAGAGGTGGGTGGGGAGGATGGGCGGCTTGTCGGGGCGGCAGGGAGGACGGGCCGGCTTGTCGGGGCGGCAGGGAGGACGGGCCGGCTTGTCGGGGCGGCAGGGAGGACGGGCCGGCTTGTCGGGGCGGCAGGGAGGACGGGCCGGCTTGTCGGGGCGGCAGGGAGGACGGGCCGGCTTGTCGGGGCGGCAGGGAGGACGGGCCGGCTTGTCGGGGCGGCAGGGAGGACGGGCCGGCTTGTCGGCGCGGGGAGGGAGGACGGGCCGGCTTGTCGGCGCGGGGAGGGAGGACGGGCCGGCTTGTCGGCGCGGGGAGGGAGGACGGGCCGGCTTGTCGGCGCGGGGAGGGAGGACGGGCCGGCTTGTCGGCGCGGGGAGGGAGGACGGGCCGGCTTGTCGGCGCGGGGAGGGAGGACGGGCCGGCTTGTCGGCGCGGGGAGGGAGGACGGGCCGGCTTGTCGGCGCGGGGAGGGAGGACGGGCCGGCTTGTCGGCGCGGGGAGGGAGGACGGGCCGGCTTGTCGGCGCGGGGAGGGAGGACGGGCCGGCTTGTCGGCGCGGGGAGGGAGGACGGGCCGGCTTTGCAGTTGAATCCAATCAGTAATTTCTCTTATTAGGGAATCTTTGCTGGCTGAGATGGGCGTGGCACTGAGAGAAGATGGCGGCACCGTGGGGGTCTTCTCTCCTAAAAATGTAAGGTGGAGTTGTGGCCTGCTTTGAGGAGACTCAGAGGGTGTATTGCTGTAAGTGTGATGTAACCCCTTGTGTATCATGTAGATCCCCCACCTGGTGAATCTGAATGAAGACCCCCTGATGTCCGAGTGTCTCCTGTACCATTTAAAGGAGGGCTTCACACGGTAATGTCCTGTTGTATTCTCTATGGTTGCCCCCAATCCGTGCAGCCGCATCTCTCATACTCTGTCCCCCGCATCTCTCATACTCTGTCCCCCGCATCTCTCATACTCTGTCCCCCGCATCTCTCATCCTCTGTCCCCCGCATCTCTCATACTCTGTCCCCCGCATCTCTCATCCTCTGTCCCCCGCATCTCTCATCCTCTGTCCCCCGCATCTCTCATCCTCTGTCCCCCGCATCTCTCATCCTCTGTCCCCCGCATCTCTCATCCTCTGTCCCCCGCATCTCTCATCCTCTGTCCCCCGCATCTCTCATCCTCTGTCCCCCGCATCTCTCATCCTCTGTCCCCCGCATCTCTCATCCTCTGTCCCCCTCGTAGGGTCGGGCGGGTGGACGTTGACATCAAGCTGAGCGGTCAGTTCATTAAGGAGCAGCACTGCCTCTTCCACTGCAACACCAATGAGAATGGAGAAGGTGCGGAGAGCCCGCGTGTCTGGGGAGGGGGTTGTAGGGTGCGCACGCCTGTCCCACACCTTATGTCGCTCTCCTGTTGCTGTTATTTCTCCACAGTGATTGTCACATTAGAGTCGTGTGAAGGAGCCGAAACCTACGTGAACGGAAAGCAAGTGACCGAGCCGCTGGTGCTGAAATCAGGTCAGGAAACTGAGCAGAAATTCCAGCCTACGGGTGATTGTGGTGGCCCCTGTATGACTGCCCCCTAGTGGTGGTGACTGGTTCCCGGGTCTGCAGGCTGTATGACTGCCCCCTAGTGGTGGTGACTGGTTCCCGGGTCTGCAGGCTGTATGACTGCCCCCTAGTGGTGGTGACTGGTTCCTGGGTCTGCAGGCTGTATGACTGCCCCCTAGTGGTGGTGACTGGTTCCTGGGTCTGCAGGCTGTATGACTGCCCCCTAGTGGTGGTGGCTGGTTCCCGGGTCTGCAGGCTGTATGACTGCCCCCTAGTGGTGGTGACTGGTTCCCGGGTCTGCAGGCTGTATGACTGCCCCCTAGTGGTGGTGACTGGTTCCTGGGTCTGCAGGCTGTATGACTGCCCCCTAGTGGTGGTGGCTGGTTCCCGGGTCTGCAGGCTGTATGACTGCCCCCTAGTGGTGGTGACTGGTTCCCGGGTCTGCAGGCTGTATGACTGCCCCCTAGTGGTGGTGACTGGTTCCCGGGTCTGCAGGCTGTATGACTGCCCCCTAGTGGTGGTGACTGGTTCCCGAGTCTACAGGCTGTATGACTGCCCCCTAGTGGTGGTGACTGGTTCTTGGTCTGCAGGCTGTATGACTGCCCCCTAGTGGTGGTGACTGGTTCCCTGTTTTGCAGGCTGTATGACTGCCCCCTAGTGGTGGTGACTGGTTCCTGGGTCTGCAGGCTGTATGACTGCCCCCTAGTGGTGGTGGCTGGTTCCCGGGTCTGCAGGCTGTATGACTGCCCCCTAGTGGTGGTGACTGGTTCCCGGGTCTGCAGGCTGTATGACTGCCCCCTAGTGGTGGTGACTGGTTCCTGGGTCTGCAGGCTGTATGACTGCCCCCTAGTGGTGGTGGCTGGTTCCCGGGTCTGCAGGCTGTATGACTGCCCCCTAGTGGTGGTGACTGGTTCCCGGGTCTGCAGGCTGTATGACTGCCCCCTAGTGGTGGTGACTGGTTCCCGGGTCTACAGGCTGTATGACTGCCCCCTAGTGGTGGTGACTGGTTCTTGGTCTGCAGGCTGTATGACTGCCCCCTAGTGGTGGTGACTGGTTCCCTGTTTTGCAGGCTGTATGACTGCCCCCTAGTGGTGGTGACTGGTTCCCGGGTCTGCAGGCTGTATGACTGCCCCCTAGTGGTGGTGACTGGTTCCTTGGTCTGCAGGCTGTATGACTGCCCCCTAGTGGTGGTGACTGGTTCCTGGGTCTGCAGGCTGTATGACTGCCCCCTAGTGGTGGCGACTGGTTCCCGGGTCTGCAGGCTGTATGACTGCCCCCTAGTGGTGGCGACTGGTTCCCGGGTCTGCAGGCTGTATGACCGCCCCCTAGTGGTGGTGACTGTTTCCCTGTTCTGCAGGCTGTATGACTGCCCCCTAGTGGTGGTGACTAGTTCCTGGGTCTGCAGGCTGCATGACTGCCCCCTCGTGGTGGTGACTGGTTCCCGGGTCTGCAGGCTGTATGACTGCCCCCTAGTGGTGGTGATTGGTTCCCTCTTTTGCAGGCTGTATGACTGCCCCCTAGTGGTGGTGACTGGTTCCCTGTTTTGCAGGCTGTATGACTGCCCCCTAGTGGTGGTGACTGCTTCCCGGGTCTGCAGGCTGTGTGACTGCCCCCTAGTGGTGGTGACTGCTTCCCGGGTCTGCAGGCTGTATGACTGCCCCCTAGTGGTGGTGATTGGTTCCTGGGTCTGCAGGCTTTATGACTGCCCCCTAGTGGTGGTGACTGGTTCCTGGGTCTGCAGGCTGTGTGACTGCCCCCTAGTGGTGGTGACTGCTTCCCGGGTCTGCAGGCTGTATGACCGCCCCCTGGTGGTCGTGACTGTTTCCCTGTTCTGCAGGCTGTATGACCGCCCCCTGGTGGTCGTGACTGTTTCCCTGTTCTGCAGGCTGAATGACTGCCCTCTAGTGGTGGTGACTGGTTCCTGGGTCTGCAGGCTGTATGACTGCCCTCTAGTGGTGGTGACTGTCTCCCGGGTCTGCAGGCTGTATGACTGCCCTCTAGTGGTGGTGACTGGTTCCCGGGTTTGCAGGCTGTATGACTGCCCCCTAGTGGTGGTGACTGGTTCCTGGGTCTGCAGGCTGTATGACTGCCCCCTAGTGGTGGTGGCTGCTTCCCGGGTCTGCAGGCTGTATGACTGCCCCCTAGTGGTGGTGACTGCTTCCCGGGTCTGCAGGCTGTATGACTGCCCCCTAGTGGTGGTGACTGGTTCCTGGGTCTGCAGGCTGTATGACTGCCCCCTAGTGGTGGTGACTGGTTCCTGGGTCTGCAGGCTGTATGACTGCCCCCTAGTGGTGGTGACTGGTTCCTGGGTCTGCAGGCTGTATGACTGCCCCCTAGTGGTGGTGACTGGTTCCTGGGTCTGCAGGCTGTATGACTGCCCCCTAGTGGTGGTGACTGTTTCCCTGTTCTGCAGGCTGTATGACTGCCCCCTAGTGGTGGTGACTGTTTCCCTGTTCTGCAGGCTGAATGACTGCCCTCTAGTGGTGGTGACTGGTTCCTGGGTCTGCAGGCTGTATGACTGCCCTCTAGTGGTGGTGACTGTCTCCCGGGTCTGCAGGCTGTATGACTGCCCTCTAGTGGTGGTGACTGTCTCCCGGGTCTGCAGGCTGTATGACTGCCCCCTAGTGGTGGTGACTGTCTCCCGGGTCTGCAGGCTGTATGACTGCCCTCTAGTGGTGGTGACTGGTTCCCGGGTTTGCAGGCTGTATGACTGCCCCCTAGTGGTGGTGACTAGTTCCTGGGTCTGCAGGCTGTATGACTGCCCCCTAGTGGTGGTGACTGGTTCCTGGGTCTGCAGGCTGTATGACTGCCCCCTAGTGGTGGTGACTGGTTCCCGGGTCTGCAGGCTGTATGACTGCCCCCTAGTGGTGGTGACTGGTTCCCGGGTCTGCAGGCTGTATGACTGCCCCCTAGTGGTGGTGACTGCTTCCCGGGTCTGCAGGCTGTATGACTGCCCCCTAGTGGTGGTGACTGGTTCCCGGGTCTGCAGGCTGTATGACTGCCCCCTAGTGGTGGTGACTGGTTCCCTGGTCTGCAGGCTGTATGACTGCCCCCTAGTGGTGGTGACTGGTTCTTGGTCTGCAGGCTGTATGACTGCCCCCTAGTGGTGGTGACTGGTTCCCTGTTTTGCAGGCTGTATGACTGCCCCCTAGTGGTGGTGACTGGTTCCCTGGTCTGCAGGCTGTATGACTGCCCCCTAGTGGTGGTGACTGGTTCCTTGGTCTGCAGGCTGTATGACTGCCCCCTAGTGGTGGTGACTGGTTCCTGGGTCTGCAGGCTGTATGACTGCCTCCTAGTGGTGGCGACTGGTTCCCGGGTCTACAGGCTGTATGACCGCCCCCTAGTGGTGGTGACTGTTTCCCTGTTCTGCAGGCTGAATGACTGCCCTCTAGTGGTGGTGACTAGTTCCTGGGTCTGCAGGCTGTATGACTGCCCCCTAGTGGTGGTGACTGGTTCCCGGGTTTGCAGGCTGTATGACTACCCCCTAGTGGTGGTGACTGGTTCCTGGGTCTGCAGGCTGTATGACTGCCCCCTAGTGGTGGTGACTGGTTCCCTGTGCTGCAGGCTGTATGACTCCCCCCTAGTGGTGGTGACTGCTTCCCGGGTCTGCAGGCTGTATGACTGCCCCCTAGTGGTGGTGACTGGTTCCTGGGTCTGCAGGCTGTATGACTGCCCCCTAGTGGTGGTGACTGGTTCCTGGGTCTGCAGGCTGTATGACTGCCCCCTAGTGGTGGTGACTGCTTCCCGGGTCTGCAGGCTGTATGACCGCCCCCTAGTGGTGGTGACTGGTTCCCGGGTCTGCAGGCTGTATGACTGCCCCCTAGTGGTGGTGACTGGTTCCCTCTTTTGCAGGCTGTATGACTGCCCCCTAGTGGTGGTGACTGGTTCCCTCTTTTGCAGGCTGTATGACTGCCCCCTAGTGGTCGTGACTGTTTCCCTGTTCTGCAGGCTGAATGACTGCCCTCTAGTGGTGGTGACTGGTTCCTGGGTCTGCAGGCTGTATGACTGCCCCCTAGTGGTGGTGACTGGTTCCCGGGTCTGCAGGCTGTATGACTGCCCTCTAGTGGTGGTGACTGCTTCCCGGGTCTGCAGGCTGTATGACTGCCCCCTAGTGGTGGTGACTGGTTCCTGGGTCTGCAGGCTGTATGACTGCCCCCTAGTGGTGGTGACTGGTTCCTTGGTCTGCAGGTTGTATGACTGCCCCCTAGTGGTGACTGGTTCCTTGGTCTGAAGGCTGTATGACTGCCCCCTAGTGGTGGTGACTGGTTCCCTCTTTTGCAGGCTGTATGACTGCCCCCTAGTGGTGGTGACTGTTTCCCTGTTCTGCAGGCTGAATGACTGCCCTCTAGTGGTGGTGACTGTCTCCCGGGTCTGCAGGCGGTATGACTGCCCCCCTAGTGGTGGTGACTGGTTCCCGGGTCTGCAGGCTGTATGACTGCCCTCTAGTGGTGGTGACTGCTTCCCGGGTCTGCAGGCTGTATGACTGCCCTCTAGTGGTGGTGACTGTCTCCCGGGTCTGCAGGCTGTATGACTGCCCCCTAGTGGTGGTGGCTGGTTCCCGGGTCTGCAGGCTGTATGACTGCCCTCTAGTGGTGGTGACTGCTTCCCGGGTCTGCAGGCTGTATGACTGCCCCCTAGTGGTGGTGACTGGTTCCCGGGTCTGCAGGCTGTATGACTGCCCCCTAGTGGTGGTGACTGGTTCCCGGGTCTGCAGGCTGTATGACTGCCCCCTAGTGGTGGTGAGAGCTTCCCGGGTCTGCAGGATGTATGACCGCCCCCTGGTGGTGGTGACTGGTTCCCGGTCTGCAGGATGTATGACCGCCCCCTGGTGGTGGTGACTGGTTCCCGGGTCTGCAGGATGTATGACTGCCCCCTAGTGGTAGTGACTGGTTCCTTGGTTTGCAGGCTGTATGACTGCCCCCTAGTGGTGGTGACTGCTTCCCGGGTCTGCAGGCGGTATGACTGCCCCCTAGTGGTGGTGACTGGTTCCTGGGTCTGCAGGCTGTACGACTGCCCCCAAGTGGTGGTGACTGGTTCCTGGGTCTGCAGGCTTTATGACTGCCCCCTAGTGGTGGTGACTGGTTCCCGGGTCTGCAGGCTGTATGACTGCCCCCTAGTGGTGGTGACTGGTTCCCGGGTCTGCAGGCTGTATGACTGCCCCCTAGTGGTGGTGACTGGTTCCCGGGTCTGCAGGCTGTATGACTGCCCCCTAGTGGTGGTGAGAGCTTCCCAGGTCTGCAGGATGTATGACCGCCCCCTGGTGGTGGTGACTGGTTCCCGGTCTGCAGGATGTATGACCGCCCCCTGGTGGTGGTGACTGGTTCCCGGGTCTGCAGGATGTATGACTGCCCCCTAGTGGTGGTGACTGGTTCCTGGGTCTGCAGGCTGTATGACTGCCCCCTAGTGGTGGTGACTGCTTCCCGAGTCTGCAGGCGGTATGACTGCCCCCTAGTGGTGGTGACTGGTTCCTGGGTCTGCAGGCTGTATGACTGCCCCCTAGTGGTGGTGACTGGTTCCTGGGTCTGCAGGCTGTATGACTGCCCCCTAGTGGTGGTGACTGGTTCCTGGGTCTGCAGGCTTTATGACTGCCCCCTAGTGGTGGTGACTGGTTCCCGGGTCTGCAGGCTGTATGACTGCCCCCTAGTGGTGGTGACTGGTTCCCGGGTCTGCAGGCTGTATGACTGCCCCCTAGTGGTGGTGAGAGCTTCCCAGGTCTGCAGGATGTATGACCGCCCCCTGGTGGTGGTGACTGGTTCCCGGTCTGCAGGATGTATGACCGCCCCCTGGTGGTGGTGACTGGTTCCCGGGTCTGCAGGATGTATGACTGCCCCCTAGTGGTGGTGACTGGTTCCTGGGTCTGCAGGCTGTATGACTGCCCCCTAGTGGTGGTGACTGCTTCCCGAGTCTGCAGGCGGTATGACTGCCCCCTAGTGGTGGTGACTGGTTCCTGGGTCTGCAGGCTGTATGACTGCCCCCTAGTGGTGGTGACTGGTTCCTGGGTCTGCAGGCTGTATGACTGCCCCCTAGTGGTGGTGACTGGTTCCTGGGTCTGCAGGCTGTATGACTGCCCCCTAGTGGTGGTGACTGGTTCCCGGGTCTGCAGGCTGTATGACTGCCCCCTAGTGGTGGTGACTGGTTCCTGGGTCTGCAGGCTGTATGACTGCCCCCTAGTGGTGGTGACTGGTTCCCGGGTCTGCAGGCTGTATGACTGCCCCCTAGTGGTGGTGACTGGTTCCCGGGTCTGCAGGCTGTATGACTGCCCCCTAGTGGTGGTGGCTGGTTCCCGTGTCTGCAGGCTGTATGATTGCCCCCTAGTGGTGGTGGCTGGTTCCCGGGTCTGCAGGCTGTATGACTGCCCCCTAGTGGTGGTGGCTGGTTCCCGGGTCTGCAGGCTGTATGACTGCCCCCTAGTGGTGGTGACTGGTTCCTGGGTCTGCAGGCTGTATGACTGCCCCCTAGTGGTGGTGACTGGTTCCCGGGTTTGCAGGCTGTATGACTGCCCCCTAGTGGTGGTGGCTGGTTCCCGGGTCTGCAGGCTGTATGACTGCCCCCTAGTGGTGGTGGCTGGTTCCCGGGTCTGCAGGCTGTATGACTGCCCCCTAGTGGTGGTGACTGGTTCCTGGGTCTGCAGGCTGTATGACTGCCCTCTAGTGGTGGTGACTGGTTCCCGGGTTTGCAGGCTGTATGACTGCCCCCTAGTGGTGGTGACTGGTTCCTGGGTCTGCAGGCTGTATGACTGCCCCCTAGTGGTGGTGACTGGTTCCTGAGTCTGCAGGCTGTATGACTGCCCCCTAGTGGTGGTGACTGGTTCCTGGGTCTGCAGGCTGTATGACTGCCCCCTAGTGGTGGTGACTGGTTCCTGGGTCTGCAGGCTGTATGACTGCCCCCTAGTGGTGGTGAGTGCTTCCCGGGTCTGCAGGCTGTATGACTGCCCTTGTTCTCTGCAGGTAACAGGATTGTGATGGGGAAGAACCATGTCTTCCGGTTCAATCACCCTGAGCAGGCGCGGCTGGAGAGAGAGAAGAGCAGCGTGGCGGTGGAGAGTCAGGCAGAGCCCGTGGACTGGAACTTTGCCCAGAGGGAGCTGCTGGAAAAGCAGGGAATAGACATCAAGCTGGAGATGGAGAAGCGGTCAGTAGGGGGGCTCAGAGCGACACTGCGGGGTTATTAAGGCCCCCTGTCCACGGCCGCGGGGGGGGAGGGGGGAGAGCTGTCAGGTCTACGGGGTGAACCAGTTTAATAGATAGGCTCACCACGGAGAATCGTGGCAGGCCACGTTAAGTTCTGCTAGTGGAGAATCGCCATGATTCTCCCTTGTGGACGCCGCGCTTTCTATAGCAATGCTATGGAAGTCTTCACACAGCGTGATCCACCGGCGGACGGGCAGCTACCCCTTACCGCTCCAGGATCTACATTTACGTCATGTAGGTTGGGGTCTGTATGGAGGGGGCGATCCTGCTGTTTCTGACAGCTGACCCCCACTGCAGCGGCTGTAATCGGCACTCGCTGACCGCAGCTGTTAACCCTTTAAATGTTGCCATCAATTCTGACAGCAGCATTTAAATGCCCCTCATCAATGTTTGGGATCCCCAAATGCCCCCTGCACTCGGATCCATGGCAAGCGGGGGTCTTCTGAAAGCCCCCAGGGCTACCATTGCAGACTGCCTCATAGATTCTGTCAGATCGTGGTAAGATGTAGTACCGTGTTTCATCTTACCGCCGCAGCGATCCAACCCTCGCAGGTTCAAAGTCAATTAGAGAAACCTATTTGGTATCGCCGCATCTGTAATAACTCATGTAGCGCACGATGAGCGCAGGAAAAAATACCCGTCGTACGGACTCCAAAACTACAGGACATCCTGCAAATAGCGAGCCCTCGCACAACAGAAAGGGCTGAGGGGTTATGAGGGGGCGCTCTCTCCAGGGCTGAGGGGTCATGAGGGGGCGCTCTCTCCAGGGCTGAGGGGTCATGAGGGGGCGCTCTCTCCAGGGCTGAGGGGTCATGAGGGGGCGCTCTCTCCAGGGCTGAGGGGTCATGAGGGGGCGCTCTCTCCAGGACTGCTGGGGTCATGAGGGGGCGCTCCCTCCAGGGCTGCTGGGGTCATGAGGGGGCGCTCCCTCCAGGGCTGCTGGGGTCATGAGGGGGCGCTCCCTCCAGGGCTGCTGGGGTCATGAGGGGGCGCTCCCTCCAGGGCTGCTGGGGTCATGAGGGGGCGCTCCCTCCAGGGCTGCTGGGGTCATGAGGGGGCGCTCTCTCCAGGGCTGCTGGGGTCATGAGGGGGCGCTCTCTCCAGGGCTGCTGGGGTCATGAGGGGGCGCTCTCTCCAGGGCTGCTGGCGTCATGAGGGGGCGCTCTCTCCAGGGCTGCTGGGGTCATGAGGGGGCGCTCTCTCCAGGGCTGCTGGGGTCATGAGGGGGCGCTCTCTCCAGGGCTGCTGGGGTCATGAGGGGGCGCTCTCTCCAGGGCTGCTGGGGTCATGAGGGGGCGCTCTCTCCAGGGCTGCTGGGGTCATGAGGGGGCGCTCTCTCCAGGGCTGCTGGGGTCATGAGGGGGCGCTCTCTCCAGGGCTGCTGGGGTCATGAGGGGGCGCTCTCTCCAGGGCTGCTGGGGTCATGAGGGGGCGCTCTCTCCAGAGCTGCTGGGGTCATGAGGGGGCGCTCTCTCCAGGGCTGCTGGGGTCATGAGGGGGCGCTCTCTCCAGGGCTGCTGGGGTCATGAGGGGGCGCTCTCTCCAGGGCTGCTGGGGTCATGAGGGGGCGCTCTCTCCAGGGCTGCTGGGGTCATGAGGGGGCGCTCTCTCCAGGGCTGCTGGGGTCATGAGGGGGCGCTCTCTCCAGGGCTGCTGGGGTCATGAGGGGGCGCTCTCTCCAGGGCTGCTGGGGTCATGAGGGGGCGCTCTCTCCAGGGCTGCTGGGGTCATGAGGGGGCGCTCTCTCCAGGGCTGCTGGGGTCATGAGGGGGCGCTCTCTCCAGGGCTGCTGGGGTCATGAGGGGGCGCTCTCTCCAGGGCTGCTGGGGTCATGAGGGGGCGCTCTCTCCAGGGCTGCTGGGGTCATGAGGGGGCGCTCTCTCCAGGGCTGCTGGGGTCATGAGGGGGCGCTCTCTCCAGGGCTGCTGGGGTCGTGGGGGGGGCGCTCTCTCCAGGGCTGCTGGGGTCGTGAGGGGGCGCTCTCTCCAGGGCTGCTGGGGTCGTGAGGGGGCGCTCTCTCCAGGGCTGCTGGGGTCATGAGGGGGCGCTCTCTCCAGGGCTGCTGGGGTCATGAGGGGCGCTCTCTCCTGGCTGCTGGGGTCGTGGGGGGGCGCTGTCTCCAGGGCTGCTGGGGTCGTGGGGGGGCGCTGTCTCCAGGGCTGCTGGGGTCGTGGGGGGGCGCTGTCTCCTGGCTGCTGGGGTCGTGGGGGGGGCGCTGTCTCCAGGGCTGCTGGGGTCGTGGGGGGGCGCTGTCTCCAGGGCTGCTGGGGTCGTGGGGGGGCGCTGTCTCCAGGGCTGCTGGGGTCGTGGGGGGGCGCTCTCTCCTGGTTGCTGGGGTCATGAGGGGCGCTCTCTCCTGGTTGCTGGGGTCATGAGGGGCGCTCTCCTGGTTGCTGGGGTCATGAGGGGCGCGCTCTCCTGGTTGCTGGGGTCATTGGGGGGCGCTCTCTCCTGGTTGCTGGGGTCATTGGGGGGCGCTCTCTCCTGGTTGCTGGGGTCATTGGGGGGCGCTCTCTCCTGGTTGCTGGGGTCATTGGGGGGCGCTCTCTCCTGGTTGCTGGGGTCATTGGGGGGCGCCCTCTCCTGGTTGCTGGGGTCATTGGGGGGCGCCCTCTCCCCGGTGGGTTATTAATGTTCTCTTCTTCCCTCCAGGCTGCAGGATCTGGAGTTTCAGTACAAGCGGGAGAAGGAGGAGGCGGATCTGACTCTGGAGCAGCAGCGACTGGTGGGTTCTGAAGGTTGCCCGAGTCGCTTCCTCTAGTGCCGGCCGTATTGGACTTGCCGCTTTTAACCCTTTTCTTTCTTCCTCTCTCTGCAGTACGGAGACTCTGACAGCGGCGATGACTCTGACAAGCGCTCCTGCGAGGAAAGCTGGCGGCTCATCTCGTCTCTGCGGGAGAAGGTGCCGCCGGGCCGCGTGCAGAGCATCGTGCGGCGTTGTGGCCTGCCGAGCAGCGGCAAGAAACGAGAACCTATCAGAGTGTACCAGATCCCCCAGAGGCGGCGGCTGGGCAAGGACCCGCGATGGCTGACGCTGGCAGACCTGAAGATGCAGGCGGTAAAGGAGATCTGCTACGAGGTGGCGCTGAACGACTTCAAGCACAGCAAGCAGGAGATCGAGGCCATGTCCGTCATCAAGATGAAGGAGCTGTGCCGCACCTACGGCAAGAGGGACGCCAACGAGAAGGAGTGGTGGAAGGCCGTGGCCCGCGACGTGTGGGACACAGTGGGGGTGGGTGAGGAGGATGACAGCGGCAAAGGCGGAGTTCAGGACCTGAAGGCGCACATAGACAAACTGACGGACATCCTGCAGGAGGTGAAGCTGCAGAACAACATGAAGGACGAGGAGATCCGGGCATTGAGAGACAGGATGGTGAAGATGGAGCGGGTGATGCCTGTCACACAGGTGAGGCGCCGTCCACTCCACCGTGTGATTACAGCTCTGGCTGTGACTGGAGCATTAGGTTGTGAGTACAGCTCTGGCTGTGACTGGAGCATTAGGTTGTGAGTACAGCTCTGGCTGTGACTGGAGCATTAGGTTATGAGTACAGCTCTGGCTGTGACTGGAGCTTTAGGTTATGAGTACAGCTCTGGCTGTGACTGGAGCATTAGGTTGTGAGTACAGCTCTGGCTGTGACTGGAGCATTAGGTTGTGAGTACAGCTCTGGCTGTGACTGGAGCATTAGGTTATGAGTACAGCTCTGGCTGTGACTGGAGCTTTAGGTTGTGAGTACAGCTCTGGCTGTGACTGGAGCATTAGGTTGTGAGTACAGCTCTGGCTGTGACTGGAGCATTAGGTTATGAGTACAGCTCTGGCTGTGACTGGAGCATTAGGTTATGAGTACAGCTCTGGCTGTGACTGGAGCATTAGGTTGTGAGTACAGCTCTGGCTGTGACTGGAGCATTAGGTTGTGAGTACAGCTCTGGCTGTGACTGGAGCATTAGGTTGTGAGTACAGCGCTGGCTGTGACTGGAGCATTAGGTTGTGAGTACAGCGCTGGCTGTGACTGGAGCATTAGGTTGTGAGTACAGCTCTGGCTGTGACTGGAGCATTAGGTTGTGAGTACAGCTCTGGCTGTGACTGGAGCATTAGGTTGTGAGTACAGATCTGGCTGTGACTGGAGCTTTAGGTTGTGAGTACAGCTCTGGCTGTGACTGGAGCATTAGCTAATGAGTACAGCTCTGGCTGTGACTGGAGCTTTAGGTTGTGAGTACAGCTCTGGCTGTGACTGGAGCATTAGGTTGTGAGTACAGCTCTGGCTGTGACTGGAGCATTAGGTTGTGAGTACAGCTCTGGCTGTGACTGGAGCATTAGGTTGTGAGTACAGCTCTGGCTGTGTGTGGGGCATACTGTGTTTCCCTGAAAATAAGCCCTAGGTAAACTACAAAAAAAAAAACACTACTCACCTATCCGGCGGCGTTGGTCCCCAGCGCTGCGGCAGGCTGCCGTGTCCTCTGCTCTGACATATCACTCTCTTTCTGGTGACCACACCTCCAGCAAGTGAGGGCTGTGATAGGATCGAGTGACAGCCAATAAGAGCCGGCGCTCGATCATTTGCAGCCATTCAGTGAATGACATCACTGAATGTCCGTGATTGCTTCATCGATAGTGATATGTCAGCGCAGAGGACACGGAAGCCAGCCGGAGACCAGCACGATTGGGTATGTTGTGACTGCAGCTCTGGCTGTGAGTGGAGCATATTGGGTATGTTGTGACTGCAGCTCTGGCTGTGAGTGGAGCATATTGGGTATGTTGTGACTGCAGCTCTGGCTGTGAGTGGAGCATATTGGGTATGTTGTGACTGCAGCTCTGGCTGTGAGTGGAGCATATTGGGTATGTTGTGACTGCAGCTCTGGCTGTGAGTGGAGCATATTGGGTATGTTGTGACTGCAGCTCTGGCTGTGAGTGGAGCATATTGGGTACGTTGTGACTGCAGCTCTGGCTGTGAGTGGAGCATATTGTGTATGTTGTGACTGCAGCTCTGGCTGTGAGTGGAGCATATTGGGTATGTTGTGACTGCAGCTCTGGCTGTGAGTGGAGCATATTGGGTATGTTGTGACTGCAGCTCTGGCTGTGAGTGGAGCATATTGGGTATGTTGTGACTGCAGCTCTGGCTGTGAGTGGAGCATATTGGGTATGTTGTGACTGCAGCTCTGGCTGTGAGTGGAGCATATTGGGTATGTTGTGACTGCAGCTCTGGCCGTGAGTGGAGCATATTGGGTATGTTGTGACTGCAGCTCTGGCCGTGAGTGGAGCATATTGGGTATGTTGTGACTGCAGCTCTGGCTGTGAGTGGAGCATATTGGGTATGTTGTGTCTGCAGCTCAGGCTGAGAGTGGAGCATATTGGGTATGTTGTGACTGCAGCTCTGGCTGTGAGTGGAGCATGTTGTGACTGCAGCTCTGGCTGTGAGTGGAGCATATTGGGTATGTTGTGTCTGCAGCTCAGGCTGTGAGTGGAGCATATTGGGTATGTTGTGACTGCAGCTCTGGCTGTGAGTGGAGCATATTGGGTATGTTGTGACTGCAGCTCTGGCTGTGAGTGGAGCATGTTGTGACTGCAGCTCTGGCTGTGAGTGGAGCATATTGGGTATGTTGTGACTGCAGCTCTGGCTGTGTGTGGAGCATATTGGGTATGTTGTGACTGCAGCTCTGCCTGTGAGTGGAGCATATTGGGTATGTTGTGACTGCAGCTCTGGCTGTGAGTGGAGCATATTGGGTATGTTGTGACTGCAGCTCTGGCTGTGAGTGGAGCATATTGGGTATGTTGTGACTGCAGCTCTGGCTGTGAGTGGAGCATATTGGGTATGTTGTGACTGCAGCTCTGGCTGTGAGTGGAGCATATTGGGTATGTTGTGACTGCAGCTCTGGCCGTGAGTGGAGCATATTGGGTATGTTGTGACTGCAGCTCTGGCTGTGAGTGGAGCGTTGGTCTGATGTTTCTGGCTTTGCTTCTGCCCTCAGGACGACGTGACGGACGACTATTTGGATGAACAGTCCTTCTCTTGGTGCTTGAATGACGACGACGCAGTGACTAGGAGCCCGGTTGACTCTTCCCCTCACAGTTCTCCAAAGGGCCAGCAGGTGGAGCGGCTGATGGAGGATGACGCCACGTTTCGGCGGGGCAGGATGCGCTGGTTGAAACAAGAACAAACCCGGGTTCAGAGCCTTCAGCCGCAGCAGATAAGCCGCTGCCTCCGCCGGCCGCCTGGCACCGGCAAATTCATCCCGCCGCTGGACTGCAAGCTGCGCTTTCCCTTTAAGAGCAATCCACAACACCGATTTTCCTGGGCACCAGGTGCCACCTACGTGGTAGAAGACGTGTCCAATCCCTGGTCCGAGGACAGACGGACAGGCGGGGAGGACGACAGTGAAAAGCAGAATGACCGGCGCCTGGAGGGGGAGAACCAGCAAAGGCAGAGAAGGAACTCTTTTGATGGAGGTCCCAACAGAGGCCGCCGCCCCAACAACCGCCACAGCCGCCAGAATGGAGAAGAGCCGCCCCGGAGAAGATCACAGGGCAGAGAAAGTGGCGGTGGGTCCCAAGCGACAAAATGTCACCCCTCCACCCCGCAGGAGCGCCCCTACAAGTACCACCCCTACACTGCACCCCCACGGATGCGTCGTCAGAACTCTGCCCCTGACCTGTCTGACCGGGAGACCCCAGTATGAAGAAGGAAAGACTGAGCATGTCGTAGTGAGGCCGAGGAGGCGTGACGCCAAGAACTGTGGACAGAGGAACGTGTAACTAGAGGAGGACAGACGGTCGCCCCCAGATCCTGGCGCATTGTTTAGTTCTGATGTTTTTAATTGATCGCTGCTACGAGGGGTGAACTGCCCCTCCCCCACACCATACAATCACTGGTCATACTGTGTGTACATGTGTCTATAGGTGACAGGTGCTATATGTATATAGAGGTGGCTGTATATGTATCTGGATGGAACCTGCACGGTTATCGCAGCGTCCGCGATGATCGGCCGCCCTGCGGTTGCCACACTGAGCGGGGGACACGACCACTGACACTAGTGATGAAGTTTTGTGCCCGCCCCCATATATCCTCCCCAGAATCCTTTGCTTCCTTAACACTAAAGCTGCACATAGACTTGCACTGCCCGCTGTACCCGCCGCCGGCATTGTCCATATATAACCCTATTTATCTTGTGTTCTCTCCTGTGTGTAAATGAAGTATCTGCGGTAACCTCTAGTCTATATAATGACATGGACTGTATCCTGAGTGCAGAAATAAACTACTTGACATTGCACCATGTCTTTTGTCACCTGCCTTGTCATAAGGCCGCTCTTATGCTTGTGTCCCCATGACAACACTTCCTGAGCGCGGGCACTGGCAGCCGAGTGATATTGGGACACACAGCCTCATTGCCACCACATACAAGAGGAGATCTGCTTGGTGGCTATGAGGCGCAGCGTCCCTATGCTAACACGTGCCTTTTGTGGTGGCAATTCCTGATTGTGGATCTAATGACCTGAGCTTTCAGCAGCATTGGCATATATGATGCGGCAAGCTAAGGGCCTGTGATCCATAGTCCTGGAATTGCAGCCACATTGCAATTGTCTAAATTGGTTCTTAGAGGTGCTCTTACACAGAGGCTTTATGGGCAGAAGTTGAACTAGTGAGGAAGGCAAGTCCTTCCATTCTAGGTACCAGATCCTTTAAATACATGTGTGGCTTTGGCACAAAAACCTCCGTGTGAAACCAGCTGCAAGGGCTAATTCAGATAACTGTAACATGGACCCATGTTATTTAGATTGTCAATTCCTGACCCGATTGGTTCTCATGACCGGAGCTTCCAGCAGCATAGGCATATATGAAGACCTACGGTTGGGCTGGGAATTGGAGCTACATTACAAGTATATGAATTAGGCCGTATTTACACGGCCAACAGCGGGTTGCATCTGAGATTCTCGGGCATAACGCACATCACAGGGACCTTTTGTCTGCTGGAATGGAGACTGCACATCCTAAGTCCTGGGGCAATCTTCCTATCTTGCAGCATTGCTGTGCAAGAAAAATCCATGTAAATAGACTTTCTGCAAAAAAAGTGTTCTGTTGTCGTGGGTCTCCAATGCACAAAATATCGGCCACATAACACACACTTGGGTTTATAGGGCAGAAGAGGATCCAGCATAAAGAAGGAAAAGTCCTTTCTTCCAGATTTTCTTTTTTCTACACGTCTGCTTCACCTTACAAACCTGATTATGAAGCCGGCGGTAAGAGCCAATTCAGAAGAACACCGACCCATTGTAGTGTCTATTTCATAACCACAATTCCTGAACTCCCAGCAGCATAGGCATCTATGAAGACTTAGTCAGGCTGGGCATTGCTGCTGCATTCTGGGTGAATTGGCCCCTGGGGGGAGGGGGGGGGGGTAGTTTCACACATGGGTTTTCTGTACAGGTAGGAGAAGCACTTCCTTTCTATTTTCCCGATCGCTTGAATCCAGGTCTGCCTCTAACTCTCACCGACCTCTGTGAATCCGCCTGTAAGGTGTAATTTAGAAGGGTGTAATAGGGCCCATTTTAATGTACATATTATGGTGGTAAGTCCTGACCTGAACTTCCAGCAGCATAGGCACCTATAAAAACCTGCAATCGTATAACGGTGGTCTGCATGGCCTCTAGGAGTGAAGCTGTGGATCCGGTAGAGTCCCTTTATATGTCCCAGCTTATGTTTGGTTCTATCCGTGTGCCGTGGGCCGACGCTCTTATTTCCTCCCCCACGCTTCTTGTGCTGGCCTCCAGAGAACAAACAGGACTCCCAGGCCCGTTTCATGATTCCATACTGACCTACAGCTAAGTGCCAACCCCGCCGCCTGTGTCTGATGGCGGCGACTCTGCTACCAAGCGCTGGGGGCCCGCTGTTCGCTGCAGGGCCCATGAAATACTGAAAACGCAGAACTCTCCCACCTCCGGTCTGATTAGGGTGGCCACCAGCCCGCCCGCTAGTTTGCCCAGACGGCCGCATTTTCTACCAGTCCTATGAGAAGCACGTAAAAAATAATTACCAGCTACCCGAGCAGCCGGCGCGGGGCTGGAAGTAACGCCTTGGTCACGATGCTGTGAGGGGTAATCGCTGCGCCGCCTCTTTTTGTGTGATTCCTCGCAAGGAATCGCTGCTTATTTCCTGCGGGAGTTTGAAAAAATAATAATCCCCCCCCCCCCCCATGAAAAAAACCCAAAACCCTGCGAGTCCGGCGGCAATCGTAAAGCAGAACGCCTTGTTCACGGCCGGCATCACAGGTCTAAGGCTTCACTATCGTACTCACCTGTGTGAAGACACCTGAGTCTGTAGCGCACCCTAGGCTCCTCCCCCTGGCACCTGCGCTGCGTACAGTTCACAGACACTGCGGAGTATTGCGGTAGCGTCCGGCGCCCGAATGTGCGGCCAGGGCTCACACTATGGCGGCACAATTAGTAGTTGCCCCAACTAGCGTAAAAGACTGACAAGCCCCTCCCCCCGCACCCTCTTTTAGCTTAGCTGGTATTTGAGACAGAGGTAAGCCTAGGGCAGATGCAGGTCCCCCCCCCCCCCAACCCAAAATGGCGGCACTTTCCAGCAACCTTTGCTGTAGAAAAAAAGCCTCCCTTCCAAGCGTCCTGGTGGGGAACCTCTGCCACTGGGGCGGATTTACTATAGGAAGTGCCTAGCGGAAATTGTGCCAAAGCCTGAAAACGCATTGAGCCGCGTTTACAACTCGCTCGCCAAAGGGGTGTGGCCTAAATGCCGTTTTGTGTGCCAGTATACGGTAAGTGGTAGACAGTGGGGACAGTTTACACAACAGTCTTAGTCGCCCTCAGCAACCAATCGGCTTTCATTTTACGTTCTGCTGTGGTTAAGTCAAAGCTGCGCTGTGATTGGCTGCTGGGGGCGACACGGACCGCCAACACATCTATCATCCAGCCCTGCGATCAATATGGCGCATTTTAGTCTCTGGGATACTATGAGCAGATCTGCGTCTCCTTTATCAGCGGTTTCACAGTAAGACGTCCCTGTTGCCCTGAGCAACCTTTTATTACACCTCCGCCGCGCTCTATGGCCTTCGTGCCTGCGGCGATCTGGGGTTTCACTCTGTGACATATGCAGCGGTTTTTCACGCATGCAAGACGTCCCGGTCCGTGCGGCCGTACCTGCAACCGCAGGAATACCGACACGACTGCGACCCTGCTGCAAGTCTTTAATGGGCGATTATACGGAGCAGAAGGGGAGCCGCGCCATTGTTAAATGTGCAGAAAATACGGACTGCAGATCACCGCGACTTGTACGGTCAGTATTATGTGCGTAATACGGACTGCAGATCACCGCGACTTGTACGGTCTGTATTATGTGCGTAATACGGACTGCAGATCACCGCGACTTGTACGGTCTGTATTATGTGCGTAATACGGACTGCAGATCACCGCGACTTGTACGGTCAGTATTATGTGCGTAATATGGACTGCAGGTCACCGCGACTTGTACGGTCTGTATTATGTACGTAATACGGACTGCAGATCACCGACTTGTACGGTCAGTATTATGTGCGTAATACGGACTGCAGATCACCGCGACTTGTACGGTCAGTATTATGTGCGTAATACGGACTGCAGGTCACCGCGACTTGTACGGTCAGTATTATGTGCGTAATACGGACTGCAGATCACCGCGACTTGTACGGTCTGTATTATGTGCGTAATACAGACTGCAGATCACCGCGACTTGTACGGTCTGTATTATGTGCGTGATACGGACTGCAGATCACCGCGACTTGTACGGTCTGTATTATGTGCGTGATACGGACTGCAGATCACCGCGACTTGTACGGTCTGTATTATGTGCGTAATACGGACTGCAGATCACCGCGACTTGTACGGTCAGTATTATGTGCGTAATATGGACTGCAGGTCACCGCGACTTGTACGGTCTGTATTATGTACGTAATACGGACTGCAGATCACCGACTTGTACGGTCAGTATTATGTGCGTAATACGGACTGCAGATCACCGCGACTTGTACGGTCAGTATTATGTGCGTAATACGGACTGCAGGTCACCGCGACTTGTACGGTCAGTATTATGTGCGTAATACGGACTGCAGATCACCGCGACTTGTACGGTCTGTATTATGTGCGTAATACAGACTGCAGATCACCGCGACTTGTACGGTCTGTATTATGTGCGTGATACGGACTGCAGATCACCGCGACTTGTACGGTCTGTATTATGTGCGTGATACGGACTGCAGATCACCGCGACTTGTACGGTCTGTATTATGTGCGTGATACGGACTGCAGATCACCGCGACTTGTACGGTCAGTATTATGTGCGTGATACGGACTGCAGATCACCGCGACTTGTACGGTCTGTATTATGTGCGTAATACGGACTGCAGATCACCGCGACTTGTACGGTCTGTATTATGTGCGTGATACGGACCGCAGATCACCATGACTTGTACGGTCAGTATTATGTGCGTAATACAGACTGCAGATCACCGCGACTTGTACGGTCAGTATTATGTGCGTAATACGGACTGCAGATCACCGCGACTTGTACGGTCTGTATTATGTGCGTAATACGGACTGCAGATCACCGCGACTTGTATGGTCTGTATTATGTGCGTAATACGGACTGCAGATCACCGCGACTTGTACGGTCTGTATTATGTGCGTAATACGGACTGCAGATCACCGCGACTTGTACGGTCTGTATTATGTGCGTGATACGGACTGCAGATCACCGCGACTTGTACGGTCTGTATTATGTGCGTGATACGGACCGCAGATCACCACGACTTGTACGGTCAGTATTATGTGCGTAATACGGACTGCAGATGACCGCGACTTGTACGGTCAGTATTATGTGCGTAATACGGACTGCAGATGACCGCGACTTGTACGGTCAGTATTATGTGCGTGATACGGACCGCAGATCACCACGACTTGTACGGTCAGTATTATGTGCGTAATACGGACTGCAGATGACCGCGACTTGTACGGTCAGTATTATGTGCGTAATACGGACTGCAGATTACCGCGACTTGTACGGTCAGTATTATGTGCGTAATACGGACTGCAGATGACCGTGACTTGTACGGTCAGTATTATGTGCGTAATACGGACTGCAGATCACCGCGACTTGTACGGTCAGTATTATGTGCGTAATACGGACTGCAGATGACCGCGACTTGTACGGTCTGTATTACGTGCGTAATACGGACTGCAGATCACCGCGACTTGTACGGTCAGTATTACGTGCGTAATACGGACTGCAGATCACCGCGATTTGTACGGTCAGTATTATGTGCGTAATACGGACTGCAGATCACCGCGACTTGTACGGTCTGTATTATGTGCGTAATACGGACTGCAGATCACCGCGATTTGTACGGTCAGTATTATGTGCGTAATAGGGACTGCAGATCACCGCGACTTGTACGGTCAGTATTACGTGCGTAATAGGGACTGCAGATCACCGCGACTTGTACGGTCTGTATTACGTGCGTAATACGGACTGCAGATCACCGCGACTTGTACGGTCTGTATTATGTGCGTAATACGGACTGCAGATCACCGCGACTTGTACGGTCAGTATTACGTGCGTAATAGGGACTGCAGATCACCGCGACTTGTACGGTCTGTATTATGTGCGTAATACGGACTGCAGATCACCGCGACTTGTACGGTCTGTATTATGTGCGTAATACGGACTGCAGATCACCGCGACTTGTACGGTCTGTATTATGTGCGTAATACGGACTGCAGATCACCGCGACTTGTACGGTCTGTATTATGTGCGTAATACGGACTGCAGATCACTGCGACTTGTACGGTCTGTATTATGTGCGTAATACGGACTGCAGATCACCGCGACTTGTACGGTCTGTATTATGTGCGTAATACGGACTGCAGATCACTGCGACTTGTACGGTCAGTATTATGTGCGTAATACGGACTGCAGATCACCGCGACTTGTACGGTCTGTATTATGTGCGTAATACGGACTGCAGATCACCGCGACTTGTACGGTCAGTATTATGTGCGTAATACGGACTGCAGATCACCGCGACTTGTACGGTCAGTATTATGTGCGTGATACGGACTGCAGATCACCGCGACTTGTACGGTCTGTATTATGTGCGTAATACGGACTGCAGATCACCGCGACTTGTACGGTCAGTATTATGTGCGTAATACGGACTGCAGATCACCGCGACTTGTACGGTCTGTATTATGTGCGTAATACGGACTGCAGATCACCGCGACTTGTATGGTCTGTATTATGTACGTAATACGGACCGCAGATCACCGCGACTTGTGCGGTCAGTATTATGTGCGTGATACGGACTGCAGATCACCACGACTTGTACGGTCAGTATTATGTGCGTGATACGGACTGCAGATCACCGCGACTTGTACGGTCTGTATTATGTGCGTAATACGGACTGCAGATCACCGCGACTTGTACGGTCAGTATTATGTGCGTAATACGGACTGCAGATCACCGCGACTTGTACGGTCAGTATTATGTGCGTGATACGGACTGCAGATCACCACGACTTGTACGGTCAGTATTATGTGCGTAATAAGGACTGCAGATCACCGCGACTTGTATGGTCTGTATTATGTGCGTAATACGGACTGCAGATCACCGCGACTTGTACGGTCTGTATTACGTGCGTAATACGGACCGCAGATCACCACGACTTGTACGGTCTGTATTATGTGCGTAATACGGACCGCAGATCACCACGACTTGTACGGTCTGTATTATGTGCGTAATACGGACCGCAGATCACCACGACTTGTACGGTCTGTATTATGTGCGTAATACAGACTGCAGATCACCGCGACTTGTACGGTCAGTATTATGTGCGTAATACGGACTAAGCCCTTACTGTGTGGCAGTGTTGATAGGAGGAGGGGTGCCCGGCTGCTGTGCCCGGGGGCCCTAGCCCCAGAGGCTGACGGGGGGCGATGATGTCCGGCGGCAGCAGCAGCATTCCCTGCGTCCCGATTACACAGACGGCGGGCGCACTCAGGAGTCTAACGCCATGTATTACAGTCTGAGGCCCGCCTGCATACATGGACGAGAGATGAGCTCACCGCCCGGACATATTCCGCACTGCGTAATACAAAGAGCTTAAACCGTCCGGCTTTACATGGGCGTGGTCAAACCTGCGAGGCCATAACTGCAGCAAGTCCCATCCTGCTCCGTATGCCAGGCGAGGCGCCCCTTCCATCGCTGCGCCCGTCTGCAGGGATTATGCACAATTTTGACAGACCGCACTGCACGCCCCCTGGGAATGAGCCCTCAGCATGCTTCTAGTTCTTATAGTGACCAGTAGATGGCAGCAGAGGTGTCTCACTTTACAGCCTGCTGTGAACGGCTCCTCTCTTCCACTCGTGTTTCCAGCAGGATCGCTGCTTTTATTCTGTAAGACGCTACATACACGTAGAAAACGCTCGGAGACGGAACCTTCCAATATTTACATGAAAGGGTCAAGGGGGGGGGGGGGGGGGGGGGGCAATGCTCTGCAGAACTGTTCCCACTTCTGTACACCGCTTGAGCCAAGGTCACATACTCTGCAGCCTTTGCTCTCTGTTGTCCACAGAGCTTACAATCCATGAGTCTCTTGTATCTGCTGCCAAGCCCAGCAAGTGTCCACCGCCAGTAGTGATGGGCTGCAGGGCGCTGATCCCGTATCCCGCCCGCAGCTTCAGGGATAAGTCACATTCTTTGCCACGAATCATCCACCCATCAGGCCTGGAGAAAAACCATGGTGAGGAGGCCTGCAGGAATAGAGGGGGAGAAGATCAGCAAAGGGGGCCCCACGCTACTACCCCTCCCCCACTATATTGATCCTGCGTCCGGTCCACGGGCTGTGGACACCAAATGCACAAGTCTCCCACCCTAGACTGCACCCGCCCCTCACGTCCAGAGCTGCAGAAAGGACAAAGAGCTACGGGACCCGAGTTAAAGGGGTCGTGCCATGATGGGCGCCCCGTTCCTCTGCCATATTAGAGATGCCATAGAGCAGGGAGTGCCTTCTCGTACAGAATGCTGCTCAGTAAAACCGACTCCCACCCCATTGTACGGGCTGGCCAGAGTCCGCCACGTCCTGGCACAAGCCCCCACTCCCAGCTCGAACATTTATGGGGTATCTACAAGCCATGTCATAAATGTCTGACAGAAGCGAGTCCTCTCCCCCAGATTACGGCGGCGGTCACTAGCAGCCGGCTGTGACATTAGGATGACTTCCAAACCCTGCTTTTTTTAAGAGTTGGTTCAGATACCTGTACTTCCAGCAGCACAGGCACCTGATGCCCCGCAGCAGCTCACCCAGGGACTTCCAGCACCACGGGCACCAGACGCCGGTGGCAGCTCTGACAGGGGCTTCCAGCAGCACGGGCACCCGACGCCCGTGGCAGCTCTCACAAGGGCTTCCAGCATCAGGAGGAACCAACGCCAGCAGCAGCTCTCACAGGAGCGAGTAGCAGCTCTCACCCGACGCCCGCAGCAGCTCTCACGGGAGCGTGGAGCAGGTCTCACCCGACACTCACGGGAGCGTGGAGCAGGTCTCACCCGACACTCACGGGAGCGTGGAGCAGGTCTCACCCGACGTCCGCGGCAGCTCTGTGTGGAGCAGGTCTCACCTGACGCGGCTCTCACAATGCTCAAATCACCTCCAGAGCTGCATGCACAACTCTTCTGATATAGATAGAGGATGACAAGAGATGTAGCGCTTCCTCTAGGGGCTGTACGACAGGGGGGCAAGAAAGCCAAAGGCCATTATGGGAACTCAATTTAATATGGAAGTGTCTGTCAGCAAACTGGATGTGACTGGAGTAGAAGACATGAAGTACTAGTAGAATAGTGACTGCAGCTCTGGATGTGACTGGAGAAGAAGACATGAAGTACCAGTAGAATAGTGACTGCAGCTCTGGATGTGACTGGAGTAGAAGACATGAAGTACCAGTAGAATAGTGACTGCAGCTCTGGATGTGACTGGTGTAGAAGACATAATGTACCACTGCGACTAGAGTATTAGACATGATGTAGAATATGGCTGCAGCTCCGGATGTGACTGGAGAAGAAGAAACGCCGTGACATACCCAAGACATAGGCAGCGACCAGCTTCTGGACGACGGAGACATGGAGGTGGTCATGGAGGAGGCTGCGGGGGTCTCCGTGGAGCGGCAGCAGCAGCACCAGCAGTGCGGTCAGCCCCACCAGGACGTAGAGGCTGAAGAGGCCGGGGGACAGCGGGCGCGGGCTGCCTGCACAAGAGACACAGGGCAATAATCTGTATTTGTATAGACAAGACAGTTACATGTGGTGTACGGTTATCTGGAGACAGACGGCGGTGGTGGAGGAGATGGACACCATAGGCGAGTGGAAGGGGGGGGGAAATCAGGAGGTTGGGTATGCTTCTTTAACCCCTTCCCGCTCCAGGGCGTACATCAACGTCCTGAAGCGTCGGGGCATGGATGAAGATGATGGGGCGACCTCTCTTCATACAGGGCGGGCGTCAGCTGTTTATTACAGCTGGTATCCATGGGCAATTGCTGCACACGGCTATTAACCCCTTAAATGCCCCGACCGATGTTTCGGGGTCCCGTATGCCTGCCCCCCCCCCCCCCCCCCCCCCCCCCAATTTTTCACTAATTGTGAAAAAAAAAGTTTTACAAGTTTAAATCGCCTCCTTTTGCCGGATCTATAATTTAAAAAATCTAACTCGTAAAACAAAAATACATATTTGGTGTCGCCGCGTCCGTAAAAGTCCGATCTACAGTAGCGCATTATTTACCGTGCGGTGAGCGTCGTCCGAAAAAATAAATAAAGAACGCCAGAAATGCACTTTTTCAGTCATCCAGAAAAAAAACGCAATACAAAGTGATGAAAAAGTCGTGTGTACTCTGAAATGGTGCCAACATAAACTGCGGGACGTCCCGCAAGAAACGCGCCCGGCACAGCGACGGCGACGGAGAATGTAAGAAGTTATTAGATGGCGGCAGAAAATTATTGTAAAAAAAAAAAAAAGTAATAAATAAATACAAAAAAAAACCTCTCCAAGTCCGGCATCTTAGTAATCGCACCGCCCGTAGAATAACGTCATCAGGTCATGTTTGTTGCAGTTTGTGCGCCGTAGAAACGAGACGCACCGAAAGATGGTGGAATATCGTTTTTTTCCCCACTTATAATTTGTTTTCAGTACAATAAATGGCACCAGAGAAAAATACAACTCGTCCTGCAAAAAACAACAACCCTCATACAGCGACGGCGTAAATGGAGGAGTTACCATTTTTTAAAAAGGAGGGAGACAAAAAACTAAAATAGAAAAAAAAGTCACGCATCATTAAGGGGTTAAGGCGCGCCTGAAGTTCTGTGCCTCGGGGATTGTCCGGATGGAGTGGAGCGTTCCAGAGGATGAGTGCTGCTCTGGGGAAGTCCTGGGGGCGAGCATGGGAGGTTTGTATTAGAGCAGAGTTTAGTCTGAGTGTGTTAGCGGATCGGAGTGTGCCGGCTGGGTGGCGTACGGCGGCGTGCAGGGTGCCGGCTGGGTGAGGTACGGCGGTCTGCAGGGTGCCGGCTGGGTGAGGAACGGCGGTCTGCAGGGTGCCGGCTGGGTGAGGTACGGCGGCGTGCAGTGTGCCGGCTGGGTGGCGTACGGCGGCGTGCAGTGTGCCGGCTGGGTGGCGTACGGCGGCGTGCAGTGTGCCGGCTGGGTGGCGTACGGCGGCGTGCAGTGGTCTGCAGTGTGCCGGCTGGGTGAGGTACGGATAGGAGGAGGTGATGTACGGTGGAGGGCTGAAGGGCTGAAGGGCAAAGAGGTCAGTTTTTGAGAGGTTAAGTTGGAGAAAGAGGGAGGACATGGTGTTAGAGACAGCGGGCAGACAGGTGATGTTTTGGACAAAGGGTGCAGAGATGTCACGGGCAGAGGTGTAAAGCTGGGTGTCATCAGGGTAGAGGTGGCATTGGGGGCCAAATCTCTTGATAGTCTGTCCAAAAGGGGCTGTGTAGATGGAGAAGAGGAGGGGGCCGAGGACCGAGCCCTGGGGGACCCCAACAGCAAGGGGAGGAGGAGAGGAGGGGGCCGAGGACCGAGCCCTGGGGGACCCCAACAGCAAGGGGAAGAGGAGGGGGCCGAGGACCGAGCCCTGGGGGACCCCAACAGCAAGGGGAAGAGGTGGGGGGCCGAGGACCGAGCCCTGGGGGACCCCAACAGCAAGGGGAAGAGGAGAGGTGGGGGGCCGAGGACCGAGCCCTGGGGGACCCCAACAGCAAGGGGAAGAGGAGAGGAGGGGGCCGAGGACCGAGCCCTGGGGGACCCCAACAGCAAGGGGAAGAGGAGGGGGCCGAGGACCGAGCCCTGGGGGACCCCAACAGCAAGGGGAAGAGGAGAGGAGGGAGCCGAGGACCGAGCCCTGCGGGACCCCAACAGCAAGGGGAGGAGGAGAGGTGGGGGCCGAGGACCAAGCCCTGGGGGACCCCAACAGCAAGGGGAAGAGGAGAGGAGGGGGCTGAGGACCGAGCCCTGGGGGACCCCAACAGCAAGGGGAAGAGGAGAGGAGGGGGCCGAGGACCGAGCTCTGGGGGACCCCAACAGCAAGGGGAAGAGGAGAGAAGGGGGCCGAGGACCGAGCCCTGGGGGACCCCAACAGCAAGGGGAAGAGGAGGGGAGGGGGCCGAGGACCGAGCCCTGGGGGATCCCAACAGCAAGGAGAAGAAAAGAGGAGAGGAGGGAGCCGAGGACCGAGCCCTGGGGGACCCAACAGCAAAGGGAAGAGGAGAGGAGGGGGCAGAGGACCGAGCCCTGGGGGACCCCAACAGCAAGGGGAAGAGGAGGGGAGGGGGCCGAGGATTGAGCCCTGGGGGACCCCAACAGCAAAGGGAAGAGGAGAGGAGGGGGCAGAGGACCGAGCCTTGGGGGGACCCCAACAGCAAGGAGAAGAGGAGAGGGCCGAGGACCGAGCCCTGGGGGACCCCAACAGCAAGGGGAAGAGGAGAGGAGGGGGCCGAGGACCGAGCCCTGGGGGACCCCAACAGCAAGGGGAAGAGGAGGGGAAGAGGAGGGGAGGGGGCCGAGGATTGAGCCCTGGGGGACCCCAACAGCAAGGAGAAGAGAAGAGGAGAGGAGGGGGCCGAGGACCGAGCCCTGGGGGACCCAACAGCAAGGGGAAGAGGAGAGGAGGGGGCCGAGGACCGAGCCCTGGGGGACCCCAACAGCAAGGGGAAGAGGAGAGGAGGGGGCCGAGGACCGAGCCCTGGGGGACCCCAACAGCAAGGGGAAGAGGAGAGGAGGGGGCCGAGGACCGAGCCCTGGGGGACCCCAACAGCAAGGGGAAGAGGAGAGGAGGGGGCCGAGGACCGAGCCCTGGGGGGAGGGGAGAGGGGGGAGGGACCAGAGGTGGAGATGGATGTGAGAAGAGAGAGTCATTGGTGTAGGTGGCGGGGCGCGCAGCGGAGAGCAGGCTGGAGGTCGGGCGGGCGCTGGATGACCCTCCCCTCCTACCTTGTCGCATGGAGAAGAGGTGGGATGGCGGCCGCCATTGTGCGGCATCTGGTGCTGCTCTGGCTTGGGGTCTGGCAGCGTGCAGCGCGGCGGTGATGTCCTTCCTCCCGATGACGCCTCGTGCTCCGCCCTCCTCCCACACCTCCACGCGGAAGCGGTCTGTGGTGCCGTACAGCCGGGCGCGGATGTCCCGATGCCGCGTGACTCTGCGAGAAGATGGAGGGGAAGGTTGGCGTTAAAAGCCACGAGAGCCGCGCCAATTCTTGCACCGCGGCCACGCACTCACATGTCAATGCAGGAGTTTGGCTTGACCAGCCCCTCGGCATCCACCACCGTGTAGCGCAGCGGCGCCGTGGACAGCACTGCAGACAGAAGAGACGGTGATGTCACCACGGACGCCGCCAGTCTACAGACCGCGACGGCGGCGCCCCCTACCTTTGTATCGCAGCACTCGGGGGAAGGGGTTGTACAGGGTCAGCACCTGCTTGTGGCTCGACTGCTCATCGGCGTAGAAGTCCAGAGCCGGCGGGAAGACGAAGACGGGCAGCGAGGGGGGGTCAGCCACCGGTCTGCGCTCCGGCTCCTCACCTCTTCCTGGCGCCCCCCTCTGCATGGCGACACAGCGATGACATCACATCCCTGGCTATTCCTGAGAGCCTGCAGAGAGATGACAGAAATCAGCAACACCCATGTGGGGGTGACGTCATCAGCGCCCGGTGTACACAGATGACGTCACAGCAGTGGATGGGCTCACAGAGTGTTATATTACGTATGAGCAGCGCAGCCGCTGACGTCACAGAGCAGCTCCAGCCGCTCACCGCGGAGCCCCGGCAGCTGTTACCTGCAGCTTCCTGGTGGCTCCTTCCACCCTTCCCATTGGCCAAAACTTACGTCTGTCACTCGGTTGCCTGGAAACGCATCCACAGTAAGAGGGCGGCACCCCGTTCCTAGCGCTGTGATTGGAGGACACGCCACCAGTCCTCTGCAGCTGCTCGCGTTCCTTGGCGACAGGGCAGAGCACCGCCTACCGCCACGACGTGTCTGTGATCACGCGCGGGGTGCTTGCGCTGGCCGCCATTTTCTCAGAGACCAAAGTCCATTCGCCGACAAACAAAAGTCTGACGTAAAGTGGACGCCGTCGTGGAGACAGAAAGCTGCCGAGGCCACTGAACACGTGACGCGTTCAGTGGCTGTCAGAGGCCATAAAGTACCGGCAGAGGGCGCCAGAACCCTGTCACAATTTTTCCCTCCCACGGCCCCGCTGAATTAGATTGGTGCGTTCAGCAGTTTTTAAAAATAATCTTTCTTTATTGACATTGTTGTTTTAAAATTTTTTTTTTAAAAGAAGTAATCAAATTTACAAATATGAGAAGCGGGGGACACTGGGTCGTCACCTGGAGGTGCGAGGACACCGGGTCATCACCTGGAGGGGCGGGGGACACCGGGTCATCACCTGGAGGGGCGGGGGACACCGGGTCATCACCTGGAGGGGCGGGGGACACCGGGTCATCACCTGGAGGGGCGGGGGACACCGGGTCATCACCTGGAGGGGCGGGGGACACCGGGTCATCACCTGGAGGCGCGGGGGACACCGGGTCATCACCTGGAGGGTCGGGGGACACCGGGTCATCACCTGGAGGGGCGGGGGACACCGGGTCATCACCTGGAGGCGCGGGGGACACCGGGTCATCACCTGGAGGGGCGGGGGGCACCGGGTCATCACCTGGAGGCGCGGGGGACACCGGGTCATCACCTGGAGAGGCGGGGGACACCGGGTCATCACCTGGAGGGGCGAGGGACACCGGGTCATCACCTGGAGGGGCGGGGGACACCGGGTCATCACCTGGAGGGGCGGGGGACACCGGGTCATCACCTGGAGGCGCGGGGGACACCGGGTCATCACCTGGAGGGTCGGGGGACACCGGGTCATCACCTGGAGGGGCGGGGGACACCGGGTCATCACCTGGAGGCGCGGGGGACACCGGGTCATCACCTGGAGGGGCGGGGGGCACCGGGTCATCACCTGGAGGCGCGGGGGACACCGGGTCATCACCTGGAGAGGCGGGGGACACCGGGTCATCACCTGGAGGGGCGGGGGACACCGGGTCATCACCTGGAGGGGCGGGGGACACCGGGTCATCACCTGGAGGGGCGGGGGACACCGGGTCATCACCTGGAGGCACGGGGGACACCGGGTCATCACCTGGAGGGTCGGGGGACACCGGGTCATCACCTGGAGGGGCGGGGGACACCGGGTCATCACCTGGAGGCGCGGGGGACACCGGGTCATCACCTGGAGGGGCGGGGGACACCGGGTCATCACCTGGAGGGGCGGGGGACACCGGGTCATCACCTGGAGGGGCGGGGGACACCGGGTCATCACCTGGAGGGGCGGGGGGAACGACACCGGGTCATTACCTGGAGGCACGGGGGACACCGGGTCATCACCTGGAGGGGCGGGGGACACCGGGTCATCACCTGGAGGGGCGGGGGACACCGGGTCATCACCTGGAGGGTCAGGGGACACCGGGTCATCACCTGGAGGGGCGGGGGACACCGGGTCATCACCTGGAGGCACAGAGGACACCGGGTCATCACCTGGAGGGGCGGGGGACACTGGGTCATCACCTGGAGGGGCGGGGGACACCGGGTCATCACCTGGAGGGGCGGGGGACACCGGGTCATCACCTGGAGGGGCGGGGGGCACCGGGTCATCACCTGGAGGGGCGGGGGACACCGGGTCATCACCTGGAGGGGCGGGGGACACTGGGTCATCACCTGGAGGTGCGAGGACACCGGGTCATCACCTGGAGGGGCGGGGTACACCGGGTCATCACCTGGAGGCGCGGAGAACACCGCGTTGTCACACGGAGGCGTGGGGGACTCCGGGTTATCACACAAGAAGCAGGGGACACCGCGTTGTCACACAGAGGCGCCGGGGACTCCAGGTTATCACACGGAGGCGTGGTGTACAAGGCGTTATCACACGGAGGTGTGGGGGGCACCGCGTTATCACAAGAAGGCGCGAGGATCATCGGATTATCACACGGAGGTGCGGGGGACACAGGGTTGTCACACGGAGGTGCGGGGGACACCGGGTTGTCACACAGAGGTGCGGGGGACACCGGGTTGTCACACGGAGGTGCGGGGGACACAGCGTTGTCACACGGAGGCGCGGGGGACACCGGGTTATCACACAAAGGAGCTGGGGACACCGCATTGTCACACGGAAGCGCGGTGTAAAACGCGTTATCACACAGAGACGTGGTGTACAAGGGGTTATCAAATGGAGGCGTAATGTACAAGGCGTTATCACACGGAGGCGTTGTGTACAAGGCGTTATCACACGGAGGCGTGGTGTACAACGGGTTATCACACGGAGGTGTGGTGTACAAGGGGTTATCACACTGAGGCGTGGTGTACAAGGGGTTATCACACTGAGGCGTGGTGTTCAAGGGGTTATCACAGGGAGGCGTGGTGTACAACGGGTTATCACACAGAGGTGTGGTGTACAAGGGGTTATCACACGTAGGCGTGGTGTACAACGGGTTATCACACGGAGGTGTCGTGTACAAGGGGTTATCACACAGAGGCGTGGTGTACAAGGCGTTATCACACGGAGGCATGGTGTTCAAGGGGGTTATCACAGGGAGGCGTGGTGTACAAGGGGTTATCACATGGAGGCGTGGTGTACAACGGGTTATCACACGGAGGTGTGGTGTACAAGGGGTTATCACACAGAGGTGTGGTGTACAAGGCGTTATCACACGGAGGCGTGGTGTTCAAGGGGTTATCACAGGGAGGCGTGGTGTACAAGGGGTTATCACATGGAGGCGTGGTGTACAAGGGGTTATCACACAGAGGCGTGGTGTACAAGGGGTTATCACACAGAGGCGTGGTGTACAAGACGTTATCACAGGGAGGCGTGGTGTACAAGGTGTTATCACACGGAGGTGCGGGGGACCCAACTCTGAGGCCAGGCTTCTAAACTTCATAACGGATTGCCCCACGAGACTAACCAGTGAGGAAGCTAAAATAGTACGGCCAGACTCATCAAACACCCTCCGGAACGTCTTCACAAATATATTTCGGTTATTGACCACATGATCGTCTCTCTCCCAGAGAGGGTTCACCCCGGCCAACACCTGTCCGGAGAGGTGAAACCTAATGAAAGCCACTTTGGCGCGGTCCATGGGAAACTGGTGAGACAACAGCCAGAAGTGTAATGAGCACTGCTTAATAAACCCACGGCACTGTCCAGGATCTCCCTCGTAGCGGGGAGGCAGATAATCGCGGACCAGATCAAGTCGCAGGAGCTGACTGTGGGAACAGGGCTGGAGTTGCGTCTGCGACAGAAGACTGCGGTACCGCTGCGTCAGAAGAGATAAGGAGTTAAGGCAAGCGTTCAGATTGTACAAATAAGACAAGATCTGTTCTTGGCGATCTCACTGCTGAACCAACTCTTGGAACAAGTCTGAAATACCCCCACAGGCGGGGTCAGTGGAATCCATAGCTAGCGGAAGTAGACCCACTGTGCTCACCAACCAGCCTGGCTGCCGACCCCAGCGGTCAGAGGAATCTTGCCCTTAGCAAATCAGGAGGATGGGAAGACCCCTGCCTAAAAGCAGGGTAGGCGTCCTGATAAGAACGGCCCCACGCTGGAACCTCGGGGCTAACTATCCCTGACAGGACACAGGGACAATGTACAAAACACAGGGCACACAGAACAGGACTGACTACCACAGAGACGATGCACAGACTGGAGGAAACGGACAAGCGCACACAGGCTGAAGCACAAGGCAAAGAGCATACAGAATAAACAGATACAGGATAAAGCAGCCCTGTAACAGGCGACCGGGGTGTGCGGGGTGTGCTGAGACAAACACACATCAATACTGAGGCAAAGAGGGAGGATTCCCAGCTCCCTTAAATAGGAAGGTGATTGCCATCTAAGCTGCAGCTGTGCTGTGAGCACTGAGCATGGTTAACTAGTGCATTGCTGGCAGAAAGTAGTAGAAACAAATACATTTATACAGAAGGCTATAGTACCCTGTTGTACCGCCTCTAGCTTGGATACAAGATGTGATACGGTCGGGCATGAAAGCTCTAGTACCCTGTTGGACCGCCTTTAGCTTGGATACAAGATGTGATATGGGCGGGCATGGAGGCTCTAGAACCCTGTTGTACTGCCTCTAGCTTGGATACAAGATGTGATACGGACGGGCATGAAGGCTCTAGTACTCTGTTGTACCACCCTATAGCTTGGATACATGATGTGATACAGGCTGGCATGAAGGCTCTAGTATCCGTTGGACCGCCTTTAGCATGGATACAAGATGTGATACGGACGGGCATGGAGGCTCTAGTACCCTGTTGTACCACCTCTAGTTTGGATACTAGATGTGATACGGGTGGGCATGGAGGCTCTAGTACCCTGTTGTACCACCTCTAGTTTGGATACATGATGTGATACGGGGGGCATGGAAGGTCTAGTACCCTGTTTTACCACCTCTAGCTTGGATACATGATGTGATACAGGCTGGCGTACAGGTTTTGTATGGTAATTTGCAGTATATCGCTCCACATTTTTTATAACTGACCCTGTAGATCATGTAATTCGTCGGCTGTGGTAGTTGGCGTCCCAGATGGTTTCATACATGTTCTATTGGTGATAAACCTGGTGACCGGGCAGCCACAGAGGTGTGACCATGTTGTGGGGGCTCCTGTGACCCCCTTGTGTGTGCGGCCGAGCATTATCCTGCTGGACGCCGCCATGAGAGGAACACATGTGGCTGCAGGATGTCCTGAACATATCGCTGAGCTGTCATTGCCCCCTGTACCACTGGGGACCGACTGTGTGATGGCCCCCCCGGACCATCCCACCAGCAGTGGGGGCAGGATGGAGTTGTCACCCCGAGGTCTCCAGACATGTCGTCAGGGCCCAAACTAAACCTGGATTTGTTGCTGAAGAGAACCCGGTTCCACTCTGTAGCGTCAAGTTTCATCTTTCACAAGTCCACGGCAGATGGAGACGACGGTGGGTGTCAGAGGCCGTACATGTAATGGGGGCCGTGAGACCAAATGTCCTTCAGTCAAGCACCTGGAAATGGTTCTGGCAGACACAGGGATGTAACTGTTAGGTTGTGCTGCTGGGACCTGTAGTACTACAGGTTTCAAGGAGCACACCTTCACAGGTGTAGAATAATTGTACAGCCTGGTTGTGGTGTTCTCCAGCCAGCCAATCTCCACCGGTCTGCTGCACATATATACCAGCCTCTCTGCAAGAGGAAGCTGGCATCCCTTCACTCTAGGGTTCTGTTTTCTTGCATGCCTGTTGTGTTGTCTGTATAGGTGTTAACAGTGCATTGCTCAGTGTCTGTGCAGGTGGCCGGACATCAGGTGTGAACTGGCATGTTCAGTATATATGTGTATGAACAGTGGTGTGTTCTATGGGTCTGCACAAGTGGCCAGGCATGAGGTATCAACAGCCCTGTTCTGTGTTGCATGGTATCCCTAGTGTGTTGGTATGAACTATTTCCTGTCCTGCTGTGGATTGCTTACCATCTCTGGGCGAGTTAGATTCTAGCACGGGGCCATCCTTATCGGGATGATCGACCTGCTTGCAGGCAGGCGTCATGTGGATGTTGCCTCGTTGGAGTTGGGACCGGCTAGACAACGAGGACCCTTGAAGCGGGCTTGCAGGTTTAAGTGACTTGGCCAATTCATGAACCAATACCCTGCACATGTGATAGCTATTCCATCTGGTTATGCATGCAGGTATGTAAGGTGAGTGTTTTGTTCGTTTGTCAGTCCCAATGTTATGTCTGCCCGTGAGTCTAGTTCACTATTCCTTTGGTGTTCCAGTCAGCGGGTCCTGTTTGGACGCCATACCATCTTGCGTCCCTGCTGAGGCGTGGCGTTAAGTGCGCTACATGGATGTAACAATAACAATGGCGCCTCCTGTCTCTGAATGGCGGACAATGAAACAGTTGGAGCTGCTGGTGCTTGTCGGACTATCAGACGCTCCTCTCTACTGTTGGTCTGTAGGGGGCGTCCTGAGCCCGGTCACCTTGTGTGTCCCCATCCACTGGTCCCAATACCTCCTAACAGTCTGGTCAGATGCTTCTCTCTACTGGTGGTCTGTAGGGGGCGTCCTGAGCCCAGTCACCTTGTGTCCTCTCACACATCCACTGATCCCAACACCCCCTAACAGTGTGGTCAGACGCTCCTCTCTACTGGTGGTCTGTAGGGGGCGTCCTGAGCCCGGTCACCTTGTGTGCCCCCCTCTACTGGTCCCAGCACCCCCTGTCTAATCAGACGCTCCTCTCTACTGGTGGTCTGTAGTGGGCGTCCTGAGCCTGGTTACCTTGTGTGCCCCCATCCACTGGTCCCAACACCTCCTAACAGTCTGGTCAGATGCTCCTCTCTACTGGTGGTCTGTAGTGGGCGTCCTGAGCCCGGTCACCTTGTGTGCCCCCATCCACTGGTCCCAACACCCCCTAACAGTCTGGTCAGATGCTCCTCATTACTGGTGGTCTGTCTGGGGCGCCCTGAGCCCGGTCACCTTGTGTGCCCCCATTCACTGGTCTCAACACCCCCTAACAGTCTGGTCAGATGCTCCTCTCTACTGGTGGTCTGTAGGGGGCGTCCTAAGCCTGATCACCTTGTGTGCCCCCATCCACTGGTCCCAACACCTCCTAACAGTCTGGTCAGAACAGCCCGGTGGGGGATAATTCGTCGATACGACCATCCAGCTTCTCACATCCCAATAATGCGCCCCCCTCTGGTAACGGGGTGAAATCTCTTCTCTGCGTCTAGTGGCCAACAAGCTCTACACAAGCGGAAGAAGAGGTCACTACACACAAGGAACCTCTTATAGGCCAAGGGGGGAACCACTTTTAGGGCCTATAAGAGGTTCCTCCCTTTCATCTGATCACCACAACTCCCATCATCCACAGATCTGCCTGAGATGGAGCTGCAGGAGGTTTTTTTTCGAGGATCGGGATTGTTTTTTTTTTTTTTACAAAGAGTGTATATAAATGTTGTAGCATTTTGTAACTCCTTCTGCTGCATCCATGCCCTGAATCCGCACTGTAATACTACCACCCACAACACAGGCCACTCTTCCACGTCCAGCGCCGCCTTCATAGCCTTTGTCAGTTTCTGCAGCTATGGCACACAGCTCGGCATCTACCAGAGCGGCCGGTGTCTCCAGGCTGGAGGACCTTCTCAGATCTCCTGACTCATGTATATATGTTATTACACTCCAGTTGGCCAGAGGCATCTAACAGAGCTGTGATAACATGGGGGGATAGAGCAACACCTCTGCAGCGCCACCTATTGGAAAGTTACAAAGTCTGATGAGGTATGGTTCCATCTTTTCATTTGCATATTTCCCAGAGCAGCTTGCAGGGCCTTATAAGTCTCCTCCCACCGTCTAGGTGCTCTCCTTAAGGAGAAACAATACCTTCCTGATCAGCATTGGAAGAGCATAGAATTACCCTCAGTAGCAGCGCTCCCTGTTGTTCTCTGTTTTCAGCCACACAAGCCCTCTTTACACAGAATGATCAGTGATATATCACGGCACAATTATCGTGCTATGTAAAAGGGGCGTTATTAGCAGTATTCACTGCTGTTCTCTGTTATCAGCCACTCAGGTAGACCTACAGTGACGTGACGCTCTGACAGAATGGCACAATGTGGTTTGGGGTTTATTTATTACAGCTGACAATATGGCGGATGAGGCCGAAGCGACACGGTGAGGAGACGGGCAGCACCATGGCGGTACTAGCAGGGCTTCTTGGCAATGCCAGTGAGGATCTGATGCTGCTGCGGACGGTAACCGATGACAAAACTGTCGCCAACGATCCTGCCACGTCCGACCTCGTCCACCATCCCCATGAAGAGATAACTGGAGCCTGCGGAAACAAACATACTCAGTGCCACATAGCAGTTATTCCTGCAGAGCATCGCTGCCTCTGAATACATAGTGATCCTGCAGATTATTACCCACTTACCTTTAGAGATCTGCAGCACATCGCTCTGTCCTCTCTACCCCCTCATAGTAATATATCCTGCAGATTATTACACCACTGACCCCATGAGATCTGCAGCACATCGCTCTGTCCTCTCTACCTCCTCATAGTGATACATCCTGCAGATTATTACACCACTGACCCCATGAGATCTGCAGAACATCGCTCTGTCCTCTCTACCTCCTCATAGTGATACATCCTGCAGATTATTACACCACTGACCCCATGAGATCTGCAGAACATCGCTCTGTCCTCTCTACCTCCTCATAGTGATACATCCTGCAGATTATTACACCACTGACCTCTAGAGATTTGCAGCACATTGCTCTGTCCCCTCTACCTCCTCATAGTGATACATCCTGCAGATTATTACACCACTGACCTCTAGATCTGCAGCACATCGCTCTGTCCTCTCTACCTCCTCATAGTGATATATCCTGCAGATTATTACACCACTGTCCTCTTTAGAGATCTGCAGCACATCGCTCTGTCCTCTCTACCTCCTCATAGTGATATATCCTGCAGATTATTACACCACTGTCCTCTTTAGAGATCTGCAGCACATCGCTCTGTCCCCTCTACCTCCTCATAGTGATACATCCTGCAGATTATTACACCACTGACCCCATGAGATCTGCAGCACATCGCTCTGTCCTCTCTACCTCCTCATAGTAATATATCCTGCAGATTATTACACCACTGACCCCATGAGATCTGCAGCACATCGCTCTGTCCTCTCTACCTCCTCATAGTGATATATCCTGCAGATTATTACACCACTGTCCTCTTTAGAGATCTGCAGAACATCGCTCTGTCCTCTCTACCTCCTCATAGTGATATATCCTGCAGATTATTACACCACTGTCCTCTTTAGAGATCTGCAGAACATCGCTCTGTCCCCTCTACCTCCTCATAGTGATATATCCTGCAGATTATTACACCACTGACCTCTAGATCTGCAGCACATCGCTCTGTCCTCTCTACCTCCTCATAGTGATAAATCCTGCAGATTATTACACCACTGACCTCTAGATCTGCAGCACATCGCTCTGTCCCCTCTACCTCCTCATAGTGATATATCCTGCAGATTATTACACCACTGTCCTCTTTAGAGATCTGCAGAACATCGCTCTGTCCCCTCTACCTCCTCATAGTGATACATCCTGCAGATTATTACACCACTGACCTCTTTAGAGATCTGCAGCACATCGCTCTGTCCTCTCTACCTCCTCATAGTGATACATCCTGCAGATTATTACACCACTGACCCCATGAGATCTGCAGCACATCGCTCTGTCCCCTCTACCTCCTCATAGTGATATATCCTGCAGATTATTACACCACTGACCTCTAGATCTGCAGCACATCGCTCTGTCCCCTCTACCTCCTCATAGTGATATATCCTGCAGATTATTACACCACTGTCCTCTTTAGAGATCTGCAGAACATCGCTCTGTCCCCTCTACCTCCTCATAGTGATACATCCTGCAGATTATTACACCACTGACCTCTTTAGAGATCTGCAGCACATCGCTCTGTTCCCTCTACCTCCTCATAGTGATATATCCTGCAGATTATTACACCACTGACCTCTAGATTTGCAGCACATCGCTCTGTCCTCTCTACCTCCTGACAGATAGTGATATATCCTGCAGATTATTACACCTCTGTCCTCTTTAGAGATCTGCAGCACATCGCTCTGTCCTCTCTACCTCCTCATAGTGATACATCCTGCAGATTATTACACCACTGACCGCTAGATCTGCAGCACATCGCTCTGTCCTCTCTACCTCCTCATAGTGATACATCCTGCAGATTATTACACCACTGACCGCTAGATCTGCAGCACATCGCTCTGTCCTCTCTACCTCCTCATAGTGATACATCCTGCAGATTATTACACCACTGACCCCATGAGATCTGCAGCACATCGCTCTGTCCTCTCTACCTCCTCATAGTGATATATCCTGCAGATTATTACACCACTGTCCTCTTTAAAGATCTGCAGCACATCGCTCTGTCCTCTCTACCTCCTCATAGTGATATATCCTGCAGATTATTACAGCACTGTCCTCTTTAAAGATCTGCAGCACATCGCTCTGTCCTCTCTACCTCCTCATAGTGATATATCCTGCAGATTATTACACCACTGACCGCTAGATCTGCAGCACATCGCTCTGTCCCCTGTACATACCTTTCTTTAGGATGGGGCACCTGGGGCACTCGTTTATGATCTGGACGCTCTTTGTGGTCCCATCGTCTTGGATGCTCATCTCTCCTTCCTTGTACGTCTGGTTGATGGTGATCGTGGCCAGCAACGTGCGCCCCACCTCTCCTTTAACGAGGGTCTCCACAGTCCCAGTCAGCACTATGAGAAGCAGCGACAGAGGTTATTGTAGGTCACCTGACTCGCATCCCACGTGTTGGTATAGTACTGCCCGAAAAGTGCCCCCCGACTCTGACCCCCCCAATGTTCCTACCAAACTGACTGGCACAGAAATGGCTTCCTAATGTCCCGGTCTTACGACACTTCTCAGGGCACTTGGCAGCGGCTGACCCTAAAACAAACAGAAGCAAGACTCATGAGGGTCTACCGGACCACCGTGTCGCCCCCAGTCACACATGGAACCCTCTCACCTGCAGCTGTGGGCGATGCCGTCCCTCGGACTTTTGGCTTTGCAGTGCTGGCAGCTTTGGTAGGTTTAGGTTTGGCTTTGGGTTTCTGGATGGGCTTTTGGGTGGGTTTGGATGTGGGTTTTGGGGTGGGTTTGGATGTGGGTTTTGGGGTGGGCTTGGGTTTTGGGGGCGCCTTTGTTCCAGCTGGGCGGGCGACAGTACTGGTAGTGGGTTTCATCTCTGCGGTCTTCACCACCTCCGAAGCATGCTTCATCCTGTAGGTGGCCTCGAACCCGTCGGCCGTGACGCTGAGGTCGGAGACAAACTGGACCAGGATCTCGTTGCCATCAGAGTAGAGCGTCCTGGAAGAGGTAAGCAGAGACACAGTTGGTCCCAGCAGGACCTCCATATGAGAACACGTGTATCCTGGGCCGTCGGAGGTGACTGATATGGATATTACTTTCAGTGGCATCTTATCTCTTGTGGGCTTTCATCCTGTCACACAGTATTCCAGCAGCAGGGGGCGGCTCTGAGCTACGTGTAGGGACTAGACACAATGGCGGTAGTAGTCCTCATTTGGTGTTTCCCCGCCCTGAACGCGCCGCCATATTGGAATTCGGGCTCCTACCCCCTAGCGTTCTACTCCCTATGTCTTTAATAGAGCTGGCACTGCTGAGGCCGACCCCATTGAAAGCAATGAGCGATAACGCTGATTTTTCTTAGCGCTGCGAGGCTTGAGTGAAAAAAAAAAAAAAAAATCGCAAATGAATATGAAACCATTCCAAATGATTGGTCCCATAATCGTGCGTCTTCCCTCGCTCTCGCTGGTGGGTCGGCGACCTTATGAGGGCTCAGTGCAGGCTTTCATTACAGTTAGATGGCATGAGGTGATTTCGACCCCCATGGGACCCCTTTACATCTGCGTTCAGACCCCAGATAATTCTAATGAGTTGATTCCTCTCCCATACTCACTTTGGGGGGGCGTCTCCGCAGAATTTCCCAATTTGATGGTTGTTGTCTGATGTTCCACCGTTGAACACAGCCAAGTAATCGTAACGGCAGTAACTGTCTTCTTCTATGTCGAACTTTCCAAATGACAGCTCAATTATCTGAGAGATGGAAGACGAGGGTTGGTGCCCGTCATAAGACCTCTGCCCCCCGGCTGGGGTCAGGGTACATCATGACCAGCTGCCCCACACCCTCCATGACCGTTATTGTCCACCTACTTACCACGTGTGGACTGACCCGCGGGTCCAGGAGGTGGTTCTCACCTGTTCTCTTGGGGCCACAATGTGCCACGAGCAGCTCACGCCGCTGGGGTAATTGTTTTCAGGCCAGTTGGGGCTCGTTATACTTCCTTGGGGCTTCTCAAACTTCCCCCCACATAGCAAACTGTCTGTAATACAGATATCGTAGGGTTACAAGGTGTGCTGTATTACCCTCCATGTCTCCACTGCCTGCAGGGGGCGCTCTCACCAGTTAGTTGGGGGGCTCCAGCACTGTACCAGACCAGGAAGCCTCGTCCCCCAGTTCCTTCATCTGACACCATTTCCAGCATCATGTGGGAGCCAGTTGAGACGAGGGCCCCGGGCCGGAACGTCCCGCACACTCGAGCCAGGCGATGGGAACTGGTATCATGGCCATTGTAGACGTTGAGGTAGTCATAGCGGCAGCTGGGATCTGACTCCATGTCCAGTAAGCGGAACGACAGGATGACTACATGACCCTCTGGGACCTGCAGAGATAGCAGTCATATTCATCACCAGCAGGGACTTCTGACAATCACTTCCCAGACATTAGATGGTCCATAGAAGGTCCCTGTGTCTATAGATGATATATAGATGGTCCCTGTGTCTATAGATGATATATAGATGGTCCCTGTGTCTATAGATGATATATAGATGGTCACTGTGTCTATAGATGATATATAGATGGTCACTGTGTCTATAGATGATATATAGATGGTCACTGTGTCTATAGATGATATATAGATGGTCCCTGTGTCTATAGATGATACATAGATGGTCCCTGTGTCTATAGATGATATATAGATGGTCCCTGTGGCTATAGATGATATACAGATGGCCCCTGTGTCTATAGATGATATATAGAAGGTTCCTGTGTCTATAGATGATATATAGATGGTCCCTGTGTCTATAGATGATATATAGATGGTCCCTGTGTCTATAGATGATATATAGATGGCCCCTGTGGCTATAGATGATATATAGATGGTCCCTGTGACTATAGATGGTATATAGATGGTCCCTGTGGCTATAGATGATATATAGATGGTCCCTGTGTCTCTAGGTGTTCCTGTATCCATAGATGGTTCTCGTGGCTATAGATGATATATAGATGGTCCCTGTGACTATAGATGATATATAGATGGTCCCTGTGACTATAGATGGTATATAGATGGTCCCTGTGTCTCTAGGTGTTCCCTGTATCTATAGATGGTTCTCGTGTCTATAGATGATATGTAGATGGTCCCTGTGGCTATAGATGATATATAGATGGTCCCTGTGGCTATAGATGATATATAGATGGTCCCTGTGGCTATAGATGACATATAGATGGTCCCTGTGGCTATAGATGACATATAGATGGTCCCTGTGTCTATAGATGATATATAGATGGTCCCTGTGTCTATAGATGATATATAGATGGTCCCTGTGGCTATAGATGATATATAGATGGTCCCTGTGTCTCTAGGTGTTCCTGTATCCATAGATGGTTCTCGTGGCTATAGATGATATATAGATGGTCCCTGTGACTATAGATAATATATAGATGGTCCCTGTGACTATAGATGGTATATAGATGGTCCCTGTGTCTCTAGGTGTTCCCTGTATCTATAGATGGTTCTCGTGTCTATAGATGATATATAGATGGTCCCTGTGGCTATAGATGATATATAGATGGTCCCTGTGGCTATAGATGATATATAGATGGTCTCTGTGTCTCTGGGTGGTCCCTGTATCTATAGATGGTCCCTGTGGCTATAGATGATATACAGATGGTCCCTGTGGCTATAGATGACATATAGATGGTCCCTGTGGCTATAGATGACATATAGATGGTCCCTGTGGCTATAGATGATATATAGATGGTCCCTGTGTCTCTAGGTGTTCCTGTATCCATAGATGGTTCTCGTGGCTATAGATGATATATAGATGGTCCCTGTGACTATAGATGATATATAGATGGTCCCTGTGACTATAGATGGTATATAGATGGTCCCTGTGTCTCTAGGTGTTCCCTGTATCTATAGATGGTTCTCGTGTCTATAGATGATATATAGATGGTCCCTGTGGCTATAGATGATATATAGATGGTCCCTGTGGCTATAGATGATATATAGATGGTCCCTGTGGCTATAGATGATATATAGATGGTCCCTGTGGCTATAGATGATATATAGATGGTCCCTGTGGCTATAGATGAGATATAGATGGTCCCTGTGGCTATAGATGACATATAGATGGTCCCTGTGGCTATAGATGATATATAGATGGTCCCTGTGTCTATAGATGATATATAGATGGTCCCTGTGGCTATAGATGATATATAGATGGTCCCTGTGGCTATAGATAATATATAGATGGTCCCTGTGTCTATAGATGATATATAGATGTCCCTGTGGCTATAGATGACATATAGATGGTCCCTGTGGCTATAGATGATATATAGATGGTCCCTGTGGCTATAGATGACATATAGATGGTCCCTGTGTCTATAGATGATATATAGATGGTCCCTGTGTCTATAGATGATATATAGATGGTCCCTGTGGCTATAGATGATATATAGATGGTCCCTGTGGCTATAGATGACATATAGATGGACCCTGTGGCTATAGATGATATATAGATGGTCCCTGTGGCTATAGATGATATATAGATGGTCGCTGTGGCTATAGATGATATACAGATGGCCCCTGTGTCTATAGATGATATATAGATGGTCCCTGTGTCTATAGATGATATATAGATGGTCCATGTGGCTATAGATGATATATAGATGGTCCCTGTGGCTATAGATGACATATAGATGGTCCCTGTGTCTATAGATGATATATAGATGGTCCCTGTGTCTATAGATGATATATAGATGGTCCCTGTGGCTATAGATGATATATAGATGGTCCCTGTGTCTATAGATGATATATAGATGGTCCCTGTGTCTATAGATGATATATAGATGGTCCCTGTGGCTATAGATGACATATAGATGGTCCCTGTGTCTATAGATGATATATAGATGGTCCCTGTGTCTATAGATGATATACAGATGGTCCCTGTGGCTATAGATGATATATAGATGGTTCTCGTGGCTATAGATGATATATAGATGGTCCCTGTGTCTCTAGGTGTTCCCTGTATCTATAGATGGTTCTCGTGTCTATAGATGATATATAGATGGTCCCTGTGGCTATAGATGGTATATAGATGGTTCCTGTGTCTCTAGGTGTTCCCTGTATCTATAGATGGTTCTCATGGCTATAGATGATATATAGATGGTCCCTGTAGCTATAGATGATATATAGATGGTCCCTGTGGCTATAGATGATATATAGATGGTCCCTGTGTCTATAGATGATATATAGATGGTCCCTGTGTCTCTGGGTGTTCCTGTATCCATAGATGGTTCTCGTGGCTATAGATGATATATAGATGGCCCCTGTGGCTATAGATGATATATAGATGGCCCCTGTGGCTATAGATGATATATAGATGGTCCCTGTGTCTATAGATGATATATAGATGGTCCCTGTGGCTATAGATGATATATAGATGGTCTCTGTGTCTCTAGGTGTTCCCTGTATCTATAGATGGTCGCTGCGGCTATAGATGATATATAGATGGTCCCTGTGTCTATAGATGATATATAGATGGTCCCTGTGGCTATAGATGGTATATAGATGGTCCCTGTGGCTATAGATGATATATAGATGGTCCCTGTGGCTATAGATAATATATAGATGGTCCCTGTGTCTATAGATGATATATAGATGGTCCCTGTGTCTCTAGGTGTTCCCCGTATCTATAGATGGTCCCTGTGGCTATAGATGATATATAGATGGTCCCTGTGTCTATAGATGGTATATAGATGGTCCCTGTGTCTCTAGGTGTTCCCTGTACCTATAGATGGTTCTCGTGTCTATAGATGATATATAGATGGTATATAGATAGTCCCTGTGTCTCTAGGTGTTCCCTGTACCTATAGATGGTTCTCGTGGCTATAGATGATATATAGATGGTCCCTGTGTCTATAGATGGTATATAGATGGTCCCTGTGTCTCTAGGTGTTCCCTGTACCTATAGATGGTTCTCGTGGCTATAGATGATATATAGATGGTCCCTGTGGCTATAGATGGTATATAGATGGTCCCTGTGACTATAGATGATGTATAGATGGTCCCTGTGTCTATAGATGATATATAGATGGTCCCTGTGTCTATAGATGATATATAGATGGTCCCTGTGTCTATAGATGATATATAGATGGTCCCTGTGTCTCTAGGTGTTCCTGTATCTATAGATGGTTCTCATGTCTGTAGATGATATATAGATGATATATAGATGGTCCCTATGTCTCTGTGTGGTCCCTATAGCTATAAATGTTCCCTGTGTCTTAAGTTGGTCCTCATATCTATAGGTGGTGCTGGTCTCTATAGATCCCTTATCTTGGATGGAAATAGATAAAAACACCGCGGGGTGAGTTGTACCAAACGCCTGGGGACTGGTCCTTGTGCGAATCTGCAGATCCAAAGGTACCAACACGGATTGGCACGGACGTATTTGTATGCGCACATCTTACGCCCACAATCTATAGAGCCCATTGGTGTCATTCGGTTCATTCACATCTGCATTTTTTCCTGTGCATTTCGGTCACACCCATAAAAAATGCAGCACGCTTGATTATTCCAAAGGTCCCCAATGGGGGGCGCACAAATGCGCGTGTGATACGCTGCGTACTTCTGCTGGGAAAGGAACGCACCTGGAACTCATTAGACTAATTGGTCATTTCAATCTGTGCGTCTTTACTTGCTGCGTGCCAGTGATCATGCCTTCCAGGTGGAAAACGTAGCATAAAATACGCCGAAGCACGCGCTAGAAGGATAGTTCGTTCCGCAAAAACGTTATGGTCATGCGTGTGCAAATCGCATACGCCCGTGTGAAGGGGGCCTAAGTCTCTGCACGCTCACATGACGCTCGGGCGCACTGACGTGACTCTCGCCAGCAGTCTCTCAGCGCTCTTACCGTAATTTTCCACACACACTTCTTACTAGGAGGGTAATTGCTTGGAAATCCTTCGCTGGCAATGTAGCCGGATTCTCCGTTGATGTCTCCACCACATAGAAACTCCGGCCTGCGGATAGAGGAGCAGATGATGCAATAGACGACTGCGGGCAGTCTAACCAAGAACCATCCTGGAGAACGGTTGCCCCTGTGTATACTATATCACCAAAAGTATGTGAACTCCCTCCTAATACTGAGCCCAGGTGCAAACAGGGGCATAAACACTGGCACACAGTCATGTGACCTCTACAAGACTCTTCGCCTTGATACCGGAGAACCCTCGGGTTGGAGTATTCTACATGCTTCCCAAACTACACAAAGCTAGCAACCCAGGCAGGACGATTATTTACGGTGTGGGACCCTCACTAAAGGAACCTCAGGATGGGTGGAAGGTGTCCTCAAACCACCGGTGAGGAACACAACCAGCTACTTGCAGGACACCACGGACCTACTGAACAAACTGTCAACCGTAGGTCCCATCCTGGCCACCATGGATGTGGAGTCCTTATACTCCAACATTCCCCATGAAGATGGACAGACTGCCTGCCAGGAGCTCCTTGAGGCCCATGGGGTCGTCTCTGAATCCGTGTTACAACTATTTCTCCTTTCGCAAAGACATATTCCTGCAACTCACTGGAACCACCATGGGCAGTAAAATGGCACCGCAATATGCCAACCTTTTCATGGCAAAATTGGAGAGTGACTTCCTGGCCTCCAGCAAACCATTGGCCGACTTCCACTACATTGATAACTGTAGATAGATCAATTAGACGTGCGCCTTGTGCTGCCAGAAAAACACTAAACGGTATGGAAAGTGAAATCTCACTCACCCGATGCACGGTGGGTTAACCCTGGTTTGAGGGATCCCACTGGCACCCGTTTGTCCAGGTTTGCTTGTCAATCGGCTTTTAGTCCGCGATCCAATGGATTCTGGAGAGATGTCTGGGGCAGCAAAGAAGCTAGATAACCAGGAGCTGACCCAGAGTCACAGAGTACCGAGCGGTACGTAGGGCGGACGCCTCAATGGTAAGTTATTTACAAAATATATTTAAGTCTGTGCATGTTTGTATTGCTTGAAAAAGGCATGTATACGCCGAAACGCGTCGCAATAAAAACTGTAAATGTTTCCTGAAGTAATCCACGCCGAGCGCAGGTAGCGGTTTTTTATCTTTTCTTAGTACTTCTGCTCGATTGATGACATCATAATCATTTGAACCAATAAGGGCAGGAGCTGAATATGTGGAATCTCTGTGGGTAGAAATACAGGGAGGAAGAAATACCAAAATCCTGATAGGGGTCTTCTATAGACGAGCAAAAGCAACAGAAGAAACTGAAACCTTACTACTAAGGCAGATAGAAGAGGTGTCAAACCGCAACGAAGTAATTATCATGGGGGACTTTAATTATCCGGATATAACATGGGAAAACGAGACCTGCAAATCTCACAGGGGTGATAAGTTCCTCAGATCAATTAAAGATAATTACCTGAACCAACTTGTGCGGGAGCCAATGAGAGGGAGGGACACTCTGGACTTAGTACTAACTAACAAACCGGACAGAATCATGGGGGTGCAGGTGGAGGGGCACTTGGGGAACAGTGACCACAATATAATCAACATCCAGCTGTCATTCAATAAGAAGCCTTATCAGGGAGCGACAAACAAACTAAACTTTAGTAAAGCAAAATTTGATCAGCTGAGAACTACTATCGGTAACATTAATTGGCACAACATCCCCAAAAATATCATGAACCCTCCCCCTCAGCATTTGCAGTGCAGAGATATTAGCTGGTTGGCCGCAGCAAGAACTTTTTTACCACAATTCAATTTTGTTCGAGCCAGTTTAGGACATCCCCCAGGGTCTCGAAGAAATAGGAGCCATTGTCTTGGATCACCTTCAGCCTAGCGGGTATAACATGGAGTAAACAAGCTGTTTGGAGCGCAGCACCTTCTTTGCTTCTGTGAATTTTTCTCGCCAATGCTGCACCTCTAAGGAGAATTCTGGGAAAATACGGATTATTTGCCCTGCAGCCTTCAGCGGATCTCTCTCACGGTTATGTGCCAGGATTTTGTCCCTATAATTGAGCAGTTTGGCTATAAGGGGGCTCTAGATGGGATACGGTCAGCTCTTTCAACGCAGAATAGGGGCGACAGGGTGTTTGGACCATACACCTGCTTGAGGAGCAATCGCAGTAAGTCTCAGGGATTTCTGCCCTCGGCGCCCTCCGGCAATCCTATCAATCTGAGTTTGCATTGGCGCAGGCGATTCTCGATGTCATCCAACTTCTTCTGCTGCACAGTGAAGCTGGAGTTGAGGGTTTTCACCCAGTCTGAGAGTGTCTTCTAGGGTAGAGACTCACATCCCGACCTCTGCATTGCGTTCCCTCAGCGTTTGGATGTCTGCCCACAATAGACTGAAGTATGACTGCAAGGCATCAATTTTCTCTGTGAGGGCCGAGCAATTGCTTTTAGCACATTGGCGATTATCAGGCCAGATGCAGGAGGAGAGACTGGTGCGGCCCCCTCAGAGGATGTGCCTTGTGGGCTGCGGGACTCGCTGGGCCGGGAGTCCGTCGAGGTGCTGGGTCGGGAGTCCGTCGAGGTGCTGGGTCGGGAGTCCGTCGAGGTGCTGGGTCGGGAGTCCGTCGAGGTGCTGGGTCGGGAGTCCGTCGAGGTGCTGGGTCGGGAGTCCGTCGAGGTGCTGGGTCGGGAGTCCGTCGAGGTGCTGGGCCGGGAGTCCGTCGACGTGCTGGGCCGGGAGTCCGTCGACGTGCTGGGCCGGGAGTCCGTCGACGTGCTGGGCCGGGAGTCCGTCGACGTGCTGGGCCGGGAGTCCGTCGACGTGCTGGGCCAGGAGTCCGTCGACGTGCTGGGCCGGGAGTCCGTCGACGTGCTGGGCCGGGAGTCCGTCGACGTGCTGGGCCGGGAGTCCGTCGACGTGCTGGGCCGGGAGTCCGTCGACGTGCTGAGTCGGGAGTCCGTCGACGTGCTGGGTCGGGAGTCCGTCGACGTGCTGGGTCGGGAGTCCGTCGACGTGCTGGGTCGGGAGTCCGTCGAGGTGCTGGGTCGGGAGTCCGTCGAGGTGCTAAGTCGGGAGTCACCAGAGCCGCCGGGAGACCCAGGAATCACCAGAGCCGCCGGGAGACCCAGGAATCAACTACCTAAATACACGGAGAAGAAAATAAACGGTCATGTAACGGTCTAGTAGTGACCTACAATCCACAGCTAGAGGTACTAAGGAAAACCACAAAGAAACTCCATCACACCCACACAAGGACTGACCACCATATTCCCGGACCCTCCGCTTCTGAGTTACAGGAACCTCCAAGTCTGAGAAACTTTATAATCAGGAGTACATTGTCGTCCGACACACAAAAAGGAACTTATCCCTGTAATGTAAGGAGCTGTAAGACCTGCTGACATGTACGGACCGCCGACAGGATACATAACCCCAACACACAGCAGGACTATAAGATCCCTGTAATGTAAGGAGCTGTAAGACCTGCTGACATGTACGGACCGCGGACAGGATACATAACCCCAACACACAGCAGGACTATAAGATCCCTGTAATGTAAGGAGCTGTAAGACCTGCTGACATGTACGGACGGCAGACAGGATACAGATCCCCAACACACAGCAGGACTATAAGATCCCTGTAATGTAAGGAGCTGTAAGACCCGCTGACATGTACGGACCGCAGACAGGATACATAACCCCAACACACAGCAGGACTATAAGATCCCTGTAATGTAAGGAGCTGTAAGACCTGCTGACATGTACGGACGGCAGAAAGGATACAGATCCCCAACACACAGCAGGACTATAAGATCCCTGTAATGTAAGGAGCTGTAAGACCTGCTGACATGTACGGACCGCAGACAGGATACATAACCCCAACACACAGCAGGACTATAAGATCCCTGTAATGTAAGGAGCTGTAAGACCTGCTGACATGTACGGACCGCGGATAGGATACGGATCCCCAACACACAGCAGGACTATAAGATCCCTGTAATGTAAGGAGCTGTAAGACCTGCTGACATGTACGGACCGCAGACAGGATACATAACCCCAACACACAGCAGGACTATAAGATCCCTGTAATGTAAGGAGCTGTAAGACCTGCTGACATGTACGGACCGCAGACAGGAGACATAACCCCAACACACAGCAGGACTATAAGATCCCTGTAATGTAAGTAGCTGTAAGACCTGCTGACATGTAGGGACCGCAGACAGGATACGGATCCCAAACACACAGGAGGACTATGAGATCCCTGTAATGTAAGGAGCTGTAAGACCTGCTGACATGTACGGACCGCGGACAGGATACATAACCCCACCACACAGCAGGACTATAAGATCCCTGTAATGTAAGGAGCTGTAAGACCTGCTGACATGTACAGACCGCAGACAGGATACATAACCCCAACACACAGCAGGACTATAAGATTCCTGTAATGTAAGGAGCTGTAAGACCTGCTGACATGTACGGACCGCCGACAGGATACATAACCCCAACACACAGCAGGACTATGAGATCCCTGTAATGTAAGGAGCTGTAAGACCTGCTGACATGTAAGGACGGCAGAAAGGATACATAACCCCAACACACAGCAGGACTATAAGATCCCTGTAATGTAAGGAGCTGTAAGACCTGCTGACATGTACGGACCGCAGACAGGATACATAACCCCAACACACAGCAGGAGTATAAGATCCCTGTAATGTAAGGAGCTGTAAGACCTGCTGACATGTAAGGACCGCAGACAGGATACATAACCCCAACACACAGCAGGACTATAAGATCCCTGTAATGTAAGGAGCTGTAAGACCTGCTGACATGTACGGACCGCGGACAGGATACATAACCCCAACACACAGCAGGACTATAAGATCCCTGTAATGTAAGGAGCTGTAAGACCTGCTGACATGTACGGACGGCAGACAGGATACAGATCCCCAACACACAGCAGGACTATAAGATCCCTGTAATGTAAGGAGCTGTAAGACCCGCTGACATGTACGGACCGCAGACAGGATACATAACCCCAACACACAGCAGGACTATAAGATCCCTGTAATGTAAGGAGCTGTAAGACCTGCTGACATGTACGGATGGCAGAAAGGATACAGATCCCCAACACACAGCAGGACTATAAGATCCCTGTAATGTAAGGAGCTGTAAGACCTGCTGACATGTACGGACCGCAGACAGGATACATAACCCCAACACACAGCAGGACTATAAGATCCCTGTAATGTAAGGAGCTGTAAGACATGCTGACATGTACGGACCGCAGACAGGATACATAACCCCAACACACAGCAGGACTATAAGATCCCTGTAATGTAAGGAGCTGTAAGACCTGCTGACCTGTACGGACCGCGGACAGGACACAGATCCCCAACACACAGCAGGACTATAAGATCCCTGTAATGTAAGGAGCTGTAAGACCTGCTGACATGTACGGACCGCAGACAGGAGACATAACCCCAACACACAGCAGGACTATAAGATCCCTGTAATGTAAGTACCTGTAAGACCTGCTGACATGTAGGGACCGCAGACAGGATACGGATCCCAAACACACAGGAGGACTATGAGATCCCTGTAATGTAAGGAGCTGTAAGACCTGCTGACATGTACGGACCGCGGACAGGATACATAACCCCACCACACAGCAGGACTATAAGATCCCTGTAATGTAAGGAGCTGTAAGACCTGCTGACATGTACAGACCGCAGACAGGATACATAACCCCAACACACAGCAGGACTATAAGATTCCTGTAATGTAAGGAGCTGTAAGACCTGCTGACATGTACGGACCGCCGACAGGATACATAACCCCAACACACAGCAGGACTATGAGATCCCTGTAATGTAAGGAGCTGTAGGACCTGCTGACATGTACGGACCGCAGACAGGATACATAACCCCAACACACAGCAGGACTATAAGATCCCTGTAATGTAAGGAGCTGTAAGACCTGCTGACCTGTACGGACCGCGGACAGGACACAGATCCCCAACACACAGCAGGACTATAAGATCCCTGTAATGTAAGGAGCTGTAAGACCTGCTGACATGTACGGACCGCAGACAGGATACATAACCCCAACACACAGCAGGACTATAAGATCGCTGTAATGTAAGGAGCTGTAAGACCTGCTGACATGTACAGACCGCAGACAGGATACATAACCCCAATACACAGCAGGACTATAAGATCCCTGTAATGTAAGGAGCTGTAAGACCTGCTGACATGTACGGACCGCAGACAGGATATGGATCCCCAACACACAGCAGGACTATAAGATCCTGTAATGTAAGGAGCTGTAAGACCTGCTGACATGTACGGACCGCCGACAGGATACGGATCCCCAACACACAGCAGGACTATAAGATCCCAGTAATGTAAGGAGCTGTAAGACCTGCTGACATGTACGGACCGCAGACAGGATACATAACCCCAACACACAGCAGGACTATAAGATCCCTGTAATGTAAGTAGCTGTAAGACCTGCTGACATGTAGGGACCGCAGACAGGATACGGATCCCAAACACACAGGAGGACTATGAGATCCATGTAATGTAAGGAGCTGTAAGACCTGCTGACATGTACGGACCACAGACAGGATACGGATCCCCAACACACAGCAGGACTATAAGATCCCTGTAATGTAAGGAGCTGTAAGACCTGCTGACATGTACGGACCGCAGACAGGATACGGATCCCCAACACACAGCAGGACTATAGGATCCCTGTAATGTAAGGAGCTGTAAGACCTGCTGACATGTACGGACCGCCGACAGGATACATAACCCCAACACACAGCAGGACTATAAGATTCCTGTAATGTAAGGAGCTGTAAGACCTGCTGACATGTACGGACCGCGGACAGGATACATAACCCCAAGACACAGCAGGACTATAAGATCCCTGTAATGTAAGGAGCTGTAAGACCTGCTGACATGTACGGACCGCAGACAGGATACGGATCCCCAACACACAGCAGGACTATAAGATCCCTGTAATGTAAGGAGCTGTAAGACCTGCTGACATGCAGGGACCGCAGACAGGATACATAACCCCAACACACAGCAGGACTATAAGATCCCTGTAATGTAAGGAGCTGTAAGACCTGCTGACATGTACGGACCGCGGACAGGATACATAACCCCAACACACAGCAGGACTATAAGATCCCTGTAATGTAAGGAGCTGTAAGACCTGCTGACATGTACAGACCGAAGACAGGATACAGATCCCCAACACACAGCAGGACTATAAGATCCCTGTAATGTAAGGAGCTGTAAGACCTGCAGACATGTACGGACCGCAGACAGGATACATAACCCCAACACACAGCAGGACTATTAGATCCCTGTAATGTAAGGAGCTGTAAGACCTGCTGACCTGTACGGACCGCGGACAGGACACAGATCCCCAACACACAGCAGGACTATAAGATCCCTGTAATGTAAGGAGCTGTAAGACCTGCTGACATGTACGGACCACAGACAGGATACATAACCCCAACACACAGCAGGACTATAAGATTCCTGTAATGTAAGGAGCTGTAAGACCTGCTGACATGTGCGGACCGCGGACAGGATACATAACCCCAACACACAGCAGGACTATAAGATCCCTGTAATGTAAGGAGCTGTAAGACCTGCTGACCTGTACGGACCACGGACAGGATACATAACCCCAACACACAGCAGGACTATAAGATCCCTGTAATGTGAGGAGCTGTAAGACCTGCTGACATGTACGGACCGCAGACAGGATACATAACCCCAACACACAGCAGGACTATAAGATCCCTGTAATGTAAGGAGCTGTAAGACCTGCTGACATGTACGGACCGCGGACAGGATACATAACCGCAACACACAGCAGGAGTATAAGATCCCTGTAATGTAAGGAGCTGTAAGACCTGCTGACATGTACGGACCGCAGACAGGATACATAACCCCAACACACAGCAGGACTATTAGATCCCTGTAATGTAAGGAGCTGTAAGACCTGCTGACCTGTACGGACCGCGGACAGGACACAGATCCCCAACACACAGCAGGACTATAAGATCCCTGTAATGTAAGGAGCTGTAAGACCTGCTGACATGTACGGACCACAGACAGGATACATAACCCCAACACACAGCAGGACTATAAGATTCCTGTAATGTAAGGAGCTGTAAGACCTGCTGACATGTACGGACCGCGGACAGGATACATAACCCCAACACACAGCAGGACTATAAGATCCCTGTAATGTAAGGAGCTGTAAGACCTGCTGACCTGTACGGACCACGGACAGGATACATAACCCCAACACACAGCAGGACTATAAGATCCCTGTAATGTGAGGAGCTGTAAGACCTGCTGACATGTACGGACCGCAGACAGGATACATAACCCCAACACACAGCAGGACTATAAGATCCCTGTAATGTAAGGAGCTGTAAGACCTGCTGACCTGTACGGACCGCAGGCAGGATACATAACCCCAACACACAGCAGGACTATAAGATCCCTGTAATGTAAGGGGCTGTAAGACCTGCTGACATGTACGGACCACAGACAGGATACATAACCCCAACACACAGCAGGACTATAAGATCCCTGTAATGTAAGGAGCTGTAAGACCTGCTGACATGTACGGACCGCAGACAGGATACATAACCCCAACACACAGCAGGACTATAAGATCCCTGTAATGTAAGGAGCTGTAAGAACTGCTGACATGTACGGACCGCAGACAGGATACGGATCCCCAACACACAGCAGGACTATAAGATCCCTGTAATGTAAGGAGCTGTAAGACCTGCTGACATGTACGGACGGCAGACAGGATACATAACCCCAACACACAGCAGGACTATAAGATCCCTGTAATGTAAGGAGCTGTAAGACCTGCTGACATGTACGGACCGCAGACAGGATACATATATACACACAGCAGGACTATAAGATCCCTGTAATGTAAGGAGCTGTAAGACCTGCTGACATGTACAGACCGCAGACAGGATACATAACCCCAACACACAGCAGGACTATAAGATCCCGGGGTACGGTCACATGTCCCACGTCTGATGTTCCGGATCCGGGGCAGTAAATGTCCTGTTGGGGGGATTTATGCTGGAGAAACGGGACAAAAACTGTCGCTCCGTGTAAACGCTCCCCGCTCAGTGTTATACATAGAAGGTGAAGCGCTGAGCGAGAACCCGCGAGCCGGCAGCAAAGTCTGTCTAAACGCTCTGCTAACGTCCTTAGCGGTGCGGTCAGCGCTCGCGCAGTTGTTTAGCCGACTGTCGTCCCGTGTAAAAGGGCCATTACTGAGAACAACCAGATTGTGACCTCCATAGACATACATTGTGCCACACTGAAGAGCTCAGTGACCGAGTACGTGGCAGCGCCAAAGGATGTCATGTTTGCCACCTGTCAGTTCACGAATCCGCTGATCAGGGGTGCTCCTACCATGAGGCTACCTGAGACTGCCGCCTGAGGCAGCAGGCTGCAGGACCTTAGATAGGTGGCGCTAGAGTTGCCACTTGGCTGGTAAGGCATCGGGCCAGTTGGTATTTAAGGCCATATAAATGGCTGAGCAAGCATTTCATCCACTCAGTCCGGCGGCACTGCTGTAATCAGTCGGTGACCACTGAGCTCTCCCCGTGGCATCTACATTAGTGCAGACCATGGACAGAGAGGTCAGGGGTCACAGACTGATTACTGCAGCTTCGGCTGTTGGACTGGAGACCAAGTGAGTGAAATGCCTGTCTGTCTGCTGCTCAGCTGGAGGTCCAACTTAAGGCCCTTCTAGATACAACTAGAAGCACGCAAAAATCGCTCAAAGCCGTCTTTTCGGCGATTCTCGTTCTGTATAAATGCGGGGACATCACATGACGAGGTCTACGACTGAAGACCCCCCAATTGGTGGAGGGTAACTGACATGGGGGGCGTGCTGAGGGACCGCATGGCCAGAGCGCTTATTCGTATCCAGGACGGAGAATAGGTGTCTGTTCGGAATCGTATGGCGGAGGAGAGACGCAGAAGACAAAAAAAGAAATGACTGGTGTCATCGTGGTCCATGGCTGGTTAGGTTGGTGGAATATGTTGAAGGTTTGGTTTTTTACCCATAATGTGACCCCATGCCCCCCCTTTTTTTTCTTTTTCTCTTTCTTCTTGCCCTCTCCCCTCTACCCTCCATATGAAGTGAGAATTCAGAAAAGGCACATACCAGTATTAATGTTTAAACTCCATTGACAAGCACGGAGGACATGCTCTCCTTTAAGGATAAACACGCGTGATATACGGCTATATATGTTTAGTAAAAGTATGAAAGCCCTGCTCAATGCAAAAAGGGTTAATAAAAACAAGTTGAAATAACCGCAGGGACATGGTGCAGTTTTCGTGCACGAGTCACTGATCGCTGAATTCTAGCCCGCTGAGCGATCAGCTGTTATCAGCGGAGTTGGCTGTTATCAGACGGCTGCACTGATAAGATTCTCTGTGCCTGTGTCCTGCTGTGAATTCACAGAGGGGCATGGGCTGTAAGCACAGAGAACACTACAGTTGTTTGCATATGCAAAGCAGCTGTATTGCTCTATTAGTGGCCACGGCGGTGTCCCGCTCCACTTGCATATTCTATAGTAGCTAATTAGCTACTATAAATTATGCAAAGATAATCGCTCAAAACTCACTCAAACTATGGTTTGAGCAACTTTTAAGCAATCATCTATCAGTGTAAATGGGGCTTAAAAAAGACATCGACAATCTGGAGCAAGTTCAGAGAAGAGTCACCAAGATGGTGAGCGGTCTGCAAATCATGTCCTATGAGGAACGGGTAAAGGATCTGGGAATGTTTAGCAGAAGAGAAGGCTGAGAGGAGACTTAATAGCGGTCTACAAATATCTGAAGGGCTGTCACAGTGCAGAGGGATCAGCCCTATTCTCATCTGTACAAGGAAAGACTAGAAGCAATGGGATGAAACTGAGAGGGAGGAGACACAGATTAGATATTAGACAGTGAGGGGGATCAATGAGTGGAACAGGTTGCCACGGGAGGTGGGGAGTTCTCCTTCAATGGAAGTCTACAGAGGCTGGACAAATATCTGTCTGGGATGACTTGGTGAATCCTGCACTGAGCAGGGGGTTGGACCCGATGACCCCAGAAGACCCTTCCAACTCTACCATTCTATTACTACTGGAGCCACTGGAGATCTACTGAAAGTGCAGCGATGTGCTGAAAAACATACACTTAATGGCCCCATTATTAGAGTCCCCGGCCCTCTCACAATTGGTGCCCCCTGTACGGTAATTCTCCCCGTGACTGTGGATCAGTTTCAGTGTGAATCCACATTAGATGGGAAGATCCAGCGATCGGAGTGACTTCCAGCGAGGCCGGTCATCAGAGCTGGACTAGTCAGGGCCTCACTGCCGACCACGCGGGGTTTTTCTCGTGTAACAGTGTGGAAAGTATACCGAGAATGGCGCGAAACATCCAGCGGAAGGGAATCCTGCGGACGGAAACAACTCATCACTGAAAGGGGTCGGAGGAGGATGTCAGGAATCGTTCTGACCAACAAGCTGCACAGTCAGCTGAATACAACGCTGGAGCTCCAACTAACGTGTCCGAACGCACAACTTGCCGTTCCTCCGCACGGATGGTATAACAGCGGGCGACCAGTTCCAGCGCCATTGTGTCTAAGAGAAACAGAAAGACTCCAGCGGGCAAAAGAGCACAAAACTTGTATCACTGAGCAGCGGAGAAACATCTCCTGGTCAGATGGAGCCAGATGTCTGTTGGTGATGGGAGGGCAGAATTTGGCGCAAGCAGCATGAATCGCTGCCCCCTAGCTGTCAGCTGGTGCAGGTGCAGTAATGGCGGGGAGGGTTTTTGTGACGCATCGGGGTACTCTGATACCTGCAGATGGACGCCAAGAAGAATTACTGCAGTTCTGAAGGCCAACGCTACCAGTCGGGGGTCTCTGATAAGGGGGCTGTTCAGTGCAGACCCCGCCGGGACCTTGTATTCCTGGGGTCTACAATGGGGGCTCACACACACGGGCCGCCGCCGCACTCTTATGGACGCCTTCTAGAAGAAACCCCCGTCTCTGTTGCCCCCAGCCAACCAATCACAGCGCAGCTCTCAATTTACCTCCGCAGTAGAAGAGATGAGAGCTGCGCTGTGATTGGTTGCTGGGGGTTTCTTCTAGAGAGCGTACATAAGATCGTGGCGCTGCGGTCACGTTCCGTGGACCCTGTAAGTGCTGAGCGGGATTACTGGAGATTATGGTGGATGAATCCGTGTTGTTTGTTAGTGGACTGATGCTGATTATTGCGGATGACTTCTTGCCGCCGCGCGGTCGTTACCTCTACGGGTCATCAGACATTATCACGGATGACTTCTTGCCGCCGCGCGGTCGTTACCTCTACGGGTCATCAGACATTATCACGGATGACTTCTTGCCGCCGCCGCCGCGCGGTCGTTACCTCTACGGGTCATCAGACATTATCACGGATGACTTCTTGCCGCCGCGCGGTCGTTACCTCTACCGGTCATCAGACATTATTACGGATGACTTCTTGCCGCCGCGCGGTCGTTACCTCTACCGGTCATCAGACATTATTATGGATGACTTCTTGCCGCCGCGCGGTCGTTACCTCTACGGGTCATCAGGCATTATCACGGATGACTTCTTGCCGCCGCGCGGTCGTTACCTCTACGGGTCATCAGGCATTATCATGGATGACTTCTTGCCGCCGCGGTCGTTACCTCTACGGGTCATCAGCCATTATTACGGAAGACTTCTTGCCGCCGCGTGGTCGTTACCTCTACGGGTCATCAGACATTATTACGGATGACTTCTTGCCGCCGCGCGGTCGTTACCTCTACGGGTCATCAGACATTATCACGGATGACTTCTTGCCGCCACGGTCGCGCGGTCATTACCTCTACCGGTCATCAGACATTATTATGGATGACTTCTTGCCGCCGCGCGGTCGTTACCTCTACGGGTCATCAGGCATTATCACGGATGACTTCTTGCCGCAGCGCGGTCGTTACCTCTACGGGTCATCAGGCATTATCATGGATGACTTCTTGCCGCCGCGGTCGTTACCTCTACGGGTCATCAGCCATTATTACGGATGACTTCTTGCCGCCGCGCGGTCGTTACCTCTACGGGTCATCAGACATTATTACGGATGACTTCTTGCCGCCGCGCGGTCGTTACCTCTACGGGTCATCAGACATTATCACGGATGACTTCTTGCCGCCGCGGTCGTTACCTCTACGGGTCATCAGCCATTATTACGGATGACTTCTTGCCGCCGCGCGGCCGTTACCTCTACGGGTCATCAGACATTATTACGGATGACTTCTTGCCGCCGCGCGGTCGTTACCTCTACGGGTCATCAGACATTATTATGGATGACTTCTTGCCGCCGCGCGGTCGTTACCTCTACGGGTCATCAGACATTATCACGGATGACTTCTTGCCGCCGCGCGGTCGTTACCTCTACGGGTCATCAGACATTATCACGGATGACTTCTTGCCACCGCGCGGTCGTTACCTCTACGGGTCATCAGACATTATTACGGATGACTTCTTGCCGCCGCGCGGTCGTTACCTCTACGGGTCATCAGACATTATCACGGATGACTTCTTGCCACCGCGCGGTCGTTACCTCTACGGGTCATCAGCCATTATTACGGATGACTTCTTGCCGCCGCGCGGCCGTTACCTCTACGGGTCATCAGACATTATTACGGATGACTTCTTGCCGCCGCGCGGTCGTTACCTCTACAGGTCATCAGACATTATTATGGATGACTTCTTGCCGCCGCGCGGTCGTTACCTCTACGGGTCATCAGACATTATCACGGATGACTTCTTGCCGCCGCGCGGTCGTTACCTCTACGGGTCATCAGACATTATCACGGATGACTTCTTGCCACCGCGCGGTCGTTACCTCTGCCGGTCATCAGACATTATTACGGATGACTTCTTGCCGCCGCGCGGTCGTTACCTCTACGGGTCATCAGACATTATCACGGATGACTTCTTGCCGCCGCGCGGTCGTTACCTCTACCGGTCATCAGACATTATTACGGATGACTTCTTGCCGCCGCGCGGTCGTTACCTCTACCGGTCATCAGACATTATTACGGATGACTTCTTGCCGCCGCGCGGTCGTTACCTCTACGGGTCATCAGACATTATCACGGATGACTTCTTGCCGCCGCGCGGTCGTTACCTCTACCGGTCATCAGACATTATTACGGATGACTTCTTGCCGCCGCGGTCGTTACCTCTACGGGTCATCAGACATTATCACGGATGACTTCTTGCCGCCGCGGTCGTTACCTCTACGGGTCATCAGACATTATTACGGATGACTTCTTGCCGCCGCGCGGTCGTTACCTCTACGGGTCATCAGACATTATCACGGATGACTTCTTGCCGCCGCGCGGTCGTTACCTCTACGGGTCATCAGACATTATTACGGATGACTTCTTGCCACCGCGCGGTCGTTACCTCTACCGGTCATCAGACATTATCACGGATGACTTCTTGCCGCGGTCGTTACCTCTACGGGTCATCAGACATTATCACGGATGACTTCTTGCCGCCGCGGTCGCGCGGTCGTTACCTCTACGGGTCATCAGACATTAGTACGGATGACTTCTTGCCGCCGCGCGGTCGTTACCTCTACGGGTCATCAGACATTATTACGGATGACTTCTTGCCGCCGCGGTCGCGCGGTCGTTACCTCTACGGGTCATCAGACATTATTACGGATGACTTCTTGCCGCCGCGCGGTCGTTACCTCTACGGGTCATCAGACATTATCACGGATGACTTCTTGCCGCCGCGCGGTCGTTACCTCTACCGGTCATCAGACATTATTACGGATGACTTCTTGCCGCCGCGGTCGTTACCTCTACGGGTCATCAGACATTATCACGGATGACTTCTTGCCGCCGCGGTCGTTACCTCTACGGGTCATCAGACATTATTACGGATGACTTCTTGCCGCCGCGCGGTCGTTACCTCTACGGGTCATCAGACATTATCACGGATGACTTCTTGCCGCCGCGCGGTCGTTACCTCTACGGGTCATCAGACATTATTACGGATGACTTCTTGCCACCGCGCGGTCGTTACCTCTACCGGTCATCAGACATTATCACGGATGACTTCTTGCCGCGGTCGTTACCTCTACGGGTCATCAGACATTATCACGGATGACTTCTTGCCGCCGCGGTCGCGCGGTCGTTACCTCTACGGGTCATCAGACATTAGTACGGATGACTTCTTGCCGCCGCGCGGTCGTTACCTCTACGGGTCATCAGACATTATTACGGATGACTTCTTGCCGCCGCGGTCGCGCGGTCGTTACCTCTACGGGTCATCAGACATTATTACGGATGACTTCTTGCCGCCCCGCGGTCGTTACCTCTACCGGTCATCAGACATTATCACGGATGACTTCTTGCCACCGCGCGGTCGTTACCTCTACGGGTCATCAGAGATTATTACGGATGACTTCTTGCCGCCGCGCGGTCGTTACCTCTATGGGTCATCAGACATTAGTACGGATGACTTCTTGCCGCCGCGCGGTCGTTACCTCTACGGGTCATCAGACATTATTACGGATGACTTCTTGCCGCCGCGCGGTCGTTACCTCTACGGGTCATCAGACATTATCACGGATGACTTCTTGCCGCCGCCGCCGCGCGGACGTTACCTCTACGGGTCATCAGACATTATTACGGATGACTTCTTGCCGCCGCGCGGTCGTTACCTCTACGGGTCATCGGACATTATCACGGATGACTTCTTGCCGCTGCGCGGTCGTTACCTCTACGGGTCATCGGACATTATCACGGATGACTTCTTGCCGCTGCGCGGTCGTTACCTCTACGGGTCATCAGACATTATTACGGATGACTTCTTGCCGCCGCGCGATCGTTACCTCTTCCGGTCATCAGACATTATCACGGATGACGTCTTGCCGCCGCGGTCGTTGCCTCTACGGGTCATCAGACATTATTACGGATGACTTCTTGCCACCGCGGTCGTTACCTCTACCGGTCATCAGACATTATCACGGATGACTTCTTGCCGCCGCGCGGTCGTTACCTTTACGGGTCATCAGACATTATTACGGATGACTTCTTGCCGTCGCGCGGTCGTTACCTCTACGGGTCATCAGACATTATCACGGATGACTTCTTGCCGCCGCGGTCGTTACCTCTACGGGTCATCAGACATTATCACGGATGACTTCTTGCCGCGGTGCGGTCGTTACCTCTGCCGGTCATCAGACATTATCACGGATGACTTCTTGCCGCCGCGCGGTCGTTACCTCTACGGGTCATCAGACATTATCACGGATGACTTCTTGCCGCCGCGCGGTCGTTACCTCTACAGGTCATCAGACATTATTACGGATGACTTCTTGCCGCGGCGCGGTCGTTACCTCTGCCGGTCATCAGACATTATCATGGATGACTTCTTGCCGCCGCGGTCGTTACCTCTACGGGTCATCAGACATTATTACGGATGACTTCTTGCCGCCGCGCGGTCGTTACCTCTACGGGTCATCAGACATTATCACGGATGACTTCTTGCCGCCGCCGCGCGGTTGTTACCTCTACGGGTCATCAGACATTATTACGGATGACTTCTTGCCACCGCGCGGTCGTTACCTCTACGGGTCATCAGACATTATCACGGATGACTTCTTGCCGCCGCGCGGTCGTTACCTCTACCGGTCATCAGACATTATCACGGATGACTTCTTGCCGCCGCGGTCGTTACCTCTACCGGTCATCAGACATTATCACGGATGACTTCTTGCCGCCGCGGTCGTTACCTCTACGGGTCATCAGACATTATCACGGATGACTTCTTGCCGCCGCGCGGTCGTTACCTCTACCGGTCATCAGACATTATCACGGATGACTTCTTGCCGCCGCGCGGTCGTTACCTCTACGGGTCATCAGACATTATCACGGATGACTTCTTGCCGCAGCGCGGTCGTTACCTCTACCGGTCATCAGACATTATCACGGATGACTTCTTGCCGCCGCGGTCGTTACCTCTACCGGTCATCAGACATTATCACGGATGACTTCTTGCCGCCGCGGTCGTTACCTCTACGGGTCATCAGACATTATCACGGATGACTTCTTGCCGCCGCGCGGTCGTTACCTCTACGGGTCATCAGACATTATCACGGATGACTTCTTGCCGCCGCGGTCGTTACCTCTACCGGTCATCAGACATTATCACGGATGACTTCTTGCCGCCGCGCGGTCGTTACCTCTACGGGTCATCAGACATTATTACAGATGACTTCTTGCCGCTGCGCGGTCGTTACCTCTACCGGTCATCAGACATTATTACGGATGACTTCTTGCCGCCGCGGTCGTTACCTCTACGGGTCATCAGACATTATTACGGATGACTTCTTGCCGCCGTGCGGTCGTTACCTCTACGGGTCATCAGACATTATTACGGATGACTTCTTGCCACCGCGGTCGTTACCTCTACGGGTCATCAGACATTATCACGGATGACTTCTTGCCGCCGCGCGGTCGTTACCTCTACGGGTCATCAGACATTATCACGGATGACTTCTTGCTGCCGCGCGGTCGTTACCTCTACGGGTCATCAGACATTATTACGGATGACTTCTTGCCGCCGCGGTCGTTACCTCTACGGGTCATCAGACATTATTACGGATGACTTCTTGCCGCCGTGCGGTCGTTACCTCTACGGGTCATCAGACATTATTACGGATGACTTCTTGCCACCGCGGTCGTTACCTCTACGGGTCATCAGACATTATCACGGATGACTTCTTGCCGCCGCGCGGTCGTTACCTCTACGGGTCATCAGACATTATCACGGATGACTTCTTGCCGCCGCGCAGTCGTTACCTCTACGGGTCATCAGACATTATTACGGATGACTTCTTGCCGCCGCGCGGTCGTTACCTCTACGGGTCATCAGACATTATCACGGATGACTTCTTGCCGCCGCGGTCGTTACCTCTACGGGTCATCAGACATTATCACGGATGACCTCTTGCCGCCGCGGTAGCGCGGTCGTTACCTCTACCGGTCATCAGACATTATTACGGATGACTTCTTGCCGCCGCGCGGTCGTTACCTCTACGGGTCATCAGACATTATTACGGATGACTTCTTGCCGCCGCGTTCGTTACCTCTACCGGTCATCAGACATTATTACGGATGACTTCTTGCCGCCGCGCGGTCGTTACCTCTACGGGTCATCAGACATTATCACGGATTGCCATGGATTTTTGCTGTTGTAGGTTTCCTTCTCTCCTGAAGACGATCAGACATGGCCGACCTGTTGGCTCTCGTCTCAGTAGCGGATCGCGTTCGTGTCCGCGCCAGATAGCGTCAGCTGACCTGGATTGGCGCCACGCACTCCTGGTTATGAGGCGGCACGCTGAGAGAGCGGTTGTTCTTCTTTCTCATCAACCCCTTCATGTCGGCAGACAGCGGGTCCTTGGGAGGCTGTGGTGCGCCCCCCGCGGATCATGGCGGCACATTACACACAGGGCCCAGTATGGCCTCACGGGACACAGGCGCCTTCATGCAGACACACGGCTCATTGATGGCCGACCTCACAACCTCCGGCCGCCGCTTCATACGCCTCTAATTGAGTTTAAAGCGTCCGGACCTGGAATTACTGGAACGACTTTGGCAACAGCTGCCAAGTGCTGGGGGAGGGGCGGGGTGCGCGCCGAGGACGAAGAATATTCAGAGCATGTGTGGCTTACAGCAACGCTACATACATGTGACCTGTGCGGTCTGCAATATTACATACATGACCGGCCTCAGCTACATGTGACCTGTAGGGTCTGCAATATTACATACATGACCGGCCTCAGTTACATGTGACCTGTGCGGTCTGCAATATTACATACATGACCGGCCTCAGCTACATGTGACCTGTGCGGTCTGCAATATTACATACATGACCGGCCTCAGCTACATGTGACCTGTGCAGTCTGCAATATTACATACATGATGGGCCTCAGTTACATGTGACCTGTGCGGTCTGCAATATTACATACATGACCGGCCTCAGCTACATGTGACCTGTGCGGTCTGCAATATTACATACATGACCGGCCTCAGTTACATGTGACCTGTGCGGTCTGCAATATTACATACATGACCGGCCTCGGCTACATGTGACCTGTGCAGTCTACAATGTTACATACATGACCAGCCTCACATACATGTGACCTGTACGGTCTGCAATATAACATACATGACCAGCCTCGGCTACGTGTGACCTGTACGGTCTGCAATATAACATACATGACTGGCCTCAGGTACATGTGACCTGTGCGGTCTATAATGTTACATACATGACCGTCCTCAGTTACATGTGACCTGTACGGTCTGCAATATTACATACATAACCGGCCTTGGCTACATGTGACCAGTGCGGTCTGCAATATTACATACATGATCGGCCTCGGCTACATGTGATCTGTGCGGTCTACAATGTTACACACATGACCGGCCTCGGCTACATGTGATCTGTGCGGTCTACAATGTTACGAAAATGACCAGCCTCAGCTACATGTGACCTGTAGGGTCTGCAATATTACATACATGACCGGCCTCAGTTACATGTGACCTGTGCGGTCTACAATGTTACATACATGACCGGCCTCGGCTACATGTGATCTGTACGGTCCACAATGTTACATACATGACATCTGTGCGGTCCACAATGTTACATACATGATGAGCCTAAGCTGCATGCAACCTGTACGGTCTACAATGTTACATACATGACCGGCCTCAGTTACATGTGACCTGTGCGGTCTACAATGTTACATATATGACTGTCCTCAGCTACATGTGACCTGTGCGGTCTACAATAATGTTATATACATGACCAGCCTCAGATGCATGTGATCTGTGCGGTCTACAACGTTACATACATGACCGGCCTCGGCTACATGTGACCTGTGCGGTCTCTAATAATTTTACATACATGACCAGCCTCAGATACATGTGACCTGTGCAGTCTACAATGTTACATACATGACCGGCCTCAGCTACATGTGACCTGTGCAGTCTGCAATGTTACATACATGACTAGGCTCAGATACATGTGATCTGTGCGGTCCACAATACTACATACATGACGGGCCTAAGCTGCATGCGAACTGTAGGTCTACAATGTTACATACATGACCAGCCTTGGCTACATGTGACCTGTGCAGTCTGCAATGTTCCACACATGACTAGCCTCAGCTACATGTGATCTGTGCGGTCTACAATGTTACATACATGATTAGCCTCACCTACATGCGACCTGCACGGTCTACAATGTTACATACATGACCGGCCTCAGCTAAACGCAACCTGTGTAGTCAACAATATTACATACATGACCGGCCTCAGCTACAAGCGACCTGTACGGTCTACAATTTTACATACATGACAGGCCTCAGCTACATGTGACCTGTGCAGTTTATAATAATGTTACATACATGACTAGGCTCAGATACATGTAATCTGTGCGGTCCACAATGTTACATACATGATGAGCCTAAGCTGCATGCAACCTGTGCGGTCTACAATGTTACACAGATGACCGGCCTCAGCTACATGTGACCTGTACGGTCTACAATTTTACATACATGACAGGCCTCAGCTACATGTGACCTGTGCAGTTTATAATAATGTTACATACATGACTAGGCTCAGATACATGTAATCTGTGCGGTCCACAATGTTACATACATGATGAGCCTAAGCTGCATGCAACCTGTGCGGTCTACAATGTTACATACATGACCGGCCTCAGTTACATGTGACCTGTGCGGTCTACAATGTTACATATATGACCGGCCTTAGCTACATGTGACCTGTGCTGTCTATAATAATTTTACATACATGACCAGACTCAGATACATGTGACCTGTGCAGTCTACAATGTTACATACATGACCGGCCTCAGCTACATGCAACCTGTGCAGTTTACAATGTTACATACATGACCGGCCCCAGCTACATGTGACCAGTGCAGTCTGCAATGTTCCACACATGAGTAGCCTCAGCTACATGCGACCTGCACGGTCTACAATGTTACATACATGACCGGCCTCAGCTAAACGCAACCTGTGTAGTCAACAATATTACATACATGACCGGCCTCAGCTACATGCGACCTGTGCAGTCTACAATGTTACACAGATGACCGGCCTCAGTTACATGCAACCTGTACGGTCTACAATTTTACATACATGACCGGCCTCAGATACATGCGACCTGTGTAGTATACAATGTTACATAGAGGACCGGCCTCGGCTACATGTGACCTGTGCGGTTTTTAATAATGTTACATACATGACTAGCCTCAGATACATGTGATCTGTGCGGTCCACAATGTTACATACATGATGAGCCTAAGCTGCATACAACCTGTACGGTCTACAATGTTACATACATGATCGGCCTCAGTTACATGTGACCTGTGCGGTCTACAATGTTACATATATGACTGTCCTTAGCTACATGTGACCTGTGCGGTCTATAATAATGTTATATACATGACCAGCCTCAGATACATGTGATCTGTGCGATCTACAATGTTACATACATGACCGGCCTCAGCTACATGTGACCTGTGCGGTCTCTAATAATTTTACATACATGACCAGCCTCAGATACATGTGACCTGTGCAGTTTACACTGTTTCATATATGACCGGCCTTAGCTACATGCAACCTGTGCAGTTTACAATGTTACATACATGACCGGCCTCAGCTACATGTGACCTGTGCAGTCTACAATGTTACATACATGACCGTCCTCAGCTACATGTGACCTGTGCAGTCTGCAATGTTACATACATGACTAGGCTCAGATACATGTGATCTGTGTGGTCCACAATGTTACATACATGACAGGGCCAAGCTGCATGCGACCTGTACGGTCTACAATGTTACATACATGACCGGCCTTGGCTTCATGTGACCTGTGCAGTCTGCAATGTTCCACACATGACTAGCCTCAGCTACATGGATCTGTGCGGTCTACAATGTTACATACGTGATTAGCCTCAGGTACATGCGACCTGCACGGTCTACAATGTTACATACATGACCAGCCTCAGCTAAACGCAACCTGTGTAGTCAACAATATTACATACATGACCAGCCTCAGCTATATGTGACCTGTACGGTCTACAATTTTACATACATGACCGGCCTCAGATACATGCGACCTGTGTAGTATACAATGTTACATACGTGACCGGCCTCAACTACATGTGACCTGAGCAGTCTACAATGTTATATACATGACCGGCCTCAGCTACATGCGAAGTGTACGGTCTACAATGTTACATACATGACCGGCCTCAGCTACATGTGACCTGTGTGGTCTACAATGTTACATACATGATCAGCCTCAGCTACATGCGACCTGTGTGGTCTACAATGTTACATACATGACCGGCCTCAGCTACATGTGACCTGTGCGGCCTTGCCAATAGCAACCAATCATGTTGTCTATGGACCTAATTTTAACATGCCTCACTCTAAGAGCAGCCAATCAGATGCGGCAAAGTGCGGAGCTGTGATTGGCTGCAGTGGGGAACGCCGTGTGATCCTAGGTGAACGTCCAAAGTGTGAACAAATATTTACTGAATCTAAAGTCTGTTCAAGTCCTGCTGCATCGCTGGTCGGACCACGTCAACTCTGCTACATCGCTGGTCGGACCACGTCAACTCTGCTGCATCGCTGGTCGGACCACGTCAACTCTGCTACATCGCTGGTCGGACCACGTCAACTCTGCTGCATCGCTGGTCGGACCACGTCAACTCTGCTACATCGCTGGTCGGACCACGTCAACTCTGCTACATCGCTGGTCGGACCACGTCAACTCTGCTACATCGCTGGTCGGACCACGTCAACTCTGCTACATCGCTGGTCGGACCACGTCAACTCTGCTACATCGCTGGTCGGACCACGTCAACTCTGCTACATCGCTGGTCGGACCACGTCAACTCTGCTACATCGCTGGTCGGACCACGTCAACTCTGCTACATCGCTGGTCGGACCACGTCAACTCTGCTACATCGCTGGTCGGACCACGTCAACTCTGCTGCATCGCTGGTCGGACCACGTCAACTCTGCTACATCGCTGGTCGGACCACGTCAACTCTGCTACATCGCTGGCGGACCACGTCAACTCTGCTACATCGCTGGCGGACCACGTCAACTCTGCTACATCGCTGAGCGGACCACGTCAACTCTGCTACATCGCTGGTCGGACCACGTCAACTCTGCTACATCGCTGGCGGACCACGTCAACTCTGCTACATCGCTGGCGGACCACGTCAACTCTGCTACATCGCTGGTCGGACCACGTCAACTCTGCTACATCGCTGGCCGGACCACGTCAACTCTGCTACATCGCTGGCCGGACCACGTCAACTCTGCTACATCGCTGGCCGGACCACGTCAACTCTGCTACATCGCTGGCCGGACCACGTCAACTCTGCTACATCGCTGGTCGGACCACGTCAACTCTGCTACATCGCTGGTCAGACCAAGTCAACTCTGCTACATCGCTGGTCGGACCACGTCAACTCTGCTACATCGCTGGCGGACCACGTCAACTCTGCTACATCGCTGGCGGACCACGTCAACTCTGCTACATCGCTGGCGGACCACGTCAACTCTGCTACATCGCTGGCGGACCACGTCAACTCTGCTACATCACTGGCGGACCACGTCAACTCTGCTACATCGCTGAGCGGACCACGTCAACTCTGCTACATCGCTGGTCGGACCACGTCAACTCTGCTACATCGCTGGCGGACCACGTCAACTCTGCTACATCGCTGGCGGACCACGTCAACTCTGCTACATCGCTGGCGGACCACGTCAACTCTGCTACATCGCTGGTCGGACCACGTCAACTCTGCTACATCGCTGGCCGGACCACGTCAACTCTGCTACATCGCTGGCCGGACCACGTCAACTCTGCTACATCGCTGGCCGGACCACGTCAACTCTGCTACATCGCTGGCCGGACCACGTCAACTCTGCTACATCGCTGGCCGGACCACGTCAACTCTGCTACATCGCTGGTCGGACCACGTCAACTCTGCTACATCGCTGGTCAGACCAAGTCAACTCTGCTACATCGCTGGTCGGACCACGTCAACTCTGCTACATCGCTGGTCGGACCACGTCAACTCTGCTACATCGCTGGTCAGACCACGTCAACTCTGCTACATCGCTGGTCGGACCACGTCAACTCTGCTGCATCGCTGGTCGGACCACGTCAACTCTGCTGCATCGCTGGTCGGACCACGTCAACTCTGCTGCATCGCTGGTCGGACCACGTCAACTCTGCTGCATCGCTGGTCGGACCACGTCAACTCTGCTGCATCGCTGGTCGGACCACGTCAACTCTGCTGCATCGCTGATCGGACCACGTCAAATCTGCTACATCGCTGGTCGGACCACGTCAACTCTGCTACATCGCTGGTCGGACCACATCTGCTCTGCTACATCGCTGGTCGGACCACGTCAACTCTGCTACATCGCTGATCAGACCACGACAACTCTGCTACATCGCTGATCAGACCACGTCAACTCTGCTACATCGCTGATCAGACCACGTCAACTCTGCTACATCGCTGATCAGACCACGTCAACTCTGCTACATCGCTGATCAGACCACGACAACTCTGCTACATCGCTGATCAGACCACGTAAACTCTGCTACATTGCTGATCGGACTTCATCAACTCTGCTACATCGCTGATCAGACCACGACAACTCTGCTACATCGCTGATCAGACCACGACAACTCTGCTACATCGCTGATCTGACCACGACAACTTTGCTACATCGCTCATCCGACCACGCCAACTCTGCTACATCGCTGATCAGTCAACGTAAACTCTGCTACATCGCTGTTCGGACCACGTCAACTCTGCTACATCGCTGATCAGACCACGTCAACTCTGCTACATCGCTGATCAGACCACGTCAACTCTGCTACATCGCTCATCCGACCACGTCAACTCTGCTACATCGCTGATCTGACCACTTCGACTCTGCTACATCGCTGATCAGACCAGCATTGACGCAAATTCTCCGTGGTCTGAACACGTCAGCTCTGCTACACCGTTGATAGGTGCACGTCCCCCTCTGCTACACCGACACAGTGCAGAGCAGCCCGTCAGTGCTATACAAGACTACTACAGCAATTTTAATAAATCATCCCTATTACTACACCTCCTGTCACTCCAATAACAATCTGCCCAGGTGGGAACTTTCAATAGTTGATCCGGGGATTATTCCGACTGCCATTTTTGCCTTCCTCTGGATCAACAGGGTGGGGGGCAGGCTGAACTAGGTGGACATTCTCTCCCTTCAGCCCAACCTACTATGTTACACACATCTAATACCTGCTGTCCCTCCACTACACCTCCCATTGCACCAATAAACAATGATTCCCTCTACTACACATCCCGACCCTCAGCTACACCTCCTGTCACACCAAGAGGCAATGATTCCCTCTACTACACATCCCGACCCTCAGCTACACCTCCTGTCACACCAAGAGGCAATGATTCCCTCTACTACACATCCCGACCCTCAGCTACACCTCCTGTCACACCAAGAGGCAATGATTCCCTCTACTACACATCCCGACCCTCAGCTACACCTCCTGTCACACCAAGAGGCAATGATTCCCTCTATTACACATGCCAGCCCTCTACTACGCTGTCCTACTACATATATACCTTCCTTCCCTCTACAACACCTCCTGTCCTGCTGCTGCACTTTCCCCCTACTGACCCTAGGAGCTGACACTCTTCTTACCTGGTGTAGTTGGTACTCTGTGCCCAGCAGAGTCCGAGGCAGAGGGAGAAGCAGAGCAGCAGAGCGGAGCTCATAGTGCAGCGCGGACGGGGCAAGAATGAGGCAACAGAGGGGAGTCAGTGCGAGAGAAGGACCGGGGGCGGGGGGGAACAGGAACCAGATGTGCAGAGTACAACCCCTTCAACCTCCACTACTCTGCACTCATCACTCTGCACTCACTATATACTCATCACTCTGCAATCACTATATACTCATCACTCTGCACTCACTATATACTCATCACTCTGCACTCACTATATACTCATCACTCTGCACTCACTATACACTCATCACTCTGCACTCACTATATACTCATCACTCTGCAATCACTATATACTCATCACTCTGCACTCACTATATACTCATCACTCTGCACTCACTATACACTCATCACTCTGCACTCACTATATACTCATCACTCTGCACTCACTATATACTCATCACTCTGCACTCACTATATACACATCACTCTGCACTCACTATATACTCATCACTCTGCACTCACTATATACACTCATCACTCTGCACTCACTATATACTCATCACTCTGCACTCACTATATACTCATCACTCTGCACTCACTATATACACATCACTCTGCACTCACTATATACTCATCACTCTGCAATCACTATATACTCATCACTCTGAACTCACTATATACTCATCACTCTGCACTCACTATATAGTCATCACTCTGCACTCACTATATACTCATCACTCTGCACTCACTATATACTCATCACTCTGCACTCACTATATACTCATCACTCTGCACTCACTATATAGTCATCACTCTGCACTCACTATATACTCATCACTCTGCACTCACTATATACTCATCACTCTGTACTCACTATATACTCATCACTCTGCACTCACTATATACTCATCACTCTGCACTCACCATATACTCATCACTCTGTACTCACTATATACTCATCACTCTGCACTCACTATATACTCATCACTCGGCACTCACTATACACTCATCACTCTGCACTCATCACTCTGCACTCACTATATACTCATCACTCTGCACTCACTATATACTCATCACTCTGCACTCTCTATATACTCATCACTCTGCACTCACTATATACTCATCACTCTGCACTCACTATATACTCATCACTCTGTACTCACTATACACTCATCACTCTGCACTCACTATATACTCATCACTCTGCACAAACTATATACTCATCACTCTGCGCTCACTATATACTCATCACTCTGCGCTCACTATATACTCATCACTCTGCACTCACTATATACTCATCACTCTGCACTCACTATATACTCATCACTCTGCACTCACTATATACTCATCACTCTGTACTCACTATATACTCATCACTCTGTACTCACTATATACTCATCACTCTGCACTCACTATATACTCATCACTGCACTCACTATATACTCATCACTCTGCACTCACTATATACTCATCACTCTGTACTCACTATATACTCATCACTCTGTACTCACTATATACTCATCACTCTGCACTCACTATATACTCATCACTGCACTCACTATATACTCATCACTCTGCACTCACTATATACTCATCACTCTGCACTCACTATATACTCATCACTCTGTACTCACTATATACTCATCACTCTGTACTCACTATATACTCATCACTCTGCACTCACTATATACTCATCACTCTGCACAAACTATATACTCATCACTCTGCGCTCACTATATACTCATCACTCTGCGCTCACTATATACTCATCACTCTGCACTCACTATATACTCATCACTCTGCACTCACTATATACTCATCACTCTGCACTCACTATATACACATCACTCTGCACTCACTATATACACATCACTCTGCACTCACTATATACTCATCACTCTGCGCTCACTATATACTCATCACTCTGCACAAACTATATACTCATCACTCTGCGCTCACTATATACTCATCACTCTGCGCTCACTATATACTCATCACTCTGCACTCACTATATACTCATCACTCTGCGCTCACTATATACTCATCACTCTGCACTCACTATATACTCATCACTCTGCACTCACTATATACTCATCACTCTGCACAAACTATATACTCATCACTCTGCGCTCACTATATACTCATCACTCTGCACTCACTATATACTCATCACTCTGCGCTCACTGTATACTCATCACTCTGCACTCACTATATACTCATCACTCTGCACCCACTATACACACTCATCACTCTTCACTCACTATATACATTCATCACTCTTCACTCACTATATACTCATCACTGCACTCACTATATACTCATCACTCTTCACTCACTATATATACTCATCACTCTGCACTCACTATATACTCATCACTCTGCACTCACTATATACTCACCACTCTGTACTCACTATATGCTCATCACTCTGCACTCACTATATACTCATCACTCTGCACTCACTATATACTCATCACTCTGCACCCACTATACACACTCATCACTCTTCACTCACTATATACATTCATCACTCTTCACTCACTATATACTCATCACTGCACTCACTATATACTCATCACTCTGCACTCACTATATACTCATCACTCTGCACTCACTATATACTCACCACTCTGTACTCACTATATGCTCATCACTCTGCACTCACTATATACTCATCACTCTGCACTCACTATATATACTCATCACTCTGCACTCACTATATACTCATCACTCTGCACTCACTATATATACTCATCACTGCACTCACTATATACTCATCACTCTTCACTCACTATATATACTCATCACTCTGCACTCACTATATACACATCACTCTGCACTCACTATATACTCATCACTCTGCACTCACTATATACACATCACTCTGCACTCACTATATACTCATCACTCTGCACTCACTATATACGCATCACTCTGCACTCACTATATACTCATCACTCTGCACTCATCACTCTGCACTCACTATATAGACTCATCACTCTGCACTCACTATATACACATCACTCTGCACTCACTATATACTCATCACTCTGCACTCACTATATACTCATCACTCTGCACTCACTATATACTCATCACTCTGCACTCACTATATACTCATCACTCTGCACTCACTATATATACTCATCACTCTGCACTCACTATATACACATCACTCTGCACTCACTATATACTCATCACTCTGCACTCACTATATACTCATCACTCTGCACTCACTATATACACATCACTCTGCACTCACTATATACTCATCACTCTGCACTCACTATATACGCATCACTCTGCACTCACTATATACTCATCACTCTGCACTCATCACTCTGCACTCACTATATAGACTCATCACTCTGCACTCACTATATACACATCACTCTGCACTCACTATATACTCATCACTCTGCACTCACTATATACTCATCACTCTGCACTCACTATATACTCATCACTCTGCACTCACTATATACTCATCACTCTGCACTCACTATATATACTCATCACTCTGCACTCACTATATACACATCACTCTGCACTCACTATATACTCATCACTCTGCACTCACTATATACTCACCACTCTGCACTCACTATATACTCATCACTCTGCACTCACTATATACTCATCACTCTGCACTCACTATATACTCATAACTCTGCACTCACTATATATACTCATCACTCTGCACTCACTATATACTCATCACTCTGCACTCACTATATATACTCATCACTCTGCACTCACTATATACACATCACTCTGCACTCACTATATACACATCACTCTGCACTCACTATATACACATCACTCTGCACTCACTATATACTCATCACTCTGCACTCACTATATATACTCATCACTCTGCACTCACTATATACTCATCACTCTGCACTCACTATATACTCATCACTCTGCACTCACTAAATATACTCATCACTCTGCACTCACTATATACACATCACTCTGCACTCACTATATACACATCACTCTGCACTCACTATATACTCATCACTCTGCACTCACTATATACTCATCACTCTGCACTCACTATATATACTCATCACTCTGCACTCACTATATACACATCACTCTGCACTCACTATATACTCATCACTCTGCACTCACTATATACACATCACTCTGCACTCACTATATACACATCACTCTGCACTCACTATATACTCATCACTCTGCACTCACTATATACTCATCACTCTGCACTCACTATATACACTCTTTACTACCACTCACTATATACACTCTTTACTGCCACTCACTATATACTCATCACTCTGCACTCACTATATACTCATCACTCTGCACTCACTATATATACTCATCACTCTGCACTCACTATATACTCATCACTCTGCACCCACTATATACACATCACTCTGCACTCACTATATACTCATCACTCTGCACTCACTATATACACAGATCACTCTGCACTCACTATATACACTCATCACTGCCACTCACTATATACTCATCACTCTGCACTCACTATATACTCATCACTCTGCACTCACTATATACACTCTTTACTACCACTCACTATATACACTCTTTACTGCCACTCACTATATACTCATCACTCTGCACTCACTATATACTCATCACTCTGCACTCACTATATATACTCATCACTCTGCACTCACTATATACTCATCACTCTGCACTCACTATATACTCATCACTCTGCACTCACTATGTACTCACCACTCTGCACTCACTATATACTCATCACTCTGCACTCACTATATACTCATCACTCTGCACTCACTATACACTCATCACTCTGTACTCACTATATACTCATCACTCTGCACTCATTATATACTCATCACTCTGTACTCACTATATACTCATCACTCTGCACTCACTATATACACTCTGCACTCACTATTTACACTCATCACACTGTACTCACTATATACTCATCACTCTGCAATCACTATATACTCATCACTCTGCAATCACTATATACTCATCACTCTGCACTCACTATATGCTCATCACTCTGCAATCACTATATACTCATCACTGCAGTCACTATATACTCATCAATCTGCACTCACTATATACTCATCACTCTGCACTCACTATATATACTCATCACTCTGTACTCACTATATACTCATCACTCTGCACTCAATATACACTCATCACTCTGAACTCACTATATACTCATCACTCTGCACTCACTATATATACTCATCACTCTGCACTCACTATATACTCATCACTCTGCACTCACTATATATACTCATCACTCTGCACTCACTATATATACTCATCACTCTGCACTCACTATATACTCATCACTCTGCACTCACTATATATACTCATCACTCTGCACTCACTATACACTCATCACTCTGCACTCACTATATACACTCATAACTGCCACTCACTATATACACACATCACTCTGCACTCACTATATACACACATCACTCTGCATTCACTATATACTCATCACTCTGCACTCACTATATACTCATAACTCTGCTATCACTATATATACTCATCACTCTGCACTCACTATATAACCATCACTCTGCACTCACTATATACTCATCACTCTGCAATCACTATATATACTCATCACTCTGCACTCACTATATACTCATCACTCTGCACTCACTATATACACTCATTACTGCCACTCACTATATACACACATCACTCTGCACTCACTATATACTCAGCACTCTGCACCCACTATATACTCATCACTCTGCATTCACGATGCACTCATCACTCAGCACTCACTATATACACTCATCACTCTGCACTCACTATATACTCATCACTCTGCACTCACTATATACTCATCACTCTGCACTCACTATATACTCATCACTGCACTCACTATATACTCATCACTCTGCACTCACTATATACTCATCACTCTGCACTCACTATATACTCATCACTCTGCACTTACTATATACACATCACTCTGCACTCACTATATACTCATCACTCTGCACTCACTATATACTCATCACTGCACTCACTATATACTCATCACTGCACTCACTATATACTCATCACTCTGCACTCACTATATACTCATCACTCTGCACTTACTATATACACATCACTCTGCACTCACTATATACTCATCACTCTGCACTCACTATATACTCATCACTGCACTCACTATACACTCATCACTCTGCACTCACTATATACTCATCACTGCACTCACTATATACTCATCACTCTGCACTCACTATATACTCATCACTCTGCACTCACTATATACTCATCACCTCACTCACTATATACTCATCACTGCACTCACTATATACTCATCACTCTGCACTCACTATATACTCATCACTCTGCACTCACTATATACTCATCACCTCACTCACTATATACTCATCACTGCACTCACTATACACTCATCACTCTGCACTCACTATATACATACATCACTCTGCACTCACTATATACTCATCACTCTGCACTCACTATACACTCATCACTCTGCACTCACTATATACTCATCACTCTGCACTCACTATATACTCATCACTCTGCACTCACTATATACTCATCACTGCACTCACTATATACTCATCACTCTGCACTCACTATATACTCATCACTGCACTCACTATACACTCATCACTCTGCACTCACTATATACTCATCACTCTGCACTCACTATACACTCATCACTCTACACTCACTATATACTCATCACTGCACTCACTATAAACTCATCACTCTGCACTCACTATATACACTCATCACTCTGCACTCACTATATACACTCATCACTCTGCACTCACTATATACTCATCACTCTGCACTCACTATATACACTCTGCACTCACTATATACTCATCACTCTGAACTCACTATATACACATCACTCTGCACTCATCACTCTGCACTCACTATATACACATCACTCTGCACTCACTATATACTCATCACTCTGCACTCACTATATACTCTTCACTCTGCAATCACTATATACTCATCACTCTGCAATCACTATATACTCATCACTCTGCACTCACTATACACTCATCACTCTGCACTCACTATACACTCATCACTCTGCACTCACTATATACTCATCACTCTGCACTCACTATATACTCATCACTCTGCACTCACTATACACTCATCACTCTGCACTCACTATATACTCATCACTCTGCACTCACTATATACTCATCACTCTGCACTCACTATATACTCATCACTCTGCACTCATTATATACTCATCACTGCCACTAAGTATATACAGTCATCACTCTGCACCCAATATGTATTCATCACTCTGCACTCACTATATACTCATCACTGCACTCACTATACACTCATCACTCTGCACTCACTATATACACTCATCACTCTGCACTCACTATATACACTCATCACTCTGCAATCACTATATACTCATCACTCTGCACTCACTATATACACTCTGCACTCACTATATACTCATCACTCTGTACTCACTATACACTCATCACTCTGCACTCACTATACACTCATCACTCTGCACTCACTATATACTCATCACTCTGCACTCACTATACACTCATCACTCTGCACTCACTATACACTCATCACTCTGCCCTCACTATATACTCATCACTCTGCACTCACTATATACTCATCACTCTGCACTCACTATATACATTCATCACTCTGCATCCATTGTCTACAGTCATCACTCTGCACTCACTATATACTCATCACTCTGCACTCACTATACACTCATCACTCTGCACTCACTACACACTCATCACTCTGCACTCACTATATACACACATCACTCTGCACTTACTATATACTCATCACTCTGCACTCACTATATACACACATCACTCTGCACTTACTATATACTCATCACTCTGCACTCACTATATACACACATCACTCTGCACTTACTATATACTCATCACTCTGCACTCACTATATACTCATCACTCTGCACTCACTATATACACTCATCACACTGTACTCACTATATACTCATCACTCTGTACTCACTATATACTCATCACTCTGCACTCACTATATACTCATCACTCTGCACCCACTATATACTCTCATCACTCTGCGCTCACTATATACTCATCACTCTGCACCCATTGTCTACAGTCATCACTCTGCACTCACTATATACTCATCACTCTGCACTCACTATATACTCATCACTGCCACTAAGTATATACAGTCATCACTCTGCACCCAATATGTATTCATCACTCTGCACTCACTATACACTCATCACTCTGCACTCACTATACACTCATCACTCTACACTCACTATATACACTCATCACTCTGCACTCACTATATACACTCATCACTCTGCACTCACTATATACTCATCACTCTGCACTCACTATATACTCATCACTCTGCACTCACTATATACTCATCACTCTGCACTCACTATACACTCATCACTCTGCACTCACTATATACTCATCACTCTGCACTCACTATACACTCATCACTCTGCACTCACTATATACTCATCACTCTGCACTCACTATATACACTCATCACTCTGCACTCACTATATACTCATCACTCTGCACTCACTTTATACTCATCACTCTGCACTCACTATATACTCATCACTCTGCACTTTCTATATACTCATCACTCTGCACTCACTATATACTCATCACTGTGCACTCACTATATACTCATCACTCTGCACTCACTATATACACTCATCACTCTGTACTCGCTATATACTCATCACTCTGCACTCGCTATATAGTCATCACTCTGCACTCACTATATACTCAACACTCTGCACTCACTATATACTCATCACTCTGCACTCACTATATACATACATCACTCTGCACTCACTATATACATTCATCACTCTGTACTCACTATATACATTCATCACTCTGTACTCACTATATACACATCACTCTGCACTCACTATATACTCATCACTCTGCACTCACTATATACTCATCACTCTGCACTCACTATATACATTCATCACTCTGTACTCACTATATACTCATCACATTGCACTCACTATATACGCATCACTCTGCACTCACTATATACTCATCACTCTGCACTCACTATACACTCATCACTCTGCACTCACTATATACTCATCACTCTGCACTCACTATATACACTCATCACTCTGCACTCACTATATACTCATCACTCTGCACTCACTTTATACTCATCACTCTGCACTCACTATATACTCATCACTCTGCACTTTCTATATACTCATCACTCTGCACTCACTATATACTCATCACTCTGCACTCACTATATACACTCATCACTCTGTACTCGCTATATACTCATCACTCTGCACTCGCTATATAGTCATCACTCTGCACTCACTATATACTCAACACTCTGCACTCACTATATACATTCATCACTCTGTACTCACTATATACACATCACTCTGCACTCACTATATACTCATCACTCTGCACTCACTATATACTCATCACTCTGCACTCACTATATACATTCATCACTCTGTACTCACTATATACTCATCACATTGCACTCACTATATACGCATCACTCTGCACTCACTATATACTCATCACTCTGCACTCACTATATACATTCATCACTCTGTACTCACTATATACTCATCACTCTGCACTCACTATATACTCATCACTCTGCACTCACTATATACTCATCACTCTGCACTCACTATATATACTCATCACTCTGCACTCACTATATACACATCACTCTGCACTCACTATATATACTCATCACTCTGCACTCACTATATACACTCATCACACTGTACTCACTATATACATACATCACTCTGCACTCACTATATACATACATTACTCTGCACTCACTATATACTCATCACTCTGCACTCACTATATACATACATCACTCTGCACTCACTATATACTCATCACTCTGCACTCACTATACACTCATCACTCTGCACTCACTATATACTCATCACTCTGCACTCACTATATACTCATCACTCTGCACTCACTATAAACTCATCACTCTGCACTCACTATATACTCATCACTCTGCACTCACTATATACTCATCACTCTGCACTCACTATAAACTCATCACTCTGCACTCACTATATACTCATCACTCTGCACTCACTATATATGCATCCCTCTTTGAAATGTAAGAATCGTCTCCAACAAGCTTCCTTCTTTATCCTTCCATCCACAGCCAGGGCATCGTGCCTCTCCTCATGCTTTTTGCTACGCATTTCGGGAATTACTTTCCTTCAATATGGCATATCCTCCATTAACTCCACACTGCTTAAGTCTACTACAAATATCACATGTTAAAAGCTTCCAAACAGAGATAAGCCAAGGAGGAGCGGTCTTTAACCCTTGCAGCAGCGTGTCTCCGTCACGTCTCTGCTCACATCCTCTCTGGTATTCCATCCATTCGCAGCCCTTATTTTTAATTCTAAATCCATCTTGCTTCTGTCGGTTGGCGTTCCCTGCGCTCTCCTCCTCCTCAGATATTCAGATATTCTGCTGTAGAACAGAAACTATTTCAGAAACTTTTTGTTTCCGAGTGTCTAAAATAAAAAGACTCGGAGAACGCCCTCCGCCTCCTGCCGGGGCCACGGATTGTCAAACGGCACCAGTCACAACCTTCGAAGACCTGGAGACTGCGCCCCGCCACCGGCCGGAGCCACGGATTGTCAGACGTCACCAGTCACAACCTCTGAAGACTTGGAGAACGCGCCACGCCTCCTGCGGGAGCCACAGATTGTCTGACAGCACCAGTCACAACCTTCGAAGACTTGGAAAACAGAGCCTCCTGCCACAGGTTGTCAAAAGGCACCAGTCACGACCTCTGAAGACTCGGAAAACGCGCCAGGCCTCTTGCCGGAGCCACTGATTGTCAGACAACACCAATGACATCCTCCGAAGACTCGGTAAACATCCTCCTGCCGGAGACACAGATAGTAAGATAGCACCAGTCACATCCTCCGAAAACTCAGAAAACGCCCCGCGCCTCCTGCGGGCGCCAAAGGTTGTCTGACGGCACCAGTCACAACCTCCGTAGACTCAGAGAAGGCATCCCGCCTCCTGCGTCAGCCACAGAATGTCAGACGGCACTAGTTACAACCTCCGAAGACCTGGAGACTGCGCCCCGCCACCTGCCGAAGCCACAGATTGTCAGACGGCACCAGTTACAACCTCTGAAGACTCGGAGAACGCCCCCTGCCTCCTGCCGAAGCCACAGTGTGAGGGTATATGTATATATTGCCATATGTTTTTTATGCTTTATACCTATATGCAAGTTCTATTCAATTCCAAATGAGAAAAAACTTATATGTCGCCTTACATCAGATATTCCAAAGGCCTTGCAAGGCGAAGACAAAATGCATCTTGAACAAAATGTATTTTAAACACAGCAAAGAAGAATCGGACGAAGGACGCGTACTTGGCTGTTTTCCCGGAGGAGCCAGTATTAAGATAATGACTGTTCAACTATGCATCTGAACTTTCACTGTCTCAGGCCGGAAATCCGGACTTCCCATATATGGTTATGAGCCCATCACCCATTCCTGGTGATGAGACAAAGGGTATAAGATCTCAGGTAATCTGTAATAAAGCGAAAAGCGCAGTCATGTCCCCGTGTGAGAAACTATACCAGACCTCTGTGTGGTGTCTCTTCTTACCGCCGGCAGCGGGGCAAGTGGGGTGGGCCTGATTGGTGCTGTACTTCGAATATTACCCTGACAAATGGCGCAACCAACTGTGGGGCGACAAAGCCAGAGCCGTACAACACATTCCACCCGGATCCACGCCACGGAGAAGCCGTCCTGCTGCAAACCGAGCCTGATCAACTCACAGAACTCCAGGTAAGACCAGCATATATTTATGTTGTGTTTTACACTGAGAGTCTTGCAGCAGGACTGACTATCTGTGGTTTGTGACCGGACGGGTTGGGTTAAGAGTTCTACACGGTAACTCGTGGGCTCCGGGTTTGCCGTCATGGACCACTGACCGTGATATGCGCACCAATCACTCACCGAGAAACTAGTCTGTAGTCTATTTGTACTTTGAAGTTTTAACGTTTTAATAATAGTGGAGATTGTTGTATCTGCAGAAGTTTTTTTTTCTCTTTCTTTTCATTTAGTCTCACAAGAGAAGGGACCCTCGGTTGTTTTTCCAGTATATAAGGGGCTAACAATTTGAAAATTAAGAGGGATGCATTTTATGAGACAGGCTTCATAGGAGAAGGGACTCTCGGTTGTTTTGCCTTATATATGGGGCTAACGATTTGATTTCAGAGAGATGCATTCTGTGAGGCTGTTTCCATAGGAGAAGGGACCCTCGGTTGTTTTGCCGGTATATAAGGGGCTGACAATTTGAAAATTAAGAGGGATGCATTCTATGGAGCGTGTTATTATTATCATTGTTGTTCTAATATGCGTAAGACCTTATTAAAGAAGACAGAATCCTTATGGGCTGCCGCCGTGCGGATCAATTGATGGCGGAGAGACAAGGGTCACAATCTGTAGACTGTAAGAAAACTTATGAAAATGTATGACACCGACCCGCACGGTAGATTACAAAAATGGTGTCTGGGAGGAGGTCTTTAGGACCAAGAGGCGCCTTAAAAGACCAAGGTTTGCTAGAAAGTGCTGGAGTGAGAAGCAGAGAGACAGTCAGAGAAAGTATGTACACGTATTAAGAAAGTATCCGTAAGTGAAATGTTGAAAAGTACAGTAAGTGATCAAGAGGGCGTCAGGAGAGTGTCTATTGAAGGTTATATTGGCAGTTAGGGAGAAAGTGCTGAAGGAACAAGCAAAGTCGAGAAGAAAGTTACAATGCATGTGATTTGTTGGCAGAGAGAAAGAAGAAAAGGTGTATAATACAAGATAGATAATAGATATGGATATATATGTGTGTATATATGTATATACTGTATGTGCAAATGGTTAACTGAGCTTGCTTTTAAAAGAGAAGGTTTTGTTGACATGTAGCTGCAGTCTGTGTAAGCTTTTCAAGGTCCAGAAATAACAAAGCGAGAGAAAATGCAATAATAACCCTGGATAATATCTCTGCTTGCTGTAAAGGAATGAAGGCTTGAAATGAATTTAATTAATTATACTGTCTTAGGCCGCCTGCACACGAGCGTTCCGGATTCCACTCGCGGATTTTCACGCGCGTATGGTACCTAAATGTGCTTGCGGATAGGTGCGGATGCGTGAAAAATCACGCGCGGATATACGCGGATGTGTTGCGGAAAAAAACGCGCAGAAAAATCCGGAAGACACCCTTATTGTAAACCCAACCCCTAGAGAACTGCCCATTCCCTGGAAAACAGCTTAAAAACCAACACCCAGACTCCGTTTTGTCCCTCTTGCTTGTGTGAGCACTGTTAAATTATTCTGGCAACATGCTTTCACCCGGTGAGCAGATGTCTTTGTGGGCATGGTTGATCCATGTCACTTTTTTCGGACGTACTGCGGTAACGGAGGAGGAAAAGCCCCCCAGGAAAAAAAGGAGGTACTGGGTGCACCCTGGCTGGTGTCTGCTGGCTGCTCTCTGGTAGATGAGGGGACTGAAAGGACAGATCTGCAGTTGAAATGTGCCTGTGAAGCTCTGTGCTGTGTGTTGGGACGCCTCCTACCATGCCTACTTCCTGTAGTCATAGCAACCAGTGACTCCATCCGCAGCTGCACTCCGGATGTACTGCGTGAAAAAACGCACCCATTCACTTGTATTGGAGGCTTCACGCGCATGATCCGACCAAAATTAGAACAGGTCGCAGATTTTTTCACTCGCGTGAAAAAACGCGATACACATCCGTCCGTCTGGGGACAACTGCGGATCCTCATAGGAATATATTGGCTGCGGTCTGGGGCGGATTATGTGCCTAAAATCACGCGCTTGAAATTCTGCTCGTGTGCAGGCACCCTTAGTAGGCAGGAAATATAGCAATTTCTAAGGTATATTCTTACTTATACAGGGGTTGAAAATGAATGTTGCAAGGTCCCAGGATATGTGTTAATTATGAGTTCAAATGCATGGAATAGTTAAGCTAAAACAATTCAGTCTGTGTTTCATATTCGTAGAGAGATAACACATGTTTTAAAAAGGTGGGGGCTTTCAGAATTCACTCCAAGCTCAGGGTCACGCATTCTAAAATACTTCAGCATTTAATATAACATATAATAGCTTCAGTACATAAGAAATATAGAATATTTCAGTCACTCAGCAAATTTTTTTTCACATAATTTGTCATAAATAGCGCTCATTCACAATCTCTCTCAATAGAATCATGTACTTTATAACATTATAGCACTCACCTCGGTGTTTTTCAACTGATGTATGTTTGTTTGTCACACTTTTTGTCTGTGCATCTGTATGTACTGGGACACCTTCAATGGGGGGTGACGGAGCAGACTTGAGAGCATGGATGGATGAGAGTTAGTGACCCGTGTTCGGGCTGTGTGGAATGTGTGATGTGGATAATGACTGGGGATAAAAGTCCCCCCCATGCATGGGACTTTGCTTGGTTGAGATGTGGACGTGTAGACTGTTAAGCTGAAATGAGCTGTGAAAAAAGACGCACGCAGCCAGTATCGTAGGGGTGGAGCTAGATGATGTAATAGTACGTAATGTTTCATCCCTCTTCTCGACAAGGGAGGGGGTGAGGATCTTGAGCAGCTAGTAAAAGTTTTTTTTTCTTTTTTTTCTCTCTCTCAAATTTGATAAGACATTGCAGGCAGGAACAGATTAATAATGAATTTGCTCAAAGGAATATCACATTTCCAATATTAATAGGTGTTTGTAGATTATTCTGCTCCGATGTAACTCATGTCTCTGTTATTGGTGCTAACATTTTACAGGCCTTATCTGCTTCCATCAAATCTTTTTACAATGTTGTACTAACTTGAACCCGGCTACTATTTCTTCCAATTGCGTACCCTGGTTCAAAGGGGGGGGGGGGGAGGCATAGGTGATCTAGGTATTGCAAGTCAGCCATTTTTAAATTTTTTGCAAGCCATTTTTAAATTTTTAAATTTTTTGCAACAAGGTTCTGATCTTTTTGAAATAGAATACCAGCCTGATTGTCTAGCAGTGATGCAACAAGAAAATTTAAGTTTTAAAAAGGTACTGAAAGCCCTTGTTAACAATGCATATTTTGAGTTGTTTTTTATAGATGGTACCCAGGGTGATTGACGACTCCACACTGGATATGCAGTGGTTACACAACAAGATGTCCTTAAAAGCAGAATGCCTCCGCATGTCGCAGTACAAGAAGCGGAACTAAAAGCCCTCGCTGAGGCGTGTAGAGTGGCCACAGGTAAGACGGCAAACATTTACACTGACTCCCGGTATGCATTTGGCATAGCTCATGATTACGGCCCAACATGGAAGGCCAGACAGTTTTTTACCTCAGCAGGACAGCCAATTAAGAATGATGCAATGGTGCAGAGTCTCATGGAGACCCTACTTCTACCTGACAAGGTGGAAAGCTCACACCAATTCCTACACCAAAGAAGCAAGAGGTAATGCCATCACAGACCACACAGCAAAAGCAGCGGCCCTTAAGCCGTGGAAGAAAAGAAGAATTTGACAATAAACCTTGGATTTTGATAAAAACTTGGACTTTGATATGCTAAAGACTTTACAGTTACAAGCCAGCAAGGAAGAAAAGGAAAAATGGACTAAAAAGGGACGGCATATGGTGAACAGTCAACAGAACTTGCCCACCACGGTCCCTGTGCCCCGTGATGGCCCAGCTGACGCACAGAAAGACGCACCTCTCAAAGCAGTAATGATGACGACGCTTGAACAAGGACGGGTGGCTCCTGGGTTTTCTGTAGCTGCTGCATCATTTGTCCAGTTTTGCATGATCTTTGCCGTAAGCAACAGGGCAGAAGTAAATTTGCCACATAACACTTGCCGGGGCCACTCTACCCATTTCAGGGATTGCAAATTGGCTACACTCAGCTCCCACTTGTTGGGAAGTATGAATATGTGCTTGTTGTTGTTGATGTTTTTCAGGTTGGAGACCTACCCTGTTACCAAGGTAAATAAGCAGGTAACCGTACAGAAGCTCATGAATGAGGTAATCTGCAGATATAGGGCACCGGAAGTGATTGAGTCAAACAAAGGTACACACTTCACAGGTGAAATAATGCAACACATCATGTCTGCTTTGGGTGTATTCCAGGCTTTCACACACCCTACCATCCGCGGAGTAGTGGGAAAGTAGATACAAAAGACAATAGAGGAAATTGGCAAATCTTGAATTGAGTGTCTTCCATTAGTTTTCCTTTTTCTCCGGAGGGTACATGCCACAGTAGCTGAATTTGGGGAATGATTTTCTTGTTAATGTTGTCATAGGTCTCTCCAAGGAATTGTTAGTAATCCATTCTGCAGTCTCTGCTTTTCTCCCAGGTCCTACAGATGAGTGTCACAATCTGAAACCAGGTGACAGGGTCTATGTGAAAAAGTTTGAGCGAGGAACCCTGTTTGAATGTCCTTACCAGATGTTGCTTACCACCCCAACTGCAGTCAAGCTCGAAGGAAAGCCCACTTGGATCCACACTTCGCGCTGAAAAAACTAATGATCCTGCATATCCTTTACATGCTATAATGTGGTACAATTCCTCTAACACACACCTTTGACTACTGTACACTAGCCCCCTGTTTCAGAACAAACTAATACAATCAAATGTACAATCAATAAGACTGCACTGAGGGTGAGAATCCAACACCGCATCCTGCTAAGAGAGAAGTTGACGCTCCAGGTGGTAACTTTGACCCACATGTACACATAGATGTAATAGGAGTGCCAAGGGGGGTGCCAGATGAATTTAATTCTAGAGATCAGGTTAAAGCAGGTTTTGAGTCCTTATTTGCTATTGTCACTGTTAATAATAATGTAGATTGGATGAATTATATCTATTACAATCGGCAGAGGTTTGCAAACTACACCAGGGATGCTTTGCAAGGGTTAGCTGACCAGTTAGGGCCCACTGCATCCATGGCGTTCCAAAATAGAGTGGCCCTGGATATGATTTTAGCAGAAAAAGGTGGGGTATGTAATTTCCTGTTTGTGTATTATCCCTTTAATGTGACACCAACGTTTCCCTTGTTTGAAAAAGATGAAGAGCCAGTTCCGATAATGCCAACCAGATACGTTACCAGAAGAATAGAGAAATGTACTAGTACTGCACCGCCCCGGTCTCATAAGATGGATTGTCAGTGGACTTCCCATTTGCCTAGGGAAAGTGCAGAAGACCTTAGGTTCCGGCGAGGGCACACCCTGCGGGGTGTTAACTCGTACAGATAGAGGGTATGGATGCCCGGAAATAAGCCCAGGGAACCCATGGCCTCCTTCTGAGGTGAGGTAGGGATCCCTCCCTTTTAGGAGTAGGGACTTACGGGCAAGTGGAGAAACCCTGACGCAAGGGAGAGGCGACCGAGGAAGAGTGCAAGGCCTGGTGCTTGATCTCCATATTAAGTTTTTTAGGGGGGTTTGTGAGGGTATATATATATATTGCCATATGTTCTTTATACTTTTATACCTATATGCTAGTTCTATTCAATTCCAAATAAGAAAAAACTTAATCTGTCGCCTTAACATCAGATATTCCAAGGCTTTGCAAGGCTGAGAGAGATGTTTCTAGAAATTCAGAGATGATACCGAACCAGACACGAAGGCCGCGTGTACTTGGCTGTTTTCCCGGAGGCGCCAGTATCAAGATAATGACTGTTATATGATTTTCAGTGTCTCAGGCCGGAAATCCGGACTTCCCATATATGGAGAATGCATGCTTGGCCGCTTTCTTAGAATTGAGTGGGTGATTCTTTGCACTGGAGTTAATTGAATACGTGATTTTCTGTACATAAGCCAGAGGCGCCATATCAAGATAACGGCTGTTTTCACTGTTTCAGGCCGGAAATCCGGACTTCCCATATATGGTTATTAGCCCATCACCCATTCCTGGTGATGAGACAAAGGGTATAAGATCTCATGTAATCTGTAATAAAGGAGAGCCATGTCCCCGTGTGAGAAACTATACCAGACCTCCGTGTGGTGTTTTCTTCTTTACCGCCGGCAGCGGGGCAAGTGGGGTGGGCCTGATTGGTGCTGTACTTAGAATATTACCCTGACAAGACGGCACCAGTCACAACCTCCGAAGACTTGGAGAATGCACCCCGCCTCCTGCTGGAGCCACAGATGTTGAGAAGGCACCAGTCACCATCTTCAATGACTCGGAGAACGCCCCCCGCCTCCTGCCGGAAGCATGGATTGTCAGATGGCACCAGTCACATCCTTTGAAGACTCGTAGAAAGCTCCCCGCCTCCTACTAGAGCCACAGATTGTCAGATGGCACCAATCACAACTTCCGAAGACTCGGAGAACGCGCCCCACCTTCTGCCGGAGCCACAGATTGTTCGACAGCACCAGTCGCAACCTCCGAAGATTCGTAGAACGCCTGCCGCCTCCTGTTGGAGACATAGATTGTTAAACGACACCAGTCCCAACCTCCGAAGACTGGGAGAAAGCCCCTTGCTTGCTGCCAGAGCCACAGATTGTCAGACGGCACCAGTCACAACCTCCGAAGACTCGGAGAACGCACCCCATCTCCTGCCGAAGCCACGGATTGTCAGACGGCACCAGTCACAACCTCTGAAGACTCAGAGAACGCCCCCAGCTGCTGCTGGAAGCACAGATTGTCTGACGGCACAAATCACAACCTCTGAAGATTTGGAGAATGCACCCCACCTCCTGCCGGAAGCACGGATTGTCAGACTGCACCAGTCACAACCTCTGAAGACTCAGACAACGACCCACACCTCCTGCTGGAGCAACTGGTTGTCAGAAGCACCAGTCAGAACCTCGGAAGACTCGGAGAGCGCACCCTGCCTCCTGCCGGAGCCACAGATCGTTAGACAGCACCATGCACAACCTCTAATGACTCAGAGAACGCACCCCGCCTCCTTCCAGAGCCACAGATTGTCAGATGGCACCAGTTACAACCTCTGAAGACTCAGAGAATGCCCCCGCCTCCTGCCGGAAGCACGGGTTGTTAGACGGCACCAGTCACAACCTCTGAAGACACGGAGAACGCCCCCCCCCCCCCCCCCGCCGGCTGCCGGAGCCACAGATTGTTCAACGGCACCAGTCACAACCTCCGAAGACTCGGAGAACGCACCCCACCTCTTGCCGAAGCCACGGATTGTCAGACGGCACCAGTCACAACCTCTGAAGACTCAGAGAATTCCCCTTGCCTCCTTTCGGAGCCACGATTGTTAGACGGCACCATTCATCAAGGAAAAAGGTAGACTAGCAGCACTTGGTAAATAACTCGATTTAAAGAGGATGTCCACCACAAAAAATATGTAAAAAAGCGTACCTTTATTGAATATCCCAGACAGAGTAAAAACGGACAGCAACGTTTTGGCTGAAAAGACAGCCTTTCTCGAGCTTGAGAAAGGCTGTCTTTTCAGCCGAAACGTTGCTGTCTGATTTTACTCTGTCGGGGATATTCAATAAAGGTACGTTTTTTTACATATTTTTTGTGGTGGACATCCTCTTTAAATCGAGTTATTTACCAAGTGCTGCTAGTCTACATTTTTCCTTGATGAACATTGCCCTGGAGTCCATTGAGAAGTCTGGACTCAGACTTAGCGTGCACGGCTTATTATTCTTTGCATCCCCGTATACATAGGAGTGCTTCTGCATCATTAACTCTTCTGTTAGACGGCACCAGTCACAACCCTTCGAAGACTCAGAGAATGCCCCCAGCCTCCTGCCGGAAGCACGGATTGTTAGACGGCACCATGCACATCCTCCGAAGACTCAGAGAACGCACCCGCCTCCTTTCGGAGCCACAGATTGTCAGACGGCACCAGTTACAACTTCCGAAGACTCAGAGAATGCCCCCGGCCTCCTGCCGGAGACATAGATTGCCAAACGACACCAGTCACAACCTCTGGAGCCATGAATTGTCTGACGGCACCAGTCACAACCTCTGAAGATGCGGAGAACGCCCCCAGCCTCCTGCAGGAGCCAGAGATTGTCAGACAGCACCAGTCAAAACCTCTGAAGACTCGGAGAACGACCACCCCCCGCCTCCTGTTGGAGACATAGATTGTTAAACGACACCAGTCCGAACCTCCGATAACTCAGAGAACGCACCCCGCCTCCTTCCGGAGCCACAGATTGTCAAATGGCACCAGTTACAACCTCCATAGACTCAGAGAATTCCCCCCGGCCTCCTGCTGGAGACATAGATTGCAAAACTACACCAGTCACAACCTCCGAAGTCTCGGAGAATGCACCACAGCCTCGTGCTGGAAGCACGGATTGTTCGACGGCACCAGTCACAACCTCCAAAGACTCGGAGAACGCCCACCCTTCGCCTCCTGTTGGAGACATAGATTGTTAAACGACACCAGTCCAAACCTCCGATAACTCAGAGAACGCACCCCGCCTCCTTCCGGAGCCACAGATTGTCACATGGCACCAGTTACAACCTCCATAGACTCAGAGAATGCCCCCGGCCTCCTGCTGGAGACATAGATTGCAAAACTACACCAGTCACAACCTCCGAAGTCTCGGAGAATGCACCACAGCCTCGTGCTGGAAGCACGGATTGTTAGACGGCACCAGTCACAACCTCTGAAGACGCGGAGAACACCCCCAGCCTCCTGCCGGAGCCATAGTTTGTGAGACGGCACGAGTCACCACCTCCAAAGACTCGGAGAATGCCCCCCGCCTCCTGCCAGAGCCACTGATTGTCAGACGGCACCAGTCACAACCTCCGAAGACTCAGAGAACGCCCCCCACCTCCGGCCGGAAGCATGGATTGTCAGATGGCAGCAGTCACATGCTCCTAAGACTCGTAGAAAGCCCCCTGCCTCCTGCCAGAGCCACAGATTGTCAGATGGCACCAGTCAAAACCTCCGAACACTCGGAGAATGCACCCCGCCTTCTGCTAGAGCCACAGATTGTTCGACGGCACCAGTCACAACCTCCGAGGACTCGGAGAACGCCCCGCACCTTCTGTTGGAGACATAGATTGTTAAACGACATCAGTCCCAACCTCCGAAGACTGGGAGAATGCACCCCGTCTCCTGCCAGAGCCATAGATTGTCAGATGGCACCAGTCACAACCTCCAAAGACTCGGAGAATGCACCCCAGCCTCCTGCCGGAAGCACGGATTGTTAGACGGCACCAGTCACAACCTCTGAAGATGCGGAGAATGCCCCCAGCCTTCTGCAGGAGCCAAAGATTGTCAGACAGCACCAGTCAAAACCTCTGAAGACTCGGAGAACGCACCCCACCTTCTGCTGGAGCCAGAGATTGTTAAACGACATCAGTCCCAACCTCCGAAGACTCGGAGAACGCACCCCACCTCCTGCCAAAGCCACGGATTGTCAGATGGCACCAGTCACAACCTCCGAAGACTCGGAGAATGCACCCCAGCCTCCTGCCGGAAGCACGGATTGTTAGACGGCACCAGTCACAACCTCTGAAGATGCGGAGAATGCCCCCAGCCTTCTGCAGGAGCCAAAGATTGTCAGACAGCACCAGTCAAAACCTCTGAAGACTCGGAGAACGCACCCCACCTTCTGCTGGAGCCAGAGATCGTTCGACGGCACCAGTCACAACCTCCAAAGACTCGGAGAACGCCCCCCCCGCCTCCTGTTGGAGACATAGATTGTTAAACGACACCAGTCCGAACCTCCGATAACTCAGAGAATGCACCCCGCCTCCTTCCGGAGCCACAGATTGTCAAATGGCACCAGTTACAACCTCCGAAGACTCAGAGAATGCCCCCGGCCTCCTGCTGGAGACATAGATTGCAAAACTACACCAGTCACAACCTCTGAAGACGCGGAGAACGCCCCCAGCCTCCTGCCGGAGCCACAGTTTGTGAGGCGGCACCAGTCACCACCTCCAAAGACTCGGAGAATGCCCCCCGCCTCCTGCCAGAGCCACTGATTGTGAGATGGCACGAGTCACAACCTCCGAATACTCAGAGAACGCCCCCCACCTCTGGCCGGAAGCATGGATTGTCAGATGGCAGCAGCCACATGCTCCTAAGACTCGTAGAAAGCCCCCTGCCTCCTGCCAGAGCCACAGATTGTCAGATGGCACCAGTCAAAACCTCCGAAGACTCGGAGAATGCACCCTGCCTTCTGCCAGAGCCACAGATTGTTCGACGGCACCAGTCACAACCTCCGAAGATTTGGAGAACGCCCCGCGCCTTCTGTTGGAGACATAGATTGTTAAACGACACCAGTCCCAACCTCCGAAGACTTGGAGAACGCCCCCCCGCCTCCTGCCAGAGTCACAGATTGTCAGACGGCACCAGTCACATCCTCCGAAGACTTGCAGAATGCACCCTGACTCCTTCCGGAAGCACAGATTGTCAGACGGCACCAGTCACATCTTTCGAAGACTCGGAGAACGTACCCCGCCCCCTGCAGGCGCCACAGAATGTCAGACGGCACCAGTCACATCCTCCGAAGACTTGGAGAATGCCCCCCGTCTACTGCCGGAGCCACAGATTGTCAGACAGCACCAGTCACAACCTTCGAAGACATGGAGAATGCCGCCCGTCTCTTGCCGGAGCCACAGATTGTCAGACAGCACCAGTCACAACCTTCGAAGACTTGGAGAATGCCACCCGTCTCTTGCCGGAGCCACAGATTGTCAGACAGCACCAGTCACAACCTTCGAAGACTTGGAGAATGCCGCCCGTCTCTTGCCGGAGCCACAGATTGTCAGACAGCACCAGTCACAACCTTCGAAGACATGGAGATTGCCCCCCGTCTACTGCTGGAGCCACAGATTGTTAGACGACACCAGTCACAACCTCTGAAAACTTGGCTCCTGTTTCTTCCTGGAGCTTTTGCTCTCTTTATCTGCTTTCACTACATCTCCATCCATAAGACTATTTCTGGGATGTCCGCACTGCTTTCCAGACTCCACCTTCTTTTTAGTTCATCACACGCCTCTTTTCATTAATTTTCTAATTGCGTTATTACAGAAGAATTGCGTTCCATTCGAATCGATTGTCTCACGGAGATATTTTTTATCACTGCTGGCAAATGAACAAGATGTCGCAGCCCAAATCACACGGACTGCACATTTCCGGGTGACGTTGAGATAACCAATATCCCCTTTTTCATATCTCATTGTGAAGCCATCGATTTGTCACCCGATGAGCACACGGAGATTGTGACCTGAAATAATTCCTACTCCTAAATTGCCATGGCTAATGAGGGAGCGCATGTACCCCTATACAAAATATGGAGCATTAAAACTTTGTAGCTCTCTATCTGATAACGAGACGGGCTACGCTCTGGTGTACGAATAAGGAAGGATGTCCAGCTGATGCTGCAGATCTTCTTCCATTAATGGGCATTGGATTTGACCTCTGAATCCTCTCCCAACCACGGACTGGTCAGGCCTGCTCAGGGCAGCTGACTGAAAAGACTTCATTGTAATACTCAACTCTGTGCACTGCTTTATAGGTACAGATCTATACAGCTACCACTAGGGGGACCTCACTACATACAGATATACACAACCACCACTAGGAGGAGCTCACTGCATACAGATATATACAGCCACCACAAGCGGAAGCTCACTACATACAGTTATATACAGCTACCACTAGGGGGACCTCACTACATACAGAAATATATAGCCACCACTAGGGGGACCTCACTACATACAGATTTATACAACCACTAGGAGGAGCTCACTGTATACAGATATATACAGCCACCACTAGGAGGAGCACACTAGATACAGATATATACAGCCACCACTAGGGGAGCTCACTATAGACAGATCTATATATAGCCACCACTAGGGGGAGCTCCCTCTAGACAGATATATACAGCCACCACTAGGGGGAGCTCACTGTAGACAGATATATACAGCCACCACTAGGGGAAACTCACTGTATACAGATAAATACAGCCACCACTAGGTAGAGCACACTGTATATCGATATATACAGCCACCAGTAAGGAAAGCTCACTACCTACAGAAATATATAGCCAACACCAGGGGGGCCTCACCACGTACAGATATATACAACCACAACTAGGAGGAGCTCACTGCATACAGATGTATACAGCCACTATTAGCGAGAGCTCCCTGTATACAGATATATACTGCCACCACTAGGGGGAGCTCACTGTAGACAGATATATACAGCCCCCACTAGGGGATGTTCACTGTAGACAGATATATATACAGCCACCAGTAGGGTGAGCTCACTGTATACAGATATATACTGCCACCACTAGGAGCCGCTCACTACATACAGATATTTACAGCCACCACTAGGGGGAGCTCACTGTAGACAGATATATACAGCCCCCACTAGGGGATGTTCACTGTAGACAGATATATATACTGCCACCACTACGTGGAGCTCACTATATATATATATATATATATATATATATATATATATATATATATATATATATATAAAACCACCACTAGGAGGGGCTCACTACATACAGATATATACAGCCACCACTAGAAGGAGCTCACTGCATAGAGATATATACAGCCAGCACAAGGGGGAGCTCACTGTATACAAATATATATACAGCCACCACTAGGGGGAGCTCACTACATACAGATATATACAGCCACCACTAGAAGGAGCTCACTGCATAGAGATATATACAGCCAGCACAAGGGGGAGCTCACTGTGTACAAATATATATACAGCCACCACTAGGGGGAGCTCACTACATACAGATATATACAGCCACAACTAGGGGCAGCTTACTACATACAGATGTATACAACCACGACTAGGGACAGCTCCCTGTGTATAGATATATACAGCTACCACTAGGGGAAGCTCACTAGATATATTTATATGGCCACCACTAGGGGAAGCTAACTGTATACACATATCTACAGCCACCACTAGGAGGAGCTCACTGTACACAGATACAGTGGGGGGGGAAAAGTATTTAGTCAGATCCCAATTGTACAAGTTCTCCTGTAATTGACATCATAGGTAGACCTCAACTATGAGAGACAACATGAGAAAACACATCCAGAAAATCACAGTCTGATTTATAACGAATTTATTTGCAAATTATGGTGGAAAAGATACGGATTACTTACCGGTAGTCCCTTTTCCAGGAGTCATCACGACGGCCCCATTTACATATGGAGGTTGCCCTCTGACCCAGGTAGGGACAGGAAGAGTTTAAAAGCACCTCCCCTTCCACCATGCTTCAGTGACTTACAAATTATTACGGTGGACAATGTTTACTAAACCAAATTTTACCTTTATTCGGTCATATTTACATTGAAGAACATAAATTATTCTAAAAAGGAGGGAACTATGGGCCGTCGTGATGACTCCTGGAAATGGGACTACCGGTAAGTAATCCGTATCTTTCCAGGTCGCCATCCCGACGGCCCCATTACGTATGGAGTATACCAAATTATACGTGGCTCTAGGGCGGGACTACTGCCTGGAGGACTTTTCGTCCATAGCCTAGGTCTTTGTCCGACTGGACGTTAACCCTGTAGTGTCGGGTAAATGTATGTATGCTAGACCAGGTGGCTGCTTTGCAGATCTGCTCGGCAGGCGCCTGGCCTTTTTCTGCCCAAGAGGAGGAGAGGGAGCGTGTGGAGTGGGCTCTAATTTTTCCCGGAGGATCGAGGCCCCTGGCTTTATATGCCTCTTGGATGGCAGTCTTGATCCACCTCGCAATGGTGCTCTTAGATGCCGTCTTTCCTTTTGCCGGCCCCTGAAATTGGATAAAGAGGTTATTGTTTTTACGGAAGGAGCAGGTAGCCTCTAGATACGCTAGAACAGCTCTCCTAACGTCTAGGCTATGAAATTCTCGTTCTCTATCATTGCGGGGATTTTGACAGAAGGAAGGCAGAGTGATTGTCTGCTCCCTATGGAACTTCGACACTACCTTCAGTAGGAAGGCTGGGTCCAGTTTAAAAGTAATTCTGTCATCTTGTATTACCATGTATGGTTCAATACAGTATAAGGCTTGTAAAGTTATAGCGACTAAAAGGGTAACTTTTAGCGTGAGTAATCTCAGGTGAATTTGGGAGAGGGGTTCAAAGGGGAGTTGGCAAAAACTATTTAGGTTTAGGTCCCAGGTAGGGAAGGTTTCTCTAATAAAGGGTCGAAGTCTTTCTGCCCCTTTGAGAAACCTACGCACCCCGCGGTGTTCTGCCAAAGGGAAGTCTAGGTAGGATCCTAGTGCTGCTGTATGAACCTTAAGGGTTCTAGGGCTAAGGCCTTTCTCTAGGCCTGCCTGTAAAAATTCCAGGATTGCGGGTATGTCAATCCCTGGGATTTTCCCTGGATCGGTTTTGGTGAAGTCTGCGAACTTCCTCCATATCCTATCGTAGATGGCTGTCGTGATAGACTTACGGCTTTTTGTCAGGGTGGTAATTACATTATGGGAGAGTCCCTTCCCACGCAGTATCATGCTTTCAGCATCCATGCTGCTAGATTCAACTTTCGACCCCCGGGTATGTTAGCGGGCCCTGGAGCAGGAGATCTTCCACGGCTGGTAGTAGGAATGGACCCCTCATAGTCAAGGCTTTTAGCAGGGGATACCAGGGCCTTTTGTCCCACATGGGAGCAACTAGGATGACTGACATCTGCTGGTCTGGATTTTCCTGAGGGTGTGGGGGATCAGTGGGAAAGGGGGAAAGGCGTATGCTAGGTCCATGTCCCAGCTTTGGGAGAGGGCATCTACCCCGCATGGATTGTCTCTTGGATTCAGCAAGTAAAAGTCCCGGCACTTTGAATTTTTCTTCGTGGCGAACAGGTCTATCTGCGGTTCTCCCCACTGGCAGATTAGTTGGTCGAAGACTCGCTGGTTCAGCCCCCCATTCTCCTGGAAGGATGCTCTGTCTGCTCAGGAAGTCGGCAACAACGTTTGTGGACCCTTTTAGATGGATTGCTGAGAGAGACAGCACGTTGGATTCCGCCCAGCGGAGTATCTTTATTGCCGGTTGTTGCAGGTGTGGGTTTTGCGTTCCCCCTTGGTGACGAACAAACGACAGAGCTGTCATATTATCAGTCAGGATTTTAATATGGCTTCCTCTTACAAGGGGTTTTGCTGCCTGAAGGGCCTCCCAGATTGCCCTTAATTCTCTGTAATTTGTTGAGCGCTTAGCTACTTGGGGGTCCCAGATTCCCTGTAGATTTAGGTCGGCTACTTGCGCTCCCCATTCTGTTTTGCTGGCATCTGTTGTGATGGGTACAGTAGGTTCTTGCGACCAGGAGGTACCTTTGCTTAGGTTCCTCTGCGAGGTCCACCAGCGTAGGGACTCTTTGACTCGGATGGACAGGCTCACCTTCTTATCCAGGGATGTCTGCCGTTTGTCCCAGTTGGCAAGGATAAATCCATGTAGTTGTCGAGTATGGGCTTGTGCCCATGGTACTATCTGAATGCAGGCTGTTAGGATGCCGAGCACCTTCATTGTTTCTCTAATAGAAACCGTCGTAGCCTGACAGAGGGAGGTTACTCTTTGGATGAGGTCTTCCTTCCTAGATGATGGAAGCCGAGATTCCTGGATGTGGGAGTCTAGTAGTACACCCAGGTATACCTTCTGTGTATCTGGATTCAGGTCGGACTTTTGTTTGTTGACTATCCATCCTAAACTGTTTAGGGTAGACAAGACCATAGATAGGTCTATACGTATAGTCTACCATCTCTATTATTATCTTTGTGAACACCCGAGGAGCGGTGGAGATTCCGAATGGAAGGGCCGTAAACTGATAATGTTGGATCCTGTCACCCTCCCGCAGAGCGAATCTCAAGTACTTGTGATGGACTGCAGCTATTGGGACGTGGTAGTATGCATCTTTGAGGTCTATAGTGCACATTACACTATCAGGGTCTATTAGTGAGACGATAGACCTCACTGTTTCCATCTTAAATTTTTTATATGAAATAAATTTATTTAGGGCTTTAAGGTTAAAGGTAGTCCTAAATAGGGGGGAATAGAATCCCTCACCCCTTTCGTGATCAGGGACTTGTGCAATGACCCCTAAGTCCTTGAGTTCCTGTACACCTTTTATGAGGTTCCCTTGTTCCTGTAGGGACCCAGGGGAGGTTATGAGGAATCTCCTAGGCGGTAGAGAGTGGAACTCAATTCGGTACCCCGCTTCAATTATTCGGAGTACCCAGGGGTTAGATGTTATCCCCTGCCACTGACTTAGATAGCCCACTAATCTACCCCCTGTCTGTTCAGGAGAGGGTTGAGCTTCCTTACCCCGACCTCCCTTGGGGTACGACCATCTTCCAGTCTTCCCTTTAACTTCGGGAGGTGGCTGACGTGTCCTCCTCGGAAAAGATGGTTTCCTGTAAGGCTGTCTGTCGGGAAGGGTCTTGCTCTTGTCGCCGACTTTCTCCAGGATTTTGTCCAGGGCGGGCCCAAACATGTATTCCCCTTGGAAGGGGATGGCGCAGAGCTTGTTTTTAGATGTTATATCTGCGGCCCATGTCTTCAGCCATAATGCCCTTCTTGCTGAATTGCTAAGGACTCTGGTTTTTGCACCGTATCTCACTGTCTCCGCTGATGCGTCGGCCAGGAAAGCGGTAGCCATTTTTAGGAGGGGAAGACAACTGGCTAACTCATCTCTGTGGGCCCGATCTTTGATGGAGGCTTCCAGCCTGTTTAGCCAAAGGGCCATGGATCTGGCCACAGAAGTTGAGGCTATGTTGGCCTCAATGGTAAAGGATGTTGCCTCCCAGGCTTTCTTCATTAATCCGTCGATCTTTTTATCCATCGGATCAGACAGCTGAGAAGTGTCCTCAAAGGGCAAGAGGGTTTTCTTGGCCACTTTTGCAATTTGTATATCCACCTTAGGCGTCTCCCTGTACAGGCGGACGTCCTCAGTAGCGAACGCGAGCCGGTTTCGGATTTCTCTTGAAACCGCTATTCTTTTCTCCGGCTCCTGCCATTCATCGGCAATTACCTGTTGTAGGGTCTGATTGACCGGGAACATGGTCTTTCTCCTTGACCGGAGGCCGCTGAACATTTCATCTTGGATTGTCCTAGGCGGGTTATCCTCTTCTATTTGCATTGTCTCCCTCACTGCCTTGATGAGGTGCGCAATGTCGCTTGATGAGAAATAATATTTTCTATCATCTTCTATGGGAACTGGCGGGTCCTCTAGTTCTCCTTCGGACAGGAGCTCCAGTGATTCACCGGAGATTGAGCTCGCCGATTCGGTCAGCCTTGGCCTTTTAAGGACCCGTGACGGACCTGGCTGGGCCTGGGGAAGGGACGCCATGGAGGCCTGTAATTCTTCCCTGATCATACAGCGGATGTCAGATTTAAATGCCGCTTTTTCTTCTGCAAGTATCTTCCCCGTGCATTCCTCGCATTGGGGCTTTTTATAACTTTCCTCGAGCCTTTTGCTGCAGAGGACACATTTTTTTTACTTTTTTCTTGGGTCCGTTTTCTTTGGACCTTCCTTATCCATCTACCCATGCAAAATGGGGGAGAGGGGAGAGAAGAAAAAAGGGGAACATATATGCATCCGACTTGGTACAAGTAGCAATTTTGCGCATTCCTTTTGGCATATAGCCTACTTATAGTTTGTAGGGTATCAGTCTCTCCCTCTCGTGCTGAGCTGTCGCGGGTAGACATACTCACTTGCACTGTCTGGCAGTCAGCAGGATCCTCCATGGAGCTTAGCCTGCTTATATGGGGAGGATTTTTGAATTTGGCGCCCATTTCTGGGTTCTCGCCGGTAGCCAGGCCCCCTACGTTGAGTGCGTGACGTCACCACGCCGGATGACATCACCGCTATGCTCGCCGAGGACCAGGGAGGCCGCTGAGTCCCTGCATCCCCGACCTGCGCCGCCGACGGAGCCATAAGTCGCCTCAGCAGCGCTGGTCTCCCTCGCGCGGTCTGCATGTTCGGGCCGCCGCTGCCGTGATGGGATAGTTCCTCCTGGCAGGGGAACGGCAGTGGCGGCCCGAACATGCAGACCGCGCGAGGGAGCCCAGCGCTGCTGAGGCAACTTACGGCTCCGTCGGCGGCGCAGGTCGGGGATGCAGGGACTCAGCGGTATGCAGCCCCGACCTCTACCCCTCCAGGGGGATCGCACAGTGTGCGGTGAGTTTTCTCTTTTCCTCCACAGACTTGCTTGGAGTTCTCTGCTCATCTGTCCCACTGTAGGGACAAGAAGACACTAAAGCATGGTGGAAAGGGAGGTGCTTTTAAACTCTTCCTGTCTCTACCTGGGTCAGAGGGCAACCTCCATATGTAAATGGGGCCGTCGGGATGATGCCCTGGAAATAAGTATTTGGTCACCTACAAACAAGCAGGATTTCGGGGTCTCACAGACCTGTAACTTCTTTAAGAGGCTCCTCTGTCCTCCACTCATTACCTGTAGTAATGGCACCTGTTTGAACGACACCTGTCCACAACCTCAAGCAGTCACACTCCAAACTCCACTATGGTGAAGACCAAAGAGCTGTCTAAGGACACCAGAAACAAAATTGTAGCCCTGCAGCAGACTGGGAAGACTGAATCTGCAATAGGCAAGCAGCTTGGTGTGAAGAAATCAACTGTGGGAGCAATAATTAGAGATGGAAGAGATACAAGACCACTGATAATCTCCCTCGATCTGGGGCTCCACGCAAGATCTCACCCCATGGGGTCAAAATGATCACACGAACGAAGAGCAAAAATCCAAGAACCACACGGGGGAACCTGGTGAATGACCTGCAGAGAGCTGGGACCAACGTACCAAAGGCTACCATCAGTAACACACTACGCCGCCAGGGACTCAGATCCTGCAGAGAGCTGGGACCAACGTAACAAAGGCTACCATCAGTAACCCACTACGCCGCCAGGGACTCAGATCCTGCAGAGAGCTGGGACCAACGTAACAAAGGCTACCATCAGTAACACACTACGCCGCCAGGGACTCAGATCCTGCAGTGCCAGACGTGTCCCCCTGTTTAAGCCAGTACATGGCCGGGGCCGACTGAAGTTTGGATGATCCAGAGGAGTACTGGGAGAAGGTCATATGGTCAGATGAAACCAAAGTAGAACTGTTTGGCAGAAACACAACTCGTCGTGTTTTGAGGAGAAAGCATGCTGAGTTGCATCCAAAGAACACCATACCTACTGTGAAGCATGGGGGTGGTAACATCATGCTTTGGGGCTGTTTCTCTGCAAAGCGTTCAGGACGACTGATCCATATACATGAAAGAATGAATGGGGCCATGTATCGTGAGAGTCTGAGTGCAAACCTCCTTCCATCAACAAGGGCACTGAAGATGAAACGTGGCTGGGTCTTTCAGCATGACAATGATCCCAAGCACACCGCCGGGGCAACGAAGGAGTGGCTTCGTAAGAAGCATTTCAAGGTCCTGGAGTGGCCTAGCCAGTCTCCACATCTCAACCCTATAAAAAAACCTTTGCATGGAGTTGAAAGTCTGTGTTGCCCAGCGACAGCCCCAAAAAAAAATGTATACTCACCTTTCCGCTGCAGCCGGAGTTCAGCCGCGTCTGGGCGGCAGTTCTCCTGAACTGCTCTATGTAGTATTCAGCAGCCGGGGATTTAAAATCCCCACCTGCTGAATGAGCTGCCTCTGATTGGCCACAGCCTCACCAATCAGAGGCAGCTCTCACTCACACCCATTCATGAATGGGTGAGTGAGTGCTGCCTCTGATTGGCTCAGCGCAGGGACCAATCAGGGGCAGCTCTCAGCTGTCATTCATGAATTCATGAATGGGTGTGAGTGAGAGCTGCCTCTGATTGGTGAGGCTGTGACCAATCAGAGGCAACTCATTCAGCAGGCGGGGATTTTAAATCCCCGGCTGCTGAATACTACACAGAGCAGTTCAGGAGAACCGCCGGCCAAACGCGGCTGAACTCCGTCTGCAGCGGAAAGGTGAGTATAAATTTGTTTTTGGTTTTTACACATTTTAGGATGATTTTCAGGTAAGGGCTTATATTTTTAAGCCCTTCCCGAAAATTCATCCCGCGCTCGCCGGCAGCCCATTGCTTTCAATGGAGCCGGCTGTATTGCCGGCTCCATTGAATTCAATGGTCAGTGCTCGTTTAATCGAGACGAGTACCGCGTGGACCGAGTACCGAGTAAGGAGCATCTCGAGCACCCTAATACTCGAACGAGCATCAAGCTTGGATGAGTATGCTCGCTCATCTCTAATAACAAAGGATTGAGATGAACTTTTGTTATTGACCAAATGCTTATTTTTCACCCTAATTTGCAAATAAATTCGTTAAACATCAGACTGTGATTTTCTGGATGTTTTCTCATGTTGTCTCTCATAGTTGAGGTCTACCTATGATGTCAATTACAGGACAACCTGTACAATTGGGATCTGAATAAATACTTTTTTTCCCCACTGTATATTCAGCCACCACTAGGAGGAGCTCACTACATACAGATGTATACAGCCACTACTACGGAGAGCTTTCTGAATACAGATATATACAGCTACCACTAGGGGAAGCTCATTACATACATATACATACAGCCACCACTAGTGGTAGCTCACAGTATACACAGATATATACAGTCGCCACTAGAAGAAGCTCACTGCATTTAGATATATACAGCCACCACTAGATGGAGCTCACTGTAATCACATATGTTAAGCCACCACTAGGAGGAGCTTACTACATACAGATATACACAGCCACCACGAGTGGAAGCTCTCTGTATTCAGATATATACAGCCATCACTACTGGAAGCTTTCTGTATACATATATGTACAGCCACTACCTGGGGGATCTCACTTTATACGGATACATACAACCACCACTAGGGGAAACTCACTACATACAGATACATTCAACTACCACTAGGGGGAGCTGCCTGTATACACATATTTTAAGCCACCACTAGGAGGAGCTCACTACATATAGATATATACAGCCATCACTAAGGGGAACTCACTACATACATATATATACAGCCACCACCAGGGGGAGCTCTCTGTATACATACATATACAGCCACCACTAGGGGGAGCGCACTGTGGACAGATATATATATAGCCACCACTAGGTGAAGCTCACTACATACAGATATACACAGCCACCACTAGTGGAAGCTCTCTGTATACAGATATATACAGCCATCACTACTGGAAGCTTTCTGTATGCATATATGTACAGCCACTACCTGGGGGATCTCACTTTATACGGATACATACAACCACCACTAGGGGAAACTCACTACATACAGATACATTCAACCATCACTAGGGGGAGCTGCCTGTATACACATATTTTAAGCCACCACTAGGAGGAGCTCACTACATATAGATATATACAGCCATCACTAAGGGGAACTCACTACATACAGATATATACAGCCACCACCAGGGGGAGCTCTCTGTATGCATATATATATATACAGCCACCACTAGGGGGAGCTCACTGTAGACAGATATATACAGCCACCACTAGGGAAAGCTCACTATATATAGATATACATAGCCACCACTAGCAGAAGCTCACTACATACACATTTATACAGCCACCACTAGAGGGAGCTAACTATACACAGAAGGTCACTATATACAAATATATACAGCCACTACCTGGGGGATCTCACTATATACCGATACATACAACCACCACTAGGGGGAGCTGCCTGTATACACATATTTTAAACCACCACTAGGAGGAGCTCACTACATATAGATATATACAGCCATCACTAAGGGGAACTCACTACATACAGATATATACAGCCACCACTAGGGGGAGCTCTCTGTATACATACATATATAGCCACCACTAGCAGAAGCTCACTACATACACATTTATGCAGCCACCACTAGGGGGAGCTCACTATACACAGGAGGTCACTGTATACAAATATATACAGCTACTACCTGGGGGATCTCACTATATACGGATACATACAACCACTACTAGGGGAAGCTCACTACATACAGATACATACAACCACTACTAGGGGGAGCTGCCTGTATACATATATTTTAAGCCACTACTAGGAGAAGCTCACTACATATACAGCCATATACAGCCACCACTAGGAGGAGTTCACTGTATACAGAACATACAACCACCACTAGGGGGAGCTCACTGTATACGGATCAGAGGAGGTTGTATAAATCCTTATGCATTGTGGTCCTCCTTGTGATGGCTGTCAGCCACCTAGAAGGTCTTGCCTCCTTGTTATCCCCTGTACTGTCCTGACGGTGTCCCTACTCTCTGTATACACACTCCTGTGACATCATCACCACCGCTCCTCACCGTGATTGTCCTTTCTGCTACTCTCCCATTAGCGCTCAGGACCCCTCCTGCTGGTTCAGTGTCTGCAAACAGCACACTCCTGTATCTAGGTGTGATCGGAGGATGGGTGATCCTGCCCCCCACCCCTAATCCAACCTGCCTTCTCCCTTGCCCTTCACCCCCATATGGCTATAGGTAATCATTCCTACACAACAGCTATGATGAAAAGCATAAACCCTCTTTATTGGTGGCGCCTCCTGGTCAGTTGCGCTTCTTGCACTGGTTACGTCCAGGCTTATTCTTCTTCTTCTGTGGTGAAGCCTCCACCGTGGTCTCAGGGGGCGGAGCTTGGACAATGCTACATGGCGCATGATTATTATTACGCTTCTCGATGTTATTGTGGTTAGTTTTGTAGATCAAACAGAAGCGTTCTTATATCTGCAGCAGAACGAGCATTAGATTGTCAGCTCTTCATGTCACCAACCATTATGTGAGGAGATGCTAGAACATGTGTGATATTACAGCAGTCGAGTGCATTATCTGTATTACATGTGTGACATCATCTTTATTACATGTGTGTTAATGACCAGGAAGGGCGCAGCATCATTTGTTTTAGGAATCGTCTATATTACGCGTCTTAGAGTACGCAGCAGCGGAGGGGGGAGTGGATTGTCTGTATTGTTTAATATCACACGGGGGAAGGGTAATATTAGAGCAAAAACACACGGATCTGTTTTTATTTCCTTATTCAGCCAGCCGTATAAGAGAACAAAACTAAACCACTGATCTTTATGGGAGTTTTGTTTCCACTGTGGGAGTTTCGCAGGCGTGAACACTATGGCCGAGAACTGATAGGACCTGCCCTGTGTTCCCCGCAGGTAGTGAATACTACGGCCGAGAACAGATAGGACCTGCCCTGTGTTCCCCGCAGGTAGTGAATACTACGGCCGAGAACTGATAGGACCTGCCCTGTGTTCCCCGCAGGTAGTGAATACTACGGCCGAGAACAGATAGGACCTGCTCTGTGTTCCCCGCAGGTAGTGAATAGTAGTGAATACTACAGCACAGAACAGATAGGACCTGCCCTGTGTTCTGAGCAGCTTGTGAATACTACGGCCGAGAACAGATAGGACTTGCTCTGTGTTCCCCACAGGTAGTGAATACTACGGCCAAGAACAGATAGAACCTGCCCTGTGTTTCCAGCAGGTAGTGAATACTATGGCTGAGAACAGATAGGACCTGCTCTGTGTTCCCCACAGGTAGTGAATACTACGGCCAAGAACAGATAGAACCTGCCCTGTGTTCCCCGCAGGTAGTGAATACTACGGCCGACAACAGATGGGACCTGCCCTGTGTTCCCCACAGTTAGTGAATACTACGGCCGAGAACAGATAGGACCTGCTCTGTGTTCTCCGCAGTTAGTGAACACTAGTGAATACTACGGCCGAGAACAGATAGGACCTGCTCTGTGTTCCCCACAGGTAGTGAATACTACGGCCAAGAACAGATAGAACCTGCCCTGTGTTTCCAGCAGGTAGTGAATACTATGGCTGAGAACAGATAGGACCTGCTCTGTGTTCCCCACAGGTAGTGAATACTACGGCCAAGAACAGATAGAACCTGCCCTGTGTTCCCCGCAGGTAGTGAATACTACGGCAGAGAACAGATAGGACCTGCCCTGTGTTCCCCGCAGGTAGTGAATACTACGGCCGAGAACAGATAGGACCTGCTCTGTGTTCCCCACAGGTAGTGAATACTACGGCCAAGAACAGATAGGACCTGCCTTGTGTTCCCCGCAGTTAGTGAATACTATGGCCGAGAACAGATAGGACCTGCCCTGTGTTCCCTGCAGTTAGTGAACACTAGTGAATACTACGGCCGAGAACAGATAGGACCTGCTCTGTGTTCCCCGCTGGTAGTGAATACTACGGCCGAGAACAGATAGGACCTGCCCTGTGTTTCCCGCAGGTAGTGAATACTATGGCCGAGTACAGATAGGCCCTGCTCTGTGTTCCTTGCAGGTAGTGAATACTACGGCCGAGAACAGATAGGACCTGCTCTGTGTTCCCTGCAGGTAGTGAATACTACGGCAGAGAACAGATAGGACCTGCTCTGTGTTCCCTGCAGGTAGTGAATACTACGGCCGAGAACAGATAGGACTTGCTATGTGTTCCCTGCAGGTAGTGAATACTATGGCCAAGAACAGATAGAACCTGCTCTGTGTTCCCCGCAGGTAGTGAATACTACGGCAGAGAACAGATAGGACTTGCTATGTCTTCCCTGCAGTTAGTGAATACTACGGCCGAGAACAAATAGGACCTGCCCTGTGTTCCCCGCAGTTAGTGAATACTGCGGCCGAGAACAGATAGAACCTGCCCTGCGTTCCCTGCAGTTAGTGAACACTAGTGAATACTACGGCCGAGAACAGATAGGACCTGACCTGTGTTTCCCACAGGTAGTGAATACTATGGCCGAGAACAGATAGAACCTGCCCTGTGTTCCCTGCAGGTAGTGAATACTACGACCGAGAACAGATAGGCCCTGCTCTGTGTTCCCTGCAGGTAGTGAATACTACGGCCAAGAACAGATAGAACTTGCCCTGTGTTCCCCGCAGATTGTGAATACTACGGCCGAGAACAGATAGGACCTGCTCTGTGTTCCCCGCAGATTGTGAATACTACGGCCGAGAACAGATAGGACCTGCTATGTGTGCCCTGCAGTTAGTGAATACTACGGCCGAGTACAGATAGGCCCTGCTCTGTGTTCCCCACAGTTAGTGAATACTACAGCTGAGAACAGATAGGACCTACCCTGTGTTCCCTGCAGGTAGTGAATACTATGGCCGAGAACAGATAGGACCTGCCCTGTGTTCCCTGCAGAGAGTGAATACTACGGCCGAGAACAGATAGGACCTGCTCTGTGTTCCCTGCAGGTAGTGAATACTACGGCCGAGAACAGATAGGACCTGCTCTGTGTTCCCTGCAGGTAGTGAATACTACGGTGGACAACAGATAGGACATACTCTGTGTTCCCCACAGGTAGGGAATACTACAGCCCAGTTAAAGAACGGACCTGCCCTTTGTTCCCCACCGGAAGTAAATACTACAGCTGAGAACAGATAGGACCTGCTCTGTGTTCCCCACAGGTAGTAAATACTACAGCTGAGAACAGATAGGATCTGCTCTGTGTTGCCGCAGGTAGTGAATACTACGGCCAAGAACAGATAGGACCTGCTCTGCGTTCCCCATAGGTAGTGAATACTACAGCCGAGAACAGATAGGACCTGCTCTGTGTTACCCACAGGCAGTGAATACTACGGCCGAGAACAGATACGACCTGCTCTGTGTTCCCCATAGGTAGTGAATACTACGGCCGAGAACAGATAGGACTTGCTCTGTGTTCCCCATAGGTAGTGAATACTACAGCCGAGAACAGATAGGAACCGCCCTGTGTTCCCCGCTGGTAGTGAATACTAGTGAATACTGAGGCCGAGAACAGATAGGACCTGCTCTGTGTTCCCCATAGGTAGTGAATACTACAGCCGAGAACAGATAGGGCCTGCCCTGTGTTCCCCGCTGGTAGTGAATACTAGTGAATACTGAGGCCGAGAACAGATAGGACCTGCCCTGTGTTCCCCGCAGGTAGTAAGTACTACAGCTGAGAAATGATAGGATCTGCTCTGTGTTCCCGCAGGTAGACAATACTACGGCCGAGAACAGATGGGACCTGCTCTGTGTTACCCACAGGCAGTGAATACTACGGCCAAGAACAGATAGGACTGGCTCTGTGTTCCCCGTAGGTAGTGAATACTACAGCCGAGAACAGATAGGACCTGCCCTGTGTTCCCCGCTGGTAGTGAATACTAGTGAATACTGAGGCCGAGAACAGATAGGACCTGCTCTGTGTTCCCCATAGGTAGTGAATACTACAGCCGAGAACAGATAGGGCCTGCCCTGTGTTCCCCGCTGGTAGTGAATACTAGTGAATACTGAGGCCGAGAACAGATAGGACCTGCCCTGTGTTCCCCGCAGGTAGTAAATACTATGGTCGAGAACAGATAGGACCTGCCCTGTGTTCCCCGCAGGTAGTGAATACCACAGCTGAGAACAGATAGGACCTGCCCTGTGTTCCCCGCAGGTAGTGAATACTGCGGCCAAGAACAGATAGGACCTGCCCTGTGTTCCCCGCAGGTAGTGAATACTACGGTAGAGAACAGATAGGACCTGCTCTGTGTTCCCCGCAGGTAGGGAATACTACGGTCGAGAACAGATAGGACCTGCCCTGTGGTCCCCGCAGTTAGTGAATACTAAAGCCGAGAACAGATAGGACCTGCCCTGTGTACTCCGCAGTTAGTGAATACTAGCGAATACTAAGGCAGGGAACAGATAGGACCTGCTCTGTGTTTCCTGCTGGAAGTGAATACTACGGCCGAGAACAGATAGGTTCTGCTCTGTGTTCCCCGTAGGTAGTGAATACTACGGCCGAGAACAGATAGGACCTGCTCTGTGTTTTCCACTGGAAGTGAATACTACAGTGGAGAACAGATAGGATCTGCCCTGTGTTCTCCGCAGGTAGTAAATACTGCAGCTGAGAACAGATAGGACCTGCCCTGTGTTCCCAGCAGTTAGTGAATACAACAGCTGAGAACAGATAGGACCCGCCCTGTGTTCCTCGCAGGTAGTGAATACTCGTGAATACTACGGCAGAGAACAGATAGGACCTGCTCTATGTTCCCCACAGTTAGTGAATACTAGTGAATACTGCGGCCGAGAACAGATAGGACCTGCCCTGGGTTCCTCGCAGGTAGTGAATACTACGGCAGAGAACAGATAGGACCTGCCCTGTGTTCCCTGCAGTTAGTGAATACTACGGCAGAGAACAGATAGGACCTGCTCTGTGTTCTCCGCAGTTAGCGAATACTAGTGAATACTACGGCAGAGAACAGATAAGACCTGCTCTGTGTTCTCCGCAGTTAGTGAATACTACGGCAGAGAACAGATAGGACCTGCCTTGCATTCCCCACTGGAAGTGAATACTACGGCCGAGAACAGATAGGACCTGCCCTGTGTTCCTCGCAGGTAGTGAATACTACGGCCGAGAACAGATAGGACCTGCTCTGTGTTCCCCGCAGTTAGTGAATGCTAGTGAATACTACGGCAGAGAACAGATAGGACCTGCTCTGTGTTTCCCGCAGTTAGTGAATACTAGTGAATACTACGGCTGAGAACAGATAGGACCTGCCCTGTGTTCCTCGCAGGTAGTGAATACTCGTGAATACTACGGCAGAGAACAGATAGGACCTGCCCTGTGTTCCCTGCAGTTAGTGAATACTACGGCAGAGAACATATAGGACCTGCCCTGTGTTTCCCGCAGTTAGTGAATACTAGTGAATACTACAGCTGAGAACAGATAGGACCTGCCCTGTGTTCCTCGCAGGTAGTGAATACTCGTGAATACTACGGCAGAGAACAGATAGGACCTGCCCTGTGTTCCCTGCAGTTAGTGAATACTATGGCCGAGAACAGATAGGACCTGCTCTGTGTTCTCCGCAGTTAGTGAATACTAGTGAATACTACGGCAGAGAACAGATAGGACCTGCTCTGTGTTCTCCACAGTTAGTGAATACTATGGCAGAGAACAGATAGGACCTGCTCTGTGTTCTCCGCAGTTAGTGAATACTACGGCAGAGAACAGATAGGACCTGCCTTGTGTTCCCCGCTGGAAGTGAATACTATGGCCGAGAACAGATAGGACCTGGTCTGTGTTCTCTGCACTAAGTGAATACTAGTGAATACTACGGCAGAGAACAGATAGGACCTGCTCTGTGTTCTCCGCAGTTAGTGAATACTAGTGAATACTACGGCAGAGAACAGATAGGACCTGCTCTGTGTTCTCTGCAGTTAGTGAATACTACAGCAGAGAACAGATAGGAATTACCCTGTGTTCCCCGCAGTTAATGAATACTAGTGAATACTACGGCAGAGAACAGATGGGATCTGCTCTATGTTCCCCGCTGGAAGTGAATACTACGGCCGAGAACAGATAGGACCTGCTCTGTGTTCCCCGCTGGAAGTGAATACTACGGTAGAGAACCGATAGGATCTGCTCTATGTTCCCCGCTGGAAGTGAATACTACGGCCGAGAACAGATAGGACCTGCTCTGTGTTCCCCGCTGGAAGTGAATACTACGGCCGAGAACAGATAGGACCTTCTCTTTGTTTCCCGCTGGAAGTGAATACTACGGCCGAGAACAGATAGGATCTGCTCTATGTTCCCCGCTGGAAGTAAATACTACGGCCGAGAACAGATAGGACCTGCTCTGTGTTCCCCGCTGGAAGTGAATACTACGGCCAAGAACAAATAGGACCTTCTCTGTGTTTCCCGCTGGAAGTGAATACTACGGCCGAGAACAGATAGGACCTGCTCTGTGTTCCCCGCTGGAAGTGAATACTACGGCCAAGAACAAATAGGACCTTCTCTGTGTTTCCCGCTGGAAATGAATACTACGGCCGAGAACAGATAGGATCTGCTCTATGTTCCCCGCTGGAAGTGAATACTACGGCCGAGAACAGATAGGACCTGCTCTGTGTTCCTCGCTGGAAGTGAATACTACGGCCAAGAACAAATAGGACCTTCTCTGTGTTTCCCGCTGGAAGTGAATACTACGGCCGAGAACAGATAGGACCTGCGCTGTGTTCCTCGCAGCTAGTGAAAACTACGGCCGAGAACAGATAGGACCTGCCCTGTGTTCCCCGCAGTTAGTTAATACTAGTGAATACTACGGCAGAGAACAGATAGGACCTGCTCTGTGTTCTCCGCAGTTAGTGAATACTAGTGAATACTACGGCCGAGAACAGATAGGACCTGCTCTGTGTTCCCCGCTGGAAGTGAATACTACGGCCGAGAACAGTTAGGAACTGCTCTGTGTTCCCCGCTGGAAGCGAATACTACGGCCGAGAACAGATAGGACCTGCTCTGTGTTTCCCGCTGGAAGTGAATACTACGGCCGAAAACAGATAGGACCTGCTATGTGTTCCCCGCAGAGAGTGAAAACTACAGCTGAGAACAGATAGGACCTGCCCTGTGTTCCCTGCAGGTAGTGAATCCTACGGCCGAGAACAGATAGGACCTGCCCTGTGTTCCCTGCAGGTAGTAAATACTATTGCCGAGAACAGATAGGACCTACCCTGTGTTCCCTGCAGAGAGTGAAAAGTATGGTCCAAGAACAGATAGGACCTGCTCTGTGTTCCCTGCAGAGAGTGAAACCTACGGCCCAGAGCAGATAGGACCTGCACTGTGTTCTCCGCAGTTAGTGAATACGAGTGAATACTACGGCAGAGAACTGATAGGAATTGCCCTGTGTTCCCCGCAGTTAATGAATACTAGTGAATTCTACGGCAGAGAACAGATAAGACCTGTTCTGTGTTCTCCGCAGTTAGTGAATACTACGGCAAAGAACAGATAGGACCTGCTCTGTGTTCTCCGCAGTTAGTGAATACTAGTGAATACTACGGCCGAGAACAGATAGGACCTGCTATGTGTTCCCCGCAGAGAGTGAAAACTGTGATAGACATGATGATTATTTTGGTATAAAATGTCTATCGATTTATATAACCCAAATGTATTTTGCTATTGTAATGACTTTTAGCTCTGGAGTTTGATCGACACACAATCTAATCATAGTATTTACTAGACAATGGGATGGTGAAGGATGTCTGATGTTAATGTTAGCTAAGTACATAGGGATTGCACAAGAGACCTCTAAGAGTTAAGGGCTATAGTGTTATGTGTATATCCCGTGTTTAATACTGAGTGTTTACCTAGCCCCATTCCACTCCCATCCTGAAGCTAGTTAAACAATGATTCATCACTACACGGAGCTGACTTCAGCTAGGACAAAGTCCATACTATGGCGGACGTGAGGGAGGGTGGGCAGAGAGGTGGGAGATTCTATATGATCCGACAAATGAGAATCTTATATGTTACTGATGTAATCTGTTGCACGCCCATTGAAGGGCGGTTGTCATGTGTTATAATAAAAGGCTTGAGCCTCTATACATTGTAGAGACTCTCCCAGTTTTAGACCAGCACTTGTGTCTGATCTGGTTTGATGATGTGTGCACACGATATAATTCGGAAGCGACAAAATACCCTGAAGCCTGCTGGAGAAACCATAATCCAGAACAGTGTCGTCCTTGGTTGGGCGAGTGGATCTGTGAGGTCACAGCCTGGAACGTACAGAGATCGGCAGATGGCACGCAGAACTCAGGGGCCCGAAAATCTACAGAACACGGTAAGATTGCTTTATGTAAATCTACCGATGTGATCTGGGTTCTGACTGCTAAATCTGCCTGTATCTGATCCAGACTGGACCTTCACTGAAAGACAGGTCTGTCCACTCGAAAAATCACCATGTTACCTGTCTAGGGGTATTTTGTATGCTGTTGTGTCTGAGACGGTTAAACACTGTGTATACAAGACCAAGAGATAAATTCTGTGAGGGTTAATGTGTCAGAAGGGCGGACTCGGCTGTTTAAGTCTGAGGGAGCACGCCGGAAAGACACTTACTCCTAGGTAAAACTAGTGTGAGGTTAGGAAGATTTATGATACGTATACTTACCTTTATGATTGAGCGTGTTATGTTCTCATATGTGGAAAGGTATATACGTGTGAAGTATAGCCGTGCTTTGTGACGGCTGGCTCCAGAAACTCTTGGTCATTGAAAATAATCGTCAGTCTCTGTGTATAGCTAAAATGTCCTGTCCAGACAGATTACTAGTAGGGTTGATATAAAGGTAGATGAGATATGGAGTTGAGCCTTGAGCCGTTGTGGTTATTCTCCAGTAATCCCCTCTGTTTGGTATTATAGAAAGAATGTGCAGTGTTTATTATTGGGGGGAGGGCTGCTGATAAGAGTGAACTGAAAGCTTTTTACAATTAACCCTTTCTGTTGCCTTTGTCTTTGTTTTGTAGAATTAATGTGCATTGTAATCTGAGTGGGAAAGAGAGGTTATATTGGAAGGATTTGAAGATAGAATGAGAAGGTTAGGCATAGACGCAGGTTGTTTAGAGAATGGGGAGCAAAGTGAGCAAGGACAAAGGTCATAGAGCTTGTGATCTGGTTGCTGAAGGGAAGGGAGCAGAGTTTACTGAACATGTAGAAATGTTATACAAAGAGAAGGACCAGGAAAAGTTGCAGAAGAAATGTCAGGTCATGGACAGATAAGATAGACTGTAGAAAGTTTACAGAAGATGAGCAGGAAGCCTAGCAGAAAGAAAGGTGTTTTTAGATTGCTGGGAGGAGGTATAATGTAGTTAAGAGATTGAAGAGGGGAAAGCATGTAGTGGGGTATGTGTATTGCTTATGAACAATGTAATGTCTTTGTGTTGACTACAGCCCCTCCCTGTAATGGCAGCCGTGCTTGCAATGTTTACAATCCAACATAGTGTGACTCTGCAGTAAATGTAGTGAGGCCTGCCCCCACCCTGAAGTTACTTCCCCCCATGTGCTCACTTTCAGGGTGTGTGATGTTACTTCCGGTCCCTCCCCATCCGGGACAGGACCTGGCCCCGCCCCTTCCTCCTCCAGCGGCCATTTTGCCTCACCTGGAAGTGCTGCTGCCCCTGGCCCCGCCCGTTCCTCCGGCAGCCATTTTGCCTCACCTGGGAGATCTGTAGCCCCGCCCCCTTCTGCCTCTGGCGGCCATTTTGCTGCATTTGGGAGGCCTATATTCCCCAATGCCACTGTATCCCGTGCTAACATCATGATTGTCTGAAGTAAGGTTTTGTTTGACCGGCCTTTGTTACACTCCAAGATGTGGCCACTTTGGATGTGTGATAAGTTCAGGGAAACAAACCTTTGTGGAGATGCAGCTTGGGACATAGTAGATGACTAAGCTGGTTTATAGTGTATGGAAGATTGGAGTTGATGCATGGGGGGCAGAGACCAGGAATACATGACAGGGGACGCTCTCTCATGTTCCCAGGGGCTCTGTTTTCCACTGCCCGCTTCTCCAATGGATGCTCAGACAGATGATGTTATGGAAGGCTCCTACAGATGAAATAATTTCCCTATAGTCACCCAGCAAACTTTTTCATGCAATTTGGTGAAGTAATTTTACTTTTTATGTGAAGAAAGAGGGACTGAATTGCCCAGAGTAGGATGTCAATTCATCCGTATTCTTTAGTTTTTCTTTAAGTCTTTGGTATATTCTAGTGTCAGTCTACACTGAAGCTATAATTATATTCCGACAGGAGAGTAAAAGCTAAACGCTGGCCATACCCTGAAATACTATTACACTGGGTGACGTAAAATTTGACTTGTGTTGCGCCCCCTTGTGTTAAAAAATGCTAACTGCAACCTGAAAAAAAAAAAAAAAATCTAAAGGATATTTTCGCTCAGACTTCGCTGCATACAATGTCACCTTGACCTACAAAGTGCTTGTTTTTGTGCCTCTTGGTTTACTAGTTTGAACGCAATTACTCTTTTTTCCATTGAGTATTCCGGTTCAAAAGGGTGGAGGCAGAGGTGATCTGGGCCATAGATGATCTAGGTGTTGTAGATCAGCTATTGGGTTTGAAAAAAAAAAAATAAATGGAATAAGATAACAAGATTCCGAGCCATGTGAAATAGAACATCAGCACGGTTATTTAGTACTAATTCAGTAAGAAACTGCAGGTATGCAAACAGTTATCAGAACCTCTGTTGATAATGCATATGTTGAGCTTTTTGCAGATGGTACCAGGGTGAGGATTGATGACTCCACATCGGATATGCAGTGGTCACACAACAAGATGTCCTAGAAGCAGAAGTTCTGCCTTCGCATGTCTCAGTACAAGAAGCGGAATTGAAGGCCCTCACTGAGGCGAGTAGAGTGGCGAGAGGTAAGACGGCAACCCTTTACACTGACTCCTGGTATGCATTTGGCATAGCTCATGATTACGGCCCAATATGGAAGGCCAGACAGTTTTTTTACCTTAGCAGGACAACCAATTGAGAATGGTGCAGCGGTACAGAGTCGCATGGAGGCCCTGCTTCTACCTGACAAAGTTGAGAGTTCGCACCGATTCCTACACTGGAGAGGCGAGAGACGACACCCTCGCTGACAGCATAGCAAAGGCAGCGGCCCTCAAGCTGTGGAAGAAAGAAGAAAGATACTGACAGCATGAGTCAGTGGTAAAAAACTTTGGACATTGACAAAAATTTGGACTTTGATATGCTAAAAGACTTTTACAGTTACAAGCCAGCAAGGAAGAAAAGAATAAATGGACTAATATGGGAGCAGCAGAAACAGGACAGCGTGTGGTGAACGGTCAACAGCACTTGCCTACCACAGTTCCTGTATCCCATGATGGCCCAGCTGATGGACGGAAAGACCCACCTAGTAAAGCAGCAATGACGACGACGCTTGAAAGAGGTTGGGCGACTTCTAGGTTCTCTGTAGCTGCTGCATCATTTGTCCGGTTTAGCATGATCTATGCCATAGGTGAGTCAGGGCAGAAGTAAATTTGCCACATCACACTTGCCGGGACCACTCTACCCATTTCAGGGATTGCAAATTGACTACGTTCAGCTCCCACTTGTTGGGAAGTATGAATACGTGCTTGTTGTTGTTGATGTCTTTGCAGGTTGGAGGCTGACCCTGTTACCAAGGCAAACAAGTAGGTAACCGCAAAGAAGCTCATGAACGAGGTAAACTGTGAATATGGGGTACCAGAAGTGATTCAGAGTCAGACAGAGGTATAAACTTCGCAGGTGAATGTAACATGTCATGTCTGCTCTGGGTGTATCCCAGGCCTTTTACATACTCTACCATCTTTAGAGTAGTGGAAAGGTGGAGAGACGTAGTGGCACGCTAAAAAGTAAGATACTTAAAAATGACGCCACTTTGGAAAGACTGTCATCCAATAGCCTTATACAGTGTTAGATATGAACCCAGGGGGGGATTATACATTATCTCCCTACGAGATTGTTTGGGCTAGCCCCAAGGCTAGGTCGTTACTATCCTCAGTAGTCACAATTACAATCTGATGTGTTGACTGAGTATGTGATTTTCGTTGTTAAAGAACTAACCAAAGCCTATGCACAGGTGTTCTCTTCCAGACTCAGAGGCAGACACTGGGACACATATCTTGCAGCCTGGGGATTGGGTGTGCATCAAGAAGTTCCCCAGGAAGCACCCTCCTGAGCCCCGATTTGATGGCCCCTACCAGGTGCTTCTGACTACTGCCACAGCTGTGAAACTAGCCGAAAGACTTACATGGATCCATGCTTCATACTGTAAGAAAGCTTCAGATCCGAGAGACCAGTCTTAGTTGTGCCAAGGACATTACTCTGGTTAGGGCTAGTGAGAGAGGAGGGTGGCAACTGGAATCCTTAGTCGGAAGAATATGGGGGTATGGTTACCTTCTGGTATAACTCGTCCAATGCTCAAGTAGCCGCATATTCCTTCGACTATTGTACTGTGGTCCCGTGTCTAGGCGCAAGATCCCACCGCAGGCCAGATTTAGCTCAGTCCAGCTGGTTATATGACTTATATACCCGGGGAATACAATATGTACGCGCCACTGATAACGTCTGGGGAGAAGACTGCCATTATTGGGGATTAGTGGGATGTAACGCAGGAACAGACTAGTCCTATAAACCACGAAGTGCCTTAAATAAGAAAGATAGGAGCGGGAAATCCCTAATTAGTCGTATAACCCTCCTTGAGAATAATAAGGACAGCAGGTATTGGAAGGCTGAACTTAGTATGTTGCTTGGTTTTAATGCGGTTTTTACATTAACCATGGGAGATCCAAGCCCGGGGGACGGAGGGACTTATAGTCTGGGGACATACCGGTACGGGAGGACAGATCCCTTAGGGAAGTTTAAAATAAGGGGTATGGTAGATGCAGCCGAATGGAAGCCTTCACTTAGTCCCGTGCCCATAATTAACCCCCTCCGCCGTAAGATAAAGACCTTGACGAACATGATGATCATAGCCGACCCTACCTTTGAGGACACCTTGACAGTAGCGACTGGCTACTCTGACCAGAATCTCTGGTTGGAGTTGATGAGGTACAATGCTAACAGGAGCAACAAGTCTAACTGTTGCGTGTGCGGTAGTGCCCGACTACACTCGGGGATGGTCCCCCTAGATCTCCCTGTAGTTGCTGAAGAGTGGTTTATTAGTCTCTTCACGAACATTTCCGCTAATTACACTGTTCGTGAGAAATGGAGGAAGGAATACTCTATAACTACTTAAGTGTTTTGCACCAGAGAGAGTATTACTGACTACCCTGGAAACTACACCTGCCAGGCAATTAGGCAGGGTAGAGGGAGATTTTTGGGGAACTCACCAATATTTCCCTTGTTTAAAAAAGATGAAGAGCCAGTTCCGATAATGCCAACCACATACGCTACCAAAGAAAAGGAGAAATGTACTAGTACTGCAGCCGCCCCGATCTCCTAAGATGGATTGTCAGTGGAATTCCCATTTGCCAAGGGATAGTGCAGAAGACCTTAGGTTCCGGCGAGGGCACACCCTGTGGGGTGTTAACTTGTACAGATAGAGGGTATGGATGCCCGGAAATGAGCCCAGGGAATCCATGGCCTCCCTCTGAGGTGAGGTAGGGATCCCCCCCTCCTAGGAGTAGGGACTTACGGGCAGTGGGAAAACCCTGACGCAAGGGTGAGGCGACCTGGACGTGTTCACCATTAGGACTATCTCCAGGAGGGACATTGGTGTGGGTGAAGATTAGGGAGTCCCACGCCGTGCGTACCTGTGCACGCTACTAGTATTGTAACATTATGCTAGAGCGAGAAGAGAGACCCCTGGTGGTAGTTTTGATCTACACGTATACATTGACGTCATAGGATAGCCAAGGGGGGTACCTGACAAGTTTTAAAAAAATAGAGACCAAGTTAAAACTAGATTCGAGTCCATTTTCCTGATCATTATGGTAAATAAACGTTGATTGGATTAATTATGTTTATTATAATTAGTCACTTGAAAAAGGCCGTGCGGCCGAAACGCGTTGTGTATTATATTTTATCTTGTTTTATTAAAATCGTGGAACCTGTTCATCATTGCTGATCGGTACCATATTTGATACGCCTATTTGGATTAGGAGGCGCCTACCCTAAAGGCGCCTCCCTGAAGTAAGTGATATAACTTTAGTCCCTTCAGTATATTCTATTTCCACCTATTCTACGGTGCGAGCGCTGAGGTTTTTTTCTTTTTATCTCATTCTGTGTTTAATACTGAGTGTTTACCTAGCCCCCTTCCACTCCCATCCTGAAGCTAGTTAAACAATGATTCATCACTACACGGAGCTAACTTCAGCTAGGACAAAGTCCATACTATGGCGGACGTGAGGGAGGGTGGGCAGAGAGGTGGGAGATTCTATATGATCCGACAAATGAGAATCTTATATGTTACTGATGTAATCTGTTGCACGCCCATTGAAGGGCGGTTGTCATGTGTTATAATAAAAGGCTTGAGCCTCTATACATTGTAGAGACTCTCCCAGTTTTAGACCAGCACTTGTGACTGATCTGGTTCGATGATGTGTGCACACGATATAATTCGGAAGCGACAAAATACCCTGAAGCCTGCTGGAGAAACCATAATCCAGAACAAAAACTACAGCTGAGAACAGATAGGACCTGCCCTGTGTTCCCTGCAGGTAGTGAATACTAGTGAATACTATTGCCGAGAACAGATAGGACCTACCCTGTGTTCCCTGCAGAGAGTGAAAAGAATGGTCCAAGAACAGATAGGACCTGCTCTGTGTTCCCTGCAGAGAGTGAAACCTACGGACGAGAGTAGATAGGACCTGCACTGTGTTCTCCGCAGTTAGTGAATACGAGTGAATACTACGGCAGAGAATAGATGTGACCTGCTCTGTGTTCCCTGCAGGTAGTAAATACTATAGCAGAGAACAGATAGGATCTGCCCTGTGTTCCCCGCAGGTAGTGAATACTACGGTAGAGAACAGATAGGACCTGCTCTGTGTTCCCCGCTGGAAGTGAATACTACAGCCGAGAACAGATAGGATCTGCTCTGTGTTCCCCGCTGGTAGTGAATACTACGGCCGAGAACAGATAGGACCTGCCCTGTGTTCCCTGCAGAGAGTAAAAACTACGGCCAAGAACAGATAGGATCTGCTCTGTGTTCCCTGCAGAGAGTAACAACTATGGCTGAGAACAGATAGGACCTGCCCTGTGTTCCCCGCAGTTAGTGAATACTACAGCCGATATCAGATAGGACCTGCTCTGTGTTCCCTTCAGGTAGTGAATACTAGTGAATACTATTGCCGAGAACAGATAGGACCTGCTCTGTGTTCCCCGCTGGAAGTGAATACTACAGCAGAGAACAGATAGGACCTGCCCTGTGTTTCTCGCAGGTAGTGATTACTAGTGAGTGCTACAGCAGAGAACAGATAGGACCTGCTCTGTGTTCCCCGCAGGTAGTGAATACTACGGCCCTGAACAGATTGGACTGGCCCAGTGTTCCCCGCAGTTAGTGAATACTACAGCTGAGAACAGATAGGACCTGCCCTGTGTTCCCTACAGGTAGTGAATACTACGGCAGAGAACAGATAGGACCTGCCCTGGGTTCCCCGCAGTTAGTGAATACTACGGCCGAGAACAGATAGGACCTGCCCTGTGTTCCCTGCAGTTAATGAATACTATAGCCAAGAACAGATAGGACCTGCTCTGTGTTCCCTGCAGTTAGTGAATACTATAGCCAAGAACAGATAGGACTTGCTCTGTGTTCCCTGCAGTTAGTGAATACTATAGCCAAGAACAGATAGGACCTGCCCCGTGTTCCCTGCACTAAGTGAATACTATAGCCAAGAACAGATAGGACCTGCTCTGTGTTCCCCGCAGGTAGTGAATACTACGGCCCCCGGAAAAAATAGGACCTGCTCTGTGTTCTCCGTAGGTAGTGAATACTCTGTCCGAGAGCAGATGGGACCTGCTCTTTGTTCCCCACAGGCAGTGAATACTACAGACGAGAACAGATAGGACCTGCTCTATGTCTCCTGTTGGTAGTAAAAACTCTGTCCGAGAGTAGATAGGACCTGCTTTGTGTTCCCCGCACTTGGTGAATACTACGGCAGAGAACAGATAGGACCTGCCCTGTGTTCCCTGCAGAAAGTGAATACTATGGCCAAGAACAGATAGGACCTGCCCTGTGTTCCTCGCTGGAAATGAATACTTTGGCCGAGAACAGATAGGACCTGCTCTGTGTTCCCCGCAGTTAGTGAATACTACAGCCGAGAACAGATAGGACCTGCTCTGTGTTCCCTGCAGAGAGTGAAAACTACGGCTGAGAACAGATAGGATCTGCTCTGTGTTCGCTGTAGAGAGTGAAAACTACGGCCGAGAACAGATAGGACCTGCCCTGTGTTCCCCGCAGTTAGTGAATACTATGGCCAAGATCACATAGGACCTGCTCTGTGTTTCCTGCTGGAAGTGAATACTACAGCAGAGAACAGATAGGACCTGCCCTGTGTTCCCTGCAGGTAGTGAAAACTACGGCTAAGAACAGATAGGACCTGCCCTGTGTTCCCCACAGTTGGTGAATACTAGTGAATACTACGGCAGAGAACAGATAGGACCTGCTTTGTGTTCCCTGCAGAGAGTGAATACTACCGCCAGGAACAGATAGGACCTGCCCTGTGTTCCCCGCAAGTAGTGAAAACTACGGCCGAGAACAGATAGGACCTCCTCTGTGTTCTGCGCTGGATGTGAATACTACGGCGGAGAACAGATAGGACCTCCTCTGTGTTCCCCGCTGGATGTGAATACTACGGCGGAGAACAGATAGGACCTGCTCTGTGTTCCCTGCAGGTAGTGAATACTAGTGAATACTAGTGAATACTACGGCCGAGAACAGATAGGACCTGCCCTGTGTTCCCTACAGGTAGTAAATACTAGTGAATACTACGGCCGAGAACAGAGAGGACCTGCCCTGTGTTTCCCGCAGGTAGTGAATACTAGTGAATACTACAGCTGAGAACAGATTGGACCTGCCCTGCGTTCCCTGCAGGTAGTGAATACTAGTGAATACTACGGCAGAGAACAGATAGGACCTGCCCTGCGTTCCCCGCTGGTAGTGAATACTACGGCAGAGAACAGACAGGGCCTGCCCTGTGTTCCCCGCTGGTAGTGAATACTATGGCCGAGAACAGATAGGATCTGCTCTATGTTCCCCGCTGGTAGTGAATACTATGGCCGAGAACAGATAGGACCTGCTCTATGTTCCCCGCTGGTAGTAAATACTACGGCAGTGAACAGACAGGGCCTGCCCTGTGTTCCCTGCTGGTAGTGAATACTACGGCCGAGAACAGATAGGACCTGCCCTGTGTTCCCTGCTGGTAGTGAATACTACGGCCGAGAACAGATAGGACCCGCCCTGTGTTCCCAGCAGGAAACCAAAATTACGGCCGAGAACAGATAGGACCTGCTCTGTGTTCCCCGCTGGTAGTGAATACTACGGCAGAGAACAGATAGGACCTGCCCTGTGTTCCCCGCAGGTAGTGAATACTACGGCTGAGAACAGATTGGACCTGCCCTGTGTTCCCCGCAGGTAATTAATACTACGTCAGAGAACAGATAGGACCTGCTATGTGTTCCCCGCAGGTTGTGAATACTGCGGCTGAGAACAGATAGGACCTGCCCTGTTTTCCCCGCAGGTCGTGAACACATCATAGGGGGAATTGGGCAGCCGCTATCTTCCTGCCCCTTTTTTCAAACTCTTGCGCTTTGGCTCGGAGTTTGAACTGTTGGCGAGAGAGAGAAAATCTTCCGTGTTTAGACACAGCTACGCTCCTTAGCGCCCATGGTAGTGTGTTTTAGCTTTTGCACAGTGGGATTATTTGTATTAGGGTGGCTTCACACTTGCGAAGAAATCGCACTATTTCCCAGCACTGAGAAATCGTAAAATTATGAAGCCAATGGCTCCATGCACATTTGCAATGTTTTATTGCTTGCGATGCAGCGCCATTGCGCCCAAAGAGACCATGGCAGCAGGCCAGCCCCATTGAAATCAATGGGGCATGATAGCGATCCTCTGCCACAGCAGTGGCAGGGGACTCTCTGTGACATGGATTTTCCGAGGGTGCTACAAATATAGGCACCCCCCCTGAAAATAATAAATATCCGTAGAAATAAAAACAAATATATATATATATGAATCACCTAGGAAGCACTGTCATCTCCAGCGCATCTTCTTGCAGGTCTCGGCACTCTTCTTATGCTGCTCTTCTGGCCGGCGATTGAAAATTCCACCTCCTGAAGTTCTGCCTCTGATTGGCTGAGCGCTGTGACCAATCAGAGGCAGTGCTTAGCATTGAATGACAGCTCAGCGCTGCCTCAAAGCCTTGATGCAGCAATGTCTTTAGCCATTAGGGTAGGAAGACCGATTAGAAAAAAGGCATGAGGAGCTTTCCCATAACCCTGCTTCCTGGCCTACGGATGGGCAGGAACCCATGCACCGGGGTTCATCAATGGGCAATGCCCGTAAATGAAAGATGGGTCAAGGCAGAGGGCAGTGTTTCCACTGCAACCAGACTGGACATTTCCTGCAAAATTGTCCTCGCCGTAACTCTCAGCTAAGAAGACTTGGTAATCTGGAGGTTAGAGGGGAGACCCCTCCGGGTCCAATGATTGCTTGGATGTTGTCCTCCAGGCTGGTGCCTCCCACTGAGACCCTCGCTGAGGGTGATATTGATCCAATCAATGTCTTCTTAAATTGTAGAGCGGGTGTCAATCTTATTCGTCATATGACGGTTAAGCGTTGTGGGTTGGAGGTAAAACCTCTGGATTCCCCCATCCCCGTCTCTGCTATTGATGTCTCTCCATTGCCCCAGAGGTATCTGAGGTTTTGTGTCCCAAACCTTTGTCTAAAGATTGGATTATTTCACACTGAAGTCATCACCTTGCATGTGATGGAATCCCTTCTGGCACAAATCATCTTGGGTTTGCCCTGGTTGCGGTTGCATAATCACGTGGTAGACTGGGGGAAGAGGGACGTTGTTAAGTGGAGCCCCTACTGTAGTGACTGCTGTATTTCAGTAGAAGTGTCTTCTGTACAAGCCGAATTACCTGATGATTGGTCTGTCTCTGCTGATGTGTTTTCACAAGAAGGGGCAGACTGGGGACACCAACTTACCGAAGCTGCTCACTTATCTAAAACAAAAACATGTCTGAAACTTCTTGCTATATAAATGTGGGGTAGGCCACAGCTTTATTAACTTAACATATGATAAACACATTATTAATAACTTTTAATATCAAAACCCTATCCATGCTGTACGAAGGTTAACTTTATGAGTCTGCAAACCGTCCCCGAGGGCATTCGTAAGCCCCGGTCCTCCGGCTTGCAAACCTTCCTCTCCTATCCCTATCCAGCATGGACTAATTCCGGGCCAAACGGGATGTGCCGTACCGCTGCGGCTCATTCCGTCCCACCCCACCAACCCTAGCTAAGGCTGCCTCTACGCCATCCTGCAAGCCTGATATAATGTATCTAACCCTAACTCATTGAGGTGGACCCCGTCCTCCCTCAATGCCCCTTTTTCTTTGTCCTCTAACTCCCAGTGTCAAACCGCCAAACCTCCGATAGAGTGAACGAACTGCGACATTTTCATGTTGACCAACCTCCTCACTCTATTGCCCCCAAATCTCTGGCTCCTCTCCAGTTTCTCCTCGCTACTATGTCCGACCATACAATTATCACTCCTAGAAAACAATCACGGAAACGCAAAATGTCCTGCTTCATAATAGCCAAAAGATCACGAGTCTTCATCTTACCCAGGTCTTTCCCCCCCCTCCCCCCCCCCCGCGTGAACGACCAACACCACTCTCCGGGGGGTACGCCTGCTTATGTCCATTACCAGTTTCAGCATGTCGGGCCACTGTAATCCCCGTACTCCGTGCCAGGTTACAGATGTTCCGGTTAGGCCCAAGTTCTCTCCTGATGGCCGCACTGCTGCCCTCTTTGATGTACACCTTTCCCGGCTCCACGGCTGAGAAAAACAAAAGGAATACACAGGAAAAAAACGCTCTCAAAATAGCGGAAAAATTGCCCTGCCGGTAGAAAAACTAGCGGACATCACCAACCATCAGATCCAGTCTCACATAAGATTTATATGCTAGAGATTTCCACCTGCTCAGTCTTTTTAAACCTTCTTCGCTCATGCCACCCGCGTCTGCCGAGGTGGCCGCACCGATTCTAAACGAGTGCGTCCCAAACTCCGATGGATCAAAACCCGCTGACCGCAAAGCGAACCGTAGCACCGCGAAAATTGAAAACGATTAAGGGGAAGACCCGAAGAGTGAACCAAAATTGCTCACCGTGGGCCCTGGTGGCCCTGCTTTTTTTTTTTTTTTTATTAACTGGGACAATCTCCCCGATCCTTAAAGCCGCAAAAAACGCGAGCAAAAGCGCCGTCCTGAACAATAAGGTTTCCGAACCGTTAATGCAGATGATCTCTAAACTGTCCAACAATTTACACAATACCGGATGTTATAGGACGGCGGGCATCAACCCGGCCCTTGTCCTTCTTCCAACCATGCCCGATTTGACGAAAGACGAACTCTTTGGTAACAACTTCAAAACCATGTAATTTCAATAAAAAACGCCACACCTGACAGGTGTTTTTTAGCTGCATCAACCGACAACCGTTTATCCGACGCTGCCACCAATGTCTCCACTAGCTTCAGCAGCTCTCTTCTGCCAGACTCCATAAGGAAAGCGGGCAGCGTACCCCCTCGGCCTCCGCCTGTGGGTGCCGCTCCCTGAACCGCTCCATTTTCAAACAAGAGAGTGCGTCAGCTGCTTGATTTTTATAACCCGGGACATGCTTCGCCCGTAAATAAATGGTCCGTTGTAGACAACTTAGCACCACGTGCCTTAAAAGTGCCAATACCGGCGGGGAAGCCGAAGACTTCGTATTGATGGTTTGGAGAACCGACAAGTTATCGGACCAAAAACCAATCTTATGATCCTGGAGTTCCTCTCCCCATAACTCCAAAACCACCACCAGTGGGAAAAACCTCCAACAACATGATGTTTTTGTTCCATTGTCTCTCAATCCAGGATACTGGCCAGGGTTCCCTGCACCAGTGGTTCCAGAAAATGACCCCGAAAAACCAACCGAGCCCGCTGCATCAGCGAACAAACAGAGCTCAGAACCCGACCACTCTTCCTTAGGGCACACCACTTGCCCGTTGAACGATTCCAAAATACACTCCATATATGCAAATCAGCTCTGATTCCTTGAGTGATCCTTACTAAATGGTGGGGCTCCTTTACTCCCACTGTCGCCAGTGATAACCTTCTCGAAAAAACACGACCCATGGGGATCACTTTGCATGCAAAGTTTAACAAACCCATCAGGACCTGAACTTGTCGCAGCGTGGCCTTCTTGCAGCGCGCTACCTCTCTTACCGTCTGGCGCAACCGGGCTACTATGTCTAACGGTAACCTGAAAGCCATTTTTCAGTGCCGAAGCTCAAAATAGTAACATGAAATGGAGCACCCCATCGGTAAACACATATCAAAGAAAAAAGAATTGGTTGTCCACTTTGCACCCCAGTAGGTGAATACACTCAGGGTGGACAGGCAACAACAGGAAAGCAGCCTCAATATCAGCTTTTGCTAACGGAGCCCGTTTTCCCGCCATTATAACTAGCAACACTGCGTGATCAAAAGAAGTGTAAACCACGGGGGGCTTGTTCTTTTGAAATGCCATCATTTACCGGCTCCCCTCTTGGGAAGGATAGCTGATGTATCAGGCGGAACTTGCCGGCCTCCTTCTTGGGAACTAGCCCCAGTGGAGAGACCCGCAAATTAACGAATGGAGGCTCCTCGAAAGGGCCCGCCATACGGCCCAGCTCTACCTCTTTTAACACTTTCTCTTTACTAATTCTAAATTGTCGGTTGCCGATTTTAAATTTGCCCACAACGTGGAAGCTGGCTGAAACAAAAAAAGGAATGACAAAACCGACGGAAAAACCCTCTCTAAGAATTCTTGCCTCCTGCCTCCTGTGGTATTTGTCGAGCCACTGGAACAGGTATATGCTTTTCACCGGGGTTCGGTGCTCCACTGGCACCCCCCCCCCCCCCCCCCCCGCGCCTGATGCTCTTTGCTTCCTGAAGCAACGTACCACGGCATGTTGGCCCCCGCAGACAGAACACTCATGTCTGAACTTGCAGGAGGCGTGAAACCTGCAATGGCCCTCGTTGTAAAGCCAACAGGAGAGGCCACGGGGGGGGGGGGGGGGGGCTGTTGACTGCTCCCCGCGGCTCCCCCTTGTAAGGACGGTATTTGCGGACGCTGCGCCAAAATAAGCCGTATCCATACGTCAGTAGCTTTTGACGCCCAACTTATGTGGCTTACGCCCGATACCCGGCGTCTGAAATCTTCATCGTACCGCTACCAGGCGGCACGCAGTGTGATTTATATGCGCTAAATATGGTGTTAAGGTACACCATAAGCTCGGGACCTTTTTAGGCTGATGCTGGCATGTAATGTATGCCAACACCATGAACGCTTGCAGCCAATTACCAAAGTTTTCCATCCCGTGGTCCGCCGATAGCAAGGACCAAATATCCACATAAACACCTTTTCGAATTTTTTCCAATAACTCATCCGACAAACCGACCCCTAACGGGGCCACACCACAAAACAACGGGTCGGCGTATCTTAAACCCCTCTCAAGGGGTCCGCCTCACCACCGGCTGCGATTTTAACACATTAACCAAATCACTTCTATCCGCCGCCTTAGCGGGATCCATCAGATTTACCTCATCACCACCGGCTGTTGAGCATCCCACCTCCTGCCCCGCAGGCGGGCCCACGCCCCCTGATGATCCACAGGACACTGAAAAAACACATCTTTTTGATCCACCTTGCTCAACAGCGATTTTAACACATTAACCAAATCCCTTCCATCCGCCGCCTTAGCGGGATCCATCACATTTTTCCACGCATTTAAATAGTTAGACTCACCGGCTTGGCCGACCTCCGGCGATGCCAAGGGCGTGGTCCTTGCCGGCCTTCCTCCTGGGCTCCTGCCCCTGTCGGGCGAGGACTGCCGAACACTCGCGTGCGGAGCCTCTTGAGCCCTCCTTCCTTGTTCTGTTCCAAGGTGGCCCAGCTCCGGCCATTCTTGCGAAAAATCCCACCCCGTGCGGCGTATTGAATCCCTGCTTGTATGAGTCATTGGCGATAACGCTGGTTGGCGGTAGGCTTCCGTTTGGTGCCGTTGCACCGGACCGATGTACCTGTCGCCCTCATTCTCACTGCTTGCCCTAACCCTACCTCTACTGGCCTCAGAGACTAGCCTACCTTGCTCACTATCCCGCTTGCGCTGGTATCGCTCTCTCCTCGCTCTCTCCCTCTGCCTGCGCTTAGCGCCCTGACCCTGCCTATTGCTGCTGCCGCGGCTGACGTTACTGTAAGACGACTCTCCCCCCGCCGGGGAGAGGGCCCGCATGAAACGCGGGTTAACATAGCAGCGCCTATGGGAGCTTTGGGCCCTAATGTCTGGCTGCTGCGAGTGGATGATCCTGCGCCCCCCTTGGTTGCTGTGCCCGCTATGGGGGGATATATGGTAAAAGGCGGAAAGGGGGGGGGGGGGGCGCTGATGGGACGGACTGCTAGTACCCTGCGTGAAAAGGGGGTCGCTGGAGCAAAGGACCTGGGCTCTTACAGGGGTGCTGTCCGAAAACATGCTCCCGCTATCCTCCGTTATATACCCTCTACCCCCGTCGCTGCCATGCATGCTTGCTGATCTACAGCCGATGCTGCTTGACGTGCTAGTGGCCGCGCTATACTGTCCCCCCTCCTTCTAAGCTGCGGCTATATCCTATAGAGCCCTGGCCCCTGGCCGCTTTCCTCGCCAGCGCTCTATTCCCCTCCCCCCTCGCCTCTACCTGTAGCTGTTGGCTAGTGCCGCCGCCATCTTCGGTGTGTCTGGAGCCGTGCTGTCCGCTTCCTCTTGCTTCCCTCCTTCCTCTTTGTACATCCACAATGCTGGAAATGTCTGTCGTGCGCCCAGCCGCACGCTGATTCGCCGAGCCAGAGCATGCCCTAGCAGCTGCTGTGCCTCTTCCTCTCTCCCGTGGACCACCGGCTGGTGGTGACCGCTCCTCAGCTGTCGTGCGCCTGGGTGCGCGCTGATCTGCCGGGCCGGAGCATGCCCGTGATGCTGCCGTGCGTCCTCCTCCTTGCCGCGGACTGACGGTTGGTAGTGACCGCGCTTCGGCTGTCCTGCGCCTTGCCCTGCGCTGCTCAGCCAGACCGGAGGATGCCCGCGATGCTGCCGGATGTCCTCCTCCTTGCCGCGGACTACCGGTTGGCGGTGACCGCCCGTCCCCTGCGGGCGTTCCTCCCTCTGCGTGGTTTGAAGTTGGCGCCATTTTCCTCCCGGCGCGCTCTGCTCCCCGCAGCCTTTCGCCTCCCCGACTGTTCTTCCGGCCGCCTCTCTTTGCGGCGGGACTCGGACTGAGTCTCGCCGGGGGGTTCTTTCTTCTCCTCGGGCGGCCTCGCCCGGCATCCCCCTCTTGTACTGCTCCTCCCCTGGTTGCTGGCTCCCGTGCCGCCGGCTCCGTTGGCATCCCGGACTCCGATCCCGAGCAACAACTAGCGAGCAGCTCCTCAAGCCACCCGGTGCCGTCCTGCTGTACCGCTTGCTGGATCCTCTCCCGTAGGTCTTCCATCTTGGGGCTTCTCCTTTCCGACGGCGTGACCGCTCTTTCTCCTTCTTCCTGCTTGCCGCTCCTGACCCGCTCGCTGCACCCTTTCTGTAAGCCTCTCCTGCTCTTCGGCTCCTCTTATTCCACAGTCTGTCTTCTTTGCTTTCTTTCGCCTTATTTGCACTGTAGGTCTTCTCCGCTCCAGATCTCTCCTTCTCCTCGTGTCTTCTTCTCTAGTCTCCTTCCGCTCCCCTCCCTCTTCACTTCCTGTCCTAGACTCCTCCCACCCTGCTGCGGTCGCTTTTTAACCCTTTCTATCCCAGTCCCCAGTCATATGCCGTTTCCTTATCTCTTCCACTGCATGCTAGACAAACTACCGTCTCACAGAGCAGGGGACTGTTCTACTGGACTCATTCCAGACTGTAAATTGCCCAAAACTCGCATATACAGCCTAACCGCACCTGAGAGACAGTCCGTAAAGGGTTATATTCAGGACAGTCTAAAGTGAGGACACATCCGTCCCTCAGATTCTCCGTTAGCTGCTGGATTTTCTTTGTTAAGGTGAAGAATGGTTGTCTGCGACCCTGTCTGGACTTCAGAGAGCTCAACAAGATCACTAAGTGTAATCCGTACCCGATGCCTCTCATCTCTGATCTGTTTGCTCAGTTGAATGGGGCCAACTGGTTTTCCAAGTTGGATCTACGAGGGGCATATAACTTGATTTGGATGAAGGAGGGGGATGAATGGAAAACTGCATTTAACACCCCAGAGAGAGTTTGGTGATGCCGTTTGGGTTAACTAATGTGCCTGCAGTTTTTCAGTCTTTCATTAATGAGGTCCTGTATGAATTTATTGGCCGCTTTGTCCTTGTATATCTTGACGATATTTCAGTCTTTTCCTTGGATTTTGAGACACAAATGTGTTTTTTTTCTGCTCAGGAGATCGCCTTTCTGGGACACATTATTACTAGAGATGAGCGAACGTACTCGTCCGAGCTTGATATTCGTTCGAGTATTAGCGTGTTCGAGATGCTCGTTACTCGTGACGAGCACCACGCGATGTTCGAGTTACTTTCACTTTCATCTCTGAGACGTTAGCGCGCTTTTCTGGCCAATAGAAAGACAGGGAAGGCATTACAACTTCCCCCTGCGACGTTCCAGCCCTATACCACCCCCCTGCAGTGAGTGGCTGGCGAGATCAGGTGTCACCCGAGTATATAAATCGGCCCCTCCCGCGGCTCGCCTCAGATGCCTTCTGACAGAGATCAGGGACAGTGCTGCTGGTGCCGGAGCTGCTATAGGGAGAGTGTTAGGAGTATTTTTGGCTACAAGAACCCCAACGGTCCTTCTTAGGGCCACATCTAACCGTGTGCAGTACTGTGGAGGCTGCTTTTTGCAGTGTTGCACTTTTTTTTTTTTTTGTATATCGGCCGTGCAGAGCATTGCGTCCTGCAGTAATTATACATAGTCCAGGGCCAGTAGTGGTGAGGCAGGGACAGAAGACATATTTATTGAATATAGGCAGTGGGCCTTTCCAAAAACATTTGGGGAAAAAAATCTATGTGGGCTGCCTGTGACTGTCCTCAGTGTACTGGGTCTGTGCTGGGGGTAGTTGTCCTCCTAATTCATACGCAGCCAGCTAAGTGTTACAGCAGGCTTGCGCAAAATTATTTCCTGGCTTTGTGTTGGCTGTTACATCACCGCTGTATTCCAGTCCACAGTGCAACAGTCTGCAGTTATTTTACATACTCCAGGGCCAGTAGTGGTGACGCAGGGACAGAAGACATATACAGTGTATATAGGCAGTGGGCCTTTCCAAAAACATTTGGGGAAAAAAATCTATTTGGGCTGCCTGTGACTGTCCTCAGTGTTCTGGGTCTGTGCTGGGTGTAGTTGTCCTCCTAATTCATACGCAGCCAGCTAAGTGTTACAGCAGGCTTGCGCAAAATTATTTCCTGGCGTTCCGTAAGCGAAGTCAGCCTCCAACCACAGGCCAATAAGCGGCACATTTAATTACAGCGTTCTGTTTCTGCATTACTGGTAATACACCATGCTGAGGGGTAGGGGTAGGCCTAGAGGACATGGACGCGGAGGCCCAAGTCAGGGTGTGGGCACAGGCCGAGCTCCTGATCCTGGTGTATCGCAGCCGACTGCTGCGGGATTAGGAGAGAGGCACGTTTCTGGCGTCCCCACATTCATCTCACAATTAATGGGTCCACGCGGTAGACCTTTATTAGAAAATGAGCAGTGTGAGCAGGTCCTGTCGTGGATGGCAGAAAGTGCATCCAGCAATCTATCGTCCACCCAGAGTTTTGCGCCGTCCACTGCTGCAACTCAGAATCCTCTGGCTGCTGCTCCTCCTTCCTCCCAGCCTCCTCACTCCATTACAATGACACATTCTGAGGAGCAGGCAGACTCCCAGGAACTGTTCCCAGGCCCCTGCCCAGAATGGCCAGCAATGGTTCCTCTCCCACCAGAGGAGTTTGCCCAACCTTTTGAAAGTTCCCGGGGTCTGGGGGATGAGGCTGGGGACTTCCGGCAACTGTCTCAAGAGCTTTCAGTGGGTGAGGAGGCCGAAGACGATGAGACACAGTTGTCTATCACTCAGGTAGTAGTAATTGGAGTAAGTCCGAGGGAGGAGCGCACAGAGGATTCGGAGGAAGAGCAGCAGGACGATGAGATGACTGACCCCACCTGGTTTGCTACGCCTACTGAGGACAGGTCTTCAGAGGGGGAGGCAAGGGCAGCAGCAGGGCAGGTTGCAAGAGGCAGTGCGGTGGCCAGGGGTAGAGGCAGGGCCAGACCGAATAATCCACCAACTGTTTCCCAAAGCGCCCCCTCGCACCATGCCACCCTGCAGAGGCCGAGGTGCTCAAAGGTCTGGCAGTTTTTCACTGAGAGTGCAGACGACCGACGAACAGTGTGCAACCTTTGTCGCGCCAAGATCAGCCGGGGAGCCACCACCACCAGCCTCACCACCACCAGCATGCGCAGACATATGATGACCAAGCACCCGACAAGGTGGGACGAAGGCCGTTCACCGCCTCCGGTTTGCACCGCTGCCTCTCCCCCTGTGCCCCAACCTGCCACTGAGATCCAACCCCCCTCTCAGGGCACAGGCACTACCGTCTCCTGGCCTGCACCCACACCTTCACCTCCGCTGTCCTCGGCCCCATCCACCAATGTCTGTCAGCGCACCGTCCAGCCGTCGCTAGCGCAAGTGTTGGAGCGCAAGCGCAAGTACGCCGCCACGCACCCGCACGCTCAAGCGTTAAACGTGCACATAGCCAAATTATTTATCAGCCTGGAGATGCTGCCGTATAGGGTTGTGGAAACGGAGTCTTTCAAAAGCATGATGGCGGCGGCGGCCCCGCGCTACTCAGTTCCCAGTCGCCACTACTTTTCCCGATGTGCCGTCCCAGCCCTGCACGACCACGTCTCCCGCAACATTGTACGCGCCCTCACCAACACGGTTACTGGCAAGGTCCACTTAACAACGGACACGTGGACAAGCACAGGCTGGCAGGGCCACTATATCTCCCTGACGGCACATTGGGTGAATTTAGTGGAGGCTGGGACAGAGTCAGAGCCTGGGACCGCTCACGTCCTACCCACCCCCAGAATTGCGGGCCCCAGCTCGGTGGTGGTATCTGCGGCGGTGTATGCTTCCTCCACTAAACCACCCTCCTCCTCGTCCTCCTCCTATGCAACCTCTGTCTCGCAATCAAGATGTGTCAGCAGCAGGACGTCGCCAGCAGTCGGTGTCGCGCGGCGTGGCAGCACAGCGGTGGGCAAGCGTCAGCAGGCCGCGCTGAAACTACTCAGCTTAGGAGATAAGAGGCACACGGCCCACGAACTGCTGCAGGGTCTGACAGAGCAGACCGACCGCTGGCTTGCGCCGCTGAGCCTCCAACCGGGCATGGTCGTGTGTGACAATGGCCGTAACCTGGTGGCGGCTCTGCAGCTCGGCAGCCTCACGCACGTGCCATGCCTGGCCCACATCTTTAATTTGGTGGTTCAGCGCTTTCTGAAAAGCTACCCACGCTTGTCAGACCTGCTCAGAAAGGTGCGCCGGCTCTGCGCACAATTCCGCAAGTCCCACACGGACGCTGCCACCCTGCGCACCCTGCAACATCAGTTTCATCTGCCAGTGCACCGACTGCTGTGCGACATGCCCACACGGTGGAACTCTACGCTCCACATGTTGGCCAGGCTCTATGAGCAGCGTAGAGCTATAGTGGAATACCAACTCCAACATGGGCGGCGCAGTGGGAGTCAGCCTCCTCAATTCTTTACAGAAGAGTGGGCCTGGTTGGCAGCCATCTGCCAGGTCCTTGGAAACTTTGAGGAATCTACCCAGATGGTGAGCGGCGATGCTGCAATCATTAGCGTCACCATTCCTCTGCTATGCCTCTTGAGAAGTTCCCTGCAAAGCATAAAGGCAGACGCTTTGCGCTCGGAAACAGAGCCGGGGGAAGACAGTATGTCGCTGGATAGTCAGAGCACCCTCCTGTCTATATCTCAGCGCGTTGAGGAGGAGGAGGAGGAGCATGAGGAGGAGGGGGAAGAGACAGCTTGGCCCACTGCTGAGGGTACCCATGTTGCTTACCTGTCATCCTTTCAGCGTGTATGGCCTGAGGAGGAGGAGGAGGATCCTGAAAGTGATCTTCCTAGTGAGGACAGCCATGTGTTGCGTACAGGTACCCTGGCACACATGGCTGACTTCATGTTAGGATGCCTTTCTCGTGACCCTCGCGTTACATGCATTCTGTCCACTACGGATTACTGGGTGTACACACTGCTCGACCCACGGTATAAGGAGAACCTTTCCACTCTCATACCCGAAGAGGAAAGGGGTTCGAGAGTGATGCTATACCACAGGACCCTGGCGGACAAACTGATGGTAAAATTCCCATACGACAGCGCTAGTGGCTGAAGGCGCAGTTCCGAGGGCCAGGTAGCAGGGGCGCAGAGATCAGGCAGCATGTACAGCACAGGCAGGGGAACACTCTCTAAGGCCTTTGACAGCTTTCTGGCTCCCCAGCAAGACTGTGTCACCACTCCCCAGTCAAGGCTGAGTCGGCGGGAGCACTGTAAAAGTATGGTGAGGGAGTACATAGCCGATCGCACGACCGTCCTCGGTGACGCCTCTGCCCCCTACAACTACTGGGTGTCGAAGCTGGACACGTGGCCTGAACTCGCACTGTATGCCCTGGAGGTGCTTGCTTGTCCTGCGGCTAGCGTCTTGTCAGAGAGGGTGTTTAGTGCGGCTGGGGGAATCATCACAGATAAGCGTAGCCGCTTGTCAACCGACAGTGCCGACAGGCTAACACTCATCAAGATGAACAAAGCCTGGATTTCCCCAGACTTCTCTTCTCCACCAGCGGACAGCAGCGATACCTAAGCAATACGTAGGCTGCACCCGCGGATGGAAGCATCGTTCTCTATCACCATCAAAAACGGGGACATTTCTGCTTCATCAATCTGTGTATAATATTCATCCTCCTCCTCCTGCTCCTCCTCCTGAAACCTCACGTAATCACGCCGAACGGGCAATTTTTCTTAGGCCCACAAGGCTCAGTCATATAATTTTTGTAAACAATTTTTATACGTTTCAATTCTCATTAAAGCGTTGAAACTTTCACCTCAACCAATTTTTATTTTAACTGGGCTGCCTCCTGGCCTAGTTACCAATTAAGCCACATTAACCAAAGCCATTAATGGGTTTCACCTGCCCTCTTGGTTGGGCATGGGCAATTTTTCTGATGTACATTAGTACTGTTGGTACACCAATTTTTTGGGGCCCTCGCCTACAGTGTAATCCAATTATTTTTTTGCCCACCTGCATAAAAGCTGACGTTACATCAGCTGTGTTGGGCACTGCAATGGGATATATTTATGTACCGCCAGTGGGTTCCAGGGAGCCACCCATGCCGTGGGTCCACACGGAGTTGTAACTATATGTGTCCACTTCTAAAGAGCCCCAGTCTGACTGGGGCATGCAGTGTGGGCCGAAGCCCACTTGCATTAAACATGACATTACTACCTCAGCTGTGATGGGCACTGCAATGGGATACATTTATGTACAGCCGGTGGGTTCCAGGGAGCCACCCATGCTGTGGGTGCACACGGAATTCCCATTGCGGAGTTGTACCTGCCTGTGACTATTTATAAAAAACCGCGGTCTGACTGGGGCATGCAGACACCTTGACAGAATGAATAGTGTGTGGCACATAGGTTCCCCATTGCTATGCCCACGTGTGCAGCTCCTGATGGCGGTGGCACAGGATTATATTTCTCATTGCTTCTGTACAGCATTGTGGGCTATCGCCCCGCCCCTTTTAAAGAGGGTCGCTGCCTAGCCGTGCCAACCCTCTGCAGTGTGTGCCTGCGGTTCCTCCTCATGGCAGACGCACTTATAAATAGACATGAGGGTGGTGTGGCATGAGGGCAGCTGAAGGCTGCGCAGGGACAATTTGGTGTGCGCTGTGGACACTGGGTAGTGCAGGGGGGGGGGGGGGTTGGGCAGCATGTAACCCAGGAGAAGTGGCAGCGGAGTGTCATGCAGGCAGTGATTGTGCTTTGTTGGAGGTAGTGTGGTGCTTAGCTAAGGTATGCATTGCTAATGAGGGCTTTTCAGAAGTAAAAGTTGTTGGGGGGGGCCCACTCTTGCCGCTATTGTGGCTTAATAGTGGGACCTGGGAACTTGAGTTGCAGCCCAACATGTAGCCCCTCGCTTGCCCTATCCGTTGCTGTGTCGTTCCCATCACTTTCTTGAATTGCCTCGATTTTCACAAATGGAAACCTTAGCGAGCATCGGCGAAATACAAAAATGCTCGGGTCGCCCATTGACTTCAATGGGGTTCGTTACTCGAAACGAACCCTCAAGCATTGCGATAATTTCGTCCCGAGTAACGAGCACCCGAGCATTTTGGTGCTCGCTCATCTCTAATTATTATCCCAAGAGGTTCAGGACGGACCCGGAGAAGGTCCAGGCAGTACGAGACTGGGTGTTACCCGAGAATGTGAAGGCACTCCAGAGGTTTTTGGGGTTCGCAAATTATTCAAATTTTATCAAAGGATTTTTGGTTTTGGTTAAACCCTTGACAGATATGACTAGGAAGGGCAGTGTTTCTTCTAAATGGTCCCCAAGGCGTTACAATCCTTTCAGGCGTTTAAGGAATGATTTGCAACGGCTCCGGTTTTAGTGCAACTGATCTTCTTTTGTAATTATGGTTTCCACCCGTGCTTTGGTCCCTTTTCCAAGGAAGTATCGGAGGTGCCTTAGGACAATGAGTTCTCCTCTAACATCGAGAAGGTCTGGGAAGAGATTCAGAAGAATCTTCAGAAGATAGCTAAAAATTGGTTGGCGGATAACAGACGTTCGAAAGGGACTAACTTCTTGGTGGGGGACTTGGATTGGTTGTCTACTGGGAACATAAAAACAATCATTCAGGTTGGGTCCATGATTTATTGGTCTTTAATCCGGTGTCTTGTCGTTTAGAGATTACTAGTTCAATGAGAATCCATTATGTGTTTCATAAATCTCTGTTGAAAAAGTTTGTGGACTCTGGCAATGATTCATCACCGCCGGCCCCGGTTGTGGTGGATGCAGATGTTCATTTTGAGGTAGGTTGCATAGTGGACTCTCGCCTAGTTGGAAGATCTCTTCAGTATTTGGTGCATTGGTATTGCTATGGTCCTCAGGAGAGGAGCTGGGTACTGGCAGCGGACGTCCATGCGGACCGATTAGTTAGAAATTTTCACAGGCTGAATCCTAAGCGACCTGGTCCTAAGGGTCCTGGGGCCCCTTCTGAAAGGGGAGGTACTGTTGCAGCAGTGCTGGGACCACTGCCGGGTTGACGGAGTCCACTGCGGGTCTTAGACATGGTTCTGTACCCTCTAGCTCAGTAGGTGTGACGCAGTGTGCTCACATCTGTGGGTGATTAGCTGAATATTTAGCTGGGATGGATAGGAAGCTGCGGTGCTGTGTCTTGTCAGTTGCTCGCTGTCTGAGCTGGCAGTTAGTGGCTCCAGTGGTCATCATGGTGTCCACTGCTCCTTATTCTGGACGGCTCTGTGTGCTGCAGCTTATTCTACTAACGCTAAGTGCTGGGTTTTATTTTGTTTTGTACTTTATCAGTTCGGCCAAGTAGGGTTACTTAGGTCCCAGGAACGAGTGCAGGCCCGCATCTATCGATGCGATCAGTCTGCCGTGTCGGGCAGAACCCTCTCCCTCATTCGTTACGGGTTTAGGGAAAGACTTCCCGTTTATTCTTTGTGAGTTTGTTTTGGTCACCCTGAAATATAAGAGGAGACTGTGAATTATAACTGTCTGTCTTGCCTTGCAGGGGGCGGGGTTGACTCATAGCTCCCTTCTGTGTCACCCTGCAGGGGGCGGGCTGGCTCATAGCTCCCTTCTGTATCGCCCTGCAGGGGGCAGGGCTGGCTCATAGCTCCCTTCTGTCTGTATTGCCCTGCAGGGGGCGGGGCTGCCTCATAGCTCCCTTCTGTGTCACCCTGCAGGGGGCCGTGTTAGATCATGGCTCCTTTGTCTTAGTTTCACATGTATATCCATGTAGTATGTTTCAGGGCATTTTCTACTTGCAGTCGGGGTAATGTACTCAGCCAGGTATCATCCAATGCAAATCCACAACTGAATCCTGCAGGAGGAGAAGCAGACGTCACATGATGGAATATGAGAGGTTAATTATCTGCCCCCTATAGCATCTCTGATCAGTCCCTCTGCTGATGATAACTAGTATCTAGCAGACATAGTTATCCTCTATTCGGGGGCGTAACCCTCCCTCACCTCCTGCCCCAAAGCAGGTGGTCTCTCGGAGGGGCAGCCCAGCCCCAGAAGTGGGAGGGACTATACTGGTTTGTTTATGCCCCTGCTTAGTCACCGAGTCCCAGCAGTAATTGTGAGCTCTTGTGCCACATGAATATGTATGATACCAACCAATCACAAGGTCCGGCTTCGCTATCTGTAGGATGTGTTAAGGCCGTATGTGGACCCGGACGTGTATCCCCCCACACGCTTCTGTCATTGTCGACATATGTCAGGTCGGAGATACGGGTGGTTATCATGTTGGGTCCGGGTGGCTCTAAACACCCATCCCCTCCTCACACCTTCTTGTGGATCATGAAGTTCTCCTGCTCCTGCCCTGGCTGACCCGCACCCCACAGGCAAACAGACCTAATCATTAACCCTTTTGGGACCCACCAATTGCTTGTATGTTTTAAACACCAGCTGAACTGACGAAGGGGTTATCCTTCCCGAAACACATTTTCATAAGCTGATCACGTATTAAATAAAAGGAGAAGTTTCCCAAACCTTTGGTCACTTCCTATTGGCTTTAACCTGGAGTGTTGCGCCTTCTCCGCTGCCAGTTTTTTAGTTCTTTTCTCGTAGTCAGTAGGTGACTACTGACCTCTCCCCCATGGGGTCTGGGGGAGTGTCATCATTACTAATCGGGCCACTATGAGGGTCACTATTACTACTGGGGCCACCATGGGGGTCACTATTACTACTAGGGCCACTATAGGGGTCCCTATTACTACTGGGGTCATTATGGGGGACAGTATTACTATTGGGGTTAGTAAAAAGGGTCACTAGTACTACTGGGGCCAGTATGGGGGATATAATTATTACTAGGGTCATTAAGGGGGGGTCACTATTACTACTGGGGGCACTATTAGCACTAGGGCCAATATTGGGGGCAGTATTACTATTGGGGCCACTAAGGGAGACACTTACTATTGGGGCCACTATTATTCTGTCCCTTCAGACAAGTCACATTAGTTCAGACATGTGTTAGATATGTTGTGTATTGGCGCGTTCAAAGCCTGTAAAATAAGTATTATGGGGTGTGGGGGTATGTGGGGGGGTTACCATTTCACACTTCACCTCAGGCAGCATAAAGGCTTAGGGCACCTCTGGTTGTGGGGCATGACAACAATATGGCCACCCAATAACTCCTTAGGCTGCAGCTCTCAGGATCTCATAGCAGAATCCAGGTTAGGTAGAAATAGCAAAAAGGTTTTTATTCTGACTCCATAAACCTGTTAGACATGCGACGTTTCGACCCAAGCGGTCTTTGTCAAGCATACTGGCATGGTCTAAGCACACCCGCATATATACACACAAGTAATACCATCTTTAGCACCCGCCCTCATCTCATATTGCCTCTGCATTGGCCTATGGATCCTCAGTCAGGTGTATCCATCCAGGTAACTTCAATCATAGAAGTCGATGTAACAGGTGTGCCAGCCGCATGTCCACATAAGGAAACTGCCAAACATCCATATCCCGGCGCCGCGCGGCATCTTGCCCAACGGAGCATGCGCGGGAGTTGTACAATCTTGTGGGATTCCCATAGGGACATGATAGTCTAACAAACATGTCATAGAGATGATGTCTACATCTGCGCATGCACGGGAATGGCGCAGGTGCTAGGGCCCTCCTCTGATCGGGTCAATCTGCCTTATCACTGCGGAATCCATATGCCGAGTGTGTAGATACGCCAATACAGATGAGACTTCACACAAATACCGCACACATCAGTACAACGGGCCAATCCTTATATATGTGGATTGTAATGCCGAAACACTGGGTAGGTGGTAAAAGCTTAACAGCCGGCCACATATAGAAGATTATTGGAACCCAATGAAACTTATAACACAACTGTCTGAGCTTATGATCCAAGAAAACCTTATTCTATTGGCTCACCACAAAGTAGATGACCTTCCATGATGGCACAGAAGGTTTAAAAGAATGGTGACCAAGTCTGTAGTATAGCGGGTATCAAGGCTGGAATAGAAAACGCAACGAAGAATAATGGTGGCTTGTTAAATACTGCGAGCCACACAATAAGGTTATCTTGGATCATAAACGGAGACGGTTGTGTTATATGCTTATCAAGAAGGGCGGGTGCTAAAGATGGTATTACTTGTGTGTATATATGCGGGTGTGCTTAGACCATGCCAGTATGCTTGACAAAGACCGCTTGGGTCGAAACGTCGCATGTCTAACAGGTTTATGGAGTCAGAATAAAAACCTTTTTGCTATTTCTACCTAACCTGGAGATCCCGAGAGCCGCAGCCTAAGGAGTTATTGGGTGTACCATTTAAGACCGAGGGGAGCAGGCACCTCACTTGTATTCCTTCCCCACCTGAGTGGCTAGAATTGGTGTGCCCTGGCTATCACTATTTGACAACAATATGGCCACATCACAGCTCTCAATATCACTCGGGGTCACTGACTGCATGGCGATACATCCAGACAATCTTCAGAACCGCCATTACAATTTAGCTGGATTGCTGTTAGCTCTCAGGCGGCAGAACCTCACATCTCATTGCTGCCCTCTGCTGGTGGCCAGACAGAAGTGGGAGCAGTCTTAACATTCAAACTTACAGAATGACCCACATTTCCGAGAATGCAAGGGGCAGAGAACAGTGCACTATGCGGGCTCAGCTGGGCTGCTGTGCAGTAAAGGATTTCAGGGCCGTGCGCTCACCCAGAAGAGCCGGACATTGTGATATTCTCGTCCAGCTTCAATGATGTGGATTTTCAGCGATTGCTTCTTAAGGATATTCAATTCTGGAACTAAAGAAGGGCAAATAGTATAGTGGGAGGGACTAGACTGGTCTGTGTACACCCCTGCTTAGTCTAAAGAAGGGCAAATAGTATAGTGGGAGGGACTAGACTGGTCTGTGTACACCCCTGCTTAGTCTAAAGAAGGGCAAATAGTATAGCGGGAGGGACTAGACTAGTCTGTGTACACCCCTGCTTAGTCTAAAGAAGGGCAAATAGTATAGCGGGAGGGACTAGACTGGTCTGTGTACACCCCTGCTTAGTCTAAAGAAGGGCAAATAGTATAGTGGGAGGGACTAGACGGGTCTGTGTACACCCCTGGTTAGTCTACGAACAGGCAGACCAAGAGGAGCAAAGATCTGACATGGACACCATATTGTATTCTGCACACCCAAATACTGGGGGGGGAAAGGCGGGGGGGGGGGTGTTGCTGCCAGAGACTCCCATCCCAATGTGATATCCCCTGAAGTTCTCACCTCCCCCCATAATAAGTGCACCTCTGGGATATCCCATATCGGTGTACACGGTGGTGTATCCTCCTACTCATAGTGTTGCGGAACGAGTCCGGAGAGGACATAGTAGACGGTGAGCGAGTAGGTCAGGAGGGCGGCTATTGGGTTGCTTAAGCTCAGGTCCCGGCAGTTATAATACTCCTTCCAGGACACTAGAGGGCAAAACGGTGTGGTCAGTCAGCTTTCTCTTGATTGGTCGGTGGAGGACATTGGTGGAAGATCTGCTCTACGGTCTATATTACGACAACGCTATTTGGTACTTCACCATTTCTAGGATTACTTCTTACTTCCTTGGTGGTTCTTGGGAGCTGAGGGGGCTCACAGTACATTATACACGGATCGGGGGCCACTTACAAAGTCACCTACACAGTGAGCTCTTCAACCTTCCTTTAGGCTGCTGCCTCGGGAGAAGGTCTCTGTCTGTCAGCAGCGGCTCTCCTCTGCCTTCTGGAATATACAAGTGTTGGTTAGTTACAGCACCCCCGCTGGTCAGTGTGTGGTAAGACGGGTCATGATGTACATACCCTCCAGGGTCCAAGTCCAGCTCTTCCGCTGCAGGCTGTTGGTGTGGTAGTGGATGCTCTCCACCATCCAGAACCCACCTGACAGATCCCGACTCCTCAGAAAGATCTCCTTGTTGAATAAACGACTCGTCACCTCTGAGGAGGAAATAAGATGAGACAATTAGCAGGACAACGGCAGGAGGAGGACGATGGGGGGGATAGAAGGGGGACGATATGGGGGGACGACGGAGGGTAGAGGGAACGCTATGGGAGGGATAGAAGGGGGACGCTATGGGAGGGATAGAAGGGGGACGATATGGGAGGGATAGAGGGGGGACGACGAGGGGAGGGGGGTAGAGGGGGGACGATATGGGGGGGATAGAAGGGGGGCGATATAGGGGGGATAGAAGGAAGACGATATGGGGGTTGATAGAAGGGAGACGATATGGGGGATAGAAGGGAGATTATATGGTGGGATAGAAGGGGGATGACAGGGGGGATACAAGTGGGACGATATGGGGGGATAGAAGGGGGACGATATGGGGGGATAAAAGGGGGTTTATAGGCGGTGGATAGAAGGGGGACGATGGGGGTGGGTACAAGGGGGACAATGGAGGGGGGATAGAAGGGGGATGATGGGGGGGTAATAGAAGGGTGACGATGGCTGGAGCATGATGGCAGTGGGATAAGGGTAAGAGGACAGTGGAAGTAAAGCGATGGCAGGGGAAAATGGTCGGAGGACTGGAGGGTTATGATGGCAGGGATGGGTGATGGTAGAGTTGGAAGGGACCTCCAGGGCCATCGAGTCAAACCCCCTGCTCAACGCAGGATTCACTAAATCATCCCAGACAGATGTCTGTCTGGCCCCTGAAGACTTCCATTGAAGGAGAACTCTCCACCTCCTGTGGCAACCTGTTCCAGTCATTGATCCCCCTCACTGTCTAATATCTAATCTGTGTCTCCTCCCTTTCAGTTTCATCCCATTGCTTCTAGTCTTTTCTTGTACAGATGAGAATAGGGCTGATCCCTCTGCACTGTGACAGCCCTTCAGATATTTGTAGACAGCTATTAAGTCTCCTCTCAGCCTTCTCTTCTGCTAAATATTCCCAGATCCTTCACCTGTTCCTCATAGGACATGATTTGCAGACCGCTCACCATCTTGGTAACTCTTCTCTGAACTTGCTTCAGTTTGTCTATGTCTTTTTTAAAGTGGGGTGCCCAGAACTGGACCCAGTATTCCAGATGAGGTCTGACTAAGGAAGAGTAGAGGGGGATGATGACCTCACATGATCTAGACTCTATGCTTCTCTTAATACATACCAGAATTCTGTTTGCCTTTTTGGCTGCTGCATCACATTGTTGATTCATGTTCAGTCTATGATCTATTAGTATACCCAAGTCTTTTTCACATGTGCTGCTGCTTAGCCCGATTCCTCCCATTCTGTATGTGCTTTCTTCATTTTTCTTGCCCAGATGTAGGACTCTGCATTTCTCCTTGTTAAATACCATTCTGTTAGTCGCCGACCACTGTGCAAGCTTTTCTAGATCTTTTTGAATACTCTTACTCTCTTTCCTAGTGTTAGCTATTCACCCTAGCTTTGTGTCATCAGCACATTTGATCAGTTTCCCACAATTCCCTCCTCCAGATCATTTATAAAAATGTTGGCCAACACTGGGCCTAGGACAGAGCCTTGTGGTTCCCATTTGATACATTCTTCCACTTGGATGTGCAGCCATTTATGACCACTCTTTGAGTACAATCACTCAGCTAATTGTGGATCCACCTAACAGTTGCCTTGTTAATCCCAGATTTGGTCATTTTTTCGATAAGTATGGAGTATGGTATGAGATACTTTGTCAAATGCTTTACTAAGGTCAAGATATACTATATCCATCGCATTTCCCTGATCAATTCAGTCGGTGATTCTGTCATAGAAGGAAATTAAATTAGTCTGGCATGACTTGTTTGTTACAAACCCATGCTGGCTCTGGTTAATTACTCCATTCTCATCCAAGTACTGGCATACATGCTGTTTAATAATTTGTACAAAGATCTTTCCCGGTATAGAAGTCAGGCTCACAGGCCTGTAGTTTCCTGGATCCACCTTTTCCCCTTTTTTGAAGATAGGGACAACATTTGCCGTTCTCCAATCTTCTGGGACTTCTCCTGTTCTCCAGGAATTCTCACAGATTATGGTGAGTGGTTCAGCAATTACCTCCACTGCTTCCTTTAGTATCCTAGGATGTAATTCATCTGGACCTTGAGACTTGGATTCATGTACGTTAGCTAAGTGTTCCCTCACCATCTCTCTGCTTACAGATAGCCTGCATTCTCTTATTCCCCCAATAGCACAGGGACGATCAGTTGATGGGAGAAGTAAGAGATAGTGGTGGCGGATGATGGAAGGACGATGATAAAGGGGGATGGGAGGGTTATAATGGCAGGAAGAGGATGGTGAGGGGGATGATGGCAGGGATGGACGATGGTAGAGGAGGATAATGGGAGAAATCCGAGGTAGTGTCAGAGGATGGTAGTAAGGGGGGATGATGGTAGGAGGACGGAAGGGTTATAATGGCAAGAAGAGGATGGTGAGGGGGATGATGGTGGGGGATAAGGATGGTACTGAGGAGGTGCAGAGTCTGGTCATCTCCAGCCTGTAGCAAGACTACAATTTTTATGATGATTGTCAGGCCCATGCTGGTTAGCCACAAGAGGCGCCATGTTGGAGAGTAACAGAGTTTTCGGAGGCACTCACCCTCCATAAAGCAGAAGGGAAGGTGGTCGGCCAGCGGCTCCTCGTACAGCATGAGCTGCTTCAACCGCTGACACCAGAACCTGTGGCTGATATCTGAGGGGCATTTCTTCCAGTCCCGCACCTTACAGCGCTCCGAATAGTAGAGAACCATGTCACACACAACGCTGCCAACAGAGGGTGCCAGTTACCAACAAGATGGCTATCTACCTGAGGAAGGGGTCCAGACTACAGGCACCTCCGTTATAATAGCTGCAGCACCCTTGGCCTGCGAGGAGTTAATGTCCCATGTAGGACAGGCTGCTCCAAGGGTGTATAATTAGGGGGGCCGGGACGCATGCCAGACCCCTCTTCCTCCTCATCTAGATGAGTGAATGTCTTGCAGATGTCTCTAGTATGTAATCATGTGGCCTCCCGGGGCCTGCGGGACGTGTGTAATGCACCCAAAATATATGACCCTACGACCGTGTGTGTATATATGTACACATAGACATACATATACACAAAGTATACACGCATACACACATATATATATACTGTGGGAGAGCCAGCTCAGGTAGAGCGCGGGGTGTGAACAGCAGTCAGAGACCAAGACAGGCATTTATACTCCATACAGGCTTGGCCTGTGTTTATTAAAAAGCACAAAGCAAACAAAACACAGCCTTAGGCCCCCCGCACACAGGCGGAAATTCCGCGGTGGGATTTCCCGCAGAATTTCCGCCTGTGGAAGCTGCCATAGGATTGCATTAGAAAATGCAATCCTAGGCAGACGGCCGCAGAAAACAAACCACGGCATGCTCGAGCCCCGCACAGAAATATCACTCCTTGGACGCCGGCTCCGGACTGCGCCGGCTGCCCGGCAACGGCACCTCAAAGAGTCGGGGCCGCGGGAGCAGGTGAGTGCCGCGCTGGTCTCTGCAGACGCTCGGGTCGGGTCCCGCTGCAAGAATAGTTGCAGCCGGATCCGGCCCGGCCGTCTGCAGGCGGCCTTAGCTTCAGGCATAAACCAAAAATCCTGCTTCTCCAGCACTTACTATACAGAGTTCCTCCCTGTCTATATGTACGGCTTGCTGCAGCCCCACGAAAAAAACGCACAATAGCAAAGTTGAGTATTTCCCTGGGTCGGCCTTCCCCTGTCTGCAACTTTACAGACTTTTAGGGACTGGGTAATTACCCAGCCTCTACACCTGAGGAGCTTGCCTCCCCATAGTAAGACCTGGAGAGGACGGGGTGGAATGGACAGCCCCACTACCAAGCCTGCCATCCATTCCAAAAAAAACCAGGCCCAACACAGCATGCATGCATGCACACACATATACACAAATACAGTATACACGCACGCACACACACATATATATAGTATACACACCTGCACACACATATTTGCCCCAGGGGGCACATTTCTATCACAGAGCACTCCGGATATCTAGATTATTACAAGGCAAAGCTGAATAGGCTATAATAGGATTTGGCCTCTAAGAGGTGCCATGCCATTATCATATATGGAGGATATTTTCAGGTCATCATATAGAAATGCAATTAATCCGGCCACTAGGGGGCACTATATGCTTCCATTCATTTTGACCCGCTTCTATGCATCGGTTATCACAAAGCAGGGCATTTTTATACTGAACGCCCCTCCCCCACTGTAACGTTGTCATTTTGTACCATGCCATCTTTCCCCCGTGACCCTCCGGTCTCTGGTCCTCGCCTTACTAAGGAGTTAGCGTGGCCTCGAATGTCCATTTCTTGCACACGTGGCAGCAGCACACTGTCTGGGTGGAAAAGATGAAGTTGGCGCTCAGTGCCTAGTCTCTCATCGGCGTCTTGTGCACTCCGACCCCCAAGGAGGAAAGGATCTTCCCAAGGAACCTGCAAGAAGCGGAGCGATGAGGAGCAGCATCAGAGCGGTCCCCGCACCCCTACCTACAAGTTAGCGGAGGTTACATATGACACAGGCCAGCCCCCGACTACCTGTACCCAGACGCTTCTCCGATGGCCACTGTCTTGGGACGCCACGCTTGCCCGTTGTCCATGGGTAGTGCCATGCAGTGGCACAGCAGGTGGTATGCTCTCAGTATGCACATGTACTCCACCTTGTTATTGTTGCACTTGGTGTGCATCAGAAAGTCAATGCCGATCACGGCGCCCGCCTCTTCGGCCACCATCAGCAGGTGCTGGATATGGCGCACGTCATCTGAGGGCACTAAATTCAATCACAAACGGAGAGCTGATAGGTCAGTCTGTAGCAACGCGTGGCGCCATTTTTGCAGTATTATATCTCTGGTGCCAATGTCGCCATCAGTCTTTTCTTCCCGGTTGATGAGGTTGATGTACTTCATCAGGTCTTGGAAGTGCAGGGCATTGTCCATATTGAAGCTGTCCGTGCAGCACGGCGCATCGTTCTACAAGACGTGGAGGAACCAGCAGGTGGCGTCCTGCAGCTGAGCTCTGATCTCCATCTCCTGCTGGGGGGGGGGGGGGGGGGCTCGCCAGGCGGTCCAGTATGCTGGCATATTCCATCATGTATCGCCGATACCAGCTGAACAGAAGCTCAGAATATTCTAGCAGGGGTCACGGTAGCCAGAGACAAACTCCATCGCTGGCCCAGAAAAGAGATCAGAGGGTTCTGTAAAGGCCCAGATACATTACTCGTGGCCCGACAACCCTGACCGCCAACATGTCTAACCCATGGCTGTCCATCTCAAAGTGCATGTACAGTCTGTGGCATTAAACCAGGACATGACCCAATGGGCATCGAGAACTGGGGCACCAACCTATAGACACCAGGGACTGGGACATAGACCAATGGACACCAGGGACCTGGGCATTAATCATTGGACACCAAGACCTGGGGCACTAACAAATGACCACCATTGACTGAGACACTAATCTATAGACACCAAGGATTAATACACTAACCAATGGATATTGGAGATTAGGACACTAACCTACAGACACCAGGGACTGGAACACTGACCAATGGACACTGTGGACTGAGACAAAAACCAATGGACACCGAGAACTGAGACACTAACCTAAAGACACCAGGGACTGGAACACTGACCAATGGACACTGGGGACTTGGGGACTGCCCACTGGACAACAAGGATTAAGACACTAACCTACAGACACCAGGGACTGGAACACTGACCAATAGACACCAAGGACTGGAACACTGACCAATGGATATTGGAGATTAGGACACTAACCTACAGACACCAGGGACTGGAACACTGACCAATGGACACCAAGGACTGGAACACTGACCAATGGATATTGGAGATTAGGACACTAACCTACAGACACCAGGGACTGGAACACTAACCAATGGGCACCAAGGACTGGAACACTGACCAATGGGCACCAAGGACTGGAATACTGACCAATGGATATTGGAGATTAGGACACTAACCTACAGACACCAGGGACTGGAACACTGACCAATGGGCACCAAGGACTGAAACACTTACCAATGGGCACCAAGGACTGGAACACTGACCAATGGATATTGGAGATTAGGACACTAACCTACAGACACCAGGGACTGGAACACTAACCAATGGGCACCAAGGACTGGAACACTGACCAATGGATATTGGAGATTAGGACACTAACCTACAGACACCAGGTTCTGGAACACTAACCAATGGGCACCAAGTACTGGAACACTGACCAATGGACACCAAGGACTGGAACACTGACCAATGGATATTGGAGATTAGGACACTAACCTACAGACACCAGGGACTGGAACACTAAGCAATGAATACCAAGGACTGGAACATTGACCAATGAATACCAAGGACTGGAACACTGACCAATGGATATTGGAGATTAGGACACTAACCTACAGACACCAGGGACTGGAACACTGACCAATGGACACTGTGGACTGAGACAAAAACCAATGGACACCGAGAACTGAGACACTAACCTAAAGACACCAGGGACTGGAACACTGACCAATGGACACTGGGGACTTGGGGACTGCCCACTGGACAACAAGGATTAAGACACTAACCTACAGACACCAGGGACTGGAACACTGACCAATAGACACCAAGGACTGGAACACTGACCAATGGATATTGGAGATTAGGACACTAACCTACAGACACCAGGGACTGGAACACTGACCAATGGACACCAAGGACTGGAACACTGACCAATGGATATTGGAGATTAGGACACTAACCTACAGACACCAGGGACTGGAACACTAACCAATGGGCACCAAGGACTGGAACACTGACCAATGGGCACCAAGGACTGGAATACTGACCAATGGATATTGGAGATTAGGACACTAACCTACAGACACCAGGGACTGGAACACTGACCAATGGGCACCAAGGACTGAAACACTTACCAATGGGCACCAAGGACTGGAACACTGACCAATGGATATTGGAGATTAGGACACTAACCTACAGACACCAGGGACTGGAACACTAACCAATGGGCACCAAGGACTGGAACACTGACCAATGGATATTGGAGATTAGGACACTAACCTACAGACACCAGGTTCTGGAACACTAACCAATGGGCACCAAGTACTGGAACACTGACCAATGGACACCAAGGACTGGAACACTGACCAATGGATATTGGAGATTAGGACACTAACCTACAGACACCAGGGACTGGAACACTAACCAATGAATACCAAGGACTGGAACATTGACCAATGAATACCAAGGACTGGAACACTGACCAATGGATATTGGAAATTAGGACACTAACCTACAGACACCAGGGACTGGACCACTGACCAATGGGCAGAAAGGACTGGAACACTGACCAATGGGCACCAAGGACTGGAACACTGACCAATGGGCACCAAGGACTGGAACACTGACCAATGGACACCAAGGACAGAGATGCTAACCAAATGTAAAAATTTGCGTCAGCAGCACCAATATGGACCCCGGTCTGGGTCGGGCTAATAGATGCAACAGCCAAAGTACTCCGGAGACCGAATCTGACTCTTGAAAAATGTCTATAAATATGAAAAAAGACTCCGTCAGCATGCAGGGTGCACGGCCATTGGAAACGTATGCCCCATCACATACGGAATGGCGACCTTTTGCCCATATTGGCGTTTCTCAAGCTTGAGACCAAGAAGAAGAGGCCGGGCACCCCGTGTCACCACACAGACGGGGCACATTAATACTGCCTGAAAGAAAAACTGTCCTTGTTGCCCATCGCAGCCAATCACAGCGCAGCTTTTACTTCACCCCAGCAGAGTACAACATGAGAGCTGCGCTGTGATTGGTCAATATGGAAACAAAGACTGTTTTTCTTTTAGGCAGTGTCATAAATCTTCCCCAGAGTCTTCAACGACGCAGAAGTACAGTGCAGCTTGCGGCAGCGCGAGCTGCCCGTCTCTGCATGCTTGCAGGGCTTGGGACGTGGCACCACCGTGGCAGTACATCTGATGCGTCCAGGATATAATGTACCCGTGGTGGACATCCGTCACTACTTACTCGTATCGCTGCGGCTCTCCTCGTCGTGTCACTGACTGTTACGGTTTGGCCGTTGGTCACCGTGCAGGCGGATATAAGTGAGGCTGCCATATTATAATATATATATTATATCACTGCCACCTCTATAATAAATGTACATACTATACACCGTGCCAGCTGCAGAGCAATACAGACGTGCACTGGCCAGTATGTGGGGGTACCTGGGGTAGGTAGGGGGCAGGATCAGTGTATACGGCAGTATGTGGGGGTATCTAGGGAAGATAGGGGGTAGGGTCAGTGTATATGGGGGTACCTGGGGTAGGTAGGAGGCAGGATCAGTGTATACGGCAGTATGTGGGAGTATCTAGGGAAGATAGGGGGTAGGATCAGTGTTTGGGGCAGTATGTGGGGGTACCTGGGGTAGGTAGGAGGCAGGATCAGTGTATACGGCAGTATGTGGGGGTACCTGGGGTAAGTAGGGGGCAGGATCAGTGTATACGGCAGTATGTGGGGGTATCTAGGGAAGATAGGAGGTAGGATCAGTGTATACGGCAGTATGTGGGGGTATCTAGGGAAGATAGGAGGTAGGATCAGTGTTTGGGACAGTATGTGGGGGTACCTGGGGTAGGTAGGAGACATGATCAGTGTATACGGCAGTATGTGGGGGTATCTAGGGAAGATAGGGGGTATCTAGGGAAGATAGGGGGTAGGATCAGTGTTTGGGACAGCATGTGGAGGTACCTGGGGAAGATAGGAGGTAGGATCAGAGTATACGGCAGTATGTGGGGGTACTGGGGGTAGGTAGGAGGCAGGATCAGTGCATACAGAAGTATGTGGGGGGTATCTGGGGTAGGTAGGAGGTAGGATTAGTGTTTGGGGGAGTACGTGGGGTACCTAGGGTAGGTGGGATTAGTGTATACAGCAGTATGTGGGGGTGTCTGGGGTAAGTAGGGAGCAGGATGAGTGTATACAGTAGTATGCGGGGTAGGTAGGATCAGTGTATATGGCAGCATGTAGGGGTATCTGGGGTAGGTAGGAAGTAGCATCAGTGTATACAGCAGTATATGGGAGTATCTGGGGTAAGTAGGATTAGTGTTTGGGGCTGTATGTGGGGGTACCTGGGGTAGGTAGGTGGTAGGATCAGTGTATACGGCAGTATGTGGGGGAACCTGGGATAAGTAGGAGGTAGGATCAGTGTTAAGGGCAGTATGTGGGAGTACCTGGGGTAGGTAGGCGGTAGGATCACTGAATAGGGGAGTATGGGGGGTATCTGGGGTAGGTAGGAGGTACGATCAGTGTTTGAGGCAGTATGTGGGGGTACCTGGGGGTAGGAGGTAGGATCAGTGTTTGGGGCAGTATGTGGGGGTACCTGGGGTAGGTAGGAGGCAGGATCAGTGTATATGGCAGTATGTGGGGGTACCTGGGGTAGGTAGGATCAGTGTTTGGGGCAGTATGCGGGGGTACCTGGGGTAGGTAGGAGGTAGGATCAGTGCATACGGCAGTATGCGGGGGTACCTGGGGTAGGTAGGAGGCAGGATCAGTGCATACAGCAGTATGTGGGGGTACCTGTGGTAGGTAGGTGGTCGGATCAATGCATACAGCAGTATGTGCGGGTATCTGGGGTAGGTAGGTGGTCGGATCAGTGCATACGGCAGTATGTGGGGGTACCAGGGGTAGGTAGGAGGCAAGATCAGTCTTTGGGGCAGTATTTGGACATACCTGGGGTAGGAGTGTTTGGTCGTACCTGGTATAGGTTGGAGGTAGGATCAGTGTTTGGGGCAGTATGCGGGGGTACCTGGGGTAGGTTGGAGGTAGGATCAGTGTTTGGGGCAATATGCGGGGGTATTTGGGGATAAATCATTCTCTCTCATAGACTTGACATCTCATTTTCTCAGGTAACTTTATTTTTTGCAGTGATGTTGGTGCCCGTCTGTCCTATTGGTCTCAGCTGCCCGCTGCACCATGCCCAAGGCCTGCCACAGGCAGTCCTTCTGATACCCCTGCAGGGGTAGGTGGGTGATGAAGTCCCTGGTCTTGGCCACCCTCTCCTGGATACTGGTGTAGCGGAGTAGCTGGTGCAGAAATTCCTCACAGGTTTGTGCCGCCTTCCCGATGCCCGCATCATCAGAGGCGATGGTGGGGATGGCGCGGTATCGATTGTCCTCCTCTGGGTCGTAACTGGACATGATATAAAGGCAGTCGCGGGTCGAGGAGATGCGGCGGGCAAACACAGGAACCTACCAGGAGACACGTTACATGTTACATACATGATGGAAAATGAGGACAGACAACAGAGTGATAACTGACTCCAGATGATGTAGTAGATATGACGCTGCCCTCTCCCCCCGTATGCCCTCTCCCTGAGCGCCATCTCACGTCTTCTCTTCCGCTCTCTTCTCACCCTGCCTAATTCCATCCTTCTCTCTCACTTCCTCGACTCTCCTACATGCTTAGAGTTCACTGAAATCTTATCAACCAAATCCAGGGGTTGATTTGGCCTTCAATCAACCCGTTTGCCCTCTGACCCGCCTCTGTCACCCATCTGCTCCCCTCCCTCTTGATGTTCAGGGCTCTCTGCCCCTCCACCTGGCGCTCTCTGCCCCTCCACTGCCGCTCTCTGCCTCCCCACCTGCCGCTCTGTGTTCCTCCCTCCCACACACTCTCTGTCTCTCCTCCTGCCGCTCTCTGTCCCTCCACCTGGCGCCCTCTGTCCCTTCACCTTACGCGCTCTGTCCCTTCACTTCACGCTCTCTCCGCTCTCTGTCCCTCCACCTGGCGCCCTCTGTCCCTTCACCTTAGGCGCTCTGTCCATCCACCTGCCACGCTCTCTCCGCTCTATGCCCCTCCACCTGGCGCTCTCTGCCCCTCCACCTGACTCTCTGTGTTCCTCCCGCCCATGCTCTATCTGTCCATCCACCTGGTGCTCTCTGTCCATCCACTTGGCGCTCTGTGTTCCTCCCTCCCATACACTCTCTGCCCCTCCACCTGGCACTCTCTGTCCCTCCACCTGGCTCTGTGTGTTCCTCCCGCCCATGCTCTATCTATCCCTCCACCTGGCGCTCTCTGTCCATCCACCTGGTGCTCTCTGTCTATCCACCTGGTGCTCTCTCTGTCCATCCACTTGGCACTCTCTGTTCCTCCCTTCCACACGCTCTCTGACCATCTACCTGGCTCTCTGTGTTCCTCCCGCCCATGCTCTATCTGTCCCTCCACCTGGCGCTCTCAGTCCATCCACCTGGTGCTCTCTGTGTTCCTCCCGCCCATGCTCTATCTGTCCCTCCACCTGGCGCTCTCAGTCCATCCACCTGGTGCTCTCTGTGTTCCTCCCGCCCATGCTCTATCTGTCCCTCCACCTGGTGCTCTCTGTCCATCCAGCTGGTGCTCTCTGTCCATCCCTCCCACATGCTCTCTGCCCCTCCACCTGGCGCTCTCTGCCCCTCCACCTGGCGCTCTCTGCCCCTCCACCTGGCGCTCTCTGCCCCTCCACCTGGCGCTCTCTGCTCCTCCACCTGGCGCTCTCTGCTCCTCCACCTGGCGCTCTCTGCTCCTCCACCTGGCGGTCTGTGTTTCTCCCGCCCATGCTCTATCTGCCCCTCCACATGGTGCTCTCTATCCATCCACTTGGCACTCTCTATCCCTCCCTCCCACACACTCTCTGCCCCTCCACTAGGCCCTCTGTGTTCCTCCCTCCACCTGCTGCACTCTGTCTCTCAACCTAGTGCTCTGTTACTTGCACGTGCTTTCTGTCCCCCCCACCTGCAGTTCTCTACACCTCCACCCGGCGCTCTCTGTCCCTCCACCTGCCGCTCTGTGTTCCTCCCCCCCACATGCTCTCTGTCCCTTAACCTGCAGCTCTCTGTCCCTCCACCTGACGCTCTGTGTTCCTCCCCCCACATGCTCTCTGTCCCTCAACCTGCAGCTCTCTGTCCCTTTATCTACCACTCTCTGTCCCTTCACCTGCCGCTCTCTGTCCCTTCACCTGCCGCTCTGTGTTCCTCCTTCCCACATGCTCTCTCTTCCTCCACATGCCGCTCTCTGCCCCTCCACCTGCCGCTCTCTGTCCCTCTACCTGCCGCTCTGTTCCTCCCTCTCACACGCTCTCTGTCTCTCCACCTGCTGCGCTCTGTACCTCCACCTAATGCTCTGTTACTTGCACGTGCTTTCCGTCCCTCCACCTGTGGTTCTCTACACCTCCACCCGGCGCGCTCTGTCCCTCCACCCAGCACTCTCTGTTCCTCCCAACGCTCTCTGCCCCTCCACCTGCTGCTCTGTGTTCCTCCCTCCCACACGCTCTCTGTCTCTCCACCTGCCACTCTCTGTCCCTCTACCTGCCGCTCTCTGTCCCTCTACCTGCCGCTCTGTGTTCCTTCCTCCCACACGCTCTCTGCCCCTCCACCTGGCGCTCTCTGCCCCTTCACCTGCCGCTCTGTGTTCCTCCATCTCACACGCTCTCTGCCCCTCTACATGCCGCTCTGTGTTCCTCCCTCCCACACGCTCTCTGCCCCTACACCTGACTCTCTCTGCTCCTCCTCCTGGCTCTCTGCGTTTCTCCCGCCCCTGCTCTATCTGTCCATCCACCTGGTGCACTCTGTGCATCCACTTGGCGCTCTCTGTCCCTCCCTCCCACACGCTCTCTACCCCTCCACCTGGCTCTCTGTGTTCCCCCCGCCTATGCTCTATCTGTCCCTCCACCTCGTGCTCTCTGTCCATTCACTTGGCACTCTCTGTCCCTCCCTCCCACACGCTCTCTGCTCCTCCACCTGGCTCTCTGTGTTCCTCCCACCCATGCTCTATCTGTCCCTCCACCTGGCGCTGTCTGTCCATCTACCTGGTGCTCTCTGTCCATTCACTTGGTGCTCTCTGTCCCTTCCTCCCACATGCTCTCTGTCCCTCCACCTGCAGCTCTCTGTCCCTCTACCTGCCGCTTTGTCCCTACACTTGCCGCTCTCTGTCCCTACACTTGCCGCTCTCTGTCCCTACACTTGCCGCTCTCTGTCCCTTCACCTGCCGCTCTCTCTGTCCCTTCACCTGCCGCTCTCTCTGTCCCTTCACCTGCCGCTCTCTGTCCCTTCACCTGCCGCTCTCTGTCCCTTCACCTGCCGCTCTGTATTCCTTCCTCCCACATGCTCTCTGTCCCTCCACATGCTGCTTTCTGTCCCTCCACCTGCTGCTCTGTGTTCCTCCCTCCCACACGCTCTCTGTCCCTCCACCTGCCACTCTCTGCCCCTCCACCTGCCACTCTGTGTTCCTCCCTCCCATCGACTCTCTGTCTCTCCTCCTGCCGCTCTCTGTCCCTCCACCTGCTGCTCTGTGTTCCTACCTCCCACATGCTCTTTGTCTCTCCACCTGCCGCTCTGTTCCTCCCTCCCACACGCTCTCTGTCCCTTCACCTGCCGCTCTGTGTTCCTCTGTCCCACTCACTCTATGTCCCTGTACCTGGTACTCTCTGCCCCTCCACCTGCCGCTCTCTGTCCCTCTACCTACCGCTCTGTTCCTCCCTCCCACACGCTCTCTGTCCCTTCACCTGCCGCTCTCTGTCCCTTCACCTGCCGCTCTGTGTTCCTCTGTCCCACTCACTCTATGTCCCTTTACCTGGTGCTCTCTGTCCCTCCACCTACCGCTCTGTTCCTCCCTCCGGCGCTCTGTGTTCCTCCGTCCCACATGCCCTATGTCCCTGTACCTGGTGCTCTCTGTCTCTCCACCTGTTGCTCTCTGCCCCTCCACCTTCCACTCTCTATCTCTCCACCTGCAGCTCTGTGTTCCTCCCTCCCACACGCTCTGTCCCTCCGTCTGGCGCTCTCTGTCCCTCCACCTGGCGCTCTCTGCCCATCTACTTTCCGCTCTCTGTCTCTCCACCTGCGGCTCTTTATCTCTCCCCCTACCGCTCTCTGTCCCTCCTCCTGGCGCTCTGTGTTCCTCCGTCCCACACGCTCTGTCCCTCCATCTGGGACTCTCTGTCCCTCCACCTGGCGCTCTCTGTCCATCTGCTTGCCGCTCTCTGTCTCTCCACCTTCGACTCTTCGTCTCTCTACCTGCGTCTCTCTGTCCCTCTACCTGGCGCTCTCTGCCCCTCCACCTGGCGCTCTCTGCCCATCTACTTTCCTCTCTCTGTCTCTCCACCTGCGGCTCTTTATCTCTCCCCCTGCCGCTCTCTGTCCCTCCTCCTGGCGCTCTGTGTTCCTCCGTCCCACACGCTCTGTCCCTCCATCTGGGACTCTCTGTCCCTCCACCTGGCGCTCTCTGTCCATCTGCTTGCTGCTCTCTGTCTCTTCACCTTCGACTCTTCGTCTCTCTACCTGCGTCTCTCTGTCCCTCTACCTGGCGCTCTCTGCCCCTCCACCTGGCGCTATCTGCCCATCTACTTTCCTCTCTCTGTCTCTCCACCTGCGGCTCTTTATCTCTCCCCCTGCCGCTCTCTGTCCCTCCTCCTGGCGCTCTGTGTTCCTCCGTCCCACACGCTCTGTCCCTCCATCTGGCACTCTCTGTCCCTCCACCTGGCGCTCTCTGTCCCTCCACCTTCGACTCTTTGTCTCTCCACCTGCGTCTCTCTGTCCCTCTAGCTAGCGCTCTCTGCCCCGCCACTTGCCATTCTCTGTCTCTCCACCTGCGGCTCTGTGCTCCTCCCTCCCACACACTCTGTCCCTGCATCTGGCACTCTCTGTCCATCTACTTGCCGCTCTTCGTCTCTCCACCTGTGTCTCTCTGTCCCTCTACCTGTCGCTCTCTGTTTGGTCCATTTTCCATCACTCACAAGAAAAAAGACAATTCATTACTGATAATCCGAACCTTCTCACCTTCAAAAGCAGCTTTACAAAAGAGGGGCTTCCTTTAGGCCATCCGGGTAGGCGCCCCCGAGCCCCGCACCCACAGCCGTGGATTTCCATCACTGAATCCCTGGAGGGCACGAGGACTAATGTGTGGTTAAGGCCACAAAATATATCAGTTGGGTTCCTTAAGTATGGAATCTACAGAGGAAAAAGGCTGGAGTGAGAAATGGAGGCCAGAGGCTGGGCGGAGGGCAGAGGGGTGACAGAGGCTGGGCGGAGGGCAGAGGGGTGACAGAGGCTGGGCGGAGGGCAGAGGGGTGACAGAGGCTGGGCGGAGGGCAGAGGGGTGACAGAGGCTGGGCGGAGGGCAGAGGGGTGACAGAGGCTGAGCGGAGGGCAGAGGGGTGACAGAGGCTGGGCGGATGGCAGAGTGGTAACAGAGGCTGGGCGGAGGGAAAACCGGTGACATGCTGGGTGAGGGCAGAGGGGTGACAGAGGCTGGACGACGGCAGAGGGGTGACAGAGGCTGGACGACGGCAGAGGGGTGACAGAGGCTGGACGACGGCAGAGGGGTGACAGAGGCTGGATGACGGCAGAGGGGTGACAGAGGCTGGGCGGAGGGCAGAGGGGTGACAGAGGCTGGGCGGAGGGCAGAGGCGTGACAGAGGCTGGGCGGAGGGCAGAGGCGTGACAGAGGCTGGGCGGAGGGCAGAGGCGTGACAGAGGCTGGGCGGATGGCAGACGGGTGACAGAGGCTGGACAACGGCAGAGGGGTAATATGCCGGGGAAGGGCAGAGAGGTGACAGAAGCTGGGTGGACAGACAGGGAGGAGTTGGGGGGCAGATGGATGACAGAGGAGAGGTGGGGGGCAGACAAGTGACAGGGGGGAGTTGGGGGGTAGACAGGTGACAGAGGAGTGGTGGGGGGCAGATGGGTGACAGGGCAGAGTTGGGGGTCCCACAGATGTCAGAAGAGAGGTGGGGGGCAGACGGGTAACAGAGGAGAGGTGGATGGGGACAGACAGGTGACAGGAGTTGGGGGGTAGACGGGTGACGGGAGAAGTGGGGGGGCAGACGGTTGACAGGGGAGAGGTGGGGGGCAGACGGGTGACAGGGGAGAGGTGGGGGGGGGCAGACGGGTGCCAGGGGAGAGGTGGGGGGGGGGCAGACGGGTGACGGGGGAGAGGTGGGGGGGTAGACGGGTGACAGGGGAGAGGTGGGGGGGGTAGACGGGTGACAGGGGAGAGGTGGGGGGGGGGCAGACGGGTGCCAGGGGAGAGGTGGGGGGGGGCAGACGGGTGACAGGGGAGAGGTGGGTGGGACGACGGGTGACAGGGGAGAGGTGGGTGGGACGACGGGTGACAGAGGAGAGGAGGGGGTGCAGAAGGGTGACAGGGGGAAGTTGGGGGGCAAATGAGGTGACAGGGGAGGGGCAGATGGGTGACAGAGGAGAGGTGGGGGGGCAGACGTGTGACAGGGAGGAGTTGGGGGGTAGATGGGTGACAGTGGAGAGGTGGGGGGCAGATGGGTGACAGGGTAGAGTTGGGGGTCCCACAGATGTCAGAAGAGAGGTGGGGGGCAGAAGGGTAACACAGGAGAGGTGGTGGGGCAGATCGGTGACAGAGGAGAGGTGGCGGGGCAGACAGGTGACAGGGGGGAGTTGGGGGTCCCACAGATGACAGAGGAGAGGTGGGCGGCAGACAGGTGATAGGGAAGGGAACAGGGGTAGAAAGGAGACAAGTAGAATGGAGAAGAGTGAGCGAAATAGAGGCCAGATGGGGAAACGGGTGCCCTATGGCGGATGGGGAGGGAAATAAGAAGAGAAGAGGTGGATGAGGGAGGAGAGGCGCAGACACATTTCATCACCTGGCAGGGGTCGCCTCGGTCAATCTTGTCCCCGGTGCCCAGTTGTCCAAAACGGTTGTTTCCTTGCATGAATATTCTGCCGAATTCGTCTACCAATGCCAGGTGATTGCGCCCAAGAGAGCAGAGCACCACCTGCAGGAAGAGCGCAAAGCATTGATCTCCCGCCATCACACATCAGTCCATCATCCTGCGGCACCATGACAGTCCCAATCTATGCCCAGGAGAGCCTCAATGGGTGGCAGGAGGAGCGCAGCATCCAGGGCACCCACAATGCAACACAACTGCATCGGACCACGGAGGCCATAAGTGTTGTATTATATGGCCACTGTGGAGGGTGAACAGACGCTCCGATTTAGGCGGGACTGTCCCTGTGTCCCGCTTTCCCCAGGATCCTAGGTGGGACAGGCAGTTGTCCCGCTTTCGGGATGTCTGGTCACCATTAAAGTGATTACCAGCTGGGGTGCTGTAGCTCCTCGGCTGGTAATCATTCTGCGGCAACGCTGGCGGATAGACACCCTGACGGCAGTGTGTGCATCCGGGATCTTCGGCCCCTTTTCACCTGATGTATCCTCTTTGGTTCTGCAAGAGAAGAGGAGAATGGAGGAGGCGCTGCTGTGGGCGCACACACTTCCACCCGCAGCAGCGCTGAGAAGAGGAGCAGCGACGCTCTAAAATAACCAGAAAGAGGGTAAGTATATGGGTTTCAAGGGGGTCACTATTACTACTGGGGCAGATATTAGGGTCACTATTACTACTGGGGCAGATATTAGGGTCCCTATTACTACTGGGGCAGATATTAGGGTCACTATTACTACTGGGGCAGATATTAGGGTCACTATTACTACTGGGGCAGATATTAGGGTCACTATTACTACTGGGGCTGATATTAGGGTCACTATTACTACTGGGGCTGATATTAGGGTCACTATTACTACTGGGGCAGATATTAGGGTCACTATTACTACTGGGGCAGATATTAGGGTCACTATTACTACTGGGGCAGATATTAGGGTCACTATTACTACTGGGGCTGATATTAGGGTCACTATTACTACTGGGGCTGATATTAGGGTCACTATTACTACTGGGGCTGATATTAGGGCCACTATTACTACTGGGGCTGATATTAGGGTCACTATTACTACTGGGGCAGATATTAGGGTCACTATTACTACTGGGGCAGATATTAGGGTCACTATTACTACTGGGGCTGATATTAGGGTCACTATTACTACTGGGGCTGATATTAGGGTCACTATTACTACTGGGGCTGATATTAGGGTCACTATTACTACTGGGGCTGATATTAGGGTAACTATTACTACTGGGGCAGATATTAGGGTCACTATTACTACTGGGGCAGATATTAGGGTCACTATTACTACTGGGGCAGATATTAGGGTCACTATTACTACTTGGGCAGATATTAGGGTCACTATTACTACTGGGGCAGATATTAGGGTCACTATTACTACTGGGGCAGATATTAGGGTCACTATTACTACTGGGGCAGATATTAGGGTCACTATTACTACTGGGGCAGATATTAGGGTCACTATTACTACTGGGGCAGATATTAGGGTCCCTATTACTACTGGGGCAAATATTAGGGTCACTATTACTACTGGGGCAGATATTAGGGTCACTATTACTACTGGGGCTGATATTAGGGTCACTATTACTACTGGGGCTGATATTAGGGTCACTATTACTACTGGGGCTGATATTAGGGTCACTATTACTACTGGGGCTGATATTAGGGTCACTATTACTACTGGGGCTGATATTAGGGTCACTATTACTACTGGGGCAGATATTAGGGTCACTATTACTACTGGGGCAGATATTAGGGTCACTATTACTACTGGGGCTGATATTAGGGTCACTATTACTACTGGGGCTGATATTAGGGTCACTATTACTACTGGGGCAGATATTAGGGTCACTATTACTACTGGGGCAAATATTAGGGTCACTATTACTACTGGGGCAGATATTAGGGTCACTATTACTACTGGGGCTGATATTAGGGTCACTATTACTACTAGGGCAGATATTAGGGTCACTATTACTACTGGGGCTGATATTAGGGTCACTATTACTACTGGGGCAGATATTAGGGTCACTATTACTACTGGGGCAGATATTAGGGTCACTATTACTACTGGGGCTGATATTAGGGTCACTATTACTACTGGGGCAGATATTAGGGTCACTATTACTACTGGGGCAAATATTAGGGTCACTATTACTACTGGGGCTGATATTAGGGTCACTATTACTACTAAGGCTGCTCCGCACATGGCAGCATACCAAAAGCTGACTAAGGGTGACTACCCACTGCAGTTATTTTTTTTTTTCTGCAGGGGTCTATGGGACTTGTAATGTTAAAATCGCGATTACGCGGTAAATTGCGATTTTGCGCGATCGCGATTTTAACATTACAAGTCCCATAGACCCCTGCAGAAAAAAAACCACTGCGAATTTCGCAGTAAAAAAAACCTGTAGTGGGCCGTCACCCTTCGGGTAAGTTTACACATGTCTGCAGCAAAAGTGTCTGCAGCAAATTCCACAGCATTTCTGCATCCAAAAACAGTTAAAATCTGTAGCATTGGTGCGGATTTGGACTGGACGTCAGCCGTGTACGCACAGCTGATGTCACACTATGCAGCACTCCCCTCACCTCCTCCGTAGGCTTTTCGCTTGTCGACGCTCCCCAGCGCCCTGGTCTTGTGCGGCGCTGGTGGTCAGGTGATGCTGGTCAGGTGATGCTAGTCAGGTGCGGCACTGCTAGTCAGGTGATGCTGGTCAGGTGCGTCACCGCTGGTCAGGTGATGCTGGTCAGGTGCGTCACCGCTGGTCAGGTGTGGCGGTGCTAGTCAGGTGATGCTAGTCAGGTGCGGTGCCGCTAGTCAGGTGATGCTAGTCAGGTGATGCTAGTCAGGTGCGGTGCCGCTGGTCAGGTGATGCTAGTCAGGTGCGGCGCTGCTGGTCAGGTGATGCTAGTCAGGTGCGGTACCGCTGGTCAGGTGATGCTAGTCAGGTGCGGCGCCGCTGGTCAGGTGATGCTAGTCAGGTGCGGCGCCGCTGGTCAGGTGATGCTAGTCAGGTGCGGCGCCGCTGGTCAGGTGATGCTAGTCAGGTGCGGCGCCGCTGGTCAGGTGATGCTAGTCAGGTGCGGCGCCGCTGGTCAGGTGATGCTAGTCAGGTGCGGTGCCGCTGGTCAGGTGATGCCAGTCAGGTGCGGTGCCGCTGGTCAGGTGATGCTAGTCAGGTGCGGCGCCGCTGGTCAGGTGATGGTAGTCAGGTGCGGTGCCGCTGGTCAGGTGATGCTGGTCAGGTGCGGTGCCGCTGGTCAGGTGATGCTGGTCAGGTGCGGCGCCGCTGGTCAGGTGATGCTAGTCAGGTGCGGTGCAGCTGGTCAGGTGATGCTAGTCAGGTGCGGTGCCGCTGGTCAGGTGATGGTAGTCAGGTGTGGTGCAGCTGGTCAGGTGATGCTAGTCAGGTGCGGTGCCGCTGGTCAGGTGATGTTAGTCAGGTGCGGCGCCGCTGGTCAGGTGATGCTAGTCAGGTGCGGTGCCGCTGGTCAGGTGATGCTAGTCAGGTGCGGCGCCGCTGGTCCTGTGAGGCCACTACAGGCCACTGTGAATCGTAAGCTGGGAAGCGTTGACAGCAGGAAGCCTACGGAGGAGGTGAGGGGGAGCGCCGCATAGTGTGACATCAGCTGCGGGTACTCCACACCCATGCCGCAGATTTTGACTGTTTTTAGATGCAGAAATGCTGCGGTGCGCTCCCCGTCTTTTCTGAACCGGCGCTGTACTTTTTATAACGATGGAGGTAAAGCCCTACGCTGTGATAAGCCCTGCCCCACCACACCCTCTGCTCCACCCCCAACCACACCCCTCTGCCCCGACCACACTCCTCTGCCCCACCCGCCCACAGCCATGTGCCCCGCCCCCGACCACACCCCTCTGCCCCGACCACACTCCTCTGCCCCACCCGCCTACACCCCTGTGCCCCGCCCCTGACCACACCCCTCTGCCCCGCATTGACCCTGGGAAAATCTGGTCCCCTTAGTGGAGGGTGTAATTATATGGGCACTGTCATGGGGTATCACTAGGGGGCGGTAGTGGGTGGCATTAGTAAGCTGAGCGGGCAGGGTTGGCCAAGGCTACAATGTAGACGTTTGGCTTCGCCCCCTATACCTTGTTGGCGATGGATATTGGCACGGGCGTCTGCGTGTTCAGAGGGTTGAAGCCTTCAAGGGTCCCAAATATATCCTGGTAGATGGCAGCGGAGTGTGCCTCGAGGTGGACGGCGCCATCACCTGCAGAGAGAAGACATGGCGGTAGACGGAGTTGGTCATCTGTGGATGATAGCTCGGAGTTCCATCACCCCGTCTTCTCACCGGTGACATAGAGGACGCTGCTGTGATGGCTGCACATCTGGGTGACGGACGCGTCCGGGAGGATCTCGGAGATCTTCCGCAGCCTCAGGTGGGTGATGTACGATCTCGGACGGTTGAAGGACAGTTCGTTGATGGTGACGCTGTAGACCTTCCCCAACTCTACGGAAACGGGAGCAACCGATTAACGTCCGCAGCTCCTGATTCAAATCTCACCAACTCCGCCGGCCAGGCGCGTAAAGAGTGGGCGGGGCCTGACCTGTCCGCCATCTTCCTTCACCTGAAAGCAGCAGCAGTTGTCTATCTGCCTCCATGCCAAGTAGGACCATCTTCTTCATCTTCATGGACGGGTGGAAGGTCATCTTAAAGATTCTCTTTGCAGTAGACTGATGGTAGATTTCAACGCAGTCGCATTCTCTCACCTGTAGCTTGGCGTCTCTGACCTCTCGTGAGGCGAGTACGTAGAAATACCTGCGGCATGAGGCGTCGCTCCTCGGGTCAACGGTGAACTGTTCAGGACACATTATTAGGAGGTAACAACAGTATAGCATTACCATGGAAACGCCCGTGGGATGTGTCAGTGACAGACGTAACCATGGAGACAACAGTATAGCATTACCATGGAAACGCCCGTGGGATGTGTCAGTAACAGACGTAACCATGGAGACAACAGTATGGCATTACCATGGAAACGCCCGTGGGATGTGTCAGTGACAGACGTAACCATGGAGACAACAGTATAGCATTACCATGGAAACGCCCGTGGGATGTGTCAGTGACAGACGTAACCATGGAGACAACAGTATAGCATTACCATGGAAACGCCCGTGGGATGTGTCAGTGACAGACGTAACCATGGAGACAACAGTATAGCATTACCATGGAAACGCCCGTGGGATGTGTCAGTGACAGACGTAACCATGGAGACAACAGTATAGCATTACCATGGAAACGCCCGTGGGATGTGTCAGTGACAGACGTAACCATAGAAACAACAGTATGGCATTACCATGGAAACGCCCGTGGGATGTGTCAGTGACAGACGTAACCATAGAAACAACAGTATGGCATTACCATGGAAATGTGATAGTGACATATGTAACCATGGAAACAGTCTGAGAGTAGCGGTTGTACCATGAAATACCAGTAGTAACTACGGAGGAATGCCGTGTTACCAGGAAGACGACACAAATCCTCCATTACCCACAGAAGAGCGCCCATAACTCACATCCTTGACGTCCGGGCGCAGCGCCGCGCAATTCAAGTAGGTTTCCCACTCTCCATTGCGGAAGATGAAGCTGGGAGCCCGGATGTTGCCGCTGATGTGGAAGAGCGCCCCCCAGTAGTCTAGGATGCACAGGTTGTCTGCCGTCACCAGGAAGCGCTGGAAGCCATTGGGGGCAGCGGGCGGCATGATGTTACTAGACGTACGCCAGCGGCCGGCAAAATGGTGGAAGCTCATCCCCTTCGTGTCTGCAAAGAGGAAGACAAGATGGAGGCTTGGTATCTTGTACCCGGGCGGCCGCGCTCTCCGCGCCTCTGCTTACGGTTCAGGATGGTCAGTCTCCTCCAGTCGGCAGCCTCCCTTACGTCAGGGCGGATCCTCCGGCACAGGCTCCTCCAGGTCCGCGGGCTGTTACACACGTCACGCAGGTAGCGGCACGTCCCGCCCAGCGACACCACATCCCGCACTGCGAGGTACCGCAGAACACACTCCACCTGCGGAAGACTTCCATCAATACTCCACTCACATCCAGAGCTGCAGACACAACTCTGTCCCATGCTTCTTATACTCCACTCACATCCAGAGCTGCAAACACAACTCTGTCACTTTGGTCTTATACTCCACTCACATCCAGAGCTGCAAACACAACTCTGTCACATTGGACTTATACTCCCCTCACATCTAGAGCTGCAAACACAACTCTGTGACATTGTTCTTATACTCCACTCACATCCAGAGCTGCAAACACAACTCTGTCACATTGGTCTTGTACTCCACTCACATCCAGAGCTGCAAACACAACTCTGTCACATTGTTCTTATACTCCACTCACATCCAGAGATGCAAACACAACTCTGTCACATTGGACTTATACTCCACTCACATCTAGAGCTGCAAACACAACTCTGTCTCATGCTTTTTATACTCCACTCACATCCAGAACTGCAAACACAACTCTGTCCCATGCTTCTTACACTCCACTCACATCCAGGGCTGCAAACATAAATCTGGTTCCTCATTCTTATACTCCACTCACATCCAGAGCTGCAAACACAACTCTGTCCCATGCTTTTTATACTCCACTCACAGCCAGAGCTGCAAACACAACTCTGTCTCATGCTTCTTATACTCCACTTACATCCAGAGCTGCAAACACAACTCTGCCCCATCGTTCTTATACTCCACTCACACAGGATGTTATAGCAGAATTGTGAATGCAGCTCTGTGGATAAGTGGAGTATATTATGGGATGTTACAGTACAATTGTGAGTGCAGCTCTGTGGGTAACTGGAGTATTAGGATGTTATAGCAGAATTATGATTGCAGCTCTGTAGGTAAGTGGAGTATAATATGGGATGTCACAGTAGAATTGTGAGTGCAGCGTAGTGGGTAACTGGAGTTTAATATGGGATGTTACAGCAGAATTGTGAATGCAGCTCTGTGGGTAACTGGAGTATAATATGGGATGTTGCAGTAGAATTGTGAGTGCAGCTCTGTGGGCAACTGGAGTATAATATGGGATGTTACAGCAGAATTGTGAGTGCAGCTCTGTGGGTAACTGGAGTATAATATGGGATGTTACAGTAGAATTGTGAGTGCAGCTCTGTGGGTAACTGGAAATATGGGATGTTACAGCAGAAGTGTGAGTGCAGCTCTGTGGGTAACTGGAGTACAATATGGGATGTTACAGCAGAATTGTGAGTGCAGCTCTGTGGGTAACTGGAGTACAATATGGGATGTTGCAGTAGAATTGTGGGTGCAGCTCTGTGGTAAGTGGAGTATAATATGGGATGTTACAGCACAATTGGGGGTGCAGCTCTGTGGGTAACTGGAGTATAATATGGGATGTTGCAGTAGAATTGTGAGTGCAGCTCTGTGGGCAACTGGAGTATAATATGGGATGTTGCAGTAGAATTGTGAGTGCAGCTCTGTGGGCAACTGGAGTATAATATGGGATGTTACAGCAGAATTGTGAGTGCAGCTCTGTGGGTAACTGGAGTATAATATGGGATGTTACAGTAGAATTGTGAGTGCAGCTCTGTGGGTAACTGGAGTACAATATGGGATGTTGCAGTAGAATTGTGGGTGCAGCTCTGTGGTAAGTGGAGTATAATATGGGATGTTACAGCACAATTGGGGGTGCAGCTCTGTGGGTAACTGGAGTACAATATGGGATGTTACAGCAGAATTGTGGGTGCAGCTCTGTGGGTAACTGGAGTATAATATGGGATGTTACAGCACAATTGGGGGTGCAGCTGTGGGTGTGATTGGAGGATCACATGACACAGAGTGGTGGAGACACCCTCAGGTGGGTGGTGACTATGTGATGTCATGTTCGAAGCTCACCAACTCTGGAGGAAGATCCTGAAGGGCGATGCCGCAGGTTAGCGGGCGGTCCAGGCATCGTCTTTTGACCTGCAGTGGAGATTATTAGAGGACACAATCAGTATGGGACATATGCTGAAATACTCTGCGCTACTCTTCCACGGGGTAACTGACCCTTCACCCTCCTGAAATACTCTGTGCTGCTGCCGCCTGTTCCTTCCACGGGGTAACTGACCCTTTGCCCTCCTGAAATACTCTGTGCTGCTGCAGCCTGTTCCTTACAGGGGGTAACTCTCTGCTCTCCTGAAATACTCTTCCCCTACAGACTGGATAGATGGTCACCTGACCCCAGACTCACCGGTAAGTGACTATCTGCCGGTGCGCCGTCCACAGATTTGGCTTCATTGTCCTGATGGAAGACAAGATAGACGTTACATTCTGCCTACTGCAACAACCAATCAGATCGCGGTTTGCACTTGCGCCCCTTCACACGCGGCCTACTGCAACAACCAATCAGATGGCGGTTTGCATTTGTGCCCCTTCACACGCGGCCTACTGCAACAACCAATCAGATCGCGGTTTGCATTTGCGCCCCTTCACACGCGGCAGATGTTTCCGATGATTTGTGGGGCAGCCGCAGAAATGTTCATAACAAATCTGCCGCGAATGAGCATTAAACGAGCCGCCAGGGTAGCTGGGAAATGATTGGCTGATACTAGAGATGAGCAGCTCAGTGTTTTAGGCTCCGCCCATTTGGCAGCAGTTACAATGCGTTTGTGAATCTGCCAGGTGTGGGAATGCTGGGAGTTGTGATCCGCTCAGCTCTACTTTCCGTAGGTTTATATGTCGCCTCCTGACCTGGCGGCGGTCGGCCCTCCTCTTCATTGTCCTGTTGAGGCTGGCGGGGAGCAGAGGCTTGTGGGGTTCTCACACCGGCTGCAGCTCCGTGGCACAGGTGGCATTATGACATCATAGCAGCTCTGCACATTCTTTGCCAGGACCGCCAGCTGCAGGCAGTGGGCGGGGCTAGATGTACCTATAGGAGCAGGAAGCCATTGCCTGTGGTGGCCTGAAGAAGAGGGCGTCTGCAGAAGCAAAAACACATAGTGACACAATCCTATCCGATCAATGGTGTCAGAGTGTCATGTGACCAACCCAAAGAGGGCGTGGCCTCTTATCTGGCTGTGCACATCAGGTGACTTAGAATGCACAACATGACCCCAGCACGACTCTGGGTCCGCAGCCTCGTTCCTTCATAGACAGACACCACAGAGTCGCCGTCCGTGAGATATGTTCCTGGTGATGTAGAGGTGGATATGACCTAATTCCCATAAATATAGCTCCGCCCCCGAGGAACCAACACTCGGCACACTGAAGTTAGAGCCCGCCCACGGTGCAGATATGACCGTCATACGGCAGAATTTTCCGTATGAATTTTAGAATACTGCGGCAAAGTCTGTGTTTTTCTTTCGTGTTCCTCGCCGCGGATTCGTGGGTGGATTTACCCAACAATACGCAGAATCCACCTGTGGAATTTTGACTCAGAAAATTACATTTCTGCGTCAAGAAGTGGAAAATCCCTGCGTGATGCAGAAATGCGTTGGAAATCCGCGCATGGAATTGCGCAACGACGGGGCTAAGACCGCTGGCGGATTCACCGCTTTCCGCCATCCAATCGCAGAGGACCAATGGGATGCCAGAAGTCCTGCAGTGTATTATCTAAGACCAGAAGTACTGCAGTGTATTATCTAAGACCAGAAGTCCTGCAGTGTATTATCTAAGACCAGAAGTACTGCAGTGTATTATCTAAGACCAGAAGTACTGCAGTGTATTATCTAAGACCAGAAGTACTGCAGTGTATTATCTAAGACCAGAAGTCCTGCAGTGTATTATCTAAGACCAGAAGTCCTGCAGTGTATTATCTAAGACCAGAAGTCCTGCAGTGTATTATCTAAGACCAGAAGTACTGCAGTGTATTATCTAAGACCAGAAGTCCTGCAGTGTATTATCTAAGACCAGAAGTCCTGCAGTGTATTATCTAAGACCAGAAGTACTGCAGTGTATTATCTAAGACCAGAAGTCCTGCAGTGTATTATCTAAGACCAGAAGTCCTGCAGTGTATTATCTAAGACCAGAAGTACTGCAGTGTATTATCTAAGACCAGAAGTCCTGCAGTGTATTATCTAAGACCAGAAGTCCTGCAGTGTATTATCTAAGACCAGAAGTCCTGCAGTGTATTATCTAAGACCAGAAGTACTGCAGTGTATTATCTAAGACCAGAAGTCCTGCAGTGTATTATCTAAGACCAGAAGTACTGCAGTGTATTATCTAAGACCAGAAGTACTGCAGTGTATTATCTAAGACCAGAAGTCCTGCAGTGTATTATCTAAGACCAGAAGTCGTGCAGTGTATTATCTAAGACCAGAAGTACTGCAGTGTATTATCTAAGACCAGAAGTCCTGCAGTGTATTATCTAAGACCAGAAGTCCTGCAGTGTATTATCTAAGACCAGAAGTACTGCAGTGTATTATCTAAGACCAGAAGTCCTGCAGTGTATTATCTAAGACCAGAAGTACTGCAGTGTATTATCTAAGACCAGAAGTACTGCAGTGCTTTATCTAAGACCAGAAGTACTGCAGTGTATTATCTAAGACCAGAAGTCCTGCAGTGTATTATCTAAGACCAGAAGTACTGCAGTGTATTATCTAAGACCAGAAGTCCTGCAGTGTATTATCTAAGACCAGAAGTCCTGCAGTGTATTATCTAAGACCAGAAGTACTGCAGTGTATTATCTAAGACCAGAAGTACTGCAGTGTATTATCTAAGACCAGAAGTCCTGCAGTGTATTATCTAAGACCAGAAGTACTGCAGTGTATTATCTAAGACCAGAAGTCCTGCAGTGTATTATCTAAGACCAGAAGTACTGCAGTGCTTTATCTAAGACCAGAAGTACTGCAGTGTATAATCTAAGACCAGAAGTCCTGCAGTGTATTATCTAAGACCAGAAGTACTGCAGTGTATTATCTAAGACCAGAAGTCCTGCAGTGTATTATCTAAGACCAGAAGTCCTGCAGTGTATTATCTAAGACCAGAAGTACTGCAGTGTATTATCTAAGACCAGAAGTACTGCAGTGTATTATCTAAGACCAGAAGTCCTGCAGTGTATTATCTAAGACCAGAAGTACTGCAGTGTATTATCTAAGACCAGAAGTACTGCAGTGTATTATCTAAGACCAGAAGTACTGCAGTGTATTATCTAAGACCAGAAGTACTGCAGTGTATTATCTAAGACCAGAAGTACTGCAGTGTATTATCTAAGACCAGAAGTCCTGCAGTGTATTATCTAAGACCAGAAGTACTGCAGTGTATTATCTAAGACCAGAAGTCCTGCAGTGTATTATCTAAGACCAGAAGTCCTGCAGTGTATTATCTAAGACCAGAAGTACTGCAGTGTATTATCTAAGACCAGAAGTACTGCAGTGTATTATCTAAGACCAGAAGTCCTGCAGTGTATTATCTAAGACCAGACGTCCTGCAGTGTATTATCTAAGACCAGAAGTACTGCAGTGTATTATCTAAGACCAGAAGTCCTGCAGTGTATTATCTAAGACCAGAAGTCCTGCAGTGTATTATCTAAGACCAGAAGTACGGCAGTGTATTATCTAAGACCAGAAGTACGGCAGTGTATTATCTAAGACCAGAAGTCCTGCAGTGTATTATCTAAGACCAGAAGTACTGCAGTGTATTATCTAAGACCAGAAGTCCTGCAGTGTATTATCTAAGACCAGAAGTACTGCAGTGTATTATCTAAGACCAGAAGTCCTGCAGTGTATTATCTAAGACCAGAAGTACGGCAGTGTATTATCTAAGACCAGAAGTACGGCAGTGTATTATCTAAGACCAGAAGTACTGCAGTGTATTATCTAAGACCAGAAGTACTGCAGTGTATTATCTAAGACCAGAAGTACTGCAGTGTATTATCTAAGACCGCCGGTTAAAGGTGCCTGCATAAAAATCATGGCAAAACATGAAAGTAGTTAAAAAAAAAGCCACATAAAAAATAACTTTAAACAAGCCCTTTTGTGCACTTTTCTTAAAAACAAAATTAGAACAAATCTGGCTGCGCCCGCCGTGACCGCGCAATGAACGGAAAACACTTCTTTATCCTGTGCGGCAAAGAAAGAAAACTAAATAAAACACAGAAAAAATGCTATTTTAGTTCACTTCACCGGCCCAAAAGCAATAAAACTGATAAAAAAACCACGTGTGCCCAAAATAGTGCCAAGAAAAAATACAACTCGCTGCGCAAAACCATACAGAGCGCCGTCCATGGACAAAGGCTAAAGCTCTGGGTATCGGAAGGCAACGAGGCAAAAAACATTATTTTCTAAGAATAGGGTTTTATTGTAAAAAAAAGGAAAAACCTAAAAAAACATAATTGTAAAAAGTGGGGCTGAAAATCCTTCCTGATGATGGGTCTGTAACAAGACAGGTGTCGGGAGCCCTCCGATAGGTCGGGAGAGCTGTCAGTCAAAAAGGTACTCAGCTATTGGACGAACTCTAGGTGGGCGGGATCAAGGAGTACATGGTACCGCTCAGTTCCGTTAGTGACAGAAGGGGCGGGACCAAATTGACTGCCTGATTTGATTGGAAAACAGTAGATCACGGGGCCGGACTTCAGAGTTACTGGCTAGTGAGGGGCGGGGCATTCTATCACGTTAACGCTGATTTGCTGACGTAATGTTGTAATTTAGAAGCACATCTGGCGCTGATTGGCTGAATCCTAGGGCCTCTGCCCATGGACGCACTGTCATTGGCTGTCGCTTAGCAGCGTTCCGGCCCCGGCCCTTACCGTTCTCAATGGCGGCGGGTAACGATGACGACGAAGGCGGCGGAAGGGACGGAGACACCGAACTGTGCACCAATGAGCCACACACGGGGCCCGGCGGCCGGAGGAGCCTGGAGAAGGCCCTGGAGGAGGCGGTCAACACCGGCGTACTCAACGTGTCCGGCCGCCGCTTGAAGGAACTTCCCGGGAGCGTCCGGAACAGCGACCTGACGGACGTCATCCGAGCGGGTGAGAAACAGGGACATACGGGGGATGAGGAGACTGCAGGACGGAGGGGACGGGGGGAGAGAGGGGATGAGGGGACGGAGGGAGAGAGGGGACGGAGGGAGAGAGGGGATGAGGGGACGGAGGGAGAGAGGGGATGAGGGGACGGAGGGAGAGAGGGGATGAGGGGACGGAGGGAGAGAGGGGATGAGGGGACGGAGGGAGAGAGGGGACGGAGGGAGAGAGGGGATGAGGGGACGGAGGGAGAGAGGGGATGAGGGGACGGAGGGAGAGAGGGGATGAGGGGACGGAGGGAGAGAGGGGATGAGGGGACGGAGGGAGAGAGGGGATGAGGGGACGGAGGGAGAGAGGGGATGAGGGGACGGAGGGAGAGAGGGGATGAGGGGACGGAGGGAGAGAGGGGATGAGGGGACGGAGGGAGAGAGGGGATGAGGGGACGGAGGGAGAGAGGGGATGAGGGGACGGAGGGAGAGAGGGGATGAGGGGACGGAGGGAGAGAGGGGATGAGGGGACGGAGGGAGAGAGGGGACGGAGGGAGAGAGGGGACGGAGGGAGAGAGGGGATGAGGGGACGGAGGGAGAGAGGGGACGGAGGGAGAGAGGGGATGAGGGGACGGAGGGAGAGAGGGGATGAGGGGACGGAGGGAGAGAGGGGACGGAGGGAGAGAGGGGATGAGGGGACGGAGGGAGAGAGGGGATGAGGGGACGGAGGGAGAGAGGGGACGGAGGGAGAGAGGGGACGGAGGGAGAGAGGGAGAGAGGGGATGAGGGGACGGAGGGAGAGAGGGGATGAGGGGACGGAGGGAGAGAGGGGATGAGGGGACGGAGGGAGAGAGGGGACGGAGGGAGAGAGGGAGAGAGGGGATGAGGGGACGGAGGGAGAGAGGGGATGAGGGGACGGAGGGAGAGAGGGGATGAGGGGACGGAGGGAGAGAGGGGATGAGGGGACGGAGGGAGAGAGGGGATGAGGGGACGGAGGGAGAGAGGGGATGAGGGGACGGAGGGAGAGAGGGGGGATGAGGGGACGGAGGGAGAGAGGGGATGAGGGGACGGAGGGAGAGAGGGGACGGAAGGAGAGAGGGGACGGAAGGAGAGAGGGGACGGAGGGAGAGAGGGGACGGAGGGAGAGAGGGGACGGAGGGAGAGAGGGGACGAGGGGACGGAGGGGATGAGGGGACGGAGGGAGAGAGGGGACGAGGGGATGAGGGGACGGAGGGGATGAGAGGACGGAGGGGATGAGGGGACGGAGGGAGAGAGGGGACGGAGGGAGAGAGGGGACGGAGGGGATGAGGGGACGGAGGGGATGAGGGGACGGAGGGAGAGAGGGGACGGAGGGAGAGAGGGGACGGAGGGGATGAGGGGACGGAGGGAGAGAGGGGACGGAGGGGATGAGGGGACGGAGGGAGAGAGGGGACGGAGGGGGATGAGGGGACGGAGGGAGAGAGGGGACGGAGGGAGAGAGGGGACGGAGGGAGAGAGGGGACGGAGGGAGAGAGGGGACGGAGGGAGAGAGGGGACGGAGGGAGAGAGGGGACGGAGGGAGAGAGGGGACGGAGGGAGAGAGGGGACGGAGGGAGAGAGGGGACGGAGGGAGAGAGGGGACGGAGGGGATGAGGGGACGGAGGGAGAGAGGGGACGGAGGGAGAGAGGGGACGGAGGGGATGAGGGGACGGAGGGAGAGAGGGGACGGAGGGGATGAGGGGACGGAGGGAGAGAGGGGACGGAGGGGGATGAGGGGACGGAGGGGGATGAGGGGACGGAGGGAGAGAGGGGACGGAGGGAGAGAGGGGACGGAGGGAGAGAGGGGACGGAGGGAGAGAGGGGACGGAGGGAGAGAGGGGACGGAGGGAGAGAGGGGACGGAGGGAGAGAGGGGACGGAGGGAGAGAGGGGACGGAGGGAGAGAGGGGACGGAGGGAGAGAGGGGACGGAGGGAGAGAGGGGATGAGGGGACGGAGGGAGAGAGGGGACGGAGGGAGAGAGGGGACGGAGGGGGATGAGGGGACGGAGGGAGAGAGGGGATGAGGGGACGGAGGGGGAGAGGGGACGGAGGGGGAGAGGGGACGGAGGGAGAGAGGGGACGGAGGGAGAGAGGGGACGGAGGGAGAGAGGGGACGAGGGGACGGAGGGAGAGAGGGGACGAGGGGACGGAGGGAGAGAGGGAGAGAGGGGACGGAGGGAGAGAGGGGACGGGGGGACGGAGGGAGAGAGGGGACGGAGGGAGAGAGGGGACGAGGGGACGGAGGGAGAGAGGGGACGAGGGGACGGAGGGAGAGAGGGGACGGAGGGAGAGAGGGGACGAGGGAGAGAGGGGACGAGGGAGAGAGGGGACGGAGGGAGAGAGGGGACGGAGGGAGAGAGGGGACGGAGGGAGAGAGGGGACGGAGAGAGAGAGAGAGGATGAGGGGACGGAGAGAGAGAGAGAGGATGAGGGGACGGAGAGAGAGAGAGAGGATGAGGGGACGGAGAGAGAGAGAGAGAGGATGAGGGGACGGAGAGAGAGAGAGATGAGGGGACGGAGAGAGAGAGAGAGAGAGAGGATGAGGGGACGGAGAGAGAGAGAGAGAGAGAGGATGAGGGGACGGAGAGAGAGAGAGAGAGAGAGGATGAGGGGACGGAGAGAGAGAGAGAGAGAGGATGAGGGGACGGGGAGAGAGAGAGAGAGAGGATGAGGGGACGGGGAGAGAGAGAGAGAGAGAGGATGAGGGGACGGGGAGAGAGAGAGAGAGAGAGGATGAGGGGACGGGGAGAGAGAGAGAGAGAGGATGAGGGGACGGGGAGAGAGAGAGAGAGAGAGAGAGGATGAGGGGACGGGGAGAGAGAGAGAGAGAGAGGATGAGGGGACGGGGAGAGAGAGAGAGAGAGAGAGGATGAGGGGACGGGGAGAGAGAGAGAGAGAGAGAGGATGAGGGGACGGGGAGAGAGAGAGAGAGAGAGGATGAGGGGACGGGGAGAGAGAGAGAGAGAGAGGATGAGGGGACGGGGAGAGAGAGAGAGAGAGGATGAGGGGACGGGGAGAGAGAGAGAGAGAGAGAGGATGAGGGGACGGGGAGAGAGAGAGAGAGAGAGAGGATGAGGGGACGGGGAGAGAGAGAGAGAGAGAGAGGATGAGGGGACGGGGAGAGAGAGAGAGAGGATGAGGGGACGGGGAGAGAGAGAGAGAGAGAGAGGATGAGGGGACGGGGAGAGAGAGAGAGAGAGAGAGGATGAGGGGACGGGAGAGAGAGAGAGAGAGGATGAGGGGACGGGGAGAGAGAGAGAGAGAGAGAGGATGAGGGGACGGGGAGAGAGAGAGAGAGAGAGAGGATGAGGGGACGGGGAGAGAGAGAGAGAGAGAGAGGATGAGGGGACGGGGAGAGAGAGAGAGAGAGAGAGGATGAGGGGACGGGGAGAGAGAGAGAGAGAGAGAGGATGAGGGGACGGGGAGAGAGAGAGAGAGAGAGAGGATGAGGGGACGGGGAGAGAGAGAGAGAGAGAGAGGATGAGGGGACGGGGAGAGAGAGAGAGAGAGAGAGGATGAGGGGACGGGGAGAGAGAGAGAGAGAGAGAGGATGAGGGGACGGGGAGAGAGAGAGAGAGAGAGAGGATGAGGGGACGGGGAGAGAGAGAGAGAGAGAGAGAGGATGAGGGGACGGAGAGAGAGAGAGAGAGGATGAGGGGACGGAGAGAGAGAGAGAGAGGATGAGGGGACGGAGAGAGAGAGAGAGAGGATGAGGGGACGGAGAGAGAGAGAGAGAGGATGAGGGGACGGAGAGAGAGAGAGAGAGGATGAGGGGACGGAGAGAGAGAGAGAGAGGATGAGGGGACGGAGAGAGAGAGAGAGGATGAGGGGACGGAGAGAGAGAGAGAGGATGAGGGGACGGAGAGAGAGAGAGAGAGAGGATGAGGGGACGGAGAGAGAGAGAGAGAGAGAGGATGAGGGGACGGAGAGAGAGAGAGAGAGAGAGGATGAGGGGACGGAGAGAGAGAGAGAGAGAGAGGATGAGGGGACGGAGAGAGAGAGAGAGGATGAGGGGACGGAGAGAGAGAGAGAGGATGAGGGGACGGAGAGAGAGAGAGAGAGGATGAGGGGACGGAGAGAGAGAGAGAGAGGATGAGGGGACGGAGAGAGAGAGAGAGAGGATGAGGGGACGGAGAGAGAGAGAGAGGATGAGGGAGAGAGGATGAGGGAGAGAGAGAGAGGATGAGGGAGAGAGGATGAGGGAGAGAGAGAGAGGATGAGGGAGAGAGAGAGGATGAGGGGGAGAGAGAGAGGATGAGGGGGAGAGAGAGAGGATGAGGGAGAGAGAGAGGATGAGGGAGAGAGAGAGGATGAGGGGGAGAGAGAGAGAGGATGAGGGGGAGAGAGAGAGAGAGAGGATGAGGGGGAGAGAGAGAGAGGATGAGGGGGAGAGAGAGAGAGAGAGGATGAGGGGGAGAGAGAGAGAGAGAGGATGAGGGGGGAGAGAGAGAGAGGATGAGGGGGAGAGAGAGAGAGAGAGGATGAGGGGAGAGAGAGAGAGAGAGGATGAGGGGAGAGAGAGAGAGAGAGGATGAGGGGGAGAGAGAGAGAGAGGATGAGGGGGAGAGAGAGAGAGGATGAGGGGGAGAGAGAGAGAGAGGATGAGGGGGAGAGAGAGAGAGAGGATGAGGGGGAGAGAGAGAGAGGATGAGGGGGAGAGAGAGAGAGGATGTAGGATGAGGGGGAGAGACGAGAGAGGATGAGGGGGAGAGAGAGAGAGAGGATGAGGGGGAGAGAGAGAGAGAGGATGAGGGGGAGAGAGAGAGAGAGGATGAGGGGGAGAGAGAGAGAGAGGATGAGGGGGAGAGAGAGAGAGGATGAGGGGAGAGAGAGAGAGAGGATGAGGGGGAGAGAGAGAGAGAGGATGAGGGGGAGAGAGAGAGAGAGGATGAGGGGGAGAGAGAGAGAGAGGATGAGGGAGAGAGAGAGAGAGGATGAGGGGGAGAGAGAGAGAGGATGAGGGGGAGAGAGAGAGAGGATGAGGGGGAGAGAGAGAGAGAGAGAGGATGAGGGGGAGAGAGAGAGAGAGAGAGGATGAGGGAGAGAGAGAGGATGAGGGAGAGAGAGAGGATGAGGGAGAGAGAGAGGATGAGGGAGAGAGAGAGGATGAGGGGGAGAGAGAGAGAGAGGATGAGGGGAGAGAGAGAGAGAGAGAGAGGATGAGGAGAGAGAGAGGATGAGGGAGAGAGAGAGAGAGGATGAGGGGGAGAGAGAGAGAGGATGAGGGGGAGAGAGAGAGGATGAGGGGGAGAGAGAGAGGATGAGGGGGAGAGAGAGAGGATGAGGGGGAGAGAGAGAGGATGAGGGGGAGAGAGAGAGGATGAGGGAGAGAGAGAGAGGATGAGGGAGAGAGAGAGAGGATGAGGGGGAGAGAGAGGATGAGGGGGAGAGAGAGAGAGGATGAGGGGGAGAGAGAGAGGATGAGGGAGAGAGAGAGAGAGAGGATGAGGGGGAGAGAGAGAGAGAGAGAGAGGATGAGGGAGAGAGAGAGAGAGGATGAGGGAGAGAGAGAGGATGAGGGAGAGAGAGAGAGAGGATGAGGGGGAGAGAGAGAGGATGAGGGGAGAGAGAGAGAGAGGATGAGGGGAGAGAGAGAGAGAGGATGAGAGAGAGAGAGAGAGAGAGGATGAGGGAGAGAGAGAGAGGATGAGGGAGAGAGAGAGAGAGAGGATGAGGGAGAGAGAGAGAGAGAGGATGAGGGGGAGAGAGAGAGAGGATGAGGGAGAGAGAGAGAGGATGAGGGGGGGGGAGAGAGGATGAGGGGGGGGGGAGAGAGGATGAGGGGGGGGAGAGAGAGGATGAGGGGGGGGAGAGAGAGGATGAGGGGGGGGAGAGAGGATGAGGGGGGGAGAGAGAGGATGAGGGGGGGGAGAGAGGATGAGGGGGGGGAGAGAGGATGAGGGGGGGGGAGAGAGGATGAGGGGGGGGGAGAGAGGATGAGGGGGGGGGAGAGAGGATGAGGGGGGGGAGAGAGGATGAGGGGGGGGAGAGAGGATGAGGGGGGGGGAGAGAGGATGAGGGGGGGGAGAGAGGATGAGGGGGGGGAGAGAGGATGAGGGGGGGGGAGAGAGGATGAGGGGGGGGGAGAGAGGATGAGGGGGGGGAGAGAGGATGAGGGGGGGGAGAGAGGATGAGGGGGGGGAGAGAGGATGAGGGGGGGGAGAGAGGATGAGGGGGGGGAGAGAGGATGTGGGGGGGGGAGAGAGGATGAGGGGGGGAGAGAGGATGAGGGGGGAGAGAGGAGGAGGGGGGGGAGAGAGGATGAGGGGGGGGAGAGAGAGGATGAGGGGGGGGAGAGAGGATGAGGGGGGGAGAGAGGATGAGGGGGGAGAGAGGATGAGGGGGGGAGAGAGGATGTGGGGGGGGGAGAGGATGAGGGGGGGAGAGAGGTGAGGGGGGGGGAGAGGATGAGGGGGGGGGAGAGGATGAGGGGGGGAGAGAGGATGAGGGGGGGGGAGAGGTGGGGGGGGAGAGGATGAGGGGGGGGGAGAGGATGAGGGGGGGAGAGAGTGAGGGGGGGAGAGAGGATGAGGGGGGGGAGAGAGGATGGGGGGGGAGAGGATGGGGGGGAGAGAGGATGGGGGGGGAGAGGAGGGGGGGTGAGGTGGGGGGTGAGAGGATGGGGGGGGAGAGGATGAGGGGGGGGGAGAGAGGATGGGGGGGAGAGAGGATGAGGGGGGGAGTGGTGGGGGGGTGAGTGGTGAGGGGGGAGAGGATGGTGGGGGGGGAGAGGATGGGGGGGTGTGAGGATGGGGGGGGGGGAGTGGTGGGGGGGGTGTGGGATGGGGGGGGAGGTTGGGGGGGGGAGGATGGGGGGGGAGTTGGGGGAGGGAGTGGATGGGGGGGGAGGATGGGGGCGGGAGGGTGGGGGGGGAGAGAGGATGAGGGGGGGAGAGAGAGGATGAGGGGGGGAGAGAGAGGATGAGGGGGGGAGAGAGAGGATGAGGGGGGGGAGAGAGAGAGAGAGGATGAGGGAGGGGGAGAGAGAGGCTATACCTAATGATGGCTCCTTACTCTGCTGATGGGCTGCTCCTGGGGGGAAGAGAGGTGTCCTGCTGACGGGCTGCTCCTGGGGGGGAAGAAGAGACGTGTCCTGCTGACGGGCTGCTCCTGGGGGGGAAGAAGAGACGTGTCCTGCTGACGGGCTGCCCTGGGGGGAGGGGGGGGGAGGCAAAGGCGTGCCCTGCTAATGAGCTGCCCCGGGGGGGGGGGGGGGGGGGGGAGGCAGCACAGATGTGCTCTGCTTACGGGCTGGGTATTAGTGTATCTTGACAGTTGGGTGATGCGCCCTGTACCCAATTGGCTGAACACAAACCTGGCACATAACTCCTGGAAGGGCACTAAAAGTCGTGGGGAAATGGATGCAGCGGGCCCTCGTTGAAACGCAGAGCCAGAGCTGCCATGGTGTTCCTGGCCATCTTGAGGCAAAACCATCCTGAACGCGATGTGGAGCGCCGCTGGCGGCACAGCAACAACAGCCTCCCCACATTCCATATACCGCCGGCAACAGCGTGCCTACCGGCCAGGGGGAAGACGCAGTGCTATCCGGCGGCCGGCAGCAGGAGCACACACCGCAGGAATCCTCCCGGCACCCACCGAAGGGGATGTGGCTTTCCCGGTGGCAGAGCTGAAGTGCAGAGAGTGGAAGCTGTACGTCGGGCAGCCGGGGGCACGGATGTCACAGTCACGGTGGCGGACAACAAGTGGTGACATTGTCATGTGTAAGCAGGTCAGCGCTGTCCACGTAGATGAAAGTCCTGGCGGCAGAGGCCACACCATCAGCGCGGCAGCTGTGAGCGGGGGAGCGGGCGACACGGAGCTGGAGGCCGGCAGCTGTGAGCGGGGGACCTTAGGGTGAGGGTACGTTTTATCTTTACGCTCACGTTATGGTAATGCTGCCACGTTACAGCGGTAACATGGCAGCATTTACAGCTAATAATGTAAGCGTAACAACAATTGTGCACATCACGCACACATCCATGCACAGCCTCCTAGTAGGACCTGGCGGCCTTCGCCCAATCGCAGCCAATCAGGTACAGCGAAGGTCACCCCACTGTCAATCTTGACTCCACCAGGACTTCCTGGTGGCGTCAAGATACTCTAATACCGACGGGCTGCCACTGGGGAGTGGGAGGGAGAGACATGCTCTGCTGACGGGCTGCCCCTGGGGGGGGAGGTTGAGATGTGCCCTGCTGACGGGCTGCCCCTGGGGGGGGAGGCAGCGATATGACCTGCTGACGGGCTGCCCCTGAGGGGGGAGGCAGCGATATGACCTGCTGACGGGCTGCCCCTGGGGGGGGGGAGGCTGAGATGTGCCCTGCTGACGGGCTGCCCCTGGTGGGGGGGGGGCTGAGATGTGCCCTGCTGACGGGCTGCCCCTGGGCGGGGGGGGGGGCTGAGATGTGCCCTGCTGACGGGCTGCCCCTGGGGGGGGGGGGGAGGCTGAGATGTGCCCTGCTGACGGGCTGCCCCTGGGGGGGGAGGCAGCGATATGACCTGCTGACGGGCTGCCCCTGGGGGGGGAGGCAGCGATATGACCTGCTGACGGGCTGCCCCTGAGGGGGGAGGCAGCGATATGACCTGCTGACGGGCTGCCCCTGGGGGGGGGGAGGCTGAGATGTGCCCTGCTGACGGGCTGCCCCTGGTGGGGGGGGGGCTGAGATGTGCCCTGCTGACGGGCTGCCCCTGGGCGGGGGGGGGGGCTGAGATGTGCCCTGCTGACGGGCTGCCCCTGGGGGGGGGGGGGGGAGGCTGAGATGTGCCCTGCTGACGGGCTGCCCCTGGGGGGGGGGGGGAGGCTGAGATGTGCCCTGCTGACGGGCTGCCCCTGGTGGGGGGGGGGCTGAGATGTGCCCTGCTGACGGGCTGCCCCTGGGCGGGGGGGGGGGGCTGAGATGTGCCCTGCTGACGGGCTGCCCCTGGGGGGGGGGGGGAGGCTGAGATGTGCCCTGCTGACGGGCTGCCCCTGGGGGGGGGGGGGGAGGCTGAGATGTGCCCTGCTGACGGGCTGCCCCGGGGGGGGGGGGGGGGGGGAAGGCTGAGATGTGCCCTGCTGACGGGCTGCCCCTGGGGGGGGGGGGGGCTGAGATGTGCCCTGCTGACGGGCTGCCCCTGGGGGGGGGGGGGGAGGCTGAGATGTGCCCTGCTGACGGGCTGCCCCCTGGGGGGGGGGGGAGGCTGAGATGTGCCCTGCTGACGGGCTGCCCCTGGGGGGGGGAGGCTGAGATGTGCCCTGCTGACGGGCTGTCCCTGGGGAGGAGGCAGCGATGTGCCCTGCTGACGGGCTTCCCCTTGGGGGGCTCTGCTGCCAGGCCGCACCATGCTGTGACTAGAGGGCTGGCTCTCCTTCCTAGGCTGATGCCCCCTCCCCCACCACTGCAGTCCTCACTTTGCAGAAGTAATGTGTGCAGGGATGGCACCACATCCGGACCCCGCAGTTGTACAGGAGTCACAGGCATGTTGCTGTACCAGCTCTGCTGCATCCTAGCACCTACCAGCAGGTCCTGTGGGCACAAGGATGGTCAGCAGTAAATGAGTACTTAGGCCAGGCAGAGGCTTGTTTGCCTCCATGCTGTGGCGCCCCCTCTGGTAGCTTATTACTGGTATTGCTGACCCCTGGTGTTAGGTTGGGGTTCTCTTCTACACCCCCTGGAGTGTACATGCCACCATCCCCATGGTTGCAGCATGCATGACGCAGTCTCGGGGCTGCGTTACTTATGGGGTACACGTTAGACACGGCTCCCAGAAGAATGATTGCAGTTATGACTGGGGTCACCATATAACAACATTAGCTCCCTTGTGAGTCAGCCATCTGAATAGTCCTTTATTACCAGCTGGGCACCGTGCCACACTGAGCTGACATAAGCCACGTGCTGCCCTCGGGCACAGGCGCGCGCTGCCAACACCCCAGAAGAGCAACAACACAGCGGAGGGGGCTGATGACTGAAAGGATCGATCAAGGGGGGAGGGGAGGGGAGGGTTTAAAACCAAGGTCAGAGGTAACCTAAGGGGGTTTAGGGCACAACCGCTCATCTACAGCACATAATACAAAGTAGTAGTGGTCTGTGTGTGTATACGGGGCACGGTGTAGCAGTGTCTGGTCTGTGTATACGGGGCACGGTATAGCAGTGTCTGGTCTGTGTGTGTATACGGGGCACGGTATAGCAGTGTCTGGTCTGTGTGTGTATACGGGGCACGGTATAGCAGTGTCTGGTCTGTGTGTGTATACGGGGCACGGTATAGCAGTGTCTGGTCTGTGTGTGTATACGGGGCACGGTGTAGCAGTGCCTGGTCTGTGTGTGTGTGTATACGGGGCACGGTGTAGCAGTGCCTGGTCTGTGTGTGTGTGTATACGGGGCACGGTGTAGCAGTGTCTGGTCTGTGGGTGTGTATACGGGGCACGGTCTAGCAGTGTCTGGTCTGTGTGTATACGGGGCACGGTCTAGCAGTGTCTGGTCTGTGTGTATACGGGGCACGGTGTAGCAGTGTCTGGTCTGTGGGTGTGTATACGGGGCACGGTGTAGCAGTGTCTGGTCTGTGTGTGTATACGGGGCACGGTGTAGCAGTGCCTGGTCTGTGTGTGTATACGGGGCACGGTGTAGCAGTGCCTGGTCTGTGTGTATACGGGGCACGGTGTAGCAGTGTCTGGTCTATGTGTGTATACGGGGCACGGTGTAGCAGTGTCTGGTCGGTGTGTGTGTATACGGGGCACGGTGTAGCAGTGTCTGGTCGGTGTGTGTGTATACGGGGCACGGTGTAGCAGTGTCTGGTCGGTGTGTGTGTATACGGGGCACGGTGTAGCAGTGTCTGGTCGGTGTGTGTGTATACGGGGCACGGTGTAGCAGTGTCTGGTCTGTGTGTATATATGGTCACGGTCTGGCAGTGTCTGGTGTGTGTGTGTGTGTATACGGGGCACGGTCTAGCAGTGTCTGGTCTGTGTGTGTACGGGGCACGGTGTAGCAGAGTCTGGTCTGTGTGTATACGGGGCACGGTGTAGCAGTGTCTGGTCTGTGTGTATACGGGGCACAGTGTAGCAGTGTCTGGTCTGTGTGTATACGGGGCACAGTGTAGCAGTGTCTGGTCGGTGTGTGTGTATACGGGGCACGGTGTAGCAGTGTCTGGTCGGTGTGTGTGTATACGGGGCACGGTGTAGCAGTGTCTGGTCTGTGTGTGTATACGGGGCACGGTGTAGCAGTCTGGTCTGTGTGTGTATACGGGGCACGGTGTAGCAGTGTCTGGTCTGTGTGTATACGGGGCACGGTGTAGCAGTGCCTGGTCTGTGTGTATACGCGGCACGGTGTAGCAGTGTCTGGGCTGTGTGTGTATACGCAGCACGGTGTAGCAGTCTCTGGGCTGTGTGTGTATACGCAGCACGGTGTAGCAGTGCCTGGTCTGTGTGTATACGGGGCACGGGGTAGCAGTGTCTGGTCTGTGTGTGTATACGGGGCACGGTGTAGCAGTGCCTGGTCTGTGTGTATACGCGGCACGGTGTAGCAGTGCCTGGTCTGTGTGTATACGGGGCACGGTGTAGCAGTGTCTGGTCTGTGTGTATACGCGGCACGGTGTAGCAGTGCCTGGTCTGTGTGTATACGCGGCACGGTGTAGCAGTGCCTGGTCTGTGTGTATACGCGGCACGGTGTAGCAGTGCCTGGTCTGTGTGTATACGCGGCACGGTGTAGCAGTGCCTGGTCTGTGTGTATACGCGGCACGGTGTAGCAGTGCCTGGTCTGTGTGTATACGCGGCACGGTGTAGCAGTGCCTGGTCTGTGTGTATACGCGGCACGGTGTAGCAGTGCCTGGTCTGTGTGTATACGCGGCACGGTGTAGCAGTGCCTGGTCTGTGTGTATACGCGGCACGGTGTAGCAGTGCCTGGTCTGTGTGTATACGCGGCACGGTGTAGCAGTGCCTGGTCTGTGTGTATACGCGTCACGGTGTAGCAGTGTCTGGTCTGTGTGTATACGGGGCACGGGGTAGCAGTGTCTGGTCTGTGTGTGTATACGGGGCACGGTGTAGCAGTGTCTGGTCTGTGTGTATACGCGGCACGGTGTAGCAGTGTCTGGTCTGTGTGTGTATACGGGGCACGGGGTAGCAGTGCCTGGTCTGTGTGTATACGCGGCACGGTGTAGCAGTGCCTGGTCTGTGTGTATACGCGGCACGGTGTAGCAGTGCCTGGTCTGTGTGTATACGCGGCACGGTGTAGCAGTGCCTGGTCTGTGTGTATACGCGGCACGGTGTAGCAGTGCCTGGTCTGTGTGTATACGCGGCACGGTGTAGCAGTGCCTGGTCTGTGTGTATACGGGGCACGGTGTAGCAGTGCCTGGTCTGTGTGTATACGCGGCACGGTGTAGCAGTGCCTGGTCTGTGTGTATACGCGGCACGGTGTAGCAGTGTCTGGTCTGTGTGTATACGCGGCACGGTGTAGCAGTGTCTGGTCTGTGTGTATACGCGGCACGGTGTAGCAGTGTCTGGTCTGTGTGTATACGCGGCACGGTGTAGCAGTGTCTGGTCTGTGTGTGTATACGGGGCACGGGGTAGCAGTGCCTGGTCTGTGTGTATACGCGGCACGGTGTAGCAGTGCCTGGTCTGTGTGTATACGCGGCACGGTGTAGCAGTGCCTGGTCTGTGTGTATACGCGGCACGGTGTAGCAGTGCCTGGTCTGTGTGTATACGCGGCACGGTGTAGCAGTGCCTGGTCTGTGTGTATACGCGGCACGGTGTAGCAGTGCCTGGTCTGTGTGTATACGCGGCACGGTGTAGCAGTGCCTGGTCTGTGTGTATACGCGGCACGGTGTAGCAGTGCCTGGTCTGTGTGTATACGCGGCACGGTGTAGCAGTGTCTGGTCTGTGTGTATACGCGGCACGGTGTAGCAGTGCCTGGTCTGTGTGTATACGCGGCACGGTGTAGCAGTGCCTGGTCTGTGTGTATACGCGGCACGGTGTAGCAGTGCCTGGTCTGTGTGTATACGCGGCACGGTGTAGCAGTGTCTGGTCGGTGTGTGTGTATACGGGGCACGGTGTAGCAGTGTCTGGTCGGTGTGTGTGTATACGGGGCACGGTGTAGCAGTGTCTGGTCTGTGTGTGTATACGGGGCACGGTGTAGCAGTCTGGTCTGTGTGTGTATACGGGGCACGGTGTAGCAGTGTCTGGTCTGTGTGTATACGGGGCACGGTGTAGCAGTGCCTGGTCTGTGTGTATACGCGGCACGGTGTAGCAGTGTCTGGGCTGTGTGTGTATACGCAGCACGGTGTAGCAGTCTCTGGGCTGTGTGTGTATACGCAGCACGGTGTAGCAGTGCCTGGGCTGTGTGTATACGGGGCACGGGGTAGCAGTGTCTGGTCTGTGTGTGTATACGGGGCACGGTGTAGCAGTGCCTGGTCTGTGTGTATACGCGGCACGGTGTAGCAGTGCCTGGTCTGTGTGTATACGGGGCACGGTGTAGCAGTGTCTGGTCTGTGTGTATACGCGGCACGGTGTAGCAGTGCCTGGTCTGTGTGTATACGCGGCACGGTGTAGCAGTGCCTGGTCTGTGTGTATACGCGGCACGGTGTAGCAGTGCCTGGTCTGTGTGTATACGCGGCACGGTGTAGCAGTGCCTGGTCTGTGTGTATACGCGGCACGGTGTAGCAGTGCCTGGTCTGTGTGTATACGCGGCACGGTGTAGCAGTGCCTGGTCTGTGTGTATACGCGGCACGGTGTAGCAGTGCCTGGTCTGTGTGTATACGCGGCACGGTGTAGCAGTGCCTGGTCTGTGTGTATACGCGGCACGGTGTAGCAGTGCCTGGTCTGTGTGTATACGCGGCACGGTGTAGCAGTGCCTGGTCTGTGTGTATACGCGGCACGGTGTAGCAGTGCCTGGTCTGTGTGTATACGCGGCACGGTGTACCAGTGTCTGGTCTGTGTGTATACGGGGCACGGGGTAGCAGTGTCTGGTCTGTGTGTGTATACGGGGCACGGTGTAGCAGTGTCTGATCTGTGTGTATACGCGGCACGGTGTAGCAGTGTCTGGTCTGTGTGTGTATACGGGGCACGGGGTAGCAGTGCCTGGTCTGTGTGTATACGCGGCACGGTGTAGCAGTGCCTGGTCTGTGTGTATACGCGGCACGGTGTAGCAGTGCCTGGTCTGTGTGTATACGCGGCACGGTGTAGCAGTGCCTGGTCTGTGTGTATACGCGGCACGGTGTAGCAGTGCCTGGTCTGTGTGTATACGCGGCACGGTGTAGCAGTGCCTGGTCTGTGTGTATACGCGGCACGGTGTAGCAGTGCCTGGTCTGTGTGTATACGGGGCACGGGGTAGCAGTGCCTGGTCTGTGTGTATACGCGGCACGGTGTAGCAGTGCCTGGTCTGTGTGTATACGCAGCACGGTGTAGCAGTGCCTGGTCTGTGTGTGTATACGCGGCACGGTGTAGCAGTGTCTGGTCTGTGTGTGTATACGCGGCACGGTGTAGCAGTGCCTGGTCTGTGTGTGTATACGCAGCACGGTGTAGCAGTGTCTGGGCTGTGTGTGTATACGCAGCACGGTGTAGCAGTGCCTGGTCTGTGTGTATACGGGGCACGGGGTAGCAGTGTCTGGTCTGTGTGTGTATACGGGGCACGGTGTAGCAGTGCCTGGTCTGTGTGTATACGCGGCACGGTGTAGCAGTGCCTGGTCTGTGTGTATACGGGGCACGGTGTAGCAGTGTCTGGTCTGTGTGTATACGCGGCACGGTGTAGCAGTGCCTGGTCTGTGTGTATACGCGGCACGGTGTAGCAGTGCCTGGTCTGTGTGTATACGCGGCACGGTGTAGCAGTGCCTGGTCTGTGTGTATACGCGGCACGGTGTAGCAGTGCCTGGTCTGTGTGTACGCGGCACGGTGTAGCAGTGCCTGGTCTGTGTGTATACGGGGCACGGTGTAGCAGTGCCTGGTCTGTGTGTATACGCGGCACGGTGTAGCAGTGCCTGGTCTGTGTGTATACGCGGCACGGTGTAGCAGTGTCTGGTCTGTGTGTATACGCGGCACGGTGTAGCAGTGTCTGGTCTGTGTGTATACGCGGCACGGTGTAGCAGTGTCTGGTCTGTGTGTATACGCGGCACGGTGTAGCAGTGTCTGGTCTGTGTGTGTATACGGGGCACGGGGTAGCAGTGCCTGGTCTGTGTGTATACGCGGCACGGTGTAGCAGTGCCTGGTCTGTGTGTATACGCGGCACGGTGTAGCAGTGCCTGGTCTGTGTGTATACGCGGCACGGTGTAGCAGTGCCTGGTCTGTGTGTATACGCGGCACGGTGTAGCAGTGCCTGGTCTGTGTGTATACGCGGCACGGTGTAGCAGTGCCTGGTCTGTGTGTATACGCGGCACGGTGTAGCAGTGCCTGGTCTGTGTGTATACGCGGCACGGTGTAGCAGTGCCTGGTCTGTGTGTATACGCGGCACGGTGTAGCAGTGTCTGGTCTGTGTGTATACGCGGCACGGTGTAGCAGTGCCTGGTCTGTGTGTATACGGGGCACGGGGTAGCAGTGCCTGGTCTGTGTGTATACGCGGCACGGTGTAGCAGTGCCTGGTCTGTGTGTATACGCAGCACGGTGTAGCAGTGCCTGGTCTGTGTGTGTATACGCGGCACGGTGTAGCAGTGTCTGGTCTGTGTGTGTATACGGGGCACGGTGTAGCAGTGTCTGGTCTGTGTGTATACGGGGCACGGTGTTGCAGTGTCTGGTCTGTGTGTGTATACGGGACACGGTGTAGCAGTGCCTGGTCTGTGTGTATACGGGGCATGGTGTAGCAGTGTCTGGTCTGTGTGTATACGCGGTACGGTGTAGCAGTGCCTGGTCTGTGTGTGTATACGGGACACGGTGTAGCAGTGTCTGGTCTGTGTGTATACGCGGTACGGTGTAGCAGTGCCTGGTCTGTGTGTATACGCGGCACGGTGTAGCAGTGCCTGGTCTGTGTGTATACGCGGCATGGTGTAGCAGTGCCTGGTCTGTGTGTATACGCGGCACGGTGTAGTATCATTAGGGGTATTGGAGTTCAGTACGTTGTTGTCCTCCACAGATCTCTCCAGGAACCGCTTGTCGGAGTTGCCAGTCGAGCTGTGCCACCTGGTGTCTCTGGAGTCTCTGACCCTGTACCACAACTGTCTGCGGACTCTCTCTCCATCTCTCTCCAACCTTCAGGTCCTCACATACCTGAACATCAGGTGAGTGGACGCCCCCCATATTGTCCATTGTCTTCTCTGTTTACACGCCTTACTCTTCTCCTTTGTCTACAGCCGCAACCTCCTCACCTCTCTGCCCCCGCATGTCTGCCGTCTGCCCCTCACCATCCTCATCGCCAGCAACAACAAGCTGACCTCCGTACCAGATGAGGTGGGAGCCATGATGAGTCTTCGGCAGTTGGTGAGTACCCTGACCTGTGTGTTGTGGACCTTGTAACCGGACGACCCCGCTGCCATGGAGCGCCTGGGGGAGGGGGGGCGTACGGTTATTCTGTCTGTACGCCCTACAGGTTCACTGCTTGGTGTCCTGCGATCTTCCGGCCTGTACGAGATCAGCAGAGCGCAGGATGTTGGGTCACGCTCATCGGCAGTCTTGCATCATCTCCTAACTTCCTGCATGATCACCTGTCAGTGATATCAGTGATGTCATCAGCAGGGGGCGGGGCTGTGACTACCTCTCAGACATGATATACAGGCTAGTTATCAGCAGTAATAGATGATGTTACTGTAGTGTAGGGTGTCGGATGTCGGTGCGATGCTGCTGGACAGGTATATACTGGTGGGTGGCGGTATTGGCTGAGGTTCGCGGTCACTGACCTCTTCTCTTTCTGTATTCACAGGATATTAGCTGCAATGAGCTCCAGTCGCTGCCAGCACAGATGGGGTCCCTGCGGTCGCTGCGGGAGTTAAATGTGCGCAGGAACCAGCTAACGTCGCTCCCAGCCGGTATTGGCCACTATTCGGGCACTTGTTGCTTTACTTGGGGATTCGCTAAGGGGTCAGTGACTGAGGGCTGTTATGGGTGCCCACGAGGCAGTAGCCGCTCACTGTTAGGAGGAGGTGCCACTTTTTCCGATGTGGTCGGAGATGATGGAGTCTTATCTATATCTTGTGTTTTCCAGAAATCTCTGAGCTGCCGCTGACTCGTCTGGACTTCTCTTGTAACCGAGTCGCCCGCATTCCTACCTGTTACCGCCACTTACGGCACCTTCAGAGCATCGTACTGGACAATAACCCCCTGCAGTACCCGCCCGCCCAGGTCCGCCCTCCTCCCGCCCCTTCCGTCTTCTTCTTCACCCCCAGCAGGAACTCCTCTTATCCCGCTTCTTTTCCACTCTAGATCTGCCTTAAAGGGAAGGTTCACATATTTAAGTACTTGAACATAGAAGCTTGCAGTAAAGCCGCCCCAGAGTTGGGAGACCTGGGGAAACTGAGCCGCCCCACCAGCTTTACCACATGGTAAGTGAATGTGCCAGCACGGGTGGTCAGTCAGAAGCAGGCCGGGTCCCTCCATGCCGGGGTGTGGGCGGCCTGGATCTCTTCGTAGAGGTAAGGCAGGTGTTCACACTGGGACTTCTCTGTCTGCAGCCTCACCGATGACCTGTACTCTCAGCCATACGGGGGACTCGATTCTGGGTTCAACAGTGTGGACAGCGGCAGCAAGCGGTGGTCTGGCAATGAGGTGCGTACCTGACCTGCTACCTATTGCACTCCCCCCTACTCAGAAGCATGACCGTGCACCCAGTGAGCCCCTTCTAGTCTGTGATGTAGGCTTGTGAGATGTAATCTCTGCTTGTGTGCACCCCCATATAGTCTGTCACCCATCCCAGTTGTTGAACACCTAATACACCCCTGCCTGTATAGCGTGCGTTTCGGCTGACGTGACGTCCTTTGTATTTCAGTCTGCCGACGAGCTCCCTGACCTCTCCTTTCGGGTCTCCAGTTCGGGTCGGGATGTGCGACCGTTCAAAGAAAAACTCAACGGTGCCGGTAAGTTGTCCGCTGCCAGCTGGGGGAGGGGATACTGGAACGTATACATGTCCAGAGCAGAGGGTACATCAGAGGATATGCTGCCCCAGAGCTTAACCCCTTTGTGGCTGGCCTACTTTGTTCTTTAGGCTCCTTCACACTGACGAGAAAATCGAGTTATTTTCTTGCAATGTGAGAGTCAAAACACACGATTATGAGACCAGTGATTTTCAAGGGTTTCATTCTGGTAAAATCTCAGCATCTCCTATCTTCTAGCAGTATTGCCTATTGCCGCTCCATTGAAAACAGTGGAGAACATTGTGATCCCCTGCTGCAGCTGTGCCAGCCACGCCAGGGGATTCCTTCAGCCTGACATGCCTGCTGCCAGTGCAGGGGCCCTTAAGGACCACGCGGATTATATTGTTGACATCCGTATGAGGCCTTGTTTTTTGTAGAGTTGTATTTTTCAATGGCACCACTCCGGGGTACAAATAACGTGTTGGAGAACTTTCAGGCCCAATGTCCGAAGGCGGATCTGATTTGTGGAATCTGTGTGGAAGATCTGCAGATCCAGCTGCCCATAGGGAAACATGGGCGTCCGCAAGTGAAATAAAGCATGCGGATTCGATTTTTGTTCGGGGAACAAAAAAAACCGCAGCATGCTCCATTTGACGGCGGATCCCGCACAGACGGCTTCCATTGATGTCAATGGAAGCTGACCGATCTGTGGCCGTGGACGGACCACGGGTTCCGCCGGAAAGCAGGAATTGAACGAAAAAACCTCTCCATTGTACATGTGCAGCGGCGCCGGTGCTTCCACACACATTCGCAGTGACTGAGAGAAGACCCGGACGGGTAAGTAGAAGTCCTGCAATGTCCGATCCCGCTGCGGGTAAGTAAGCTGATAACTTAAGGATCATTCGCACGAGTGTATACGTAAAACGCTGCGTGTATTACTGCTTTACCGCCGCGTATTGTAGCGATTTTGGACTTCACGTGACTGCAGGACTATTGTTTTTATCCTAAATCTCCTCCTCTGTCGCTTAGCTAAGCTGCGCTGTAATTATATGTACAGAGTTTCTTACGCCCCCGTAGAGAACCGTAGGGCGCTATCACGCGCTAAAATACAGCCTGGTGCGTCTTCCTTTATACCTGCATATATGCAATGAAAAAATGCTAGTGCGAAAATGTTTTAAAATGCTGCGATTTGCCGCGTTTTATACGTGCGTAATACTTCAATCCGCTCGTGTGAAGGAGCCCTTATCTGCATCAGCACGACTGCAGCAATAACAAGTTTATACAGATGTTTAATATTTATTTTTTTTCTACTTTTGCACAATAAAAACATGTTTTTAAGTAAAACCAATTGACTGCATCGCTAGTCCAAGGCCCAGAACATATACCGTCATAACTCTACTTTCGCCGCTTTCTTTTTTCAGCGGTTTCCAGTTTTGCCAATTCTCCAGCGCAGAATTGCGCCTCTACCTAAGTTGCCTGCTTCTAGTTTCACTGCTGGCCCGCATTACCTTGCTGTCCAATCACAGCCATTCTTGGATTGCTCCAATCATAGCCATTTATCCATGAATGGCTGTGATTGGAGCATCCAGTGCTAGCTGTGATTGGCTGAGCAGGCTGTCACTCAGAGCAATCGGAGCAATCTCTTGCTGGAAGGCGGAGAATTCAATCCCTGTCACTAGCAACAGATGCTTGACATGCGCCCAGCAGCCGGCCAGATGCCCTGAAAGCAGCGGTGGGGACCCTGACGGCACCTGAAAGGGGAGTATTGATTTCCACCCCCCTCCCCCCCGGTAGTGTAGCTGGGGCGTTTAGTGATGCCAACTTTTGCCGTGTTTTCGGCAGCGCTGGCCGTTCATTTCAATGGGCGACGCAGAGCCGAAAAAGCTTGTGTGAACGGCCCCATTGAAATGAATGGGAGCGTTGTACAGCGTTTAGCGCAGCGCTGAAAAAGCAGAGCTGAATGCTGTATAAACACGGGGTGTGGTGGGTTGGGAATGTCTAGAACGAATGAACGAATTGGATTTACATTGATTCCGATGGGAAGAATTGCCTCTCTTCATTGGTTTCCAGTTTAGCCGATTGGAGAGTCTTCCGGTAACGTTTGTCTTGGTACCGGTTTGGGGGACAGGTGACTCCTGGATCGTGAGGCCTCTCCACTGCGCACGCGCAGAACTCAGCCAGGACAGACGGGCCGCCCACAGCAAGCACTGCTTGTGACGTGGCACCCGTCCGTTCACCCTGGAAGTGGCTGACGGAGCAGAGCAGGAAGTGGTCATTTTTACTGCTCCAGCTCTGCCACAGAAGAAGATGCCCGATGGAGGGGACATGCCTGACCATTGGTCCTGGCCAGGCAAGGTAAGTAAAACATTTTTTTTTCATGTCAGAACCCCTTTTAGGCCGGCTCACACGAACATGACGGATTCCGCCAGCTTATTTCCGCAGTGGGAAGCCCGTGTATGACCGTGGAAGCGAATTGCGTATGGCCGCTTAGGAGTGCTCCTCTATGACAGCACGTTGTCTGCGTGGAAGAACTAACAAGCAGGGAATGACCAGAAGGTGCTCAACCCCCTGGAAACACTCCATTGCCCATGCAACGTTCTCTCGCGCTGCCGTGGTGAAAGCCTTCAGGGTGGGATGCTGGTTTACACTACTTATTTTGGTAGTGGTATAAACCACTTTAAAAGCCTTCTTCTTGTGGAGGACTCCAGAGGAACAAGCGGAGGCTGCAGACGGGCTGGATGGGTTTGCTGCTCCCCAGACTCCGTCCTGCTTGTCTGCCCACAAATTCCTGCTTTCCTTGTACCATTTGTTATCTGGTCTAGCAATGTGCTACAAATCGGCGTCCATACTCCAGGTGACTGCGGATCGCATGCATCCATACAGATCATACCCGTGGAATCTGCCGGAAGATAGAGCATGCTGCGATTTTTCTTCTTGCAGAATCCGCAATTCCTACCTGCAAGTGTGAGTGAAGCGACCAACGTCCAAGCCTTTCCCTGCCCGTCTGTTACCGCGCATCACACGAACCACTATCACAGAATCCTCAATTCAAATCTATTCATGTGAGTCTGGCCTAAGCCTTTCACAGCCGCCTATTAGACTTTGCCGGAGTTACATGGCAGACATTGAGCTTCCAGCTGCCATGGGAAGCCACTGGTACCTTACAGTCGCACTGTGTGGTGCCAATGGGTGATAAAAGGCCCCCCCCTCCCCTCGTTATCTGCGTACATGTTGCTATTGATTGTGGCATGTAAGGGGTTAAGCTGCCCGGATCTGAGGTTTCTCCACCCCAGGCTGTCAGTAGTCGGCCATCCATCGCCTGGAAAAGGTGTGTGTGCAGGTTAAAAGCCAGTTATGGCGGTCAGGAAGGGGTTAATCTCCGTGGCAGACGGACCCCGTTCATTTCTACTTCTCCACTTTTTGTCCCGATTTGCAGATTTTGCTTATTTTGTGTTGCAGCAAATGGAGAGAATGACCTTCCGGATTTCATTGACAGCAGCACAAATGAGGAAGATGAGGACTCGAGGTCTGACGCCGGCCTCCACGTCGGGACTACTGCACAGGTGACTGATCTGTACATCAGAGCCCTCCGGGAGAACCCTTGTGTGCTGCGGAGCTGCACTCTGTCCCTCTGTTACTGTTCATCACCTGGTGGTTCCCTTACAGGATCGCAGGAAGCCGGATTTGCACTCCACACCTCGGCCGGAGGAGCGGACTCTGGTTTGTGGGTGAGTGTCTCTAGCCCGAGCCATGATGTTGGGGATTACCATGAGTCCCGGGAGCGCAGCATTGGTTTTCTGCATACATAGTATACCTACCCTGGACTTGGCAAGCGCAGATGGTATTTACCCAGACCACCTAGCTTAAAGGAGATGTCCCGAGGCAGCAAGTGGGTCTATACACTTCTGTATGGCCATAATAATGCACTTTGTAATGTACATTGTGCATTAATTATGAGCCATACAGAAGTTATAAAAAGTTTTATACTTACCTGCTCCGTTGCTGGCGTCCTCGTCTCCATGGTGCCGACTAATTTTCGCCCTCCGATGGCCAAATTAGCCGCGCTTGCGCAGTCCGGGTCTTCTCCTCTTCTCTATGGGGCTCCGTGTAGCTCCGTGTAGCTCCGCCCCGTCACGTGCCGATTCCAGCCAATCAGGAGGCTGGAATCGGCAATGGACCGCACAGAAGCCCTGCGGTCCATGAAGATAGAGGATCCCGGCGGCCATCTTCAGCAGGTGAGTATGAAGACGCCGGACCGCCGGGATTCAGGTAAGCGCTGTGCGGGTGGTTTTTTTAACCCCTGCATCGGGGTTGTCTCGCGCCGAACGGGGGGGGGGTTTAAAAAAAAAAAAAAACCGTTTCGGCGCGGGACATCTCCTTTAATGGGTCCTTGCCACTGCCCTGTACTATAACTGGCATTAACCCTGATGGGGGCATTGTATAATGGTTGCCACATGCTGTGAGGCTGGCTGTCACCTTGTCGCTGGTTTTGGCCTATAGGTAGTCTAATGGGCCTTTGTGAATGTCCTGCGGCTTATGTTGGATGCTCAGTGCTATAGGATGGCCGGCGTACATGCCCATTAATATCGTGTCCTCTCGCATAGTTCCGAGCCGTCTCCCCCTCATCCCAACTTGCGACAAGATCAGGCCACGGAAGAGCGGCGCAGACCGGAGACCCTGCTGATCTGGAAAGAGCGAGAGCGGCAGCAACAACTCCAGCAGCGTCAGGATGTCCTGCGGAGGCCGTCTGTGGACCGCAGGGAGAGGTGAGCTGAGGGGCAGGTCATGGTTGGCTGTAGGCGTCCGGCGGGTTATATACTAATGGTCTCCCGGATTGTAAACCTCCTCCTGCAGCGAAGGGACCAAGTGAGTATGTGACCTGCTGAGGGCGCCTGCCACAAGCGGTGCGGGGACATGAACCGGTTACTCGTCCCGCACAGAACTGCTGCTTTTTTGTTACACCCCGAAACACGGAAGACTCGCTTCTGGTTAATTAGTGACTACTGGGAGCATTAACCCATTACTGGCACGGCCTGTTTCAGATGGGTCTGCACCTGCGCACTTTCTAACAGTGATATCTGTTGTATTTCTCAAGGTACCAGATAATGGAGTGAGCAACTTTAAAAAAATGGAGTGGAGTCACATGGAAAAAAAGCTAATTCTGCCATCTTTGGGGGTATTGTTTATACGGTAGGGATGAGCGAGTATACTCGCTAAAGCACTGCTCGCTCGAGTAATGTGCCTTAGCCGAGTATCTCTCTGCTCGTCCCTGAAGATTCGGGGGCCGCCGCAGGGCGGGAAGCTGCGGGGGAGAGCGGGGAGGAACGGAGGGGAGAGCTCTCTCTCCCTCTCTCCTCCCCGCTGCAACTCACCTGTCAGCCGCGGCGGCTCCCGAATCTTCAGGGACGAGGGGGGAGATACTCGGCTAAGGCACATTACTCGAGCGAGTAGTGCCTTAGCGAGTATACTCGCTCATCTCTATTATACGGTGTACACGCTGCGGCACAAAGGACATGCTGGATTCTGTGGGGCGAGTAGGATTACAACAATACCAAAGTTAGGCCGCCTGCAGCCGGGTTGGATCCTGCTGCCTGAATTCTCGCAGCGGGACCCGACCCGCGCCCCTGCAGGGACCAGCGCGGCACTCGCCTCTCCCGCGGCTCCGCCCCTTTGATGTGCCGGCTGTCGGCCAGCTGACATAAAGCATGCCGCGGTTTGTTTTCCGCACGTGGTTTCGCGCCCGTCTGCTAGGATTGCATTTTCTAATGCAATCCTATGGCAGCGGCCACGGGCGAAGATTCTTTGGGGAATCCCGTCCGCGGGGGCCAGATGGAGGTTTGTTTCTTGTTTTGTTTTTGCTGCACAATCGTTAAAATATCTTTAGGAAAAATAAAAACTGTTATTTTCTGCCGCCATCTTCTGACCAGCAGATCTTTATTTTCTGGTCTGTTGCTGGCCGCCTGTAGATTCCGTCGGTTCAGTTTTCGGGTACAGATAACCTTTTGAACACTTTCTATTACTTTTTTTGGTGACTGCGCTCAGATGGGTCCTAACGCTCATACCAGGGGGTTTAATCTTAACCTGGGGAGGTTGGGTACCTGCCTCTGAGCATGTCCCGCTCTTGTACCCTCTGTCCCTCCTACTGGACCATATAAATGGTGTCCTACCCCCCCGCAGTGTTATTTGTAGGTTTAGTCCCAAGAAAGGAGCATTCTGAGCGGTAGGAACCCAACTTTCCCAGGTTAAGATTACACCACCTGGTATGAGCGTTAGGACCCATCTGAGCGCTCGATCACCCGAATGTTGGTAGATGGGCCAATATGATTTGATCACATTAGCGTATTCTAGGTATGTAACCTCTGATAGTAGGGGTCTGCTGCGGGCTGTGGCCATCCCTTGGTTTCGGCTTCTATGTACGCTGCAGCCGTGGTCCAACGTGCACCCATATAGTTCTATAGGGCTGACCGATTTTATCCTTGTTTGAACTTAGGATTGTTTGATCACTCATAGTGTATATTGTATCACTATAGTATTATACAGGCATGGCTTGACAGGCAATCAGCCGTGGGGGCTTTCAGAAGGCCCCTAGGCTGCCATGGCAACTCATGATCTCATCGCAGGGGTCTGTGTGGGACCCCCGAATACCAATCTGGGCATTTAAATTGCTTCTGTCAGAATTCACAGTGGCTTTTAAAGGGTTAACGGCCGCAGTCAGTTGATCACGCCTGTTGCAGGCATGTGACCTGTATGGAGTAGGATTGGCTCCACAGGATAGGGCTAACTATGTGATTGGTGGGGATCTTGAAGGTCCTTGCATAAATGGCGCTGCACTCCATTTATGTCGGTGGGGCCGCTAGAGATCGCAGGCACCTGAAGTGACGGAAGTGATGCTGTATCTACGTAATGTCTGCTCCATTCGTGCAGCGACCCTTTGGCATCAGTGGTGGTCCTCGCTGTTGGACCCCCGCGATTACATTACCACCGACTCAAGGGATATTCTTTTAACACGTATGATCCAAATTATATACGCGGCTCAAAAAAAATGAGGGGGTCCCGTCCATCATACATGGACCTCCGTTGTCTGCACACTCTTCCCTGCTCTGTGTGAACCGGCTCCCATCTGTAACAATGGCGGGACCGATAATTCTGGTGTCTTCTGGCCTAATTGAGATGCCAGGTCCCGGGCTATGAGGGTCCCGCTACAGGACATCGGGCCCGCAGGCCACCCTCATGGAGTCTTGTGCATGACATTGCGTCGGTAGCCGCTGGAGGGTATTCTGTAGACCTCTGGTAGCTCCTCCTGTCCCTCCGGTCATGAAGCTGGGGGGTATTCTGTAGACCTTTGGTAGCTCCTCCTGTCCCTCCGGTCATGAAGCTGGGGGGTATTCTGTAGGGCTCTGGTAGCCCCTCCTGTCCCTCCGGTCCTGATGCTGGGGGGGTATTCTGTAGGGCTCTGGTAGCTCCTCCTGTCCCTTTGGTCCTGATGCTGGAGAGTATTCTGTAGACTTCTGGTAGCTCCTCTTGTCCCTCCAGTCCTGATGCTGGAGGGTATTCTGTAGGGCTCTGGTAGCTCTTCCTGTTCCTCCAGTCCTGATGCTGGGGGGTATTCTGTAGGGCTATGGTAGCTCCTCCTGTTTCGCCTTTCCTGATGTTGGAGGGTATTCTGTGCGACTCCGGCAGCTCCTCCTGTCACTCCCTCTAATTCCCAACTGGACAAGAAGCCTTACATGATGGTGGGTATCTGCAGGTAGCGGGTCAGTCTACGGCGGGTCTTTCCTTCAGACACCATAGGCGTTCTCCCAAGATATTTCCTGCACATGAGGACTTCGGCGAGGCGTTAAGTAGGGGAGGGAATCTGCCTGGATCTCCTGTTAGGGGAAAGCCAGTAGTGCCCTCAGCAGTGTCCCCGGTTGGCGAAACATGCCACTCTTCCTATGGTGGTCGCTTGGTCTGTGTGACCGGTAAAACCTAGCCCTGGCGTCCTTGGAGGCAGTGGGGTTTGGCTCTTAGACCAGTTTTCGCCTGGACCTGGGCCAGCAAAGGCACGGCTTATTGGGTATTCTCTCTGGCTCCTCGCCGCAGGAACGGGCAGATACGGCGCATCAGATGGGCCGGCAGAGAAGCTCTTGTGAGACTCCCCTGGACACGGCTGAGCTTCGTGGCTAAAGTCCTGGGATGCTGATGCCGCCGGCCTTTTGTTGGCGGGAAACCTCTCCGATGCCACCGGTTGGGAAAGCTCCCGCCTGGCACAGAATAGTCCTAAGTGGGCGGGCATTACTCGGGTATAAATCCCGGGCCTCGGATGGTAAGGGATTATCACAGGACCCGAAGCAACAACCCTCTCGGAAACCCAAGGCCTCCTGGCATCCACGGCCCTCAAGGCCGTCCTCTGCTGACAGGCGCTCCACACCCAATTTATCCCGGCTCGCCCATGTCTCAGATGCCCGGGCTCCAGAGGTCGTCCTTTAGTATCCTTCGCCTGACGCTTCGGTCCCAGAGGCTTTCGCTCAGGCGATGCTCCTTCCTCTTCACAGGGGGTTTTCGTTTTTGTGGGTTTTCACTCCAACCTGACTTGGTATGTAGTGGCCTGGCTGTTCTGGCCTCAGCGGGTGGACTGCCATCCTAACCAGGTCTTCCCAGTAACATCCAGCCTCCTTCCCCGTGTCTCCGGTCCGAGAGGTGGCACTGCCTCCAGCAGCGTTCTCTGCCCTGGCACGCCCCACAGGGTACAAGCTGCCCCCCCAATGAGCCGCACAGGTAATAATCATTGTCTTTCTTCCGCTCTTCTCCCAGTTGGACCTTCCCCCTGCTGACGCACGCGGCGCCACTCTGAGGCATCTGTAGATTTACATGCTGGGGGACATTTATGGCATGTTCTCCCATTCCCGCTTGGCTGTTCCTACTTCACATACAAGCTGATTAACTTGGTGCCTGCAGGGGGTATAATGAAGTGGGAGGAGCTAAGACTTTTTCTGCTTAGTCTGCCTCCTAGTGGCAGTAGCTATACCTGCAGTCTTCAAGCTGTCCCCCCCCAATGAAAGGCACACGGAAGATTTTACTGCTAGACCAAAATCTTGCTTTTTCTTGAAGAGATTTAGCTTTTTTAAAAGTAGTACAGCAAAAAAAAAAAGCGCCTTTTTGTCGGTGTGTGTGCGCCATAAAAAAGACCCCTAAGGCTGGGTTCACACAGGGCGGAATTTCACTGCGGCAAATCCGCCTGCGGCCGCTAATCCTTACGTTGGCCAGCCATGTGGACCAGGAGCCTTCGCTGTGATGCGGATTTCCCGGCCGCAGTATGTCATTTTGTTTTTTCTTTCCATTGCCGCCGCTCTCCTCCCATGGCTAACTGCCGCGGCTTTTGAAGCAGCACTTTCCCGTCAGAAATCTAACGTTTTTTTGCTGCGGCCAAAATGCGAGATTTCCGGCGGGGATCGTGTGGGAACCCCGCCTAAAGATGGTGGAATTGTGGGGTCGGTGTTTTTGCCATTTCACTTCACACTTTTTCCGAGTTTTTCAGTGCGCGGTCCGGTCGCCCTCAGACAGCCGCGCCGATGCGTACAGAAGGTACCTTATTTTTAAAAGTGGGGAAGAAAAAGCAAAAATGAAAAGGGAAGAAAAAAAGGTCCTTAAGGGGCGGAGCATACCAACTGCTTCATGTTGGGGAGATGCAGAACCCTCACATATGATACCCCTGGTGCGAGGGCTGCAGCCAACCGTGTCCGCGGAAAAGACGCGGGCCATCATATACTATACCCAGAGGGCAAAGGGCAGAACAAGGACTGCTACATGTAGTGTAATAACTGCAGCCCCGCGAGGCTCATGGACAGGCAGCAGTGTCATAGGCCTCACAGACAGGTCTCACTGACAGGCAGCGCCGCCGTAGGGACAGGCAGCGGTGTCCTAGGCCTCACAGACAGGTCTCACTGACAGGCAGCGGCGCCGTAGGGACAGGCAGTGGTGTCATAGGCCTCACAGACAGTTCTTACTGACAGGAAGCGCCGCCGTAGGGACAGGCAGCGGTGTCATAGGCCTCACAGACAGTTCTTACTGACAGGCAGCGCCGCCGTAGCGACAGGCAGCGGTGTCATAGGCCTCACAGACAGTTCTTACTGACAGGCAGCAGCGCCGTAGGGACAGGCAGTGGTGTCATAGGCCTCACAGACAGGTCTCACTGACAGGCAGCGGCGCCGTAGGGACAGGCAGCGGTGTCATAGGCCTCACAGACAGTTCTTACTGACAGGCAGCGCCGCCGTAGGGACAGGCAGCGGTGTCCTAGGCCTCACAGACAGGTCTCACTGACAGGCAGCGGCGCCGTAGGGACAGGCAGTGGTGTCATAGGCCTCACAGACAGTTCTTACTGACAGGAAGCGCCGCCGTAGGGACAGGCAGCGGTGTCATAGGCCTCACAGACAGTTCTTACTGACAGGCAGCAGCGCCGTAGGGACAGGCAGTGGTGTCATAGGCCTCACAGACAGGTCTCACTGACAGGCAGCGGCGCCGTAGGGACAGGCAGCGGTGTCATAGGCCTCACAGACAGTTCTTACTGACAGGCAGCGCCGCCGTAGGGACAGGCAGCGGTGTCCTAGGCCTCACAGACAGGTCTCACTGACAGGCAGCGGCGCCGTAGGGACAGGCAGTGGTGTCATAGGCCTCACAGACAGTTCTTACTGACAGGAAGCGCCGCCGTAGGGACAGGCAGCGGTGTCATAGGCCTCACAGACAGTTCTTACTGACAGGCAGCGCCGCCGTAGGGACAGGCAGCGGTGTCATAGGCCTCACAGACAGTTCTTACTGACAGGCAGCAGCGCCGTAGGGACAGGCAGTGGTGTCATAGGCCTCACAGACAGTTCTTACTGACAGGCAGCGCCGCCGTAGGGACAGGCAGCGGTGTCATAGGCCTCACAGACAGTTCTTACTGACAGGCAGCGCCGCTGTAGGGACAGGCAGCGGTGTCATAGGCCTCACAGACAGTTCTTACTGACAGGCAGCGCCGCCGTAGGGACAGGCAGCGGTGTCATAGGCCTCACAGACAGTTCTTACTGACAGGCAGCGCTGTCATGGGCCTCGCAGACAGTTCTTACTGACAGGCAGCAGCGCCGTAGGGACAGGCAGTGGTGTCATAGGCCTCACAGACAGTTCTTACTGACAGGCAGCGCCGCCGTAGGGACAGGCAGCGGTGTCATAGGCCTCACAGACAGTTCTTACTGACAGGCAGCGCCGCTGTAGGGACAGGCAGCGGTGTCATAGGCCTCACAGACAGTTCTTACTGACAGGCAGCGCCGCCGTAGGGACAGGCAGCGGTGTCATAGGCCTCACAGACAGTTCTTACTGACAGGCAGCGCTGTCATGGGCCTCGCAGACAGTTCTTACTGACAGGCGGCGGTGTCATAGGCCTCACAGACAGTTCTTACTGACAGGCAGCGCCGCCGTAGGGACAGGCAGCGCTGTCATGGGCCTCGCAGACAGTTCTTACTGACAGGCAGCGCTGTCATGGGCCTCGCAGACAGTTCTCTCGCGGGCTGCAACAGCGGAGACAATAAGGCAGTTGGAGGACGAGTCGCAGATGGTGACAAGTATTCATGCCTTTATTTACATATTCCAGGTCACATGGTTCAGGGATGTCGCGGGAAGGGGATAGGGCCATATCCACACCTGACCCCGTGAAGTAAAAATACAGGGGGGTGAGAGGGGAGAGTCGGGCCTTTTTGCAATTGGAGGAGTCACTGACCTTTTGTTTGTGTTCTTTCCCTTTAGTCCGGTGTCCACGGTCTCCTCTGATGGCTGGAACAGAGTGCGGAGTCAGGTAAGTGCTCTTGAACACGCCGTCCTACACGGGGGCGGGCTCGTCCTGGAGCACGCCGTTCTACACGGGGGCGGGCTCGTGCCGCAGCACGCCGTTCTACACGGGGGCGGGCTCGTGCCGCAGCACGCCGTTCTACACGGGGGCGGGCTCGTGCCGCAGCACGCCGTTCTACACGGGGGCGGGCTCGTGCCGCAGCACGCCGTTCTACACGGGGGCGGGCTCGCCCCGCAGCACGCCGTTCTACACGGGGGCGGGCTCGCCCCGCAGCACGCCGTTCTACACGGGGGCGGGCTCGCCCCGCAGCACGCCGTTCTACACGGGGGCGGGCTCGCCCCGCAGCACGCCGTTCTACACGGGGGCGGGCTCGCCCCGCAGCACGCCGTTCTACACGGGGGCGGGCTCGCCCCGCAGCACGCCGTTCTACACGGGGGCGGGCTCGTCCCGCAGCACGCCGTTCTACACGGGGGCGGGCTCGTCCCGCAGCACACCGTCATATAGGGGTGTTTCATAGAGATGTCATGCTAGAGAGAGAAGAACATGGTTATTACATAGTGGTCGTACCGGAGGACATGGCTCCTTGGAGGTCATACTAGAGAGGAGAGGACGCAGTTAGGTGTCGGGTCTGCGATACACTTACTCCTCTGTATGTCTGTACGGTAGCGTGTCCCGGTCGCCCACTCATATAGTTGTCCTCATGATAAACCTCTTTTTGCGCAGGGCAGTCAGATGGAGGTGCCGAAGCTGCAGTCCCCTACAGGTGTGTGCCGCTCTGCTTGTCCTCTCGTCTCTGGCCGTGTGGGCGCTCACCTCATGGATCTGTCCCTCTGTTTTTCAGAGACCTCCGCTGGTTCCGTGCAGAAACCGAACAGTTTCCTCTTCCGGTCTTCCTCCCGAGGATCTGTGCGGAGTGCTGCAGGTGATCGTCCTGATCCATCGCCGATCACGCCTACCAACCGCTAGAATTACTGCCCTCTGCTGGGGAGTTGGAATATTGGCATCTCTGGCAATCTTTGCTAGCCCCTTTGTGTCCCCTGTGACTTGCCTACCGGCCATGCTTCTCTCCTGTATATGTGACCCTTGTGTTCTTCCGTAGGTTCAGAGCAGAGCCCGGCTGGGAGTTCTAGTCCTGTACGGTTACGTAGTCCGATTCCTCGTACAGACGATAAGACAGCCGTAGCACAACTCCGTAAGGTACGCAGCACCGCCACTAACTGCTGTCTGTGCATGGCTTGTATACCTGTAGCCGTGCCCTAATGGTGAGCGGCTCTGCAGTACTGGCTGTGCGCACGCTCTAGTCACACAGGAGGGCCGGGATCTTTTCTCATGCCGCCATATAATCCTCAGGGTTCTCTCCTTCTCAGGACATTGAATCCCATCTGAACGTCGCTCTGGAGGATCCACTCTGTGAGTCTCTCTCTAACGGCGTTGCACTGTGCCAGCTTCTGAACCATCTGCGCCCACGCACCATCCCCATCATCAATGTGCCCTCGCCTGCTGTGGTATGATGCCTGTCGTGTAGTACAGCCGGACCTGCTGCTCTTCTACCCCCATTTATTCCCCGTTGTTCTCTTCCAGCCCAAGCTCAATCTTGTGAAGTGTAGGAAGAATGTGGACAGCTTCCTGGAAGCGTGTCGGAGGCTGGGTGTCCCCGAGGTAAGTGCTACGCACTAAATGCACGGTCGGGGTAAATATGTACTGCCTGCCTAAGGGCGGATGGTGGTGCATGGTCTTGCTTGTCCTATAGCGTTCCGTTGCTTCTGGTGCACGGTCCTGCCTGCTCTTGAACAGTCCATTACTACTGGCGCTGCCTGCGCTATGACTATCTATTACTACTGGTGCACGGTCCTGCCTGCCTTATAGGGGTCCATTACTACTGGTGCACGGTCCTGCCTGCCTTATAGGGGTCCATTACTACTGATGCACGGTCCTGTCTGCCCTATAGGGGTCCGTTACTACTGGCGCTGCCTGCACTATGACTATCTATTACTACTGGTGCACGGTCCTGCCTGCTCTTGAACAGTCCATTTCTACTGGCGCTGCCTGCGCTATGACTATCTATTACTACTGGTGCACGGTCCTGCCTGCTCTTGAACAGTCCATTACTACTGGCGCTGCCTGCGCTATGACTATCTATTACTACTGGTGCACGGTCCTGCCTGCCTTATAGGGGTCCATTACTACTGGTGCACGGTCCTGCCTGCCTTATAGGGGTCCATTACTACTGATGCACGGTCCTGTCTGCCCTATAGGGGTCCGTTACTACTGGTGCACGGTCCTGTCTGCCTTATAGGGGTCCATTATTACCGGTGCACGGTCCTGTCTGCCTTATAGGGGTCCATTAATGGTGCACAGTCCTGCCTGCCCTGTAGTGGTCCATTACTACTGGTGCACGGTCCTGCCTGCCGTATAGGGGCCCGTTACTACCTGTGCACGGTCCTGCCTGCCTTATAGGGGTCCATTACTACTGGTGCACGGCCCTGCCTGCCTTATAGGGGGTCCATTACTACTGGTGCACAGTCCTGCCTGCCTTATAGGGGTCCATTACTACTGGTGCACGGTCCTGCCTGCCCTATAGCGGTCCATTACTATCAATGCACGGTCCTGCCTGCCTTATAGGGGTCCATTACTACTGGTGCACGGCCCTGCCTGCCTTATAGGGGGTCCATTACTACTGGTGCACAGTCTTGCCTGCCTTATAGGGGTCCATTACTACTGGTGCACGGTCCTGCCTGCTCTATAGGGGTCCATTACTACTGGTGCACGGTCCTGCCTGCCCTGTAGGGGTCCATTACTACCGCTGCACGGTCCTGCCTGCCCTGTAGGGGTCCATTACTACCGCTGCACGGTCCTGCCCGCCCTATAGGTGTCCATTACTACTGGTGCATGGTCCTGCCTGCCCTGTAGGGGTCCGTTACTACTGGTGCACGGTCCTGCCTGCCCTGTAGGGGTCCGTTACTACTGCTGCACGGTCCTGCCTGCCCTGTAGGGGTCCGTTACTACCGCTGCACGGTCCTGCCTGCCCTGTAGGGGTCCGTTACTACCGCTGCACGGTCCTGCCTGCCCTGTAGGGGTCCGTTACTACCGCTGCACGGTCCTGCCTGCCCTGTAGGGGTCCGTTACTACCGCTGCACGGTCCTGCCTGCCCTGTAGGGGTCCGTTACTACCGCTGCACGGTCCTGCCTGCCCTGTAGGGGTCCGTTACTACCGCTGCACGGTCCTGCCTGCCCTGTAGGGGTCCGTTACTACCGCTGCACGGTCCTGCCCGCCCTGTAGGGGTCCGTTACTACTGGTGCACGGTCCTGCCTGCTCTACATATCTTTATGTATTGTTGCCCCTGCTCCTTTCCTCCTGCGTTCCTATGCTTTCCATGACTTGCTCGCTCTGCCTGTCGGGTCGGCCTCTGGTCATTATAACGCTCGGGTCGGGTGCATGGCTCGTCCATCACACATTTCCCTCCGGCTCGTGCTGCAGAGTGTTGTTGTGCGCCCGCTGATGCTTCATGTATTAACAAGCCTCTTCTTTTTTTTTTTGTTCTGCTTTCTCTCTCTCTCCCCCCCCCCCCCCACGTCTCCTGCTGTCTATGTGACATCTGCTCCGCTCCCGTCTGTCTCTCCATGTGCAGCGAGACCTGTGCTCGGCCCGTGACGTCCTGGGAGGGGAGCGTCCGCTCGATGTACTAAGGACGGTGTCCTCTCTGCTGCTGTGTGCCTCTGAAGAAGGGTCTGGTCCCCCCAGCGAGGCGGCGACGTGTCCGTCTGTCCTGCTCTATCGGCACCACGGCTTCCTGCTGTTCTACACTCTGCTAATGCTGGTCTTATATGTCGTCTACAGCAAGTTGTGCTCCTCGTAGGGAGCGGACCGCCGGCGGCTGTAGCCTGGGACCACCCTTCATACACTACTCAGTCCCCGGGTGAACACTGGTGTACCCCACACCCCGTGGAAGAGCCTAAACCCGTGTGCCTTAACTGTCCGCAGCTCAGCCAATGAGGCTAAAGCCAAAAAGATCCAACACGTGCCAGGCCCCTACAGCGCTCATGTCTGTTGCCTTACATCGCCTCTTCTGATTGGCTGAGGCTCCCATGGGCTCCAGCTGACTTGTTGAGTTCCTCAGGGCCGCCCTTCACCCTCCCCCGTGAGTGCCTGAGCCGCGCCCTTGTAGGGCCTATAGAAATCCATCTATATATTTTGTATAGGGGTCTGCCTGCCATAGAGAAGTATTAGTAATATATTTTATAGGACGTAGCATCTAATAAAGCACTGAGCCCCTCTAGTGCCTGAGCTCTAGACCCCCGTATACTATGCACCCTCTATATTTATAAATGCACTGTATATAGATGTACACACTGTATACTGAGGCCGGGATACACTGATGATGGGTAAGCTGCACTGTACAGTAATGACAATATATTTATGATTAAACCTTGGTGATTGTTACCTGATTGGACGGCAGCGCGGCGCCGAGGTGTACCATGTGTAGTATTAAGGGATCCTCAACGGCTCTCAGGTAAGTGGCGGGGCTGGCAGCAGCCATAACTCCGGGCCCGGAGAGTCGCTCTATAAAGTACTCATTGACAAAAAAATAACGCACCAAGGAGGAGTCCTCCTAAATCATCGTTACAGACAACGGTTCATCCGATTCTGTGTGCAAAAGGGTCCTTTATAGGGGAAAACTGCAATTCAGAGGAGGCTCTAGGACCCTGTTGTACCACCTCTAGCTTGGATACAAGATGTGATACAGGCAGGCATGGAGGCTCTAGTACCCTGGTGTACGGCCTCTAGCTTGGATACAAGATGTGATACGGGTGGGCATGGAGGCTCCAGTACCCTGTTGTACCACCTCTAGCTTGGATACAAGATGTGATACAGGCAGACATGGAGGCTCCAGTACCCTGTTGTACCGCCTCTAGCTTGGATACAAGATGTGATACAAGTAGGCATGGAGGCTCTAGTACCCTGTTGTACCGCCTCTAGCTTGGATACAAGATTTGATACAAGTAGGCATGGAGGCTCTAGTATGCTGTTGTACTGTCTCTAGCTTGGATACAAAATGTGATACGGGCGGGCATGGTGGCTCTACTACCCTGTTGTACTGCCTCGAGCTTGGATACATGATGTTATACGGGGGCAGGGAGCCATACAGGTTCTGTACGGTATCTTACAGTACATTTCCAACAGATGTAGTAACTTAGCCTTCAGATCCTGCACACACATGGGAGGTGTAAGTTGGAGTCTCAGATGGTCCCATAATTGCTCAATTGGTGATAAATCTGCCAACGGCCAAGCCAAGGAGGGTGACAACCTAGCTTTCCCAGGATGCCTTTTCTGTTCTACTGGAAGCCACCATGAAAGGAACATGTGGCTGCAGGAGATCCTAAACATAGCGCTGGTCCCAACACCTCCTAACGGTCTGGTCAGACGCTCCTCTCTATTGTGTCTAGGAGGGTCCTGAGCCCGGTCACCTTGTGTGCCCTCATCCACTGGTCCCAACACCTCCTAGCAGTCTGGTCAGACGCTCCCCTCTATTCTGGTTATCTGTAGGTGGCGCCCTGAGCCCGGTCACCTTGTGATCCCATCCACTGGTCCCTAAACCTCCTAACAGACACGTCAGATGCTCCTCTCTACTGGCGGTCTGTAAAGGGCGTCCTGAGGCTGGTCACCTTGTATGCCCTCACACAACAACTGGTCCCCACACCTCCTAACAGTCTGGTCAGATGCTCCTCTCTACTGGCGGTCTGTAGAGGGTGTCCTGAGCCTGGTTACCTTGTGTGCCCCCATCCACTGGTCCCAACACCTCCTAACAGTCTGGTCAGATGCTCCTCTCTACTGGTGGTCTGTAGGAGGCGTCCTGAGCCCGGTCACCTTGTGTGCCCCCATCCACTGGTCCCAACACCTCCTAACAGTCTGGAAAGACACTCTTCTCTACTTGTGGTCTGTAGGGGGCGTCCTGAGCCTGGTCACATTGTGTGCCCTCACACATCCACTGGTCCCAACACCACCTAACAGTCTGGTCAGACGCCCCTCTCTACTGGTGGTCTGTTGGGGGTGCTAAGCCCGGTCGCCTTATGTGCCCTCACACATCTACTGGTTCCAACACCTCCTAACAGTCTGGTCAGACGCTTATCTCTACTGGTGGTCTTGTGCCCTGTCACCTTGTGTGCTCTCATCCACTGGTCCTAGCACCTCCTAACAGTCTGGTCAGATGCCCCTCTCTACTGGTGGTCTGTCGGGGGTGCTAAGCCCGGTCACCTTGTGTGCCCTCAGACATCTACTGGTCCCAACACCTACCAGTCTGGTCAGACGCTCCCCTCTATTCTGGTGATTGGTAGGGGGCACCCTGAGCCCAGTCACCTTGTGATCCTATCCACTCGTCCCTACACCTCCTAACATGTTGGTCAGATTCCCCTCTCTACTGGTGGTCTGTGGGGGGGGGGGGAGGGGTGCTAAGCCTGGTTGCCTTGTGTACCCACACACATCCACTGGTCCCTACACCTCCTAATAGTCTGGTCTGATGCTCCTCTCTATGGGTGGTCTGTTGGGGGGTGCTAAGCCCGGTCGCCTTATGTGCCCCCATCCGCTGGTCCCAACACCTCCTAACAGTCGGGTCAGACGCACCTCTCTACTGGTGGTCTGGAGGGGGCATCCTGAGCCCAGTCGCCTTGTGTGCCCTCACACATCCACTAGTCCCAACACCTCCTAACACTCAGGTCAGATGCTCCTCTCTACTGGTGGTCTGTAGGGGGTGTCCTGAGCCTGGTTACCTTGTGCGCACCCCATCCACTGGTCCCAACACCTCCTAACAGTCTGGTCAGACGCCCTCTCTACCGGTGGTCTGTCGGGGGTGCTAAGTCCGGTCGCCTTAGGTGCCCTCACACATCCACTGGTCCCAACACCTCCTAACAGTCTGGTCAGATGCTTCTCTCAACTGGTGATCTGTATGGGGCGCCCTGAGTCCGGTCACCTTGTGATCCCATCCACTGGTCCCTACACCTCCTAACAGTCAGGTCAGATGCTTCTCCCTACTGGTGGTCTGTAGGGGGTGTCCTGAGCCTGGTCACCTCATGTGCCCTCAAACATCCACTGGTTCTAGCACCTCCTAACAGTCTTGTCAGACTCCCCTCTCTACTGGTGGTCTGTCGGGGGTGCTAAGCCCGGGCGCCTTATGTGCCCTCACACATCCACTGGTCCCAACACCTTCTAACAGTCTGGTCAGACGCTTCTCTCTACTGGTGGTCTGCAGGGGGCGTCCTGAGCCCGGTCACCTTGTGTGCCCCCATCCACTGGTCCCAACACCTCCTAACAGTCTGGTAAGACACTCTTCTCTACTGATGGTCTGTAGGGGGCGCCCTGAGCCTGGTCACCTTGTGTGCCCTCACGCATCCACTGGTCCCAACACCACCTAACAGTCTGGTCAGACGCCCCTCTCTACTGGTGGTCTGTTGGGGGTGCTAAGCCCGGTCGCCTTATGTGCCCTCACACATCTACTGGTTCCAACACCTCCTAACAGTCTGGTCAGACGCTTATCTCTACTGGTGGTCTTGTGCCCTGTCACCTTGTGTGCTCTCATCCACTGGTTCTAGCACCTCCTAACAGTCTGGTCAGACGCCCCTCTCTACTGGTGGTCTATCGGGGGTGCTAAGCCCGGTCACCTTGTGTGCCCTCAGACATCTACTGGTCCCAACACCTCCTACCAGTCTGGTCAGGCGCTCCCCTCTATTCTGGTGATTGGTAGGGGGCGCCCTGAGCCCAGTCACCTTGTGATCCTATCCACTGGTCCCTACACCTCCTAACATGTTGGTCAGATTCCCCTCTCTACTGGTGGTTTGGGGGGGGGGGGGGGGGGGTGCTAAGCCTGGTTGTCTTGTGTACCCACACACATCCACTGGTCCCTACACCTAACAGTCTGGTCAGATGCTCCTCTCTACTGGTGGTCTGTTGGGGGGGGCGGGGGGTGCTAAGCCCGGTCGCCTTATGTGCCCCCATCCGCTGGTCCCAACACTTCCTAACAGTCGGGTCAGCCACACCTCTCTACTGGTGGTCTGTAGGGGGCATCCTGAGCCCAGTCGCCTTGTGTGCCCTCACACATCCACTAGTCCCAACACCTCCTAACAGTCAGGTCAGATGCTCCTCTCTACTGGTGGTCTGTAGGGGGTGTCCTGAGCCTGGTTACCTTGTGTGCACCCCATCCACTGGTCCCAACACTTCCTAACAGTCTGGTCAGACGCCCTCTCTACCGGTGGTCTGTCGGGGGTGCTATGCCCGCTCGCCTTAGGTGCCCTCACACATCCACTGGTCCCAACACCTCCTAACAGTCTGGTCAGACGCTTCTCTCAACTGGTGATCTGTATGGGGCGCCCTGAGTCCGGTCACCTTGTGTGCTCTTATCCACTGGTTCTAGCACCTCCTAACAGTCTGGTCAGACCCCCCTCTCTACTGGTGGTCTGTTGGGGGTGCTAAGCCCGGTCACCTTGTGTGCCCCCATCCACCGCTCCCAACACCACCTCACAGTCTTGTCAGATGCTCCTCTCTACTGGTGGCCTGTAGGGGGCATCCTGAGCCCGGTTGCCTTGTGATCCAGTCCACTGGTCCCTACACCTCCTAACAGGCTGGTCAGATTCCCCTCTCTACTGGTGGTCTGTCGGGGGTGCTAAGCCTGGTTGCCTTGTGTACCCTCACACATCCACTGGTCCCAACACCTCCTAACAGTCTGGTCAGACGCTTCTCTCAACTGGTGATCTGTATGGGGCGCCCTGAGTCCGGTCACCTTGTGTGCTCTTATCCACTGGTTCTAGCACCTCCTAACAGTCTGGTCAGACGCCCCTTTCTACTGGTGGTCTGTCGGGGGTCCTAAGCCCAGTCACCTTGTGTGGCCCCATCCACTGGTCCCAACACCACCCAACAGTCTTGTCAGATGCTCCTCTCTACTGGTGGCCTGTAGGGGGCGTCCTGAGCCCAGTCGCCTTATGTGCCCTCCCGCATCCACTGTCCCAACACCTCCTAACAGTCTGGTCAGACGCTTATCTCTACTGGTGGTCGGGTAGGGGGGGGGGGGGGCGTCCTGAGCACGGTTACCTTGTGTGCTCTCATCCACTGGTTCTAGCACCTCCTAACAGTCTGCTCATACGCCCCTCTCTACTGGTGGTCTGTCGGGGGTGCTAAGCCCGGTCACCTTGTGTGCCCGCAGACCTCTACTGGTCCCAACACCTCCTACCAGTCTGGTCAGATGCTCCCCTCTATTCTGGTGATTGGTAGGGGACGCCCTGAGCCCAGTCACCTTGTAATCCTATCCACTGGTCCCTACACCTTCTAACATGTTGGTCAGATTCCCCTCTCTACTGGTGGTCTGTGGGAGGTGCTAAGCCTGGTTGCCTTGTGTACCCTCACACATCCACTGGTCCCTACACCTCCTAACAGTCTGGTCAGATGCTCCTCTCTACTGGTGGTCTGTTAGGGGGTGTCCTGAGCCCAGTCACCTTGTGTGCCCCCATCCACTGATCCCAACACCTCCTAACAGTTGGGTCAGACGCTCCTCTTGACTGTTGGTCTGTAGGGAGTCCTGAGCCCAATCGCCTTGTGTGCCCTCACAATCCACTGGCCCCAACACCTCATAAGAGACTGGTCAGACACTCCTCTCTACTGGTGGTCTGTAGGGGGCATCCTGAGCCCGGTCACCTTGTGTGCCCCCCATCCACTTGTCCCAACACCTCCTAACAGTCTGGTCAGACGATCCTTTCTACTGGTAATAAAAACAGGCTTTTGTGGGCTGATAAGTCGGGAGCCGTACCGCCGGTCAGGGGAGGAAGGGTCTTTTCACAGACAAATCGAAGTTTGAAGTGTTTTGTGTCAGAATGGTGAAAGTTCATCATGTGACTGGTTAGCGGGAAGTACATTCAGACACCGGGACTGAAGTGGTTGGGCCACCGTTGATCACGGTCCAGTGAACTCCTTTCGGGCAGCTGTGTGCAGAGGTACAAGTTACCTGCAAGAGTAACTCATTGCTGCAATCGGAGACATGGCCTGGTGTTTGCACTGCTGTGATAGCTGCTAATGGGGGAAATAGTGCCGCATGCTGGGCTGGTTTTGGGCCAGATGCAGAGGCAACACTTGAACCCTTCCACACCACCTGGTGGGTTCTGCAGCTCCTCACGCTGGAAGTGGGCCTGGTTATGTGGCAGCGCACGCTACTATAGACCAAGGCGTGGCACCTGTGTTTATGAATGGAGGCATTCAATCCATCCGGGTTGAGGCAAGCAGCGTAATCTCAGCAAGAAACAAAGCGGGGGTCGGGGCAGGCGCCAGACGGATAACTGTGAAAAACTAGAGAGTCCATATGAACGAGGTAGCATCTTAAAGGGGTATTCCAGAAAGGGGGAATTTTATCAGTTTTTCCTAGAGATGAGCGAGCACCAAAATGCTCGGGTGCTCGTTACTCGGGACGAAATTATCGCGATGCTCGAGGGTTCGTTTCGAGTAACGAACCCCATTGAAGTCAATGGGCGACCCGAGCATTTTTGTATTTCGCCGATGCTCGCTAAGGTTTTCATGTGTGAAAATCTGGGCAATTCAAGAAAGTGATGGGAACGACACAGCAACGGATAGGGCAGGCGAGGGGCTACGTGTTGGGCTGCATCTCAAGTTCCCAGGTCCCACTATTAAGCCACAATACCGGCAAGAGTGGGCCCCCTCCCAACAACTTTTACTTCTGAAAAGCCCTCATTAGCAAGGCACACCTTAGCTAAGCACCACACTACCTCCAACAAAGCACAATCACTGCCTGCATGACACTCCGCTGCCACTTCTCCTGGGTTACATGCTGCCCAACCCCCCCGCACGACCCAGTGTCCACAGCGCACACAAAAGTGTCCCTGCGCAGCCTTCAGCTGCCCTCATGCCACGCCACCCTCATGTCTATTTATAAGTGCGTCTGCCATGAGGAGGAACCGCAGGCACACACTGCAGAGGGTTGGCACGGCTAGGCAGCGACCCTCTTTAAAAGGGGCGGGGCGATAGCCCACAATGCTGTACAGAAGCAATGAGAAATATAATCCTGTGCCACCGCCATCTGGAGCTGCACACGTGGGCATAGCAATGGGGAACCTATGTGCCACACACTGTTCATTCTGTCAAGGTGTCTCTGCATGCCCCAGTCAGACCGCGGTTTTTAATTCATAGACACAGGCAGGTACAACTCCCTATTGTGAAGTCCCTGTGGACCGACAGCATGGGTGGCTCCCTGGAACCCACCGGCTGTACATAAAAATATCTCATAGCATTGCCCATCACAGCTGAGGTAGTAATGTCGTGCTTAATACAGGTGGGCTTCAGCCCACACTGCATGCCCCAGTCTGACTGGTAATATGTACCTTAACAGTAACCTTGTTGGTGGGAATGTGGTGGTGACTGCGGACCTAGTAGCGCGGTTTTATGTAGTTGGTTTTCGGAATGTGGCCAGGATTAAGTGGGCCGTGGCGGGGGGATGGTGGTGGTGCTCTCTTGTTGTGTCGTTAAAGGTGAAATTCTTGGACTGCCACGAGACGGACCAATGCAAAGGTATTTGCCAAGAATGTTTTCATTGTTGGAGGAGGAGGGGGATGTTTTGGAGGCACTATGTGTCCTCTACACGTGTCCGTGGTTATATGCACCTTAACAGTAACAGCGTTGGTGGGAAATGGCCTTGCCGCCATCATGTCTTTGTGAAGCCTCTGTTTCCACACCCCAGAGACATACCATTAGCAGCGGTATAGGCAGAGCCCACAATTATTAACATTTCAGCGGTAGCATTAGGGACAGGCCCCACTAACATATCACTAGCAGCAGTATAGGGGGAGCGCAGTCTTAGTTCTATTTCAGTAATAGTAGCACTCAAGACAGGCCCCAGTAACATTCCCATTGCAGCAGTTTAGGGAGATAACAGTCTCTTTCACATTTCAGTAGCTGCAATATAGACATTTATGTAGCTAAAGTGTAGGCCAACCCCACACACCTTTCTGTACCATGAGTGCAGGCGAAGAACATAGAAATTACTATGATTACACTGTAGGCGAGGGCCCAAAAAAATTGGTGTACCAACAGTACTAATGTACCTCAGAAAAAATTGGCCATGCCCAACCACGATGGCAGGTGAAACCCATTAATCGCTTTGGTTAATGTGGCTTAAGTGGTAACTAGGCCTGGAGGCAGCCCAGTTAAAATAAAAATTGGTTCAAGTTAAAGTTCCAACGCTTTTAAGAGCATTGAAACATATAAAAATTGTTTAGAAAAATTATATGAGTGAGCCTTGTGGGCCTAAGAAAAATTGCCCGTTCGGCGTGATTACGTGAGGTTTCAGGAGGAGGAGCAGGAGGAGGAGGAGGAATATTATACACAGATTGATGAAGCAGAAATGTTCCCGTTTTGGATGGTGATAGAGAACGATGCTTCCATCCGCGGGTGCAGCCTACGTATTGCTTAGGTATCGCTGCTGTCCGCTGGTGGAGAAGAGAAGTCTGGGGAAATCCAGGCTTTGTTCATCTTGATGAGTGTTAGCCTGTCGGCACTGTCGGTTGACAGGCGGGTACGCTTATCTGTGATGATTCCCCCAGCCGCACTAAACACCCTCTCCGACAAGACGCTAGCCGCAGGACAAGCAAGCACCTCCAGGGCATACAGCGCGAGTTCAGGCCACGTGTCCAGCTTCGACACCCAGTAGTTGTAGGGGGCAGAGGCGTCACCAAGGATGGTCGTGCGATCGGCTACGTACTCCCTCACCATCCTTTTACAGTGCTCCCGCCGACTCAGCCGTGACTGGGGAGCGGTGACACAGTCTTGCTGGGGAGCCATAAAGCTGGCAAAGGCCTTGGAGAATGTTCCCCTTCCTGCGCTGTACATGCTGCCTGATCTCTGCGCCTCCCCTGCTACCTGGCCCTCGGAACTGTGCCTTCGGCCACTAGCGCTGTCGGATGGGAATTTTACCATCAGTTTGTCCGCCAGGGTCCTGTGGTATAGCATCATTCTCGAACCCCTTTCCTCTTCGGGAATGAGAGTGCAAAGGCTCTCCTTATACCGTGGATCGAGCAGTGTGTACACCCAGTAATCCGTAGTGGCCAGAATGCGTGTAACGCGAGGGTCACGAGAAAGGCATCCTAACATGAAGTCAGCCATGTGTGCCAGGGTACCTGTACGCAACACATGGCTGTCCTCACTCGGAAGATCACTTTCAGGATCCTCCTCCTCCTCCTCCTCTGGCCATACACGCTGAAAGGATGACAGGCAAGCAGCATGGGTACCCTCAGCAGTGGGCCAAGCTGTCTCTTCCCCCTCCTCCTCATGCTCCTCCCCCTCCTCCTCAACGCGCTGAGATATAGACATGAGGTTGCTCTGACTATCCAGCGACATACTGTCTTCCCCCGCCTCCGTTTCTGATTCCAAAGCGTCTGCCTTTATGCTTTGCAGGGAACTTCTCAAGAGGCATAGCAGAGGAATGGTGACGCTAATGATTGCAGCATCGCCGCTCACCATCTGGGTAGACTCCTCAAATTTTCCAAGGACCTGGCAGATGGCTGCCAACCAGGCCCACTCTTCTATAAATAATTGAGGAGGCTGACTCCCACTGCGCCGTTCAAGTTGGAGTTGGTATTCCACTATAGCTCTACGCTGCTCATAGAGTCTGGCCAACATGTGGAGCGTAGAGTTCCACCGTGTGGGCACGTCGCACAGCAGTCGGTGCACTGGCAGATTAAACCGATGTTGCAGGGTCCGCAGGGTGGCAGCGTGCGTGTGGGATTTGTGGAAATGTGCGCAGAGCTGGCGCACCTTTCCGAGCAGGTATGACAAGTGGGGGTAGCTTTTCAGAAAGCGCTGAACCACCAAATTAAAGACATTGGCCAGGCATGGCACGTGCGTGAGGCTGCCGAGTTGCAGAGCCGCCACCAGGTTACGGCCGTTGTCACACATGACCATGCCCGGTTGGAGGCTCAGCGGCGCAAGCCAGCGGTCGGTCTGCTCTGTCAGACCCTGCAGCAGTTCGTGGGCCGTGTGCCTCCTATCTCCTAAGCTGAGTAGTTTCAGCACGGCCTGCTGACGCTTGCCCACCGCTGTGCTGCCACACCGCGCGACACCGACTGCTGGCGACGTGCTGCTGCTGCTGACACATCTTGATTGCGAGACAGAGGTTGCGTAGGAGGAGGAGGAGGAGGGTGCTTTAGTGGAGGAAGCATACACCCCCGCAGATACCACCACCGAGCTGGGGCACGCAATTCGGGGGGTGGGTAGGACGTGAGCGGTCCCAGGCTCTGACTCTGTCCCAGCCTCCACTAAATTCACCCAATGTGCCGTCAGGGAGATATAGTGGCCCTGCCCGCCTGTGCTTGTCCACGTGTCCGTAGTTAAGTGGACTTTGGCAGTAACCGCGTTGGTGAGGGCGCGTACAATGTTGCGGGAGACGTGGTCGTGCAGGCCTGGGACGGCACATCGGGAAAAGTAGTGGCGACTGGGAACTGAGTAGCGCGGGGCCGCCGCCGCCATCATGCTTTTGAAAGCCTCCGTTTCCACAAGCCTATACGGCAGCATCTCCAGGCTGATCAATGTGGCTATGTGCACGTTTAACGCTTGAGCGTGCGGGTGTGTGGCGGCGTACTTGCGCATGCGCTCAAACTGTGGCGCTAGCGACATCTGGACGCTACGCTGAGAGACATTGCTGGATGGGGCCGAGGACAGCGGAGGTGAGGGTGTGGGTGCAGGCCAGGAGACGGTACTGCCTGTGTCCTCAGAGGGGGGTTGGATCTCAGTGGAAGGTTGGGGAACAGGGGGAGAGGCAGTGGTGCAAACCGGAGGCGGTGAACGGACATCGTCCCACCTTGAGGGGTGCTTGGCCATCATATGTCTGCGCATGCTGGTGGTGGTGAGGCTGTTGGTGGTGGCTCCCCAGCTGATATTGGCGCGACAAAGGTTGCACACCACTGTTCGTCGGTCGTCAGGCGTCTCTGTGAAAAACTGCCAGACCTTAGAGCACCTTGGCCTCTGCAGGGTGGCATGGCGCGAGGGGGCGGTTTAGGAACCAGTTGGTGGATTATTCGGTCTGGCCCTGCCTCTACCCCTGGCCACCGCACTGGCTCGGCCTGTGCCCACACCCTGACTTGGGCCTCTGCGTCCTCGCCCGCGTCCACGTCCTATAGGCCTACCCCTACCCCTCAGCATGCTGTATTACCAGTGATTTGATTTCCCAGGCAGGAAATAAATTGGCGCAAGCCTGCTGTTAAACGTAGCTGGCTGCGTATGATTTCTGTTTTGACGTTCTGCACCCACCACACACGTACACAGAACGCTGAGGACTGACAGAGGCAGGGCACATAGAATGTTTCCCTTTTTTGGTTAAAGAAAAGGCCCACTGACTATATTCAATCAATAATATATGTCTTCTGTCCCTGCCTACACAATTCTGTCCCTGTAGTATTACTGCAGGGCGCAATGCTCTGCACAGCCGATTAAAAAAAAAAATAAAAAAAAAATGCAACACTGCTAACAGCAGCCTCCACAGTACTGCACACGGTTAAATGTGGCCCTAAGAAGGACCGTTGGGGTTCTTGAAGCCTACACTCACTCCTAACACTCTCCCTGCCTAACCACCACTTCTGTCCCTGTAGTATTACTGCAGGGCGCAATGCTCTGCACAGCCGATTTTGAAAAAAAAAAAAGGGCAACACTGCTAACAGCAGCCTCCACACGGATAGATGTGGCCCTAAGAAGGACCGTTGGGGTTCTTGAAGCCTACACTCACTACTAACACTCTCCCTACAGCAGCTACGGCACCAGCAGCACTGTCCCTGATCTCTGTCAGAATGCATCTGTGGCGAGCCACGGGAGGGGCCGGCTTTTATACTCGGGTGACACCTGATCTCCCCAGCCACTCACTGCAGGGGGGTGGTATAGGGCTTGAACGTCGCAGGGGGAAGTTGTAATGCCTTCCCTGTCTTTCTATTGGCCAGAAAAGCGCGCTAACGTCTCAGAGAGGAAACTGAAAGTAACCGGAACACCGCGTGGTGCTCGTTAAGAGTAACGAGCATCCCGAACACGCTAATATTCGCCCGAGCATCAAGCTCGGACGAGTACGTTCGCTCATCTCTAGTTTTGACCCATTCACTCGAGCAGTGGGGGTCTGACCACTGGGACCCCACTCATTTTGAGAATGTGGGAACGATGTTCCCCCTCCCCCCCCCCTCCTCCCTCTTTTCCAATCCATTCTCACACTTCTGTGGTGTGGCAAATGGGCCGCTGGTCACACAAGAAGAGTGGTAGCTCCATTCATCGCGACGGTACAGACAGCCGCTCGTCAGCCCCATTGCGATGAACGCTGTGCGTGGCAAGCTTTGGTGTCCACATTCATGCGCCTCTTCATTCATTTCAGTGGAGCAGACCAAGATAGCCGAGCACAGAGCTGGGCTACTTCCCTCACTCCCATTGAAATAAATCCCGGCAGCGTACCAGTCATTTCCATGGGGCTGACTGAAATCGTCGCGCATAGCGCTCGACTATCTGTGCCATTGAATGGAGCTGCTGCCGTTCATGTGTGATCAGCCGCCTATTTGCCGCTGCACCACAGAAATGGGAACATGGATTGTGAAATAGGGGGGCATTGGTTCCCCATTCTCAGCAGCTGGAGACCACCAATGTATCGGTTTTCATGCAGTAAAGGGGTGAAAACCGAAATTCACTATCGCCAGAGCAGCGCTCTAAGCTGAAGACCCGAAGCTCCGGCACCTTTCTTAGAGGGGAGGTGTCTGATATATGCAGAGATAGTCCATGATTGGCAAGGGAAGAATGAGGAAGGTGAGTGCTGGCCCAGAGCCGGGAAGAATGCCAACCGTGACAAAGCCAGGGGTAAAATGGCAGCCGGGAGTGGCGCCAGTAGACCCCCTTTATGTCTCCTCTTTGATGGAAGTTGCTGCAGCCCAGGAAGTGACAGACTCATCCTAGTCAAGTGAAAATCACACATGTGGACAGCAGCAGCGCAGTGTCTAGGGGTGAAAGCTGGCATGCCTTCTACATTAGTAAACAAGGGCAGATATGCCCACAGGCATCAGACTTCGCCCCATGAAAGATTGAGTCCTCATTGTGCGTCCTACGGCTCTGGTCTAGGAGACACACTGCAGTAGTGATGCAACAAAGGGCTTCTCCCATCCTAGAAGTGTATGTGAAGATGGCATGAAACCAATTAGTCACTAATATCCAGAATCCCCTGCAGATGCTGCCCACCCTGGGTGCAGTCATCCAGTGCCAGCCTGGAGAGACCACAATCCTCTACATCCCATCTGTACGCCTTCACGAATAGGACTTTATTCTTCCAGGGGGGCATATGGGTTACAAAAAATGAAGCAGCTTAGAAACTGTATTGATTAAAATTGTCCAATCGTTTTGTGTATACAGTTCCTGTGCAGAGTTGTATCTCCAAATTACTTGTAGTCTGTTACCAGGGAGACACGCCTGCACCAGACGTGATCAGTGTTTAATCAAGACTTTTCCAGCAAAGGCAAAGCTATCTCTCTGACTGATGAAGCTGCCAACCAGTGCCACCACAAGTCCCATAACCCCACTTATTGTGCCCATTCCCACATCTTCCAGCACTGCTCCTCCTCCCCTCTCACAGCAGGAAGTCTCAGGTTGGCTCACAGATATTGTAACCTCACACTTCACTGCAGCTACATCCCCCTCCTCCACCATTAATCCTTATGAGACCCCCACCTATCCTGTCAAAGGTAAGGCCCTGATCTCAACTGAGAAGTGTGATAGAGATGGCAGCGGGGCCTCACGTCTGACTTACATGTAATGATTGTTCTGTCTAAATTCACAGCTTTCGTTTATTTCTTTTCCATTATGTGGTTTGTTGCTCAGTTTCAACCAGCATAAAAATCATCACTGGTTCGCTCACTTCTCACTGCGTCTGAACGCTCTCCGCCCTGTGTTACATAGAATGTGAAGCGCTGAGTGAGAAGTCCATGAGCGGCCATCTCATCTGTACGTGACTACGGGGGCGGCCATCTCATCTATACATGACAATGGGGACGGCCATCTCATCTGTACATGACTATGGGGACGGCCCTCTCATCTGTACATGACTATGGGGACGGCCATCTCATCTGTACATGACTATGGGGACGGCCATGTCATCTGTACGTGACTATGAGGACGGACATCTCATCTGTACATGACTATGGGGACGGCCATCTCATCTGTACGTGACTATGAGGACGGACATCTCATCTGTACGTGACTATAGAGCAGCCAACTCATCTGTACATGACTATGGGGACGGCCATCTCATCTGTACATCACTATGGGGCAGCCATCTCATCTGTATGTGACTACAGAGCAGCCATCTCATCGGTACGTGACTATGTGGGCGGCCATCTTATCTGTACATGACTAGGGGGACGGCCATCTCATCTGTATGTGACTATAGAGCAGCCATCTCATCTGTACATGACTATGGGGACGGCCATGTCATCTGTACGTGACTATGAGGACGGACATCTCATCTGTACATGACTATGGGGACGGCCATCTCATCTGTACGTGACTATGAGGACGGACATCTCATCTGTACATGACTATGGGGACAGCCATCTCATCTGTACATGACTATGGGGACGGCCATGTCATCTGTACGTGACTATGAGGACGGACATCTCATCTGTACATGACTATGGGGACGGCCATCTCATCTGTACGTGACTATGAGGACGGACATCTCATCTGTACGTGACTATAGAGCAGCCAACTCATCTGTACATGACTATGGGGACGGCCATCTCATCTGTACATCACTATGGGGCAGCCATCTCATCTGTATGTGACTACAGAGCAGCCATCTCATCGGTACGTGACTATGTGGGCGGCCATCTTATCTGTACATGACTAGGGGGACGGCCATCTCATCTGTATGTGACTATAGAGCAGCCATCTCATCTGTACATGACTATGGGGACGGCCATGTCATCTGTACGTGACTATGAGGACGGACATCTCATCTGTACATGACTATGGGGACGGCCATCTCATCTGTACATGACTATGGGGACGGCCATCTCATCTGTATGTGACTATAGAGCAGCCATCTCATCTGTACATGACTATGGGGACGGCCATCTCATCTGTACATGACTATGGGGACGGCCATCTTATCTGTACGTGACTATGGGAACGGCCATCTCATCTGTATGTGACTATAGGGACAGCCATCTCATCTGTACATGACTATAGGGACGGCCATCTCATCTGTATGTGACTATGGGGACGGCCATTTCATCTGTACGTGACTATGGGAACAGCCATCTCATCTGTACCTGACTATAGGGACGGCATCTCATCTGTACGTGACTATGGGGACGGCCATCTCATCTGTACATGACTATAGGGACGGCATCTCATCTGTACGTGACTATGGGGACGGCCATCTCATCTGTACGTGACTATAGGGACGGCCATCTCATCTGTACATGACTATGGGGACGGCCATCTCATCTGTACATGACTATGGGGCGGCCATCTCATCTGTACGTGACTATGGGGACGGCCATCTCATCTGTACGTGACTATGGGGACGGCCATCTCATCTGTACATGACTATAGGGATGGCCAACTCATCTGTACATGACTATGGGGATGGCCATCTCATCTGTACATGACTATGGGGATGGCCAACTCATCTGTACGTGACTATGGGGACGGCCATCTCATCTATACATGACTATGGGGATGGCCATCTAATCTGTACGTGACTATGGGGACGGCCATCTCATCTGTACGTGACTATGGGGACGGCCATCTCATCTGTACGTGACTATAGCGACGGCCATCTCATCTGTATGTGACTATAGCGACGGCCATCTCATCTGTACGTGACTATAGCGACAGCCATCTCATCTGTATGTGACTATAGAGCAGCCATCTCATCTGTATGTGACTATAGCGACAGCCATCTCATCTGTATGTGACTATAGAGCAGCCATCTCATCTGTATGTGACTATAGCGACGGCCATCTCATCTGTACATGACTATGGGGCGGCCATCTCATCTGTACGTGACTATAGGGATGGCCAACTCATCTATACATGACTATGGGGACGGCCATCTAATCTGTACGTGACTATGGGGACGGCCATCTCATCTGTACGTGACTACGGGGACGGCCATCTCATCTGTACATGACTATAGGGATGGCCAACTCATCTGTACATGACTATAGGGATGGCCAACTCATCTGTACGTGACTATGGGGATGGCCAACTCATCTGTACGTGACTATGGGGACGGCCATCTCATCTATACATGACTATGGGGATGGCCATCTAATCTGTACGTGACTATGGGGACGGCCATCTTATCTGTACGTGACTATGGGGACGGCCATCTTATCTGTACGTGACTATGGGGACGGCCATCTTATCTGTACGTGACTATGGGGACGGCCATCTTATCTGTACGTGACTATGGGGACGGCCATCTTATCTGTACGTGACTATGGGGACGGCCATCTTATCTGTACGTGACTATGGGGACGGCCACCTCATCTGTACGTGACTATGGGGATGGCCTTCTCATCTGTACATGAATATGGGGGCGGCCATCTCATCTGTATGTGACTATAGAGCAGCCAACTTATCTGTACATGACTATGGAGCGGCCATCTTATCTGTATGTGACTATAGGGACAGCCATCTCATCTGTACGTGACTATGGGGACGGCCATCTCATCTGTACATGACTATGGGGGCGGCCATCTTATCTGTATGTGACTATAGGGACAGCCATCACATCTGTCCATGACTATGGGGCGGCCATCTTATCTGTCCATGACTATGGGGAAGGCCATCTCATCTGTACGTGACTATAGGGACAGCCATCTCATCTGTACATGACTATGGGGGCGGCCATCTCATCTGTACATGACTATGGGGACAGCCATCTCATCTGTATGTGACTATAGAGCAGCCAACTCATCTATACATGACTATGGGGACGGCCATCTCATCTGTACATGACTATAGGGACAGCCATCTCATCTGTACATGACTATGGGGACAGCCATCTCATCTGTACGTGACTATGGGGACGGCCATCTCATTTGTACGTGACTATGGGGAGGGCCATCTCATCTGTACATGACTATAGGGACAGCCATCTCATCTGTACATGACTATGGGGACGGCCATCTCATCTGTACGTGACTATGGGGACGGCCATCTCATCTGTACGTGACTATGGGAACGGACATCTCATCTGTACAGGACTATGGGGACGGCCATCTCATCTGTATGTGACTATAGAGCGGCCATCACATCTGTACATGACTATGGGGGCAGCCATCTCATCTGTACGTGACTATGGGGACGGCCATCTCATCTGTACGTGACTATGGGGACGGCCATCTCATCTGTACGTGACTATGGGGACGGCCATCTCATCTGTACGTGACTATGGGGACGGCCATCTCATCTGTACGTGACTATGGGAGCGGCCATCTCATCTGTACGTGACTATGGGGACGGCCATCTCATCTGTACATGACTATGGGGATGGCCATCTCATCTGTACATGACTATGGGGACGGCCATCTCATCTGTACATGACTATGGGGACGGCCATCTCATCTGTACGTGACTAGGGGTACGGCCATCTCATCTATACATGACTATGGGGACGGCCATCTTATCTGTACATGACTATGGGGACGGCCATCTAATCTGTACGTGACTATGGGGACGGCCATCTCATCTATACATGACTATGGGGATGGCCATCTAATCTGTACGTGACTATGGGGACGGCCATCTCATCTATACATGACTATGGGGACGGCCATCTTATCTGTACATGACTATGGGGACGGCCATCTCATCTATACATGACTATGGGGACGGCCATCTTATCTGTACGTGACTATGGGGACGGCCATCTCATCTGTACATGACTATGGGGATGGCCTTCTCATCTGTACATGATTATGGGGGCGGCCATCTCATCTGTACGTGACTATAGAGCAGCCATCTCATCTGTACGTGACTGTGGGACGGCCATCTCATCTGTATGTGACTATAGAGCAGCCAACTTATCTGTACATGACTATGGGGGCGGCCATCTCATCTGTACATGACTATGGGGACGGCCATCTCATCTGTATGTGACTATAGAGCAGCCAACTCATCTATACATGACTATGGGGACGGCCATCTCATCTGTACATGACTATAGGGACAGCCATCTCATCTGTACATGACTATGGGGACGGCCATCTCATCTGTATGTGACTATAGAGCAGCCATCTCATCTGTACATGACTACGGGGGCGGCCATCTCATCTGTACATGACTATAGGGACAGCCATCTCATCTGTACGTGACTATGGGGACGGCCATCTCATTTGTACGTGACTATGGGGAGGGCCATCTCATCTGTACGTGACTTTGGGAACGGCCATCTCATCTGTACATGACTATGGGAGCGGCCATCTCATCTGTACGTGACTATGGGGACGGCCATCTCATCTGTACGTGACTATGGGGACGGCCATCTCATCTGTACATGACTATGGGAGCGGCCATCTCATCTGTACGTGACTATGGGGACGGCCATCTCATCTGTACGTGACTATGGGGACGGCCATCTCATCTGTACATGACTATGGGAGCGGCCATCTCATCTGTACGTGACTATGGGGACGGCCATCTCATCTGTACATGACTATGGGGACGGCCATCTCATCTGTACATGACTATGGGGAAGGCCATCTCATCTGTACATGACTATGGGGACGGCCATCTCATCTGTACATGACTATGGGGACGGCCATCTCATCTGTATGTGACTAGGGGTACGGCCATCTCATCTGTACATGACTATGGGGACGGCCATCTCATCTGTACGTGACTATGGGGACGGCCATCTCATCTGTACGTGACTATGGGGACAGCCATCTCATCTGTACATGACTATGGGAGCGGCCATCTCATCTGTACGTGACTATGGGGACGGCCATCTCATCTGTACATGACTATGGGGACGGCCATCTCATCTGTACATGACTATAGAGCAGCCATCTCATCTGTACATGACTATAGAGCAGCCATCTCATCTGTACATGACTATGGGGATGGCCATCTCATCTGTACATGACTATGGGGACGGCCATCTCATCTGTACATGACTATGGGAGCGGCCATCTCATCTGTACATGACTATGGGAGCGGCCATCTCATCTGTACGTGACTATGGGGACGGCCATCTCATCTGTACATGATGACTATGGGGACGGCCATCTCATCTGTACATGACTATGGGTACGGCCATCTCATCTGTACATGACTATGGGAGCGGCCATCTCATCTGTACGTGACTATGGGGACGGCCATCTCATCTGTACATGATGACTATGGGGACGGCCATCTCATCTGTACATGACTATGGGTACGGCCATCTCATCTGTATGTGACTAGGGGTACGGCCATCTCATCTGTACGTGACTATGGGGGCGGCCATCTCATCTGTACATGACTATGGGAGCGGCCATCTCATCTATACTTGATTATGGGGACGGCCATCTCATCTATACATGACTATGGGCATGGCCATCTTATGTGTACATAAGTATAGGGGTGGCCATCTCATCTGTACGTGACTATGTGGGCGGCCATCTCATCTGTACATGACTATGGGGATGGCCATCTCATCTGTACATACGTATGGGGTCGGCCATCTCATCTGTACGTGACCATATGATGGCCATCTCATCTGTACATGACTATGGGAATGGCCATCTCATCTTCACGTGACTATAGGGCGGCCAACCTATCTGTACATGACTATAGGGATGGCCAACTTATCTGTATGTGACTATATCATTGCCATCTCATCTGTATGTGACTATGGGGACGGCCATCTCATCTGTACGTGACTATGGGGACGGCCATCTCATCTGTACATGACTATGGGGATGGCCACCTCATCTGTACGTGACTATGGGGCGGCCATCTCATCTGTACATGATGACTATGGGGGCGGCCAGCTCATCTGTACATGACTATGGTGGCAGCCATCTTTATCTGTACGTGACTATGGGGACGGCCATGTTTATATGATGGCCATCTCATCTGTACGTGAGTATGGGGTGGCCATCTCATCTGTACATGACTACGGGGATGGCCACCTCATCTGTACATGACTATGGGGTCAGCCATCTCATCTGTACATATCTGTACGTGACTGGCCATCTCATCTGTACATGACTATGGGGACGGCCATCTTATCTGTACATGACTATGGGGACGGCCATCTCATCTGTACGTGACTATGGGGACGGCCATCTTATCTGTACATGACTATGGGGACGGCCATCTCATCTGTACGTGACTATAGAACAGCCAACACATCTATACATGACTATGGGGACGGCCATCTCATCTCTCATCTGTACGTGACTATGGGGACTGCCATCTTATCTGTTCGTGACTATGGGGACGGCCACCTCATCTCTACGTGACTATGGGGATGGCCATCTCATCTGTACATGATGACTATGGGGGCGGCCATCTCATCTGTACATGATGACTATGGGGGCGGCCAGCTCATCTGTACATGACTATGGTGGCGGCCATCTTTATCTGTACGTGACTATGGGGCGGCCATCTCATCTGTACATGACTACGGGGATGGCCACCTCATCTGTACATGACGATGGGGTCAGCCATCTCATCTGTACATATCTGTACATGACTGGCCATCTCATCTGTACATGACTATGGGGACGGCCATCTTATGTGTATGCGACTATGGGGACGGCCATCTCATCTGTACGTGACTATGGGGACGGCCATCTCATCTGTACGTGACTATGGGAATGGCCATCTCATCTGTACGTGACTATGGGGACGGCCATCTCATCTGTACATGACTATGGGGTTGGACCTCTCATCTGTACGTGACTATAGGGACGGCCATCTCATCTGTACATGACTATGGGGACGGCCCTCTCATCTGTACATGACTATGGGGACGGCCATCTCATCTGTACATGACTATGGGGACGGCCCTCTCATCTGTACATGACTATGGGGACGGCCATCTCATCTGTACATGACTATGGGGACGGCCATCTCATCTGTACATGACTATGGGGACGGCCCTCTCATCTGTACATGACTATGGGGACGGCCATCTCATCTGTACGTGACTATGGGAATGGCCATCTCATCTGTACATGACTATGGTGGCGGCCATCTTTATCTGTAGGTGACTATGGGGACGGCCATCTCTATATGATGGCCATCTCATCTGTACGTGACTATGGGACGGCCATCTCATCTGTACATGACTACGGGGATGGGCACCTCATCTGTACATGACTATGTGGATGGCCACCTCAACTGTACGTGACTATGGGGACGGCCATCTCTATATGACGGCCATCTCATCTGTACGTGACTATGGGGACGGCCATCTCATCTGTACATGACTACGGGGATGGCCACCTCATCTGTACATGACTATGAGGTCAGCCTTCTCATCTGTACATATCTGTACGTAACTGTGGGGATGGCCATCTTATGTGTATGCGACTATGGGGACGGCCATCTCATCTGTACGTGACTATGGGGACGGCCATCTCATCTGTACATGATTATGGGGTCGGCCATCTCATCTGTACATGACTATGGGGATGGCCATCTCATCTGTACATGACTATGGGGACGGCCATCTCATCTGTACATGACTATGGGGATGGCCATCTCATCTGTACATGACTATGGGGATGGCCACCTCATCTGTACGTGACTATGGGGATGGCCACCTCATCTGTACGTGACTATGGGGTCGGCCATCTCATCTGTACATGACTATGGGAATGGCCATCTCATCTGTACGTGACTATGGGGATGGCCACCTCATCTGTACATTGCTATGGGGACGGCAATCTCATCTGTACATGACTATGGGAGGGGCCATCTTGGCTAAATTGTATTTAACAGCATTTAGAGATTTGCTTTACAGCAGCTTCATAGGCCATTCACACAGTGGACAGGTGACTCATTGTTTTGTATGGTAGACTGTTCTAGGCATGATCTGTGACCGATGCAGGGATCTATATATCTATATATACCTATCTATATATAGGTGTCTCCTCTCAGTGTAATCCTGTCTGTACAGGGAGGGGGAGGTGGTGAGCTGTGACTATTGTGAATGGTGGGTGGTGTGTTATCTATATATAGGTGGCTCCTCTCAGTGTAATCCTGTCTGTACAGGGAGGGGAGGAGGTGAGCTGTGACTATTGTGATTGGTGGTCCTGTGTTATCTATATATAGTTGTCTCCTTTCAGTGTAATCCTGTATGTACAGGGAGGGGAGGAGGTAAGCTGTGACTATTGTGAATAGTGGATCCTGTGTTATCTATATATAGGTGTCTCCTGTCAGTGTCATCCTGTCTGTACAGGGAGGGGAGGAGGTAAGCTGTGAGTATTGTGAAAGGTGGGTCCTGTGTTATCTATATATAGTTGTCTCCTCTCAGTGTAATCCTGCCTGTACAGGAAGGAGAGGAGGTGAGCTGTGACTATTGTGATTGGTGGTCCTGTGTTATCTATGTATAGGAGTCTCCTCTCAGTGTAATGGTGTCTGTGCAGGAAGGGGAGGAGGTGAGCTGTGACTATTATGAATGGTGGCTCCTGTGTTATCTATACATAGTTATCTCCTCTCAGTGTAATCCTGTATGTACAGGGAGGGGAGGAGGTGAGCTGTGACTATTGTAAATGGTGGCTCCTGTGTTATCTATACATAGTTGTCTCCTCTCAGTGTAATCCTGTATGTACAGGGAGGGGAGGAGGTGAGCTGTGACTATTGTGAATGGTGGCTCTTGTGTTAGCTATATATAGGTGTCTGCGCTCAGTGTAATCCTGCCTGTGATGATAATGATATGACTGCTGAGAGGTTTGCTCTACAGAACAGGAAGTGTCAGACTATTATTAAGCTTTGTGTTGTAAACTATACAAGATTTTATAGATTGTGAAAATGTCAAAGAAAAATAAAAAAACATTTACAAAAAATTCTTAAAAAAGGTTTAACACTAAAATGTGATTTCTATAATGGGTTATTTTCTGCTGACCCACTCCTGGAGGTTCCCCGGGGCTCGCTGCTACCTTCTTATTGTTAAAGGGGTATTCCCATCTCAGCAAGTTATCCACATGGGAGGGGTAGGGGGTTCCGAGCGCTGAGGCTCTTCCCTCCTCCAAGAAGTCACTGACTGCAGGTCCTGCCACACATGCGCAGCGCCAGCCACTTCAATAAAGACTGCCATGTTCAAGCGTTAGGGTACCTCTGCGGGTCACATTCACTTCAGTGTGAAGGCAAGGGTTCAGTCCGGTGCCAGGAGAGCGAATGTGATTATCCCAGCGAGAGAAGCCAGGTCATCCTGTAGATAGGAGACCCCTTACTGGCCGACACAAAGACATGATGTTACTGCAGCCGGCAGACCTCGCAGGGTTCTTCTTCAGACTTACATGAAGTGGGGCGGTCAGAGAGCGCCAAACACTTAAACCGGGTGATCCCTGGCGGTCTCTCAAGTGAGTGATGCGCATACATGGCCACTGCTGGCAGGAGGGATTTCTCTGGATCGGCGGGGGCCAGTGGTTGGACCCCCAGCCATCCAGTTATTCCCTATCTCCGGCTTGGGGGCGGTAATGCTATTCCTAGTTGAACAGTCTCTGTAGGTGACCCCTGCGATGTTTCTTTATCCGCAAGCAAAACTAAACAGCAGTCTCTGGGCGAGGACCAGGAGGGTGTAAGGGATGTAAGGACCGGGCCATAAGAAGGTATCCCCATCCTCCCACCCTCTGATATCCTATGATGTAATAAGCCTGTTCATGATGTCATCAGTCTGCATAACTCACAGATCTTCTTCTCTCTCTCCTTGTCCTCCGTCTATAATGTCGCCCCCCACCCCCACCCCCGGTGTTGTGTCCTCCTCCGCCATGTCTGACTCCCAGGACGACCTCTGTTCTCCTCATGACATCCTGGAGGGTGAAGGATTGAGCCGCGTGTTCATCACAGTGCAGTCACTGTTTCGGCACAGCACGAAATCCCCCAAGGCGTGACCCCTCTCATCGCGAAGACGAGCCGCAGCCACCAGGAAATATCCTAGAAGGAGGCCCAAACATTTCTCTTCTTTTTGTAGATAGACATCTGACAAAAGGGAGGAGCCTGTTGCTGGCAGATGGATGCAGTACGGGGTTAATGCTGTATGATGTCACTATCAGACTTGTGGCAGCCGTCCTCACCCCTGCTGGAAATGAAATGTTCAAAATGCTAAATGTGTGAAGAGCGCCCAACTATAACGCTTCATGTCTGGCACTGAGCTCTTCCCATGGGCCCCCTAAGGCTCCGGGGCCCGGTGTAACCACATCTGCCCTACCTCTATCTTAGTTTCCAGGTGCGGACTGCTGACTGTAGTGCCCTCCTGGCATTGGGGATGGCGGGACTGCAGCACATCCTCCAGTATAGCTCTCGAGGTCAGAGGAAACAGACCGTACACGGACTCCACACGGATGTACATGTGATAACGGACACCGCCAAGAATAAGAAGGGAATGTATTATATAGCTTACTTTGTGTGCCAAGATGTAACGCCGCAGCTCCACATACAGTCTATGCTTTACATCATGCTACACACATGGAAATAAAGTCATGCTGTAACTAACAATGTAACTACAGCATGATATGGAAACAACTCATAGCGTGTTGTAATCACTATACAAGTCAATGATATATAAACAGTAAGATCCCCAGGTTATAGCAGCATGCTCCATATCAGTATATACAGGAGATACCCAGGTTATACCAGCATGCTCCGTATCACTATATACAGGAGATGTATAAACTATACCAGCTGTACATATATAATTATATACAGGAGATACCCAGGTTATACCAACATGCTCCGTATCACTATATACAGGAGATATATAACTTATACCAGCTGTACATATATAATTATATACAGAAAATACCCAGGTTATACCAGCATGCTCCATATCACTATATACAGGAGATGTATAAACTATACCAGCTGTACATATATAATTATATACAGGAGATACCCAGGTTATACCAACATGCTCCGTATCACTATATACAGGAGATATATAACTTATACCAGCTGTACATATATAATTATATACAGGAAATACCCAGGTTATACCAGCATGCTACATATCAGTATATACAGGAGATACCCAGGTTATACCAGCATGCTCCATATCAGTATATACAAGATGTATAACTTATACCAGCTGTAAGTATATAATTATATACAGGAAATACCCAGGTTATACCAGCATGGTCCATATCACTATATACAGGATGTATAACTTATACCAGCTGTACATATATAATTATATACAGGAGATACCCAGGTTATACCAGCATGGTCCATATCACTATATACAGGATGTATAACTTATACCAGCTGTACATATATAATTATATACAGGAGATACCCAGGTTATATCAGCATGCTCCATATCACTATATACAGGATGTATAACTTATACCAGCTGTACATATATAATTATATACAGGAGATACCCAGGTTATACCAGCATGCTCCATATCACTATATACAGGAGATGTATAACTTATACAAGCTATACATCTATAATTATATATAGGAGATATCCAGGTTATACCAGCATGCTCCATATCACTATATACGGGTGATGTATAACTTATACAAGCTGTACATATATAATTATATACAGGGGATACCCAGGTTAAACCAGCATGCTCCATATCACTATATACAGGAGATACCCAGGTTGTACCAGCATGGCGCATATAATTATACACAGGGGATGTATAACTTATGCCAGCTGTACACATATAATTATATACAGAAGACACCCAGGTTATACCAACACACTCCATATCACTATATACAGGAGATGTACAACTTATACCAGTTGTAAATATAAAGTTATATACAGGAGATACTCAGGTTATACCAGCATGCTCCATATCACTATATACAGGAGATGTATAACTTATACCAGCTGTACATATATAATTATATACAGGAGATACCTTGGTTATACCAGCAGGCTCCATATCACTATATACAGGGAGATGTATAACTTATACCAGCTGTACATATATAATTATATACAGGAGATACCCAGGTTGTACCAGCATGGCGCATATAACTGTATACAGGGGATGTATAACTTATACCAGCTATACATATATAATGATATACAGGAGATACCCAGGTTATACCAGCATGCTCCATATAACTATATACAGGAGATACCCAGTTCATACCAGCATGCACCATATCCCTATTGACTGGAGATGTATAACTTATACCAGCTGTACATATATAATTATATACAGGAGATACCCAGGTTATATCAGCATGCTCCATATCACTATATACAGAAGATACCCAGGTTATACCAGGATGCTCCATATCACTATATACAGAAGATACCCAGGTTATACCAGCATGCTCCATATCACTATATACAGAGTATGTATACCTTACACCAGCTGTACATATATAATTATATACAGGAGATACCCAGGTTATACCAGCATGCTCCATATCACTATAAACAGGATGTATAACTTATACCAGCTGTACATATATAATTATATACAGGAGATACCCAGGTTATATCAGCATGCTCCATATCACTATATACAGGGGATGTATAACCTATACCAGCTGTACATATATAATTATATACAGGAGTTCCCCAGGTTATATCAGCATGCTCCATATCACTATATACAGGGAGATGTATAACTTATACTAGCTGTACATATATAATTATATACAGGAGATACCCAGGTTATACCAGCATGCTCCATATCAGTATATACAGGAGATGTATAACGTATACCAGCTGTACATATATAATTATATACAGGAGATACCCAGGTTATACCAGCATGGTCCATATCACTATATACAAGAGATGTATAACTTATACAAGCTATACATCTATAATTATATATAGGAGATACCCAGGTTATACCAGCATGCTCCATATCACTATATACGGGTGATGTATAACTTATACCAGCTGTACATATATAATTATATACAGGAGATACCCAGGTTATACCAGCATGCTCCATATCACTATATACAGGAGATGTATAACTTATACCAGCTGTACATATATAATTATATACAGGAGTTCCCCAGGTTATATCAGCATGCTCCATATCACTATATACAGGAGATGCATAACTTATACCAGCTGAACATATATAATTATATACAGGAGATACCCAGGTTATAGCAGCATGCTCCATATCACTATATACAGGAGATGCATAACATATACCAGCTGTACATATATAATTATATACAGGAGATACCCAGGTTATAGCAGCATGCTCCATATCACTATGTACAGGGAGATGTATAACTTATATCAGCTGTACATATATAATCATATACAGGAGGTACCCAGGGTATACCAGCATGCTCCATATCACTATATACAGGGGATGTATAACTTATATCAGCTGTACATATATAATCATATACAGGAGGTACCCAGGGTATACCAGCATGCTTCATATCACTATATACAGGAGATGTATAACTTATACCAGCTGTACATATATAATCATATACAGGAGGTACCCAGGGTATACCAGCATGCTCCATATCACTATATACAGGGGATGTATAACTTATACCAGCTGTACATATATAATTATATACAGGAGATACCCAGGTTATACCAGCATGCTCCATATCACTATATACAGGAGATGTATAACTTATACAAGCTATACATCTATAATTATATATAGGAGATATCCAGGTTATACCAGCATGCTCCATATCACTATATACAGGATGTATAACTTATACCAGCTGTACATATATAATTATATACAGGAGATACCCAGGTTATACCAGCATGCTCCATATCACTATATACAGGAGATGTATAACTTATACCAGCTGTACATATATAATTATATACAGGAGATACCCAGGTTATACCAGCATGCTCCATATCACTATATACAGGAGATGTATAACTTATACCAGCTGTACATATATAATTATATACAGGAGATACCCAGGTTATACCAGCATGCTCCATATCACTATATACAGGAGATGTATAACTTATACCAGCTGTACACATATAATTATATACAGGAGATGCCCAGGTTATACCAGCATGCTCCATATCACTATATACAGGAGATATATAACTTATACCACCTGTACATATATATTTATATAGAGGAGATACCCAGGTTATACCAGCATGCTCCATATCACTATATACAGGAGATGTATAACTTATACCAGCTGTACATATATAATTATATACAGGAGATACCCAGGTTATACCAGCATGGTCTATATAACTGTATACGGCGATGTATAACTTATACCAGCTGTACATATATAATTATATACAGGAGATACCCAGGTTATACCAGCATGCTCCATATCACTATATACAGGAGATGTATAACTTATACCAGCTGTACACATATAATTATATACAGGAGATACCCAGGTTATACCAGCATGCTCCATATCACTATATACAGGAGATATATAACTTATACCACCTGTACATATTTATTTATATAGAGGAGATACCCAGGTTATACCAGCATGCTCCATATCACTATATACAGGAGATGTATAACTTATACCAGCTGTACATATATAATTATATACAGGAGATACCCAGGTTATACCAGCATGCTCCATATCACTATATACAGGAGATGTATAACTTATACCAGCTGTACACATATAATTATATACAGGAGATACCCAGGTTATACCAGCATGCTCCATATCACTATATACAGGAGATATATAACTTATACCACCTGTACATATATATTTATATAGAGGAGATACCCAGGTTATACCAGCATGCTCCATATCACTATATACAGGAGATGTATAACTTATACCAGCTGTACATATATAATTATATACAGGAGATACCCAGGTTATACCAGCATGCTCCATATCACTATATACAGGAGATGTATAACTTATACCAGCTGTACATATATAATTATATACAGGAGATACCCAGGCTATACCAGCATGCTTCATATCACTATATACAGGAGATACCCAGGTTATGCCAGCATGCTCCATATCACTATATACAGGAGATGTATAACTTATACCAGCTGTACATATATAATTATATACAGGAGATACCCAGGTTATACCAGCATGCTTAATTTGACAGGTGAAATGCTGGCTGTTGATCCCGCTGTGTTCGGATTTTGTGCTCCTGGAGAATCTGCTGCGCAGTTCGCTCAGCAACATCATTTAGTGTTTTACAATCAGCATCTTTGATGCAACAACAAGAACATCAACACCGATGCTCAGTGGGAAGAGCCGGCTGCAGCAGCCGCGCATCTGAGCCGCAGCAAAGAGTCGGGCCGACCAAGGGAGAAACTAGGACGGATGTCACAGTACAAAATGCACCCATGCTAAATAGCAATGCTTATCTCTGGAGCCGTCCCCCGTGGTACATATATATACAGGCTGTAGCCGTACCCCGTGTAACACTTATATACACAAGGTCTAGCCATATACCGTAGTACATATAAACACAGGCTGTAGCCGCTCCCCGTGGTATGTATATACACAGGCTGTAGCCGTCCCCCGTGGTACATATATACACAGGCTGTAGTCGTATCCCCGTGGTACATATATACACAGGCTGTAGCCTACCCCGTGGTATGTATATACACAGGCCGTAGCCGTCCCCCGTGGTACATATATACACAGGCTGTACCCGTATCCCGTGGTACATATATACACAGGCCGTAGCCGTTCCCCGTGGCACATATATACACAGGCCATAGCCGTACCCCATGGTACATATATACACAGGCCGTAGCCGTTCCCCGTGGTACACATATATACACAGGCCGTAGCCGTACTCCGTGGTACATATATGTATACACAGGCTGTAGCCGTTCCCCGTGGTACATATATACACAGGCCATAGCCGTACCCCGTGGTACATATATGTATATACAGGCCGTAGCCGTTCTCCGTGGTACATATATACACAGGCCGCAGCCGTACCCCGTAGTACATATATACACAGGCTGTAGCCGTATCCCGTGGTACATATATACACAGGCCGTAGCCGTCCCCCGTGGTACATATATACACAGGCCGTAGCCGTATCCCGTGGTACATATATACACAGGCCGTAGCCGTACCCCGTGGTACATATATACACAGGCCGCAGCCGTACCCCATGGTACATATATACACAGGCTGTAGCCGTTCCCCGTGGTACATATATACACAGGCCGTAGCCGCTCCCCATGGTACATATATACACAGGCCGTAGCCGCTCCCCGTGGTACATATATACACAGGTCATAGCTGTTCCCCGTGGTACATATATACACAGGCTGTAGCTGTATCCCGTGGTACATACATACACAGGCTGTAGCCGTATCCCGTGGCACATATATACACAGGTTGTAGCTGTAGCCCGTGGTACATATATACACAGGCTGTACCCGTATCCCGTGGTACATATATACACAGGCCGTAGCCGTCCCCCGTGGTACATATATACACAGGCCATAGCCGTACCCCATGGTACATATATACACAGGCCGTAGCCGTTCCCCGTGGTACACATATATACACAGGCCGTAGCCGTACTCCGTGGTACATATATGTATACACAGGCTGTAGCCGTTCCCCGTGGTACATATATACACAGGCCGGAGCCGTACCCCGTGGTACATATATACACAGGCCGTAGCCGCTCCCCGTGGTACATATATACACAGGCCGTAGCTGTTCCCCGTGGTACATATATACACAGGCTGTAGCCGTATCCCGTGGTACATATATACACAGGCTGTAGCCGTCCCCCGTGGTACATATATACACAGGCTGTAGCCGTATCCCGTGGTACATATATACGCAGGCTGTAGCCGTGTCCCGTGGTACATATATACACAGGCCGTAGCCGTCCTGCGTGGTACATATATACACAGGCCATAGCCGTTCCCCGTGGTATGTATATACACAGGCTGTAGCCGTATCCCGTGGTACATATATACACTGGCCGTAGCCGTCCCCCGTGGTACATATATACACAGGCTGTAGCCGTATCCCGTGGTACATATATACACAGGCTGTAGCCGTACCCCGTGGTACATATATATACAGGCCGTAGCTGTTCCCCATGGTACATATATACACAGGCTGTAGTCGTATCCCGTGGCACATATATACACAGGCCGTAGCCGTATCCCATGGTACATATATACACAGGCCGTAGCTGTTCCCCGTGGCACATATATACACAGGCCGTAGCCATACCCCGTGGTACATATATACACAGGCCGTAGCTGTTCCCCGTGGTACATATATACACAGGCTGTAGCTGTCCCCCGTGGTACATATATACGCAGGCCGTAGCCATCCCCCGTGGTACATATATACACAGGCTGTAGCCGTCCCCCGTGGTACATATATACACAGGCTGTAGCCATCCCCCGTGGTACATATATACACAGGCTGTAGTCGTATCCCCGTGGTACATATATACACAGGCCGTAGCCGTCCCCCGTGGTACATATATACACAGGCCGTAGCCGTTCCCCATGGTATGTATATACACAGGCCGTAGCCGCCCCCCCGTGGTACATATATACACAGGCTGTAGCCGTACCCCGTGGTACATATATACACAGGCCGTAGCCGTCCCCCGTGGTACATATATACACAGGCCGTAGCCGTACCCCGTGGTACATATATACACAGGCCGTAGCCGTATCCCGTGGTAGATATATACACAGGCCGTAGCTGTTCCCCGTGGTACATATATACACAGGCCGTAGCCGTTCCCCGTGGTATGTATATACACAGGCTGTAGCCGTATCCCGTGGTACATATATACACAGGCCATAGCCGTCCCCCGTGGTACATATATACACAGGCCGTAGCCGTTCCCCGTGGTATGTATATACACAGGCCGTAGCTGTCCCCCGTGGTACATATATACACAGGCTGTAGCCGTATCCCGTGGTACATATATACACAGGCCGTAGCCGTCCCTCGTGGTACATATATACACAGGCCGTAGCTGTCCCCCGTGGTACATATATACACAGGCTGTAGCCGTTCCCCGTGGTATGTATATACACAGGCTGTAGCCGTCCCCCGTGGTACATATATACACAGGCCGTAGCCGTCCCCCGTGGTACATATATACACAGGCCGTAGCCGTCCCCCGTGGTACATATATACACAGGCCGTAGCTGTTCCCCGTGGTACATATATACACAGGCCGTAGCTGTTCCCCGTGGTACATATATACACAGGCCGTAGCCGTTCCCCGTGGTATGTATATACACAGGCCGTAGCTGTCCCCCGTGGTACATATATACACAGGCTGTAGCCGTATCCCGTGGTACATATATACACAGGCTGTAGCCGTCCCTCGTGGTACATATATACACAGGCCGTAGCTGTCCCCCGTGGTACATATATACACAGGCTGTAGCCGTTCCCCGTGGTATGTATATACACAGGCTGTAGCCGTCCCCCGTGGTACATATATACACAGGCCGTAGCCGTCCCCCGTGGTACATATATACACAGGCCGTAGCCGTCCCCCGTGGTACATATATACACAGGCTGTAGCCGTATCCCGTGGTACATATATACACAGGCCGTAGCCGTCCCCCGTGGTACATATATACACAGGCCGTAGCCGTCCCCCGTGGTACATATATACACAGGCCGTAGCCGTACTCCGTGGTACATATATACACAGGCTTTGGGGCTGCTTACTGACATGACTTACTATGAGGACACAGCAGCGCTCTCTGTAGGCTGCAGTGAGCGGTACTAACAGGGTGGCGCCTCCAGAGGGCGGTGTTTCTCTACTCTGTGGGATTACAGGTCATATTACTCAGTGGCCGCCAGATGGCGCTGTGCTGAAGCCGAATTGCATTGAATGGTTCTACAGAGGCTAAACGCCCCCTGGCGGCGCTGCGGGGAGCTGCACTGCCCTCAGAAGATTGTAACTGTCGGTTGGGAGGTAAGTGCTCCCTAATAGGTGAGTCCGGCCGAGGGGCTGTGCTGCAGGCTACTAGCATGCTGTGCTTTGGGGTCTGCAGTAGAGTAGTGCTGCCCCCTGCCTGATATGGAAGCAACTGCGGCTCACAGCAGCACAGAGCATCTCCAGCGGGGGAGGGGTCTCCGAAGGGGTGGCTGTCATATTAACCCCTTAGTGACGCCCGACTGTTTCGGCCTTGAAGGACGTGACAATTTGTTACCCCTCCCCCCGCGGTCGGATGAGGGTCGTGTTTTGCGCGGTGAGCTGTAGTTTTACAGAACCCTTATGATTTTCCCCTTTGGGGGCGTTAACCGTGGAGGTCGCGTTATACTCGTTCTGCGGTCCGGCGATTCCAACAATACCAAAATTGTATTTTTTTAGGTTTTTCCAGTTTGGCATAATAAAATCTTTTTGTTTTTTTCCGGATAATATATATATTTTGCGTTGCGGCTTTTAAAGCTCCAGGAGGTTTTTGTTTTCCGCGTCCGCAGAGCGGGGGGGGGCGGCGGCGTGTGGCGGCGGCCATTGGGCTTCGTACGGTTTGAGCGTTGTGTCTCCTTATGTTGCGCAGCATAAAGTGTTTTCAGCTGATCGCCCGGCCGGCCGCTCTCGCTGCGATGATCCCAAACGTGGCTTTATATATATATATATATTTTATTGAAGAGCAGACCGTGCGGCACACAGAGGGGGGGGGGGTTAAAACTTTTTTCCTCTCTCTATTCTTACATTTTTATGTCCCTGCGGGGACCGAACCTGTGACTCTATGATCGCTCTGATAGTACACTGCAGTACTGCGGTGCATTATCACTACTAGTGATCGCAGGCCGGCTGTCCGGGCAGTGAACCGTCTCCTGCATTCTGCTGTGTGACCAGCTGGTGGCAGCACTCGTCTGATCGCTGCATCTTTCCTGCAGATGTCCTGCTGCGGCTACACAGACTGCGAGTCCATAGAGGACTATGAGGAGCAAGAGGACTTCAGGTGAGCTGTCATGTGTGGGGGGTGGGGACCCCTTATTTCCACTGCTGCACCCCATTCTATACGATGACTCTCACAGCAATCTCTCAGCTCTGCAGATGCCCGGGAAGCTCCGCCCCATCAGTCCCCGCCGCCGACACATTGTGACGCATCCGTCCTCAGCTCTGCGCATACAGGTGAGTGTCTGTGCTGCTGCTGATATACTGTTAAAGTCCATGCTCTACACTGCAGCGCTGCTTCATTTGGATATATAGCTATGATCCGTGACTCTAGCTTAGCTGATTGGCTATTGGGGAGCAGAAATCCCCCTCCTGTCTCACTGTCAGCTCTGCCTGCTGTTCTGTCCCTTCTGCTTTACACTGCAGCTTCACTCATCACATTCGTTGTGGTGTAAAAGCAGGAGGCGCAGCGAGATCCTTCAGAAAGGACAGAAGATAAACCAGTGGACAAGACTCTGATCATGATGGGGGAGGGGGATGGGGGTGATTATGATGGAGGAGGGGGATGCGGGTGATTACGATGATGGAGAAGGATGGGGGTGATTACGATGGAGGATGGGGGTGATTACGATGGAGGAGGAGGATGGGGGTGATTACGATGGAGGATGGGGCTGATTACGATGGAGTAGGAGGATGGAGGTGATTACGATGGAGGAGGAGGATGGGGGTGATTACGATGGAGGAGGAGGATGGGGGTGATTACGGTGGAGGGGGGGGATGGGGGGATTACGATGGAGGCGGGGGATTGGGGTGATTACGATGGAGGAGGAGGATGGGGGTGATCATGATGGAGGGGGATGGGGGTGATCACGATGGAGGAGGGGGATGGGGGTGATTATGATGGAGGAGGAGGATGGGGGTGATTACGATGATGGAGGAGGATGGGGGTGATTACGATGGAGGATGGGGGTGATTACGATGAAGGAGGAGAATGGGGGTGATTACAATGGAGGAGGGGGATGGGGGTGATTACGATGGAGGAGGAGGATGGGGGTGATTACGATGGAGGAGGAGGATGGGGGTGATTACGATGAAGGAGGAGGATGGGGGTGATTACGATGATGGAGGAAAATGGGGGTGATTACGATGATGGGGGATGGGGTGATTACGATGGAGGAGGGGGATGGGGGTGATTACGATGGAGGAGGAGGATGGGGGTGATTACGATGGAGGAGGGGGATGGGGGTGATTACGATGGAGGAGGGGGTGATTACGATGGAGGAGGGGGATGGGGGTGATTACGATGGAGGAGGAGGATGGGGGTGATTACGATGATGGAGGAGGGGGATGGGGGTGATTACGATGGAGGAGGGGGTGATTACGATGGAGGAGGAGGATGGGGGTGATTAAGATGGAGGAGGAGGATGGGGGTGATTACGATGGAGGAGGAGGATGGGGGTGATTACGATGGAGGAGGAGGATGGGGGTGATTACGATGGAGGAGGAGGATGGGGGTGATTACGATGGAGGAGGAGGATGGGGGTGATTACGATGAAGGAGGAGGATGGGGGTGATTACGATGGAGGAGGAGGATGGGGGTGATTACGATGGAGGAGGAGGATGGGGGTGATTAACATGGAGGAGGGGGATGGCGGTGATTACGATGATGGAGGAGGATGGGGGTGATTACGATGGAGGAGGATGGGGGTGATTATGATGGAGGAGGATGGGGTGATTACGATGATGGAGGAGGATGGGGGTGATTACGATAATGGAGGAGGATGGGGGTGATTACAATGCAGGAGGAGGATGGGGGTGATTACGATGGAGGAGGGGGATGGGGGTGATTACGATGATGGAGGAGGATGGGGGTGATTACGATGGAGGAGGATGGGGGTGATTACAATGCAGGAGGAGGATGGGGGTGATTACGATGGAGGAGGAGGATGGGGGTGATTACGATGGAGGAGGAGGATGGGGGTGATTAACATGGAGGAGGGGGATGGCGGTGATTACGATGATGGAGGAGGATGGGGGTGATTACGATGGAGGAGGATGGGGGTGATTACAATGCAGGAGGAGGATGGGGGTGATTACGATGGAGGAGGAGGATGGGGGTGATTACGATGGAGGAGGAGGATGGGGGTGATTAACATGGAGGAGGGGGATGGCGGTGATTACGATGATGGAGGAGGATGGGGGTGATTACGATGGAGGAGGATGGGGGTGATTACAATGGAGGAGGAGGATGGGGGTGATTACGATGGGGGAGGAGGATGGGGGTGATTACGATGGAGGAGGGGAATGGGGGTGATTACGATGGAGGAGGGGGATGGGGGTGATTACGATGGAGGAGGGGGATGGCGGTGATTACGATGGAGGAGGGGGATGGGGGTGATTACGATGGAGGAGGGGGATGGCGGTGATTACGATGATGGAGGAGGATGGGGGTGATTACGATGGAGGAGGGGGATGGGGGTGATTACGATGGAGGAGGAGGATGGGGGTGATTACGATGATGGAGGAGGATGGGGGTGATTACGATGGAGGAGGAGGATGGGGGTGATTACGATGGAGGAGGGGGATGGCGGTGATTACGATGATGGAGGAGGATGGGGGTGATTACGATGGAGGAGGAGGATGGGGGTGATTACGATGATGGAGGAGGATGGGGGTGATTACGATGGAGGAGGAGGATGGGGGTGATTACGATGGAGGAGGGGGATGGCGGTGATTACGATGGAGGAGGATGGGGGTGATTACGATGGAGGAGGAGGATGGGGGTGATTATGATGGAGGAGGAGGATGGGGGTGATTATGATGGAGGAGGAGGATGGGGGTGATTACGATGGAGGAGGGGGATGGCGGTGATTACGATGGAGGAGGATGGGGGTGATTACAATGGAGGAGGAGGATGGGGGTGATTACGATGGAGGAGGAGGATGGGGGTGATTATGATGGAGGATGGGGGTGATTACGATGGAGGAGGAGAATGGGGGTGATTACGATGATGGAGGAGGATGGAGGTGATTACGATGGAGGAGGAGGATGGGGGTGATTACGATGGAGGATGGGGGTGATTACGATGAAGGAGGAGGATGGGGGTGATTACGATGATGGAGGATGGGGGTGATTACGATGGAGGAGGGGGATGGGGGTAATTACGATGATGGAGGAGGATGGGAGTGATTACGATGGAGGAGGAGGATGGGGGTGATTACGATGATGGAGGAGGGGGATGGGGGTGATTACGATGGAGGAGGGGGTGATTACGATGGAGGAGGAGGATGGGGGTGATTACGATGGAGGAGGAGGATGGGGGTGATTACGATGGAGGAGGGGGTGATTACGATGGAGGAGGAGGATGGGGGTGATTACGATGGAGGAGGAGGATGGGGGTGATTACGATGGAGGAGGAGGATGGGGGTGATTACGATAGAGGAGGAGGATGGGGGTGATTACGATGGGGGAGGAGGATGGGGGTGATTACGATGGAGGAGGAGGATGGGGGTGATTACGATGGAGGAGGGGGATGGGGGTGATTACGATGATGGAGGAGGATGGGGGTGATTACGATGGAGGAGAAGGATTGGGGTGATTACGATGGGGGAGGAGGATGGCGGTGATTACGATGGAGGAGGAGGATGGGGGTGATTACGATGGAGGAGAAGGATTGGGGTGATTACGATGGGGGAGGAGGATGGGGGTGATTACGATGGAGGAGGGGGATGGCGGTGATTACGATGGAGGAGGATGGGGGTGATTACAATGGAGGAGGAGGATGGGGGTGATTACGATGGAGGAGGAGGATGGCGGTGATTACGATGGGGGAGGAGGATGGGGGTGATTACGATGATGGAGGAGGATGGCGGTGATTACGATGGAGGAGGAGGATGGGGGTGATTACGATGGAGGATGGGGGTGATTACGATGGAGGAGGAGGATGGGGGTGATTACGATGATGGAGGAGGATGGGGGTGATTACGATGGAGGAGGAGGATGGGGGTGATTACGATGGAGGAGGGGGATGGCGGTGATTACGGAGGAGGGGGATGGCGGTGATTACGATGGAGAAGGATGGGGGTGATTACGATGGAGGAGGAGGATGGGGGTGATTATGATGGAGGAGGAGGATGGGGGTGATTATGATGGAGGAGGAGGATGGGGGTGATTACGATGGAGGAGGGGGATGGCGGTGATTACGATGGAGGAGGATGGGGGTGATTACAATGGAGGAGGAGGATGGGGGTGATTACGATGGAGGAGGATGGGGGTGATTACGATGATGGAGGAGGATGGGGGTGATTACAATGGAGGAGGAGGATGGGGGTGATTACGATGGAGGATGGGGGTGATTACGATGGAGGAGGAGGATGGGGGTGATTATGATGGAGGATGGGGGTGATTACGATGGAGGAGGAGGATGGAGGTGATTACGATGGAGGAGGAGGATGGGGGTGATTACGATGGAGGATGGGGGTGATTACGATGAAGGAGGAGGATGGGGTGATTACGATGGAGGAGGGGGATGGGGGTAATTACGATGATGGAGGAGGATGGGGGTGATTACGATGGAGGAGGAGGATGGGGCTGATTACGATGTTGGAGGATGGGGCTGATTACGATGATGGAGGAGGATGGGGCTGATTACGATGATGGAGGAGGGGGATGGGGGTGATTACGATGGAGGAGGGGGTGATTACGATGGAGGAGGAGGATGGGGGTGATTACGATGGAGGAGGAGGATGGGGGTGATTACGATGGAGGAGGGGGTGATTACGATGGAGGAGGAGGATGGGGGTGATTACGATGGAGGAGGAGGATGGGGGTGATTACGATGGAGGAGGAGGATGGGGGTGATTACGATAGAGGAGGAGGATGGGGGTGATTACGATGGGGGAGGAGGATGGGGGTGATTACGATGGAGGAGGAGGATGGGGGTGATTACGATGGAGGAGGGGGATGGGGGTGATTACGATGATGGAGGAGGATGGGGGTGATTACGATGGAGGAGGAGGATGGGGGTGATTACGATGATGGAGGAGGATGGGGGTGATTACGATGGAGGAGGGGGATGGGGGTGATTACGATGATGGAGGAGGATGGGGGTGATTACGATGGAGGAGAAGGATTGGGGTGATTACGATGGGGGAGGAGGATGGCGGTGATTACGATGGAGGAGGAGGATGGGGGTGATTACGATGGAGGAGAAGGATTGGGGTGATTATGATGGGGGAGGAGGATGGGGGTGATTACGATGGAGGAGGGGGATGGCGGTGATTACGATGGAGGAGAATGGGGGTGATTACGATGATGGAGGAGGATGGCGGTGATTACGATGGAGGAGGAGGATGGGGGTGATTACGATGGAGGATGGGGGTGATTACGATGGAGGAGGAGGATGGGGGTGATTACGATGATGGAGGAGGATGGGGCTGATTACGATGGAGGAGGAGGATGGGGGTGATTACGATGGAGGAGGGGGATGGCGGTGATTACGGAGGAGGGGGATGGCGGTGATTACGATGGAGAAGGATGGGGGTGATTACGATGGAGGAGGAGGATGGGGGTGATTATGATGGAGGAGGAGGATGGGGGTGATTACGATGGAGGAGGGGGATGGCGGTGATTACGATGGAGGAGGATGGGGGTGATTACAATGGAGGAGGAGGATGGGGGTGATTACGATGGAGGAGGAGGATGGGGGTGATTACGATGGAGGAGGGGGATGGCGGTGATTACGATGGAGGAGGATGGGGGTGATTACAATGGAGGAGGAGGATGGGGGTGATTACGATGGAGGAGGATGGGGGTGATTACGATGATGGAGGAGGATGGGGGTGATTACAATGGAGGAGGAGGATGGGGGTGATTACGATGGAGGATGGGGGTGATTACGATGGAGGAGGAGGATGGGGGTGATTATGATGGAGGATGGGGGTGATTACGATGGAGGAGGAGGATGGGGGTGATTACGATGATGGAGGAGGATGGAGGTGATTACGATGGAGGAGGAGGATGGGGGTGATTACGATGGAGGATGGGGGTGATTACGATGAAGGAGGAGGATGGGGTGATTACGATGGAGGAGGGGGATGGGGGTAATTACGATGATGGAGGAGGATGGGGGTGATTACGATGGAGGAGGAGGAGGATGGGGGTGATTACGATGGAGGAGGAGGATGGGGCTGATTACGATGTTGGAGGATGGGGCTGATTACGATGATGGAGGAGGATGGGGCTGATTACGATGATGGAGGAGGATGGGGCTGATTACGATGTTGGAGGATGGGGCTGATTACGATGATGGAGGAGGATGGGGCTGATTACGATGATGGAGGAGGATGGGGGTGATTACGATGATGGAGGAGGATGGGGGTGATTACGATGATGGAGGAGGATGGGGCTGATTACAATGATGGAGGAGGATGGGGGTGATTACGATGATGGAGGAGGATGGGGCTGATTACGATGATGGAGGAGGATGGGGGTGATTACGATGATGGAGGAGGATGGGGGTGATTACGATGATGGAGGAGGATGGGGGTGATTACGATGATGGAGGAGGATGGGGGTGATTACGATGGAGGAGGAGGATGGGGGTGATTACGATGGAGGAGGAGGATGGGGGTGATTACGATGATGGAGGAGGATGGGGCTGATTACAATGATGGAGGAGGATGGGGGTGATTACGATGAAGGAGGAGGAATGGGGGTGATTACGATGATGGAGGATGGGGCTGATTACGATGATGGAGGATGGGGCTGATTACGATGATGGAGGAGGATGGGGGTGATTACGATGATGGAGGATGGGGCTGATTACGATGATGGAGGATGGGGCTGATTACGATGATGGAGGATGGGGCTGATTACGATGATGGAGGATGGGGCTGATTACGATGATGGAGGAGGATGGGGGTGATTACGATGATGGAGGAGGATGGGGGTGATTACGATGATGGAGGAGGATGGGGGTGATTACGATGATGGAGGAGGATGGGGGTGATTACGATGATGGAGGAGGATGGGGGTGATTACGATGATGGAGGAGGATGGGGGTGATTACGATGGAGGAGGAGGATGGGGGTGATTACGATGGAGGAGGAGGATGGGGGTGATTACGATGATGGAGGAGGATGGGGCTGATTACGATGATGGAGGAGGATGGGGGTGATTACGATGATGGAGGAGGATGGGGCTGATTACAATGATGGAGGAGGATGGGGCTGATTACGATGAAGGAGGAGGATGGGGCTGATTACGATGAAGGAGGAGGATGGGGCTGATTACGATGATGGAGGAGGATGGGGGTGATTATGATGGAGGAAGATGGGGGTGATTATGATGGAGGAGGAGGATGAAAGTGATTACGATGGAGGAGGAGGATGGGGATGATTATGATGGAGGAGGATGGGGGTGATTACATTGAAGGGGGAGGATGGGGGTGATTACGATGATGCACGAGGAGGATGGGGGTGATTACGATGATGGAGGAGGATGGGGGTGATTACGATGATGGAGGAGGAGGATGGGGGTGATTACGATGGAGGATGGGGGTGATTATGATGTAGGAGGGGGATGGGGTGATTACGGTGATGGAGGATGGGGGTGATTACGATGAAGGAGGAGGATGGGGGTGACTGCTGTGCTCTTCCTCACAGTATCGGACGCTGCCCCTCTACCACCCCTGACATCTCGCGTTCTCTTTCACCCCACCTTTGAGGCGTACTACGCTGTGATCGCCGTTCAGCGCAACCTTGAGACTCCAGAAATGCAGCTGAGGATGGAGGAAGGTAACGACCCGCAGAGCTGACGCTCCGCTCATACAGGAGGCACGTCCCAGGGCCTCCGTCAGCTGCTGACTTGTCTTAAAGGGCCGGTACAGTGTAAGGCTCTGTGTCAGTTCTCTGCTTGCTTTCAGTGAATTCAGTTGGATCTCCCAGCTGCACTGCTACATTGTAACAGCCCCCAGCAGCCGCTCTCAGGTCATCTCTGCTTTCTTCACTCTCAGGATTTCCTGCAAATCGCGAAGAATATTTCTACAGCGATCCCTTACTGGCACCCGGACGGCGAGTGTACAACTGCCTGTCAGCCGCCAGTCACAGCGTAAGTGTCACCCTGCAGGGGGCGGGGTCACAACTCCCATCTGTGTCACCTTGTAGGGGGCGGGGGTCACAGCTCCCCTCGGTATCACCCTGTAGGGGGCGGGGTCACAGCTCCCCTCTGTATCACCCTGCAGGGGGTCGGGTCACAGCTCCCCTCTGTATCACCCTGCAGGGGGCGGGGTCACAGCTCCCATCTGTGTCACCTTGTAGGGGGTCACAGCTCCCCTCGGTATCACCCTGTAGGGGGCGGGGTCACAGCGTAAGTGTCACTCTGCAGGGGGCGGGGTCACAACTCCCATCAGTGTCACCTTGTAGGGGGCGGGGTCACAGCTCCCCTCGGTATCACCCTGTAGGGGGCGGGGTCACAGCTCCCCTCTGTATCACCCTGCAGGGGGTGGGGTCACAGCTCCCATCTGTGTCACCTTGTAGGGGGCGGGGTCACAGCTCCCCTCGGTATCACCCTGTAGGGGGCGGGGTCACAGCTCCCCTCGGTATCACCCTGTAGGGGGCGGGGTCACAGCTCCCCTCTGTGTCACCCTGTAGAGGGCGGGGTCACAGCTCCCCTCGGTATCACCCTGTAGGGGGCGGGGTCACAGCTCCCCTGTGTGTCACCTTGTAGGGGGCGGGGTCACAACTCCCCTCTGTGTCACCCTGTAGGGGGCGGGGTCACAGCTCTCCTCTGTATCACCCTGCTGTGGGCGGGGTCACAGCTCCCCTCTGTATCACCCTGCTGTGGGCGGGGTCACAGCTCCCCTCTGTATCACCCTGCTGTGGGCGGGGTCACAGCTCCCCTCTGTATCACCCTGCTGTGGGCGGGGTCACACATTTATGATATTTTTTTCTTGCAGGTGTTTGACTGGTTCCGCCTTCAGACTCCGCCTCCCATCATGTCTTCCTGTATCTTTCCCTCCACCTATCAGGACAATCCTATGAGTGATGAAGACGTTTCGGGCGATCCCTTAGATGACCGGCCCCCCGTGGCCATGGCTGCCCCCTGTTGTTCTCCCTCCCCTGCCCTGTATACGCCCTCAGAGCTGGATGCCGCATGCGGTCTGTTGCATTTATCCTCCGCCGTTTCTCGTTAGACTCCAAGCTCCACCCACGTGTTACTTCTAGACGCTGTGCTCCTCGGAGGCTGCAGTTCTCTCCACCGGACACTAGGTGGGGCTGATGCACCATGCCGACAGGTCACAGTGGCACCCAGTGCGCCTCCTGCAGGCCGCACCGAGCAGAACGCGAGATTCTACAGATGGAGAAAGACTTGGAATTAAAAAACAAAACAATTCATGAAGTGTCCGTCCGTCCTCGTGTAATGTTATCTAAGGGTTCAGCGCCGGACAGCGTCCCCCACGCTCCACGCCAGAGCGCGCCCCGGAGACGGACGTCTATATTTACCAGCTTGTATTATACATAATTACAGATGTGGACGTATGGATTCTGCACAAACAAGCAGGTGGGGGAGGGGAGGTGTCCATAGCAACCAGCGACAACGTACAACATGGACAAACGATTAAAGGAGAACCGCGGCATCTGCGCGGAAATCACCTCGTTCAGCGTGAGGACATAGAAGTTGGCTATATGATAACCTAGACCTAGCGGAGGAAAGGACAGGAGGTGTTGTCTTAGGGACACAGCTAGATTGCAATATAAACCTCTGACAAGAGGAATAAAAAAAAAATAGTCACAGCCCCGCCCCCTGGTGATGACATCACTGTTATAATGACATGAGATCCAACACCTTATACTACAGTATCATTATCCATTACTGCTGACAACCAGCCTCTATATCATGTCTGAGAGGTAGTCACAGCCCCGCCCCCTGCTGACATCACTGATATAATTAGGTAGTTACAGCCCCGCCTCCTGCTGGTAACATGGTATGTCAGTGATGTCATCAGGCATGAGATCCGACACCTTATACTTTAGCATCACCTATTGCTGCTGACAACCAGCCTGTCTATCATGTCTGCGGGGTAGTCACAGCTGCCACCCCCCTGGTGATGGCATCACTGATATGACCTGTGATTAAACTTGAGATCTGACACCTCATACTACACTGACATCTACCACTGCTAACAACTAGTCTGTACATCATGTCTGAGAGGTAGTCACAGCCCGCCCCCTACAGATGACATCACTAATCTAATGAGGTAGTCACAGCCCGCCCCCTACAGGTGACATCACTAATCTAATGAGGTAGTCACAGCCCCGCCCCCTGCTGATGACATCACTGATATAATGACACAGGACCACACAGGAGGCTGGACATGTCAGAGAGGTCTCTGTCCGACCACGCAGAAGGTTGGAGATGTCAGAGAGGTCTCTGTCCGACCACGCAGAAGGTTGGAGATGTCAGAGAGGTCTCTGTCCACGCAGGAGGCTGGAGATGTCAGAGAGGTCTTTGTCCGACCACGCAGGAGGCTGGAGATGTCAGAGAGGTCTCTGTCCGACCACACAGGAGGCTGGACATGTCAGAGAGGTCTCTGTCCGACCACGCAGAAGGTTGGAGATGTCAGAGAGGTCTCTGTCCACGCAGGAGGCTGGAGATGTCAGGGAGGTCTCTGTCCGACCACACAGGAGGCTGGGGATGTCGGAGAGGTCTTTGTCCACGCAGGAGGCTGGAGATATCAGAGAGGTCTCTGTCCGACCACACAGGAGGCTGGAGATGTCAGAGAGGTCTTTGTCCCACCACACAGGCGGCTGGAGATGTCGGAGAGGTCTCTGTCCGACCACGCAGGAGGCTGGAGATGTCGGAGAGGTCTCTGTCCGACCACGCAGAGAGCTGGAGATGTCGGAGAGGTCTCTGTCCGACCATGCAGGAGGCTGGAGATGTCGATGAGGTCTCTGTCCGACCACGCAGGAGGCTGGAGATGTCGGAGAGGTCTCTGTCCGACAACGCAGGAGGCTGGAGATGTTGGAGAGGTCTCTGTCCGACAACGCAGGAGGCTGGAGATGTCGGAGAGGTCTCTGTCCGACCACGCAGAAGGTTGGAGATGTCAGAGAGGTCTCTGTCCACGCAGGAGGCTGGAGATGTCAGAGAGGTCTCTGTCCGACCACACAGGAGGCTGGAGATGTCGGAGAGGCCTTTGTCCGACCACACAGGAGGCTGGAGATGTCGGAGAGGTCTCTGTCCGACCACGCAGGAGGCTGGAGATGTCGGAGAGGTCTCTGTCTGACCACGCAGGAGGCTGGAGATGTCGGAGAGGTCTCTGTCTGACCACGCAGGAGGCTGGAGATGTCGGAGAGGTCTCTGTCCGACCACGCAGGAGGCTGGAGATGTCAGAGTGGTCTCTGTCCGACCACGCAGGAGGCTGGAGATGTCAGAGAGGTCTCTGTCCGACCACGCAGGAGGCTGGAGATGTCAGAGAGGTCTCTGCCCGACCACGCAGGAGGCTGGAGATGTCAGAGAGGTCTCTGTCCGACGACGCAGGAGGCTGGAGATGTCAGAGAGGTCTCTGCCCGACCACGCAGGAGGCTGGAGATGTCAGAGAGGTCTATGTCCGACCACGCAGGAGTCTGGAGATGTCAGAGAGGTCTCTGTCCGACCATGCAGAAGGCTGGAGCTGTCAGAGAGGTCTCTGTCTGACCACGCAGGAGGCTAGAGATTTCAGAGACGTCTCTGTCCCCATAGGAGGCTGGAGATGTCAGAGAGGTCTCTTTCCGACTACACAGGAGGCTGGAGATGTCAGAGAGGTCTCTGTCCACACAGGAGGCTGGAGATGTCAGAGAGGTCTCTAGTAATATATGGTTAAAACAAGCAGTGGCCACATGAAGTTCATCCAGTATATGGCGTAAAATCAGCCTTGGCCACATGTGGTATATCCAGTCCATTGGGTAATATATGGGTAAAATAAGCAGTGGCCAAATGGAGTACATCCAGTCCATAGGGTAATATATGGGAAGCATAATCAGTGCCCACATGGGGTGTATCTAGTCCATGGAGTAATTTATGGGAAGAATAAGCAGTGGCCACATGGGGTACATCCAGACTATGGGGTAATATATGGGAAGAATGAGCGGCGGCCACATGGGGTACATGCATTCGATGGGGTAATATATGGGAAGAATGAGCAGTGGGCACATGCAGACCACGGGGTATGTTTAGGTGTATGTTCGGCAATAGAATATTGAAAATTACTTCTTACTACAAGATCCTTTGAGCTTGCCCTTCTTCAATGGATGAATGTGTACAAATAAGGCCAACGTGGATTGGACTACAAGGATATTGGTCTGGCTTTGGTATATCAATGATATTCTCCTTCTCTGGTCAGGAACAATAGAAGAATTCGAGAAATTTGTCTTGTGTCTAAACCAAAACGACATTCATTTTCGGGTCACTTCGGATATCCAAAAAATGACCGTCTCTTTTTTGGACATTAAGATCAGTAAGGAAGACAACGGTATGTTGACATCAGCATTATTTGGTAAGCCAACGGCTACTAATAGCCTACTAACTTGGGAGCGTTGTCATCCTCTGCTCCTGAGAAAAGGCATACCAAAAGGGCAGCTTCTGTGCCTTAAGAGAAACTGCTCCTCTGAAAGGGACTTCTTACATGAGAGTCAACAGCTACACCAAAGATCCATCAAGAGGGCCTACCCCGAAGGGACAGAAGCCTTTGAATGTGCTGCAATAGATCTGACGTATTGATCACACGTACCAAGAACCTGATTGTAAAATTAGACTTATTGGTCCAGATGACAATGGGGCCCCTCAGATGCGTCATCTTTTGTCCACGTATTGGGACATTTTGAGGGAAGATCCTGATCTTAGGGATATCCACCCAGACAAACCTGTCATGAAAGATAGGATCGTTAAAAGCCCCCTCATCCCCGACACCACGACTACCTGTCTAGATAGGTCTTGTGGCACCTATCCGTGTAACAATTGTGGGGCTTGTAAGTTTGTCAGAAACGGAGAGACATTCACGAGTGCTCACACCAAAAACTCCTATAAAATCAGGGAGCTTTTCAACTGTCGGTCATCTGACCTGGTATGCATGCCACCTGCTCCTGCCCACTACATTATGTGGGTAAAACCACGCAAGAATTCTGGCAGCAGATACTTGTAGGTAACATGCGCCAGCATCACCAGGGAGATCTAGAACAGGTCTATTTCCAGGGATCTCTGGGACAACGAGGCAATGTTCTATTGAGAATTTGGGATGATTTCCATTTATTCATCTACTTACCCGTCGTGTGGCTGCCATGGTGGGATGCGGGCCCGTTTTTGAAGATGATGTATGTTTTCGAGGGTGAGACATTATAGCTACCGACGTGTAATTTTCCTCATTGTGTGTTGAAGACGGTGATCTCTAACTATACCGTATCCATTTACTCGATCTTTGTATGAGCCCCATGAGTACATTGAGGGTATGTAATATTATTCCTAGGACATGCTTTTGGCCATTCAATTCTATTGCTGACTGCATCGGAGACGGGCAATTAGAACGCTCGGTGACTGTCTGTGATTGCGCATGCAGCGCCACGTCACATCCTTAAAGTTATGGGACACCGCAGGGGAGTTACCATATTGTATGGGCCGGGAATTGATGGCGCACGATGTGCCATGTGGTGGTGTCATGATCGCGTATAGGGAATCACGTGACAAATGTCATCCGTGTAACATGCCCCCCCGACCTTCTGCTGGGTCCATGTTACGGTTTGTTCATGCATGCTGATGCTTAATACCTACCCGACCGGTAGAATGATCCAACAGATGGGTCAGACGTATCTAATCCGGTATGTTGTTTGACTATGATCACAGTAGCGTAATGATAAACGTCACATCATTAACTAACCCACTCTTGTTAGAGGCGGACCTAATGACGTGCACCATCTAGATTGGCTGCCTAGGTCATGTCTCCAAGAGGGGTGGTTTTGGCTGATGCTATAAAAGATACACTGTAAGCATGACTCTCTAATGGTCTCCTGTCTACTATTCAGGCTGGAGCCTCTGACGAACTCTTTTGTTATTTTCCTTATATTTAACCATTTTGGGCGAAGCATTAGCTTAGGTTTTTGGAATATAGAATCATAGACTGGTAGAGTTGGAAGGGACCTCCGGGGTCATCGGGTCCAACCCCCTGCTCAGTGTAGGATTTACTAAACCATCCCAGACAGATGTCTGTCCAGCCTTTGTTTGAACACTTCCATTAAAGGAGAACTCCCCACCTCCCGTGGTAACCTGTTCCACTCATTGATTCCCTCACTGTCTAATATCCAATCTGTGTCTCCTCCCTATGGGCAAAAGGGTTTAGGCTTAGAGTTATCCTGCTCATGAACAGATAGCTATTGGTTTCTGGTGCCCAGAAAAACCCATTAAGGGGTCCTGCACCATACGGTCTCTCTTTGTTGAGCCTATTTTTTCATGGCTCTGGCTTGGACTCGTGTATTTTTCATGAAGAACCATTAAGTATTAGTTTGTTAGACTATGCTGGTCTAACTAATTGGTTCCTGATGAAGTTGTTTGTGCAACGGAAGCGTGTTGAAGCGAACCATATTACTAGATACAACCTAACTAAAGACCGTTTTAACTCACACACATTAAAGTGTTCTAAATAGGAGAGTCTAAAGAAAGCAGACCTTCTATTACAGCATAGCCAGGCATAGCATTGCTGGGCTTTGTTGTAGGCTTGGGAAAAACTGGTGTTGCACCCAGACAGCTATTCCCATTCAGCAGGGTCTTCTGGCAGGGAAGGGGTTCACCTCCCTCCACTTACTCCAGTGGTTGTTTCCTCACTTACTAGGGGCTATTCCTGTTGGTGAGGGTCCGACCACTATTAGGAGATAGTTATCAAGCTGGTGGCCACAAATCATTACACTTACAAGCAGAAGAATGACTAGATCTCAGCATTGTTATGTGAACACCATACCTCTGAGGGCGCCCTTTAGGTGAGGGCTGGTCGCCACTCTCCGCCAGTACTGTCTTTGGTGAGGAGTCCCGGATCATTTGGATTCCTTAACGGAGAGCGTTACCTACATTTCTTCTATGTCACCTAACGTAACTTTGTTGGGGACACCTCTTTACCCAGACCACATGCACTTTGGTGGACCGGCTAAGTGGCATTAAGGTGGTAGATGTTTTTATGGCGTGTAGTTTTTGGTCTTTGAATCTTATGAGAATAAATTAAGCTCTAAAGGTTATTTTTTACATTGAAGGCAGTGAAGAGCTTTACAACATCCTTCTGCTGCGGGTCGGCCAAGGGAATAGGCCAGTGTTTATGTAGGATCTTAGAAACTGCAGTGGAATTGCTGTCAAAAGTCCCAAAACATCAATTATCTTGTCATCTGCAGGAAGTTCTCTCTAGTCTCACATTTTGCTCTTTTCAATACTTTTTGGGGGGCTAAGAGCGTTTCCTAAATCTAATAGATTGCCCCATTCTTTTTGAAGTGCCAGGTCCCATGAACAGTCCCGTCTCGCCCCATCATCAGGGCAGGAGGATGACGACAGATTGTTGGGAGTAGTTCTGTAATGCCTTCCTCGGTTATTCTCAGTGTAAGATCTGGGCAGGTCACCGCGGAGGAACTCATCGTCTGTCAATCTCACCCCTGTTTTATTGGCATTGAGATGTTCCATAAACAGATTGGCATCTCCTATACTTCCATCCCAGATTAAGATGATGTCAGCAACGTAAAGTCCCGAGTTTAAGAGGTTATTGAATTGTTCAAGTTCGTCAATAAAGACATGTTGATTCCCACCAACCTAAGGCTAGGTTTGAGTAAGTTAGCGCACTTACCGTGCCCATCGCGGTGCCTTGTTTTTGGAGAAATCATTTCTTTGTCCTCGATGGTAAATTCCGTGTGAGTAAAAATGTAGTACAGTTATCACAAATGTGTTGTAAGGTAATGTGTCCCCCTCATGTATGTTCTACTGCTTTTATTCCATGACCATGTACAATTTTTGTGTATAGGCTCTCAGGGACAGGCCTTGTTATTTGTATAGTGCCAATTTACTCCACAGCCCTTTCAAGTAATTTATTTATTACCCCCACCATTTTACCAACCTCAGAAGGATGAAAGGCTGAGTCGACCTTGAGCCAGTTACCTGAACTATGCAGGGATGAGCCTGAGCTTAGGACTGCATTTCTGCTGCCTTAACACTCGGGCCACCCTAGTTATCAATAGAGCCCCCCCTTGGGTACTCTGATATCATAAGAGTTTTAGAATGGGTAAGGATGTAACAAAGGGTCTTAGGATCTGGTCAATATACTGACTGATTCCATGCCTTAGATCAGTGATTCCCAACGAGGGTGCCGCGGCTCTCTGGCTGGAAATCACGTCAGTGGTACTGTTGTATTATGTCACCACCGGGAGTTAGGGGTGGCGACATAATGCAGCATTATTGACAGTGGGTCATGCCCCCTGCTTCTGACTGGCTGGGGGCATGTCTCACCTCCAAAGTGCCATCCGGCACCGAGATCTCACTCATCAGCTGCAGGGCAGCAAAGCACCGTGATGAGGTCCTCACATGCCAGTTGGTCCGGGAGCACAGCAGCACCCAGAGAACGGTCCTGCAGACCGCACCAAGCGAGGGATGCAGCTGCAGGGAGAGCTGGCGGCTGGGACATAGTGACGAGTGCACCGAGTGGGTTGACGCAGCTGTCAATGGCGGGGACAGAGCCGGCGGCCAGGACACCATGAGCGCGAGACGCAGCTGTCAGCGGCGGGGACAGAGCCGGTGGCCAGGACACAGTGAGCCCAGGACTGCTAGGAGGTAAGTATATGGGTTGGGGGGGGGGGGCGGCGGGGTTAATATTGGGGGGCTTAGTGTTATTACTGGGAGGGGTTTAATATTTTTACTGTGGCTACTGTGGAGTTAATATTACTACTGCGGCCGCAATAGGGTTCACTATTACTACTGGTGCCGCTATTACTACCGGGGCCGCAACAGGGGTCACCTATTACTACCGGGGACGCAATAGGAGTCACCTCTTGCTGCCAGGGCCGCAATAGGGGTCACCTATTACTGCTGGGGCAACAATAGGCGTGACCTATTACTACAGAGGCCGAAATAACTACTTCTGAGGCCACTATGGGGTCACCATTACTACTGGGGCCACTGTGGGGGGGGGCACCATTACCCCCGGGGCCACCAATATAGGGGGTTGCTATTACTACTGGGGCCACCAATATAGGAGATCTCTATTACTACTGAGGCCACCAACATGGGGGGGGGGACTATTACTACACGGGGCGGATTAGTTATAGAATTCACAGTAGCTGTGGCAGCCAAGGGGCGGGATTTAATTCCGCAGCATGTTAATTTTAAATATAATGTATATCAACAGTCCATCCAGCGCTCCTCTCTGTGTCTTTAAACAGCCCTGTGCTTTTTATAACAATGGAGGTAAAAAGCCCATGTTGTAATAAGCCCCTCCCCAGTCACACTGTAGCCACACCCCCTTTTGGTAGGGGTGTTTTTTCCCCAGGGGTGCCCCAAGGCTGAAAAGGTTGGGAAACACTGCCTTAGATTGTCATTGGCAGGTATAATTGGGCGTCCAGGCACTAGTGGCGAAAGACAACTGGCCGCACGGCCCTCCAGCAATATAGATTTCTCTTATGGACGCCGTAAGGATTTAGTTCAGCCACCTATGCCTCAATTTTGAATTTTCTGTTTTGAGCGCAGATATGTCAATAAAGTATATAATCTTACATTGTTCCGTGTTGGGTGTAACCATACGGCCTCCCTCACACCGATGTGTGCGTGTTTTGGAACGCTGCGCTTACTGCGGTTTCAGCAGCGCTGGCCTGCATTTTGCCAGCTTTTCAGCGCAGCTGGAAAAAAAATGAATCCTCACCTAGCAGGCGCCGTCCGGGCCCTGCCGCTGTCCTCCAGAGCTCCGGGCAGGCTGCCAGGCACTTGTCAGTGCAGACAGAGCAGGTTTTGCTAATGACGGGGATTGAAGACCCTGCCTTCAGCAACAGATTGCTCTGATTGGGTGAGCGCTGCGAGCTCAGCCAATCAGAGCCAGAACTGGAGGTGCCAATCACAGCCATTCATTGAATGGCTGTGATTGGCTCAGCCAGCACTCGAGGAACTGATTAGAGCAATCGCTTGCTTGGTGCGGGGTCTTAAAACCCCGTCACTAGCAAAAGATGCTCTGTCCGCGATGACAAGTGCCCGGAGCTCCAGAGAACAGCGGCCGGACCCAGACAGCGCCAGCAAGGCGAGTATTGATTTTTTTTTGGTAGTGCAGCTAGCACTTGTGTTTAGTGCTGCCAAAACCACGGTACCAAGCTGTGCCACATTTTTGGCAGCGCTGAAACCGCTGCCCATTCATTTCAATGGGCAACGCCAGGCTGGAAATGGGCAAAGATAGGACATGCATCACTGTCAGAGCGCAGCAATGAGGACGCTTGTGTGCGCAGCCCCAGTGAGATGAAGCCTTGTACAGTGTTTACCGCAGCGCTGAAAAGGCAGCGCCAAACGCTGCACAAAAGCCTCTGTGTTTTTTGGAGATTAGACATGAGATCCGACACCCTACACTACAGCAACATCATCTATCCCTGCTGACAACTGACCTGTCTATCATGTCTGAGAGGTAGTCACAGCCCCGCCCCCTGCTGACATCATTGATAGGAGAGGTAATCATAGCCCAGCCCCCTGATAACGACATCACTGATATCATGAGGTAGTCACCGCCCCGCCCCCTGCTGACATCATTGATAGGAGAGGTAATCATAGCCCAGCCCCCTGATAATGACATCACTGATATCATGAGGTAGTCACAGCCCCGCCCCCTGCTGACATCATTGATAGGAGAGGTAATCATAGCCCAGCCCCCTGATAATGACATCACTGATATCATGAGGTTGTCACAGCCCCGCCCCCTGCTGACAACATCATTGATAGGAGAGGCAATCATAGCCCAGTCCCCTGATAATGACATCACTGATATCATGAGGTATTCACAGCTCCGCCCCCTGCTGACATCATTGATAGGAGAGGCAATCATAGCCCAGCCCCCTGATAACGACATCACTGATATCATGAGGTAGTCACCGTCCCGCCCCCTGCTGACATCATTGATAGGAGAGGTAATCATAGCCCAGCCCCCTGATAATGACATCACTGATATCATGAGGTAGTCACAGCCCCGCCCCCTGCTGACATCATTGATAGGAGAGGCAATCATAGCCCTGCCCCCTGATAACGACATCACTGATATCATGAGGTAGTCACAGCCCCGCCCCCTGCTGACATCATTGATAGGAGAGGCAATCATAGCCCTGCCCCCTGATAACGACATCACTGATATCATGAGGTAGTCACACCCCGCCCCCTGCTGACGACATCATTGATAGGAGAGGTAATCATAGCCCTGCCCCTTGATTATGACATCACTGATATCACGAGGTAGTCACAGCTCCGCCCCCTGCTGAGGTCATCGCTGATAGGAGAGCTAATCATAGCGCTCCCCTTTGATTATGACATCACTGATATCATGAGCTAGTCACAGCTCCAGCCCCTGCTGATGACATCACTTATAGGAGAGGTAATCGTAGTCCTGCCCGTGCTCTTATAAGAGGTAATCACAGCCCCGCCCTCTTGCAGATGACATCACTAAATACAGAGGGAAGACGCTCCGGAGCCGTTCAGACACTTTATTAGACATAGCTTATACAATGCAGCGGTTCTGTGACTTGGGTTTTCACAGGCTGCAGCCATTTTGTAAGCCCTCCATAAAGGGCGGAGCTTAGAGGTTGCCATGGAGTTCTAAGAACAAAACACAGGACAAGCTTATGGCAAGCGAGCATTCTCATTGGCTCAGATTCTTGTCCCGCCCCTCAGCCAGCACTTGGAATGTTCCATTTACACAGGAGATAAGGGGGGAGCGAGGCAGGTATAGCAGATGATGGATATTATGCCCCCCCCACCCTCCCATGATATAAGACGACTATATACAACCTCATCGCCACAAAATTATAGTCAGAAATGTCATCTAAATAATCCATCGGCCGCAGGGCCGCACCTAGCGCAGGCCGCCGCAACCACATGGGGGCTGACGCCATTTTGTGAATGAAGGCGCCTTTAGATCAAGTCAGTTCTAGGAGGCGTTTGGTGGCTCGTACCTCGCAGCAGCGTCACCGCCATCTCGTAAAGCACCAGGCGTCTTCCACTCACAAAATGGCCGCCACCCTTCGCGTTGGTCCTGGCGGTCGTACCGCAACTAATATGAGGTTTAGTCAGATTTTGTTTTTTGGTTAAAAACACTATCATGTCGATACCGTTAGCCCCGCCCCCCGCGCAGGGAGGCCTCGAGCAGCCATCTTGTGGTTTCCTGGCTGCAGCTACATCGTACCTACTAGAGTCTTTGAACTTTATACGGCGACTTTCGGCACCCTGTCACCAAGTCCAAAACACGGGGTCGCCGCTAGCGGATGGAAACCATTTAGGTTTCCCCCGCAGCATGACGCTCGCCGTTTCCGGTACCGTCGGGGTTACTGCTTTCATGAACGTCTGTGACCTTGATGCTGAGGACTTCTCCTCGACGTCCCAGTTGCTATGGCAACAATTCTGCGTTCGGCTCTCAACAATCTCGGTTTCCGGGAAAAGGCACATTCTGTTTGTCAAGTCCTGATATTTTGCGTCACTTGTGAGATGCGGGATGTAGACAAAGTGCAAATAATAACGGAGGCCGCGGCTGCGCCGTCCCCGCACCGCGCTTCAGCATTCTGGGGAAATAAAGAACAAAAGAGGAAAAAAACATCACCTGAAATGCTAAAATTATCACAAAGTGAGAAAACGGGAGGTGAAGGAAGGGGAGGCGGGAGGTGAAGGAAGGGGAGGCAGGAGGTGAAGGAAGGGGAGGCAGGAGGTGAAGGAAGGGGAGGCAGGAGGTGAAGGAAGGGGAGGCAGGAGGTGAAGGAAGCATGGGGGGGCGGGGGGCGGGAGGAGGTGAAGGAAGGGGAGGCAGGAGGTGAAGGAAGGGGAGGCAGGAGGTGAAGGAAGGGGAGGCAGGAGGTGAAGGAAGGGGAGGCAGGAGGTGAAGGAAGGGGAGGCAGGAGGTGAAGGAAGGGGAGGCAGGAGGTGAAGGAAGGGGAGGCAGGAGGTGAAGGAAGGGGAGGCAGGAGGTGAAGGAAGGGGAGGCAGGAGGTGAAGGAAGGGGAGGCAGGAGGTGAAGGAAGGGGAGGCAGGAGGTGAAGGAAGGGGAGGCAGGAGGTGAAGGAAGGGGAGGCAGGAGGTGAAGGAAGGGGAGGCAGGAGGTGAAGGAAGGGGGGGCAGGAGGTGAAGGAAGGGGAGGGGGCCAGGAGGTGAAGGAAGGATGGGGGGGGGGTGGGAGGTGACAGAAGGGGGAGGGGGGGGTGGGAGGTGAAGGAAGGGGAGGCAGGAGGTGAAGGAAGGGGAGACAGGAGGTGAAGGAAGCATGGGGGGGGGCGGGAGGTGAAGGAAGGGGAGGCAGGAGGTGAAGGAAGCATGGGGGGGGGGCGGGAGGTGAAGGAAGGGGAGGCAGGAGGTGAAGGAAGCATGGGGGGGGGCGGGAGGTGAAGGAAGCATGGGGGGGGCGGGAGGTGAAGGAAGGGGAGGCGGGGGGCGGGAGGTGAAGGAAGGGGGGGGGGCCAGGAGGTGAAGGAAGGGGAGGGGGGGGGGCAGGAGGTGAAGGAAGGGAAGGGGGGGGGCAGGAGGTGAAGGAAGGGGAGGGGGGGGGGCAGGAGGTGAAGGAAGGGGAGGGGGGGGGGCAGGAGGTGAAGGAAGGGGAGGGGGGGGGGCAGGAGGTGAAGGAAGGGGAGGGGGGGGCAGGAGGTGAAGGAAGGGGAGGGGGGGCCAGGAGGTGAAGGAAGGGAAGGGGGGGGGCAGGAGGTGAAGGAAGGGAAGGGGGGGGCAGGAGGTGAAGGAAGGGAAGGGGGGGGCAGGAGGTGAAGGAAGGGAAGGGGGGGGCAGGAGGTGAAGGAAGGGGAGGGGGGGGGGGCAGGAGGTGAAGGAAGGGGAGGGGGGGGCAGGAGGTGAAGGAAGGGGAGGGGGGGCAGGAGGTGAAGGAAGGGAAGGGGGGGGCAGGAGGTGAAGGAAGGGAAGGGGGGGGGGGCAGGAGGTGAAGGAAGGGAAGGGGGGGGGGCAGGAGGTGAAGGAAGGGAAGGGGGGGGGGGCAGGAGGTGAAGGAAGGGGAGGCAGGAGGTGAAGGAAGGGGGGGCCAGGAGGTGAAGGAAGGGAAGGGGGGGCCAGGAGGTGAAGGAAGGGAAGGGGAGGCCAGGAGGTGAAGGAAGGGAAGGGGAGGCCAGGAGGTGAAGGAAGGGAAGGGGGGGCCAGGAGGTGAAGGAAGGGAAGGGGGGGCCAGGAGGTGAAGGAAGGGAAGGGGGGGCCAGGAGGTGAAGGAAGGGAAGGGGGGGCCAGGAGGTGAAGGAAGGGGAGGGGGGGCCAGGAGGTGAAGGAAGGGGAGGGGGGGCCAGGAGGTGAAAGAAGGGGAGGGGGCCAGGAGGTGAAGGAAGGGGGGGGGCCAGGAGGTGATGGAAGGGGAGGGGGGGGCCAGGAGGTGATGGAAGGGGAGGGGGGGGCCAGGAGGTGATGGAAGGGGAGGGGGGGGCCAGGAGGTGATGGAAGGGGAGGGGGGGGGCCAGGAGGTGAAGGAAGGGGAGGGGGGGCCAGGAGGTGAAGGAAGGGGAGGGGGGGCCAGGAGGTGAAGGAAGGGGAGGGGGGGCAGGAGGTGAAGGAAGGGGAGGGGGGGCAGGAGGTGAAGGAAGGGGAGGGGGGGGCAGGAGGTGAAGGAAGGGGAGGGGGGGGGGGCAGGAGGTGAAGGAAGGGGAGGGGGGGCAGGAGGTGAAGGAAGGGGAGGGGGGGGGCAGGAGGTGAAGGAAGGGGAGGGGGGGGGGCAGGAGGTGATGGAAGGGGAGGCGGGGGCAGGAGGTGAAGGAAGGGGAGGCGGGGGCAGGAGGTGAAGGAAGGGGAGGCGGGGGCAGGAGGTGAAGGAAGGGGAGGGGGGCCTGGTTATTAGCATCACTGCATCCACAGTCCCATAACTTTATTGTCCGGTGGGCGGTGCTCCGTGCGGGCAGAGGGTTCTCTGCAGCAAAGTGCAATTTGAATTGGTACCATTTTGGGCTACATATAACTTTTATTGTTTTTTTGGGAGGCAAAATGAACAAAAAGCCTTTTGGCTGCGTGTTTTTGCTTTGTTTTTGCATTGGCCGTGCAGAATAAAAAGGTGTTCGGTTTATCAGACGGGCCGCTACGGATGCGACAATACCCCACATGATTTTTTTTTTAAATTTCATTTTTTCTTTAAACTAAAAGGCGGAGGTACGCAAAAAAATAGTATTTTTGAACTTGATGTTTTTTGCTTTACAATTTTCCTTTTTCTTACATTTTTATGTCCGTGTAGGGGACTTGAACCTGTAAACCTATGATCACATTGATAATACATTGCAGTATTTCTGTATTGCACTGCATTATCACTTCTTATAGTCACTGTCTAGTGTCTAATTACCAAGGTAACCTATTGGCCCTTGGCAATTACATGGCAGAGGGGCGATGACATCACAGAGGGCACACCCTCCTTCTGTGACCTCACAGACAGTGCACCCTCCCTCTGTGAACACTTTACATGCCACAATCAAGATTGATTGCCACATGTAAGGGGTTAATAGCGGGAAACAGCAGGTGTTCTCACTGATCCGCCTTTCACAGTGGGGAGCGGCTTTCAGTCACAGCAAGCTCAGCTGCTGTCCAACCCTTTCTTTACTGTGACAGGGCAACAAAACCCCATATTTATCACACCGATCCTGCAGGTTTTCTGTGGTCCGACGCACACAGCGGCCCCGTGAGGGAGAGGCAACCGACCCCCACACACGGCGGCCCCGGGAGGGAGGGGCAACCAGCCCCCACACACGGCGGCCCCCGGGAGGGAGGGGCAACCAGCCCCCACACACGACGGCCCCCGGGAGGGAGGGGCAACCGTAACACACACACGGCGGCCCCCGGGAGGGAGGGGCAACCGTAACACACACACACCGGCCCCGGGAGGAAAGGGCAGCCGACACACACACACACCGGCCCCGGGAGGAAAGGGCAGCCGACACACACACACACCGGCCCCGGGAGGAAAGGGCAGCCGACACACACACACACACCGGCCCCGGGAGGAAAGGGCAGCCGGCCCGCACGCGCACACACACACAGCGGCCCCTGGAGGAAAGGGCAGCCGGCACACACACAGCGGCCCCTGGAGAAAAGGGCAGCCGGCACACACACAGCGGCCCCTGGAGAAAAGGGCAGCCGGCACACACACAGCGGCCCCTGGAGAAAAGGGCAGCCGGCACACACACAGCGGCCCCGGGAGGAAAGGGCAGCCGGCCCGCGCGCACACGCACGCGCACACGCACACACAGCGGCCCCGGGAGGAAAGGGCAGCCCACACACACAGCGGCCCCGGGAGGAAAGGGCAACACACACACACAGCGGCCCCGGGAGGAAAGGGCAACACACACACACACACAGCGGCCCCGGGAGGAAAGGGCAACACACACACACACACACAGCGGCCCCGGGAGGAAAGGGCAACACACACACACAGCGGCCCCGGGAGGAAAGGGCAACACACACACACAGCGGCCCCGGGAGGAAAGGGCAACACACACACACAGCGGCCCCGGGAGGAAAGGGCAACACACACACACAGCGGCCCCGGGAGGAAAGGGCAACACACACACACAGCGGCCCCGGGAGGAAAGGGCAACACACACACACAGCGGCCCCGGGAGGAAAGGGCAACACACACACACAGCGGCCCCGGGAGGAAAGGGCAACACACACACACACAGCGGCCCCGGGAGGAAAGGGCAACACACACACACACAGCGGCCCCGGGAGGAAAGGGCAACACACACACACACAGCGGCCCCGGGAGGAAAGGGCAACACACACACACACAGCGGCCCCGGGAGGAAAGGGCAACACACACACACACACAGCGGCCCCGGGAGGAAAGGGCAACACACACACACACAGCGGCCCCGGGAGGAAAGGGCAACACACACACACACAGCGGCCCCGGGAGGAAAGGGCAACACACACACACACAGCGGCCCCGGGAGGAAAGGGCAACACACACACACACAGCGGCCCCGGGCGGAAAGGGCAACACACACACACACACAGCGGCCCCGGGCGGAAAGGGCAACACACACACACACACAGCGGCCCCGGGCGGAAAGGGCAACACACACACACACAGCGGCCCCGGGCGGAAAGGGCAACACACACACACAGCGGCCCCGGGCGGAAAGGGCAACACACACACACAGCGGCCCCGGGCGGAAAGGGCAACACACACACACAGCGGCCCCGGGAGGAAAGGGCAACACACAGCGGCCCCGGGAGGAAAGGGCAACACACAGCGGCCCCGGGAGGAAAGGGCAACACACAGCGGCCCCGGGAGGAAAGGGCAACACACAGCGGCCCCGGGAGGAAAGGGCAACACACAGCGGCCCCGGGAGGAAAGGGCAACACACAGCGGCCCCGGGAGGAAAGGGCAACACACAGCGGCCCCGGGAGGAAAGGGCAACACACAGCGGCCCCGGGAGGAAAGGGCAACACACAGCGGCCCCGGGAGGAAAGGGCAACACACAGCGGCCCCGGGAGGAAAGGGCAACACACAGCGGCCCCGGGAGGAAAGGGCAACACACAGCGGCCCCGGGAGGAAAGGGCAACACACAGCGGCCCCGGGAGGAAAGGGCAACACACAGCGGCCCCGGGAGGAAAGGGCAACACACACAGGCCCCGGGAGGAAAGGGCAACACACACAGGCCCCGGGAGGAAAGGGCAACACACACACACAGCGGCCACGGGAGGAAAGGGCAACACACACACACAGCGGCCCCGGGAGGAAAGGGCAACACGCACACACAGCGGCCCCGGGAGGAAAAGGCAACACACACACACAGCGGCCCCGGGAGGAAAGGGCAACACACACACACACACACACACAGCGGCCCCGGGAGGAAAGGGCAACACACACACACAGCGGCCACGGGAGGAAAGGGCAACACACACACACAGCGGCCCCGGGAGGAAAGGGCAACACACACACACAGCGGCCCCGGGAGGAAAGGGCAACACGCACACACAGCGGCCCCGGGAGGAAAGGGCAACACACACACACACACACACACAGCGGCCCCGGGAGGAAAGGGCAACACACACACACACAGCGGCCCCGGGAGGAAAGGGCAACACACACACACAGCGGCCCCGGGAGGAAAGGGCAACACACACACACAGCGGCCCCGGGAGGAAAGGGCAACACACACACAGCGGCCCCGGGAGGAAAGGGCAACACACACACACACACAGCGGCCCCGGGAGGAAAGGGCAACACACACACACACACAGCGGCCCCGGGAGGAAAGGGCAACACACACACACACACAGCGGCCCCGGGAGGAAAGGGCAACACACACACACACACACAGCGGCCCCGGGAGGAAAGGGCAACACACACACACACACAGCGGCCCCGGGAGGAAAGGGCAACACACACACACACACAGCGGCCCCGGGAGGAAAGGGCAACACACACACACACACACAGCGGCCCCGGGAGGAAAGGGCAACACACACACACACACAGCGGCCCCGGGAGGAAAGGGCAACACACACACACACACAGCGGCCCCGGGAGGAAAGGGCAACACACACACACACACACAGCGGCCCCGGGAGGAAAGGGCAACACACACACACACAGCGGCCCCGGGAGGAAAGGGCAACACACACACACACACACAGCGGCCCCGGGAGGAAAGGGCAACACACACACACACACACAGCGGCCCCGGGAGGAAAGGGCAACACACACACACACACACACAGCGGCCCCGGGAGGAAAGGGCAACACACACACACACACACACACAGCGGCCCCGGGAGGAAAGGGCAACACACACACACACACACAGCGGCCCCGGGAGGAAAGGGCAACACACACACACACACAGCGGCCCCGGGAGGAAAGGGCAACACACACACACACACAGCGGCCCCGGGAGGAAAGGGCAACACACACACACACACAGCGGCCCCGGGAGGAAAGGGCAACACACACACACACACAGCGGCCCCGGGAGGAAAGGGCAACACACACACACACAGCGGCCCCGGGAGGAAAGGGCAACACACACACACACACAGCGGCCCCGGGAGGAAAGGGCAACACACACACACACACACAGCGGCCCCGGGAGGAAAGGGCAACACACACACACACACACAGCGGCCCCGGGAGGAAAGGGCAACACACACACACACACAGCGGCCCCGGGAGGAAAGGGCAACACACACACACACACAGCGGCCCCGGGAGGAAAGGGCAACACACACACACACACAGCGGCCCCGGGAGGAAAGGGCAACACACACACACACACAGCGGCCCCGGGAGGAAAGGGCAACACACACACACACACAGCGGCCCCGGGAGGAAAGGGCAACACACACACACACACAGCGGCCCCGGGAGGAAAGGGCAACACACACACACACACAGCGGCCCCGGGAGGAAAGGGCAACACACACACACACACAGCGGCCCCGGGAGGAAAGGGCAACACACACACACACACAGCGGCCCCGGGAGGAAAGGGCAACACACACACACACACAGCGGCCCCGGGAGGAAAGGGCAACACACACACACACACAGCGGCCCCGGGAGGAAAGGGCAACACACACACACACACAGCGGCCCCGGGAGGAAAGGGCAACACACACACACAGCGGCCCCGGGAGGAAAGGGCAACACACACACACAGCGGCCCCGGGAGGAAAGGGCAACACACACACACAGCGGCCCCGGGAGGAAAGGGCAACACACACACACAGCGGCCCCGGGAGGAAAGGGCAACACACACACACAGCGGCCCCGGGAGGAAAGGGCAACACACACACACAGCGGCCCCGGGAGGAAAGGGCAACACACACACACAGCGGCCCCGGGAGGAAAGGGCAACACACACACACAGCGGCCCCGGGAGGAAAGGGCAACACACACACACAGCGGCCCCGGGAGGAAAGGGCAACACACACACACAGCGGCCCCGGGAGGAAAGGGCAACACACACACACAGCGGCCCCGGGAGGAAAGGGCAACACACACACACAGCGGCCCCGGGAGGAAAGGGCAACACACACACACAGCGGCCCGGGAGGAAAGGGCAACACACACACAGCGGCCCCGGGAGGAAAGGGCAACACACACACAGCGGCCCCGGGAGGAAAGGGCAACACACACACACACACACCCCGGGAGGGAAGGTCTATCCAGGAAAATTGATACCATTTTTATCCCACAAACCTGGCGTTGAATTTGTTCCCATTAAGCCGTAAAAATGGGAAAAAAATACCATTTTTTGAAATACTGCAGTTCGGCCCCAAATCTCTTATTTCTATGAGGGTTAAAAATACCCCCCTCTCCCCCGAGCACGGGGGAGTCTCAGAAGCAGAGGGGCCATTTGGCTTTGGGGGTGCGGATGTTGCTGGACTGGTTTTTGTGCGCCATGTCACATTTTCAAAGCGGTGACTCCAAGAGGCGGCCAAGTGTTTTCCAGAAATTAACATTAGAGATGAGCGAACATACTCGTTACGAGTAATTACTCGATCGAGCACCACGATTTTCGAGTACTTCACTACTCGGGTGAAAAGATTCAGGGGTCGCCGGGGGGCAGCAGCGCGGAACAGGGGGGAGCTCTCTCTCCCCCTCTCCCCTCTGCAGCCCCCCGCTCACCCACGGCGCCCCCCGAATCTTTTCACCCGAGTAGTGAAGTACTCGAAAATCGCGGTGCTCGATTGCGAAATCGGCCTTACCGAGTACGTTCGCTCATCTCTAATTAACATGCAAAGTGAAACTGGTCGTTCCTCCACAGATCCGCCACCCTGGGCGGCACCCCTACACTCTCGGCCCCTTTCTCATAGCTAACAGGGACCTTGCTGCCCCGAGCAACCTATCACAGCGCAGCTTTCATTTCTGGCCCTGCTGAGGTAAAATGAAAGCTGAGCCCCGATTGGTTACTTGCCGATAGGTTTGGCAAACAGGGCCTAGCGATGCCCTAGAGGCGGGCACAGACTGCCGTTTGGGGAAAGAAGGTGAGAAACTGCGTTTGGCTCTGTGCCTCTAATGGGCCACCTGGAAGCCATGACTAGGTCCTGGGTCTCCATGACAACGATGGTGCCGATATGGGGGACGGAGGATGGTCCCCTCCCTCTGACCCACCTGTCAAACTCAAGGACCGCCACAGACCATTATGACGAGGTGACAGCACAGGGAGAATGCGCCGCCCTCTGCTAGTGCAGCCTTCAGGAGGGGCGGGGCCTCTGACCTCTGCCCCGCACACCTGACTCCCACTCCGCTCCACACACCTGTGGACCCCCGCCTCCGCCCCACACAGCCCTGAGCCCCGCCCCCTTCCACCTGAGCCACACCTCCGTTCCCCTGACCCCGCCCCGTACACCTCTGACCAACGCCTGCGAACCGTACGCCTCTCACCCCCACCTCTGCCCCTGAGCCATATACCTCCGACCCATACATCAATGTGACGTTAATGGTGGGAGGAGAGACGCCATTTGTTAGGACGTTGGGGGGGGCGATAGCAGGAGGCCATGATGGGGAAAATCAGCAGCTGCCTTAGTGCCCCTCCCCCCATCCCATCTGCACAGACATGGAAGCCAAGTCTCTGCGGCTGCTGGCTGCGGGACACCAACTAATGCGACAGCGCAGGTTTTACGTCTTTCCTCCCTACACTAAATATAATCAAAAACACAAGGACCAATCAGACATCAGCACAGCCAGCGGCGACCAGAGCACGACAAAGAAGAGAGCACTCCGGAGAAAATGGCGGGCTACCAAAACACCCCAAATAACTGCAAACACGAACATGTAGCAGAGGTGAAAGGGTTAAATAATAAATAAATAGATAATTCATACCTGGCTAACAGTAATGCAGTACATGTGACCCGCAGTCCTCCGCCCCGTACACCTGAGCCCTGCCCCGCACACCTCTGACCCCCGCCTCTGCCCCATACACCTCAGAGCCACGCCTTTATTACCCTGACCCCCGCCCCGTACACCTCTGACCGACGCCTACACCCTGTACACCTGACCCCCCCACCTCTTCCCTCTACACCTCTGAGCCACGCCCCATACACCTGAGCCCCGCCTCTGTTCTCCTCTGACCCCCGCCTCTGCCCTGCACACCTCTGACCCGCACACCTCTGACCTCCGCCACATACATCTGACCCACACCACTGCCCTGTACACCTAACCCCTGCCCACCTGACCCCGCCCCATACACCTGAGTCACGCCTCCATTCCCCTGACCCCCGCCCCGTAACCTGACCCCCACCTCTGCTCCCCACCCCGTACCCCTCTGACACCCGCGCCGTACACCTCTGACCCCCGCTCCACCCCACACACCTCTGACCCTCGCCTCCGGCCCACACACCTCTGACCCCCGTCCTGTACACCTCTGGTCCACACCCCGTAACCTCCCGCCACGGCCCCGTACACCTCCCGCCCCATACACCTCTGGACCCCGCTCCCTACACCTCTGGACCCCGCCCGTTCCCCTGACCCCGCCCCATACACCTCTGACCCCCGCCTCCACCCAGTACACCTCTCACCCCCGGCTCCACCCCGCACATTTCTCACCCCCGCCCCATACATATCTCACCCCCACCTCTGCCCCGCACACCTCTCACCCCCGCCCCCTAAACACCTCTCACCCCCGTCCCGCACACCTGAGCCCCGCCCTGCACACCTGAGCCCCGCCTGTGACCTGTACACCTCTGACCCCCGCCTCCACCCCGTACACCTCTGACCCCCGCCTACACCCCGTACACCTCTGACCCCTGCCCAGTACACCTGACCCCACCTCTGCCCTGTACACCACTGACCCCCACCTCTGAGCCCCACCCCGCACATCTGACCCCCGCCTCCACCCCATATACCTCGGACCCCTGCCCTATACAGTTCTGACCCCTACCTCATACACCCTTGACCTCCGCCCCACAAATCTGACCCCCGCCTCCGCCCCGCACACCTCTGAGCCCCGCACACCTCTGAGCCCCGCCCCCTACACCTCATCCTCGCCCTGTACACTCCCACTCCATACACTCCCGCCCTGTACACATGATCCCTGCCCCCGACCCGTACACCTCTGACCCCCAACTCCGCCCAGTACACCTGACCCCTGCCCAGTACACCTCTAACCCCGGTACGCACACCTCTCACCCACGCCCCGCAAACCTCACCCCGACCCCGCCCAGCACACCTCTCACCCCCGCCCCATACACCTCTACCATCCCCCTGCACCTCTACATATCCCTCCTATTCCCTTATCTCCCTACCCTCCAGCCCTGTCTCTCCTATTCCCGTATCCCCCTACCCTCCAGCCGTATCTCTACTATTCCTGTATCCATCTACCCTCAAGCCGTGTTTCTCCTATTCCCGTATCCCCCTACCCTCCAGCAGTATCTCTACTATTCCCGTATCCCCCTACCCTCCAGCCGTGTCTCTCCTATTCCCGTATCCATCTACCCTCCAGCCGTGTCTCTCCTATTCCCGTATCCCCCTACCCTCCAGCCGTGTCTCTCCTATTCCCGTATCCCCCTACCCTCCAGCCGTGTCTCTCCTATTCCCGTATCCCCCTACCCTCCAGCCGTGTCTCTCCTATTCCCGTATCCCCCTACCCTCCAGCCGTGTCTCTCCTATTCCCGTATCCATCTTACCCCCGGCTGTATCTCTACTATTCCCGTATCCATCTACCCTCCAGCCATATCTCTACTATTCCTGTATCTATCTACCCTCCAGCCGTATCTCTACTATTCCTCTATCCATCTCCGCCCCACTATTTAACGTTCATCCCTGTGCCCCACCTCAGTCCGTCCCATAGCTCTACTATTCCCATTCTCCTCTACCCCTCTGCTCCGTCCGTTGCGTGGCTCCACTATTCCCGCATACCTCTCCGCTCGTCCCATAGCTCCACTATTCCCGTACCCATCTACACTCAACGTCTGTCTCGTATCTCTACTATTCCTGTACACCTCTACACTCCACCCCCACCCCTCCGCCTCTCCCATAGCTCCACTATTCCCATACCCATCTACGCTCCAGCTCCGTCCGTCCCGTATCTCTACTATTCCTATACTGTACACACGTAACTTCACTCCACCTTCTTCGGTACCTGTTTCATCTCTGCTTCCTCTTCTTAGTTCTCCAGACATCTGGAAGTCTATGCTGGCATAGGTGTTAATACATGGAACAGACACCACGTTTCCAGTCTTCATGGGGGGCAGTACGTTGGTCCCCACCAGTACTGCTGAGGGGGCAGTAGCTCCAGCATCTTTCACCAGGTCTAGATCTATGTAGTTGAGTGCGGACTGCTCTACTGAAGGTCGTCTACCATTGAGTGGAGTGATAGAAGCCCCCTCAGAGCAGTGTCTTGTCCTGGTGGGAGGCTCTGTCCTGGAGAGCTTTGTCCGTTCTGAGCCCTTGCAGAGATTACACCCGGATACGGCATTGAGTAGCCCCCTCAGGGTGGCATCCTCAGAGGAGGACCTGCTCACCACCATCTTCTCCATGTGGTCTGTGTTACTATACACGTCTGTAGGTTCTGCAGGGTGGAGCATCTTCTCACTGGTGGTGGACAGACAGTAAGTCTTTTCTGTGGAGGTCTTGGTGGAGGACTCCATGACTGGCGATGCCCACTGAGCCTTATGCAATGCAGGTCTGCACACTTTTTCGGCTACGTTTTCCGGTCTGGCCATCATTTTGACATTAGAAAGTAGGGACTCCGGCTTAAATGTCATGTGTGTGTAGTCCCCATTTGGCACATGGCGGTGGCTGTCCATGGCAAGGTATTCTGCCTGAAAGGAGTCATCCTTCCTAGATATCTTCTCTGGCTTAGACTTGTAATGGATGCTGACGTACTCGCCAGGACTAGGTGCTCTGCGGTAGTGTCCAGGTAGTGTGTTGGCCCGTCCTGTGTCTACAGACATACTGAGCGGTCTCCGGCTCCTGCCACCAGTCACTTCCTCCAGACTATCGGAGGAGGAGGAGTGAGGAGATAGAGGCACAGTGTCCATCTTGTAGGAACGGGGCAGTGATCGGTAGGAGGCTGGGATCCTGGTGGGCTGGTGAATGGACGACAGAAGATTCTCCTGTGTTGGTGGTGGCGTGTTGGAGGCGGAACGGCTAAGTGGCCACATGTTCATGTAATCTGACACTTGGCTGTCAGCACTGCCTACTGACATGTCCCCAGAGGGTGGCCAACTTGTCCTGTCTGGGGAACAGCTCCCGAGGGGAGACATCATGACATAGCCCGCCATTTCGATAGAAGCTGGGGGTGAGACGCTGGTTGGGGTCATGGGCATGTAGTCTTGGGAGGATCTACTCCTCGGTAACATGGGCATGTAGCCCATTTCTTGACGCAGTTCACACTTCCCCATCATCGCGTAGTTGTCCTCGTCTTCTAACTTAAATCGTCCTTCATTTTCCTCGACAGATGGCGGTGGCACGAGCTCTAACGTTTTGGGTCTTCTCGCCAGTTGCCCCATGGAGATGTAATTGATTTCAGTCAATGATGATGGCGGCAGAAACGTTGATAGCTCAAATCCCGGGCTGGAGCCATACTCATCAGATGAGGCTGAGCCGTAGTCTGCGAGAGGGTGACTGGCTTCTCCTGGTGGACGCTTCTCCTCCTCTTCTTCTGGGGAATGTGGACTCAGATCTCGGGGTTTCGGAGTCGGGGAGTTTTCAATCGATACCTCCATCCTAGATCTACGGCACAAACCGACTTGGCTGGGGGGAGGTGGGTTGGGTAAGTGGCGTCGAGAGGGGACAGTGATGGGAGTGGAGGACAGCGACTGACTCTTGGTCCGAGGACGAAACTCTTCGCTCAGAGACTTCATGGCTTCCAGGATGGTCTCATGCATGTTCTGTGCAACAACAGAGTCATCCACCTAAAAAGTAAGCGGGCGTAAGTGTCCGCCATCAAGAGTATTCACCCTCATCCCCCAACAATGGGCTCATGCAGAGGACCCCCATCATTATTCAGTCTGACCGACCCTCCCACAGTCCATAACGGCGATATGTAAGGAGCCCCTATCTAGCCCCTCCCACAGTCAGTTATGGCAGCACTGCTCTCACCTGCATCCACAGCTCTCCCGGACCAGTTACCGCCGATCTCCCCACCTCCACAAAGAAGTAGTTGTCGGAGTGGCCACAGCGGCGAACGTTCATAAGCTGAAGGGTAACGGATGGGGTGTCACAGCGAAGACGCAGGAGGCTCAGGGTGCGTTCTGTCAGGCACAGGCGGTACGCTCCGGACAGGTTACGTGTCTGGCCCAGGCCACGGGGGCGCAAGCTCACCTGCCAGACTTCACGGAATGGTGGACCAGGCAAGGTGGCGCCATCTTCTGAGGGGATGGATAGAGCCCGTGCTGCGGAGGAAGAACATGACAGGATGTTCTGTACAAGACAATGGCAAGACAGTTCCCCACAGCAGCCAATCACAAGGCAGCGCTCAGAGCAATTTGTATTCCTTTAAAAAATTAAACTGTAGATTGGCTGCGGCGGCAAACGGACCGGTCTATAAAACCGCCGCATTTAAAGGTATCTGACGGTGAAGTGTACACAGGCCGCCGCGCGCACCTCCCCGGCGCACACAGGCCGCCGCGCGCACCTCCCCGGCGCACACAGGCCGCCGCGCGCACCTCCCCGGCGCACACAGGCCGCCGCGCGCACCTCCCCGGCGCACACAGGCCGCCGCGCGCACCTCCCCGGCGCACACAGGCAGCCGCGCGCACCTCCCCACCGCTAGAACTAGAGGTGTGCAGAACATCGCTCTGTCCCCTCTACCTCCTGATACAGTGATATATCCTGCAGATTATTACACCACTGACCTCTAGATCTGCAGCACATCGCTCTGTCCTCTCTACCTCCTGATACACAGTGATATATCCTGCAGATTATTACACCTCTGACCTCTCTAGAGATCTGCAGCACATCGCTCTATCCTCTCTACCTCCATATAGTGATATATCCTGCAGATTATTACACCTCTGACCTCTCTGGAGATCTGCAGCACATCGCTCTGTCCCCTCTACCTCCTCATAGTGATATATCCTGCAGATTATTACACCACTGACCTCTAGATCTGCAGCACGTCGCTCTGTCCTCTCTACCTCCTGATACATAGTGATATATCCTGCAGATTATTACACCACTGACCTCTAGATCTGCAGCACATCGCTCTGTCCTCTCTACCTCCTGATCCAGTGATATATCCTGCAGATTATTACACCTCTGACCTCTCTGGAGATCTGCAGCACATCGCTCTGTCCCCTCTACCTCCTCATAGTGATATATCCTGCAGATTATTACACCTCTGACCTCTCTGGAGATCTGCAGCACATCGCTCTATCCTCTCTACCTCCATATAGTGATATATCCTGCAGATTATTACACCTCTGACCTCTCTGGAGATCTGCAGCACATTCTCACTGAACCTCCTTAAAAGCAGAAATTAAAGCAGGATGCGCAGGGCTAAGGATGAGACACTCTGCAGGTAAAAACAAGCATTCTGACGCCATGATCACCATGGATACTCACCTTGGTAGATGCAGTTGTGGTTACCATGACAACCAGGAGTCAGACCTTCGGGCCTAATGAGTGTCAGCTTCTCAGGCCAGCGGGGTGGAGGTGTAATGTGCAGCTAAACATGAAGTCACAGATAGAGGGTCACCGATCCCCGAACTGTGCAGCAGCTATTTAATGTCCGACCGTGCTTGTTCAAAGGGCTAACCTGCGAACAGGACCATGAAGGGGCGGAGCCTGTGGTCATTTACCTACAAGGAGGCATTCATAGGCCGGAAAGGTACGCAGCCCAATATACATGAAATCAGGAGGGTTTGGCACTAACACAACTCTGCTGAACTAGACTGCGCAGACTAGACACTGCTACACCGTGCCCCGTATACACACACCGACCAGACACTGCTACACCGTGCCCCGTATACACCCACCGACCAGACACTGCTACACCGTGCCCCGTATACACACACACCAGACACTGCTACCCCGTGCCCCGTATACACACAGACCAGACACTGCTACACCGTGCCCCGTATACACACACACACAGCTACACCGTGCCCCGTATACACACACACACAGCTACACCGTGCCCCGTATACACCCACAGACCAGACACTGCTACACCGTGCCCCGTATACACACAGACCAGACACTGCTACACCGTGCCCCGTATACACACACACCAGACACTGCTACCCCGTGCCCCGTATACATACACACACACACACACCAGACACTGCTACCCCGTGCCCCGTATACATACACACACACACACACACACACCAGACACTGCTATACCGTGCCCCGTATACACACACCGACCAGACACTGCTACACCGTGCCCCGTATACACACACACACACACACCAGACACTGCTACACCGTGCCCCGTATACACACACACAGCTACACCGTGCCCCGTATATACACACACACAGCTACACCGTGCCCCGTATACACACACACACACACAGCTACACCGTGCCCCGTATACACCCACAGACCAGACACTGCTACACCGTGCCCCGTATACACACAAACCAGACACTGCTACACCGTGCCCCGTATATATATATATATATATATATACACACACACACACACACACCAGACACTGCTACACCGTACCCCGTATACACCCACAGACCAGACACTGCTACACCGTGCCCCGTATACACCCACAGACCAGACACTGCTACACCGTGCCCCGTGTACCCACACACCAGACACTGCTACACCGTGCCCCGTATACACACACAGCTACACCGTGCCCCGTATACACGCACAGACCAGACACTGCTACACCGTGCCCCGTATACACACACAGACCAGACACTGCTACACCGTGCCCCGTATACACACACAGACCAGACACTGCTACACCGTGCCCCGTATACACACACACACACACACCAGACACTGCTACACCGTGCCCCGTATACACACACCAGACACTGCTACACCGTGCCCCGTATACACACACAGACCAGACACTGCTACACCGTGCCGCGTATACACACACACAGACCAGACACTGCTACACCGTGCCCCGTATACACACACACAGACCAGACACTGCTACACCGTGCCCCGTATACACACACACAGACCAGACACTGCTACACCGTGCCCCGTATACACACACAGACCAGACACTGCTACACCGTGCCCCGTATACACACACACACACCAGACACTGCTACACCGTGCCCCGTATACACACACACACAGACCAGACACTGCTACACCGTGCCCCGTATACACACACACACAGACCAGACACTGCTACACCGTGCCCCGTATACACACACACACACCAGACACTGCTACACCGTGCCCCGTATACACACACACACACCAGACACTGCTACACCGTGCCCCGTATACACACACACACACCAGACACTGCTACACCGTGCCCCGTATACACACACAGACCAGACACTGCTACACCGTGCTGCGTATACACACAGACCAGGCACTGCTACACCGTGCCCCGTATACACACACAGACCAGACACTGCTACACCGTGCCCCGTATACACACACAGACCAGACACTGCTACACCGTGCCCCGTATACACACACAGACCAGACACTGCTACACCGTGCCCCGTATACACACACAGACCAGACACTGCTACACCGTGCCCCGTATACACACACACACCGACCAGACACTGCTACACCGTGCCCCGTATACACACACACACCGACCAGACACTGCTACACCGTGCCCCGTATACACACACACACCGACCAGACACTGCTACACCGTGCCCCGTATACACACACACCGACCAGACACTGCTACACCGTGCCCCGTATACACACACACCGACCAGACACTGCTACACCGTGCCCCGTATACACACACACCGACCAGACACTGCTACACCGTGCCCCGTATACACACACACCGACCAGACACTGCTACACCGTGCCCCGTATACACACACAGACCAGACACTGCTACACCGTGCCCCGTATACACACACAGACCAGACACTGCTACACCGTGCCCCGTATACACACACATACCAGACACTGCTACCCCGTGCCCCGTATACACACACCGACCAGACACTGCTACCCCGTGCCCCGTATACACACACCGACCAGACACTGCTACCCCGTGCCCCGTATACACACACCGACCAGACACTGCTACACCGTGCCCCGTATACACACACACCGACCAGACACTGCTACACCGTGCCCCGTATACACACAGACCGACCAGACACTGCTACACCGTGCCCCTTATACACACACCGACCAGACACTGCTACACCGTGCCCTGTATACACACACCGACCAGACACCGCTACACCGTGCCCCGTATACACACACACCGACCAGACACTGCTACACCGTGCCCCGTATACACACACAGACCAGACACTGCTACACCGTGCCCCGTATACACACAGACCAGACACTGCTACACCGTGCCCCGTATACACACAGACCAGACACTGCTACACCGTGCCCCGTATACACACACACCAGACACTGCTACACCGTGCCCCGTATACACACACAGACCAGACACTGCTACACCGTGCCCCGTATACACACACACAGACCAGAGACTGCTACACCGTGCCCCGTATACACACACACAGACCAGACACTGCTACACCGTGCCCCGTATACACACACAGACCAGACACTGCTACACCGTGCTGCGTATACACACAGACCACGCACTGCTACACCGTGCCCCGTATACACACACAGACCAGACACTGCTACACCGTGCCCCGTATACACACACAGACCAGACACTGCTACACCGTGCCCCGTATACACACACAGACCAGACACTGCTACACCGTGCCCCGTATACACACACACACCGACCAGACACTGCTACACCGTGCCCCGTATACACACACACACCGACCAGACACTGCTACACCGTGCCCCGTATACACACACACACACCGACCAGACACTGCTACACCGTGCCCCGTATACACACACACCGACCAGACACTGCTACACCGTGCCCCGTATACACACACACCGACCAGACACTGCTACACCGTGCCCCGTATACACACACACCGACCAGACACTGCTACACCGTGCCCCGTATACACACAGACCAGGCACTGCTACACCGTGCCCCGTATACACACAGACCAGGCACTGCTACACCGTACCCCGTATACACACACACCGACCAGACACTGCTACACCGTGCCCCGTATACACACACACACACACACACAGCGACCAGACACTGCTACACCGTGCCCCGTATACACACACAGCGACCAGACACTGCTACACCGTGCCCCGTATACACACACAGCGACCAGACACTGCTACACCGTGCCCCGTATACACACACACCGACCAGACACTGCTACACCGTGCCCCGTATACACACACACCGACCAGACACTGCTACACCGTGCCCCGTATACACACAGACCGACCAGACACTGCTACACCGTGCCCCTTATACACACACCGACCAGACACCGCTACACCGTGCCCCGTATACACACACCGACCAGACACCGCTACACCGTGCCCCGTATACACACACCGACCAGACACTGCTACACCGTGCCCCGTATACACACACCGACCAGACACTGCTACACCGTGCCCCGTATACACACACCGACCAGACACTGCTACACCGTGCCCCGTACACACACACCGACCAGACACTGCTACACCGTGCCCCGTACACACACACCGACCAGACACTGCTACACCGTGCCCCGTACACACACACCGACCAGACACTGCTACACCGTGCCCCGTATACACACACCGACCAGACACTGCTACACCGTGCCCCGTATACACACACCGACCAGACACTGCTACACCGTGCCCCGTATACACACACCGACCAGACACTGCTACACCGTGCCCCGTATACACACACCGACCAGACACTGCTACACCGTGCCCCGTATACACACACCGACCAGACACTGCTACACCGTGCCCCGTACACACACACCGACCAGACACTGCTACACCGTGCCCCGTATACACACACCGACCAGACACTGCTACACCGTGCCCCGTATACACACACCGACCAGACACTGCTACACCATGCCCCGTATACATACCGACCAGACACTGCTACACCGTGCCCCGTATACACACACACCGACCAGACACTGCTACACCGTGCCCCGTATACACACACACCGACCAGACACTGCTACACCGTGCCCCGTATACACACACAGACCAGACACTGCTACACCGTGCCAGGTATACACACACACACACACACCCACACACACCAGACACTGCTACACCGTGCCCCGGATACACCCACAGACCAGACACTGCTACACCGTGCCCCGTATACACCCACAGACCAGACACTGCTACACCGTGCCCCGTATACACACACACACAGACCAGACACTGCTACACCGTGCCCCGTATACACACACACACCGACCAGACACTGCTACACCGTGCCCCGTATACACACACACACACCGACCAGACACTGCTACACCGTGCCAGGTATACACACACACACACACACACCCCCACACACACCAGACACTGCTACACCGTGCCCCGGATACACCCACAGACCAGACACTGCTACACCGTGCCCCGTATACACCCACAGACCAGACACTGCTACACCGTGCCCCGTATACACACACACACAGACCAGACACTGCTACACCGTGCCCCGTATACACACACACACACAGACCAGACACTGCTACACCGTGCCCCGTATACACACACACACAGACCAGACACTGCTACACCGTGCCCCGTATACACACACACACACAGACCAGACACTGCTACACCGTGCCCCGTATACACACACACACAGACCAGACACTGCTACACCGTGCCCCGTATACACACACACACAGACCAGACACTGCTACACCGTGCCCCGTATACACACACACAGACCAGACACTGCTACACCGTGCCCCGTATACACACACACAGACCAGACACTGCTACACCGTGCCCCGTATACACACACACAGACCAGACACTGCTACACCGTGCCCCGTATACACACACACCGACCAGACACTGCTACACCGTGCCCCGTATACACACACACCGACCAGACACTGCTACACCGTGCCCCGTATACACACACACAGACCAGACACTGCTACACCGTGCCCCGTATACACACACACAGACCAGACACTGCTACACCGTGCCCCGTATACACATACCGACCAGACACTGCTACACCGTGCCCCGTATACACACACACCGAGCAGACACTGCTACACCGTGCACCGTACACACACACACACCGACCAGACACTGCTACACCGTGCCCCGTATACACACACACACACACCGACCAGACACTGCTACACCGTGCCCCGTATACACACACACCGACCAGACACTGCTACACCGTGCCCCGTATACACACACACCGACCAGACACTGCTACACCGTGCCCCGTATACACACACACACACCAGACACTGCTACACCGTGCCCCGTATACACACACAGACCAGACACTGCTACACCGTGCCCCGTATACACACACAGACCAGACACTGCTACACCGTGCCCCGTATACACACACAGACCAGACACTGCTACACCGTGCCCCGTATACACACAGACCGACCAGACACTGCTACACCGTGCCCCTTATACACACACCGACCAGACACCGCTACACCGTGCCCCGTATACACACACACAGACCAGACACTGCTACACCGTGCCCCGTATACACACACACACAGACCAGACACTGCTACACCGTGCCCCGTATACACACACACACACAGACCAGACACTGCTACACCGTGCCCCGTATACACACACACACAGACCAGACACTGCTACACCGTGCCCCGTATACACACACACACACAGACCAGACACTGCTACACCGTGCCCCGTATACACACACACACAGACCAGACACTGCTACACCGTGCCCCGTATACACACACACACAGACCAGACACTGCTACACCGTGCCCCGTATACACACACACAGACCAGACACTGCTACACCGTGCCCCGTATACACACACACAGACCAGACACTGCTACACCGTGCCCCGTATACACACACACAGACCAGACACTGCTACACCGTGCCCCGTATACACACACACCGACCAGACACTGCTACACCGTGCCCCGTATACACACACACCGACCAGACACTGCTACACCGTGCCCCGTATACACACACACAGACCAGACACTGCTACACCGTGCCCCGTATACACACACACAGACCAGACACTGCTACACCGTGCCCCGTATACACATACCGACCAGACACTGCTACACCGTGCCCCGTATACACACACACCGAGCAGACACTGCTACACCGTGCACCGTACACACACACACACCGACCAGACACTGCTACACCGTGCCCCGTATACACACACACACACACCGACCAGACACTGCTACACCGTGCCCCGTATACACACACACCGACCAGACACTGCTACACCGTGCCCCGTATACACACACACCGACCAGACACTGCTACACCGTGCCCCGTATACACACACACACACCAGACACTGCTACACCGTGCCCCGTATACACACACAGACCAGACACTGCTACACCGTGCCCCGTATACACACACAGACCAGACACTGCTACACCGTGCCCCGTATACACACACAGACCAGACACTGCTACACCGTGCCCTGTATACACACACAGACCAGACACTGCTACACCGTGCCCCGTATACACACCCACAGACACTGCTACACCGTGCCCCGTATACACACACCGACCAGACACTGCTACACCGTGCCCCGGATACACACACACACACACAGACCAGACACTGCTACACCGTGCCCCGTATACACACACCGACCAGACACTGCTACACCGTGCCCCGTATACACACACCGACCAGACACTGCTACACCGTGCCCCGTATACACACACAGCCCAGACACTGCTACACCGTGCCCCGTATACACACAGACCAGACACTGCTACACCGTGCCCCGTATACACACAGACCAGACACTGCTACACCGTGCCCCGTATACACACAGACCAGACACTGCTACACCGTGCCCCGTATACACACAGACCAGACACTGCTACACCGTGCCCCGTATACACACACACCAGACACTGCTACACCGTGCCCCGTATACACACACAGACCAGACACTGCTACACCGTGCCCCGTATACACACACAGACCAGACACTGCTACACCGTGCCCCGTATACACACACAGACCAGACACTGCTACACCGTGCCCCGTATACACACAGACCAGACACTGCTACACCGTGCCCCGTATACACACAGACCAGACACTGCTACACCGTGCCCCGTATACACACAGACCAGACACTGCTACACCGTGCCCCGTATACACACAGACCAGACACTGCTACACCGTGCCCCGTATACACACAGACCAGACACTGCTACACCGTGCCCCGTATACACACAGACCAGACACTGCTACACCGTGCCCCGTATACACACAGACCAGACACTGCTACACCGTGCCCCGTATACACACAGACCAGACACTGCTACACCGTGCCCCGTATACACACAGACCAGACACTGCTACACCGTGCCCCGTATACACACAGACCAGACACTGCTACACCGTGCCCCGTATACACACAGACCAGACACTGCTACACCGTGCCCCGTATACACACAGACCAGACACTGCTACACCGTGCCCCGTATACACACAGACCAGACACTGCTACACCGTGCCCCGTATACACACAGACCAGACACTGCTACACCGTGCCCCGTATACACCCACAGACCAGACACTGCTACACCGTGCCCCGTATACACCCACAGACCAGGCACTGCTACACCGTGCCCCGTATACACCCACAGACCAGGCACTGCTACACCGTGCCCCGTATACACCCACAGACCAGGCACTGCTACACCGTGCCCCGTATACACCCACAGACCAGGCACTGCTACACCGTGCCCCGTATACGCACACCGACCAGACACTGCTACACCGTGCCCCGTATACACACACCGACCAGACACTGCTACACCGTGCCCCGTATACACACAGACCAGACACTGCTACACCGTGCCCCGTATACACACAGACCAGACACTGCTACACCGTGCCCCGTATACACACACACAGACCAGACACTGCTACACCGTGCCCCGTATACACACAGACCAGACACTGCTACACCGTGCCCCGTATACACACACCGACCAGACACTGCTACACCGTGCCCCGTATACACCCACAGACCAGACACTGCTACACCGTGCCCCGTATACACACAGACCAGGCACTGCTACACCGTGCCCCGTATACACACAGACCAGGCACTGCTACCCCGTGACATATATATGGTGTTTTGTGACCTCCACGTCTGAGGTGGGAGTCACTCATGAGTCTGCAGACTGGCTGCGTACATATTGAGTCCCGCCTAGGACGTGTAGGGCACGTGGCCGGTGTCATTACCCTGTGCCTGCAGCTCCTGTATGGCTTGGTACCAAGCGTCCTGCTCCTCTTCTCCCTCGGCAGACACGCACAGTCCCCCGTCCCGGGTATACAGCACCAGGAGGTGTCGTCTCTTGGCATCTGCTCTCTTGTTGACCCCAAACGCCTCTTCTAGGACAATAGTTCCCCGCGGACCCCCAGAGCCGTCCCCCAGACGGAACTTCTTTTCATTCTCGAAGTACTCTAGCCGGGCTGGACCTCGGGGGCCGGGGCCACGCAGAACGAAAAATCTCCTGCGCATCGACTTCTGCTTGCGGAGGTAGCCGCACTTCTTCACGTCGTCCATTACTTGCTGCAGCAAATCTGGTTTTGGTATTACTGTTTAATTTTCGTGTCCCCCCCCCTCCAAAAGGAAAACACAATAAGAGTCCAGGATGCCTTGAGCCCTGCGCCAAGTCCCTACGAGGAGCTCCGATTCCTCTTCTAGATCCTTCAGACTCCACAAAAACATTTGTGTTCTTGGAAAAAAAAAAAAAAGAAATCACAAAAGAAAATATCACAAAGTGTCCAGAAAAGTCAGTCGTCCGGGGGGGCCGGTACATCCACAGGTGAGGACTGGAGGTATTCCTAATAGCCGCTCTGCGCCTCGCCGCCCTCCATCCACTTCCGTCAAACCTCAAAAAACGGTTCCATCCCTGTAGAATGTTTTTGAGAAAAAAAAAAAAACCCTAAGTGCAGTTTTTGCTTCTAAACCCGCAAAATGGCGCAATTCATCTGTTTTTAGAAGATTTTTCCGTAGAAACCTTATAGGCGAATGATGCGGAACGAACAGACTATATACCTATAAATGTGTTCCTGTATACTCCCTCATGTGCCAAAACAAATACAACACGGTCAGAAATATCTTCAGCCCCGCGGGCAGCGATTGGCGCGGCGTAGGCATCCGATTGTGCAACACAGCGCTTGCAGGCAATGAATGGAGCTCCCGAAACAACGGACGCTTTAAGTCTGAAAGTTTTTGACTCTTAACTTTTGTTACAAGAAAAAAAAAAAAAAAGTGATCAATTCCTGAACGGGATCGGCGCGGCGTCTTCACCTCCCAGAACAGAGAATCTCCAGAGAATCTCAAGCAAGGTTTGGGGGAAAAAAGCTAAAAACTGGGAATTAACAAAATTGTAAAGAAAAAAATTATTCTTAGTGCCGAACTTCGTTCAGAATTCTCAATATCATCCAGTAAATACGGGAAAAAATGTGCAAATAAAGCTGAAAACTCCAAGTGAGGTCGTTAATGATTGACCGGTCAACGAGCAGCGAGAAGGCACACAGTCAGAAACGCAAAACTGGAAGGCGCCGCCGCCGGCCGAGTATTTGGCGCAAGAAAATATTTCTAGAGCTCCGGGTGTGTGGGAAACCCTAAACAATCCCCACAGTGATTGCTGGCAGCTTATAGATTGCGGTAGATTTCATCTGCGGGGGAGGGGGGGGGCTACAAAACAGGTTACTGCCACCTTAAAAAAAAAAAAAAAAATTGCAGTTTCAGCACAAAACATTCTCTGCAAGTAAGGCGATGTTTAAATGCAGCTGCACAAAGCGGTGCCCATCTGTGCCCTCCGTAGAAGCTACACTGTCGGCCGCGGGTCACCCAGACTTCAGAAACCAGGAAAAGAGGAGGAAAAATGGCAAATTTATCCTAAAACCTGAGAGAAAAAAAAATGTAACAAAAATAGAACTTTGCTCAAAAATACAGCAAAAATGGCACATGGAAAAGAGAAAAGAATAAACGTGCCGCTGCCAGGAGGTTTTATCCGGCGGTCCGCTGCCAGGAGGTTTTATCAGGCGGTCCGCTGCCAGGAGGTTTTATCAGGCGGTCCGCTGCCAGGAGGTTTTATCAGGCGGTCTGCTGCCAGGAGGTTTTATCAGGCGGTCTGCTGCCAGGAGGTTTTATCGAGCGCCCCGCCGGTCCGCTGCCAGGAGGTTTTATCGGGCGCCCCGGCGGTCCGCTGCCAGGAGGTTTTATCGGGCGCCCCGCTGCCAGGAGGTTTTATCGGGCTCCCCGGCGGTCCGCTGCCAGGAGGTTTTATCGGGCGCCCCGCTGCCAGGTTTTATCGGGCGCCCCGGCGGTCCGCTGCCAGGAGGTTTTATCGGGCGCCCCGGCGGTCCGCTGCCAGGAGGTTTTATCGGGCGCCCCGGCGGTCCGCTGCCAGGAGGTTTTGTCAGGCGTCCAGGGCAAAAAATAAAAATAAAAAAAATTCAAGTTTTTGAAAAAGCAGAAAAATGCAATAATTCTCCCAAAGCTGTCAGCCGCCCAGCGGTGCGAGGCGTGACGTGCTGCGCCAGCTGCTACAATGTATCCATTAGCGTCCAGGCCTCACCCCCACATAGCGCTGCACATGTGTCCTTGCAGGATGGCGCTGCAGCTCAGGGCTGGGAGCTGCTGGCATGCTGCAGTGAGGCAGTGCCATCCGTATGTCCTGGGCACACCACTCCCTCCATGCTAGCAGTGTGCGGCTCTTCATGCAGGGGCTGCAGGCATGGCAGCAGGCTGGACAGGGCAGCACCGCACACCCAGCAGCTGAACTAAACTTGTTCTCTGCAATCCCCTCCCATGGCCAGACAGCAGCTGAATGACAGGCAGCACAGGGTCCTAAAGGCAGCAGCTGCACAGGCCACCCAACTGCTGCTGCACCCAGTCTGTGCAAGTGTCTGTACACCCTGCACCCACTGCTCACACTCAGTATATGGGGTGCACACTGCTCACACTCAGTATATGGGCTGCACACTGCTCACACTTAGTATATGGGGTGCACACTGCTCACACTCAGTATATGGGGTGTACACTGCTCACACTCGGTATATGGGGTGTACACTGCTCACACTCAGTATATGGGGTGTACACTGCTCACACTCGGTATATGGGGTGTACACTGCTCACACTCAGTATATGGGGTGCACACTGCTCACACTCGGTATATGGGGTGTACACTGCTCACACTCAGTATATGGGCTGCACACTGCTCACACTTAGTATATGGGGTGTATACTGCTCACACTCGGTATATGGGGTGTACACTGCTCACACTCGGTATATGGGGTGTATACTGCTCACACTCAGTATATGGGCTGCACACTGCTCACACTCAGTATATGGGGTGCACACTGCTCACACTCAGTATATAGGGCTGTACACTGCTCACACTCAGTATATGGGGTGCACACTGCTCACACTCAGTATATGGGGTGCACACTGCTCACACTCAGTATATGGGGTGCCCACTGCTCACACTCAGTATATAGGGCTGTACACTGCTCACACTCAGTATATGGGGTGCACACTGCTCACACTCAGTATATGGGGTGCACACTGCTCACACTCAGTATATGGGGTGCACACTGCTTACACTCAGTATATGGGGTGTACACTGCTCACACTCAGTATATGGGGTGCACACTGCTTACACTCAGTATATGGGGTGTACACTGCTCACACTCAGTATATGGGCTGTATACAGCTCACACTCAGTATATGGGGTGCACACTGCTCACACTCAGTATATGGGGTGCACACTGCTCACACTCAGTATATAGGGCTGTACACTGCTCACACTCAGTATATGGGGTGTACACTGCTCACACTCAGTATATGGAGTGTACACTGCTCACACTCAGTATATGGGGTGCACACTGCTCACACTCAGTATATGGGGTGCACACTGCTCACACTCAGTATATGGGGTGCACACTGCTCACACTCAGTATATGGGGTGCACACTGCTCACACTCTGCATATGGGGTGCACACTGCTCACACTCAGTATATGGGGTGCACACTGCTCACACTCAGTATATGGGGTGCACACTGCTCACACTCAGTATATGGGGTATACACTGCTCACACTCAGTATATGGGGTGCACACTGCTCACACTCTGCATATGGGCTGTACACTGCTCACACTCAGTATATGGGGTGTACACTGCTCACACTCAGTATATGGGGTGCACACTGCTCACACTCAGTATATGGGGTACACACTGCTCACACTCAGTACATGGGGTGCACACTGCTCACACTCAGTATATGGGGTGCACACTGCTCACACTCAGTATATGGGGTGCACACTGCTCACACTCAGTATATGGGGTGTACACTGCTCACACTCAGTATATGGGGTGCACACTGCTCACACTCAGAATATGGGGTGCACACTGCTCACACTCAGTATATGGGGTGCACACTGCTCACACTCAGTATATGGGGTGCACACTGCTTACACTCAGTATATGGGGTGTACACTGCTCACACTCAGTATATGGGCTGTATACAGCTCACACTCAGTATATGGGGTGCACACTGCTCACACTCAGTATATGGGGTGCACACTGCTCACACTCAGTATATAGGGCTGTACACTGCTCACACTCAGTATATGGAGTGTACACTGCTCACACTCAGTATATGGGGTGCACACTGCTCACACTCAGTATATGGGGTGCACACTGCTCACACTCAGTATATGGGGTGCACACTGCTCACACTCTGCATATGGGGTGCACACTGCTCACACTCAGTATATGGGGTGCACACTGCTCACACTCAGTATATGGGGTGCACACTGCTCACACTCAGTATATGGGGTATACACTGCTCACACTCAGTATATGGGGTGCACACTGCTCACACTCTGCATATGGGCTGTACACTGCTCACACTCAGTATATGGGGTGTACACTGCTCACACTCAGTATATGGGGTGCCCACTGCTCACACTCAGTATATGGGGTGCACACTGCTCACACTCAGTATATGGGGTACACACTGCTCACACTCAGTACATGGGGTGCACACTGCTCACACTCAGTATATGGGGTGCACACTGCTCACACTCAGTATATGGGGTGCACACTGCTCACACTCAGTATATGGGTTGTACACTGCTCACACTCAGTATATGGGGTGTACACTGCTCACACTCAGAATATGGGGTGCCCACTGCTCACACTCGGTATATGGGGTGCACACTGCTCACACTCAGCATATGGGGTGCACACTGCTCACACTCAGTATATGGGGTGCACACTGCTCACACTCTGCATATGGGGTGCACACTGCTCACACTCAGTATATGGGGTATACACTGCTCACACTCGGTATATGGGGTGCACACTGCTCACACTCAGCATATGGGGTGCACACTGCTCACACTCAGTATATGGGGTGCACACTGCTCACACTCTGCATATGGGGTGCACACTGCTCACACTCAGTATATGGGGTGCACACTGTTCACACTCAGTATATGGGGTGTACACTGCTCACACTCAGTATATGGGGTGCACACTGCTCACACTCTGCATATGGGGTGCACACTGCTCACACTCAGTATATGGGGTGCACACTGCTCACACTCAGTATATGGGGTGCACACTGCTCACACTCAGTATATGGGGTATACACTGCTCACACTCAGTATATGGGGTGCACACTGCTCACACTCTGCATATGGTCTGTACACTGCTCACACTCAGTATATGGGGTGCACACTGCTCACACTCAGTATATGGGGTGTACACTGCTCACACTCAGTATATGGGGTGTATACTGCTCACACTCAGTATATGGGGTGCACACTGCTCATACTCAGTATATGGGGTGCACACTGCTCACACTCAGTATATGGGGTATACACTGCTCACACTCAGTATATGGGGTGCACACTGCTCACACTCAGTATATGGGGTGCACACTGCTCACACTCAGTATATGGGGTGCACACTGCTCACACTCAGTATATGGGCAGTACACTGCTTACACTCAGTATATGGGGTGCACACTGCTCACACTCGGTATATAGGGTGCATACTGCTCACACTCAGTATATGGGGTGCACACTGCTCACACTCAGTATATGGGGTGCACACTGCTCACACTCTACATATGGGGTGCACACTGCTCACACTCAGTATATGGGCTTTACACTGCTCACACTCAGTATATGGGCTGTACACTGCTCACACTCTGCATATGGGGTGCACCCACTGCTCACACTCAGTATATGGGGTGCACACTGCTCACACTCTGCATATGGGGTGCACACTGCTCACACTCAGTATATGGGCTGTACACTGCTCACACTCAGTATATGGGCTGTACACTGCTCACACTCTGCATATGGGGTGCACCCACTGCTCACACTCAGTATATGGGGTGCACACTGCTCACACTCTGCATATGGGGTGCACACTGCTCACACTCAGTATATGGGGTGCACACTGCTCACACTCAGTATATGGGGTGCACACTGCTCACACTCAGTATATGGGGTGTACACTGCTCACACTCAGTATATGGGGTGCACACTGCTCACACTCAGTATATGGGGTGCCCACTGCTCACACTCGGTATATAGGGTGCACACTGCTCACACTCAGTATATGGGGTGCACACTGCTCACACTCAGTATATGGGGTGTACACTGCTCACACTCAGTATATGGGCTGTACACTGCTCACACTCTGCATATGGGGTGCACACTGCTCACACTCTGCATATGGGGTGCACACTACTCACACTCTGCATATGGGGTGTACACTGCTCACACTCTGCATATGGGCTGTACACTGCTCACACTCTGCATATGGGGTGCACACTGCTCACACTCAGTATATGGGGTGCACACTGCTCACACTCGGTATATAGGGTGCACACTGCTCACACTCAGTATATGGGGTGTATACTGCTCACACTCAGTATATGGGGTGTACACTGCTCACACTCAGTATATGGGGTGCACACTGCTCACACTCAGTATATAGGGTGTACACTGCTCACACTCTGCATATGGGGTGCACACTGCTCACACTCAGTATATGGGGTGTACACTGCTCACACTCAGTATATGGGGTGCACACTGCTCACACTCAGTATATGGGGTGTACACTGCTCACACTCAGTATATGGGGTGCACACTGCTCACACTCAGTATATGGGGTGCACACTGCTCACACTCAGTATATGGGGTGTACACTGCTCACACTCAGTATATGGGGTGTATACTGCTCACACTCAGTATATGGGGTGCACACTGCTCACACTCAGTATATGGGGTGCACACTGCTCACACTCAGTATATGGGGTGCACACTGCTCACACTCTGCATATGGGGTGCACACTGCTCACACTCAGTATATGGGATGCACACTGCTCACACTCGGTATATAGGGTGCACACTGTTTACACTCAGTATATGGGGTGCACACTGCTCACACTCAGTATATGGGGTGTACACTGCTCACACTCAGTATATAGGGCTGTACACTGCTCACACTCAGTATATAGGGTGCACACTGCTCACACTCAGTATATGGGGTGTATACTGCTCACACTCAGTATATAGGGTGCACCCACTGCTCACACTCAGTATATGGGGTGTACACTGCTCACACTCAGTATATGGGGTGCACCCACTGCTCACACTCAGTATATGGGGTGTATACTGCTCACAATCAGTATATGGGGTGTACACTGCTCACACTCAGTATATGGGGTATACACTGCTCACACTCAGTATATGGGGTGTACACTGCTCACACTCAGTATATGGGGTGCCCACTGCTCACACTCAGTATATGGGGTGCACACTGCTCACACTCAGTATATGGGGTGCACACTGCTCACACTCAGTATATGGGGTGTACACTGCTCACACTCAGTATATGGGGTATACACTGCTCACACTCAGTATATGGGGTGTACACTGCTCACACTCAGTATATAGGGTGTACACTGCTCACACTCAGTATATGGGGTGTACACTGCTCACACTCAGTATATGGGGTGCACACTGCTCACACTCAGTATATAGGGTGTACACTGCTCACACTCAGTATATGGGGTGCACACTGCTCACACTCAGTATATGGGGTGCACACTGCTCACACTCAGTATATGGGATGCACACTGCTCACACTCGGTATATAGGGTGCACACTGCTCACACTCAGTATATGGGGTGCACACTGCTCACACTCAGTATATGGGGTGCACACTGCTCACACTCAGTATATGGGGTGTACACTGCTCACACTCAGTATATGGGGTGTATACTGCTCACACTCAGTATATGGGGTGCACACTGCTCACACTCAGTATATGGGGTGCACACTGCTCACACTCAGTATATGGGGTGCACACTGCTCACACTCTGCATATGGGGTGCACACTGCTCACACTCAGTATATGGGATGCACACTGCTCACACTCGGTATATAGGGTGCACACTGTTTACACTCAGTATATGGGGTGCACACTGCTCACACTCAGTATATGGGGTGTACACTGCTCACACTCAGTATATAGGGCTGTACACTGCTCACACTCAGTATATAGGGTGCACACTGCTCACACTCAGTATATGGGGTGTATACTGCTCACACTCAGTATATAGGGTGCACCCACTGCTCACACTCAGTATATGGGGTGTACACTGCTCACACTCAGTATATGGGGTGCACCCACTGCTCACACTCGGTATATGGGGTGTATACTGCTCACAATCAGTATATGGGGTGTACACTGCTCACACTCAGTATATGGGGTATACACTGCTCACACTCAGTATATGGGGTGTACACTGCTCACACTCAGTATATGGGGTGCCCACTGCTCACACTCAGTATATGGGGTGCACACTGCTCACACTCAGTATATGGGGTGCACACTGCTCACACTCAGTATATGGGGTGTACACTGCTCACACTCAGTATATGGGGTATACACTGCTCACACTCAGTATATGGGGTGTACACTGCTCACACTCAGTATATAGGGTGTACACTGCTAACACTCAGTATATGGGGTGTACACTGCTCACACTCAGTATATGGGGTGCACACTGCTCACACTCAGTATATAGGGTGTACACTGCTCACACTCAGTATATGGGGTGCACACTGCTCACACTCAGTATATGGGGTGCACACTGCTCACACTCAGTATATGGGATGCACACTGCTCACACTCGGTATATAGGGTGCACACTGTTTACACTCAGTATATGGGGTGCACACTGCTCACACTCAGTATATGGGGTGTACACTGCTCACACTCAGTATATAGGGCTGTACACTGCTCACACTCAGTATATAGGGTGCACACTGCTCACACTCAGTATATGGGGTGTATACTGCTCACACTCAGTATATAGGGTGCACCCACTGCTCACACTCAGTATATGGGGTGCACACTGCTCACACTCAGTATATGGGGTGTACACTGCTCACACTCAGTATATAGGGTGCACCCACCGCTCACACTCAGTATATGGGGTGTACACTGCTCACACTCAGTATATGGGGTGCACCCACTGCTCACACTCAGTATATGGGGTGTATACTGCTCACAATCAGTATATGGGGTGTACACTGCTCACACTCAGTATATGGGGTATACACTGCTCACACTCAGTATATGGGGTGTACACTGCTCACACTCAGTATATGGGGTGCCCACTGCTCACACTCAGTATATGGGGTGCACACTGCTCACACTCAGTATATGGGGTGCACACTGCTCACACTCAGTATATGGGGTGCACACTGCTCACACTCAGTATATGGGGTGTACACTGCTCACACTCAGTATATTGGGTGCACACTGCTCACACTCAGTATATAGGGTGTACACTGCTCACACTCAGTATATGGGGTGTACACTGCTCACACTCAGTATATGGGGTGCACACTGCTCACACTCAGTATATAGGGTGTACACTGCTCACACTCAGTATATGGGGTGCACACTGCTCACACTCAGTATATGGGGTGCACACTGCTCACACTCAGTATATGGGGTGTACACTGCTCACACTCAGTATATGGGGTGCACACTGCTCACACTCAGTATATGGGGTGTACACTGCTCACACTCAGTATATGGGGTGTACACTGCTCACACTCAGTATATTGGGTGCCCACTACTCACACTCAGTATATAGGGTGTACACTGCTCACACTCAGTATATGGGGTGTACACTGCTCACACTCAGTATATAGGGTGTACACTGCTCACACTCAGTATATAGGGTGTACACTGCTCACACTCAGTATATGGGTGCACACTGCTCACACTCAGTATATGGGGTGCACACTGCTCACACTCAGTATATAGGGTGCACACTGCTCACACTCAGTATATGGGGTGCACCCACTGCTCACACTCAGTATATGGGGTGCACCCACTGCTCACACTCAGTATATGGGGTGCACCCACTGCTCACACTCAGTATACGGGGTGCACACTGCTCACACTCAGTATATGGGGGGCACCCACTGCTCACACTCAGTATATGGGGTGCACCCACTGCTCACACTCAGTATACGGGGTGCACACTGCTCACACTCAGTATATGGGGGGCACACTGCTCACACTCAGTATATGGGGTGCACACTGCTCACACTCAGTATATGGGGTGTAGACTGCTCACACTCAGTATATAGGGTGTATACTGCTCACACTCAGTATATGGGGTGCACACTGCTCACATTCGGTATATAGGGTGCACACTGCTCATACTCAGTATATGGGGTGCACATTCCTTACACTCAGTATATAGGGTGTACACTGCTCACACTCGGTATATAGGGTGCACACTGCTCACACTCAGTATATGGGCTGTATACTGCTCACACTCAGTATATGGGGTGTATACTGCTCACACTCAGTATATGGGGTGCACACTCCTTACACTCAGTATATAGGGTGTACACTGCTCACACTCGGTATATAGGGTGCACACTGCTCACACTCAGTATATGGGGTGCACACTGCTCACACTCAGTATATGGGGTGTACACTGCTCACACTCAGTATATGGGGTGTATACTGCTCACACTCAGTATATGGGGTGCACACTGCTCACACTCAGTATATGGGGTGCACACTGCTCACACTCAGTATATGGGGTGCACACTGCTCACACTCTGCATATGGGGTGCACACTGCTCACACTCAGTATATGGGATGCACACTGCTCACACTCGGTATATAGGGTGCACACTGTTTACACTCAGTATATGGGGTGCACACTGCTCACACTCAGTATATGGGGTGTACACTGCTCACACTCAGTATATGGGGTGCACCCACTGCTCACACTCAGTATACGGGGTGCACACTGCTCACACTCAGTATATGGGGGGCACACTGCTCACACTCAGTATATGGGGTGCACACTGCTCACACTCAGTATATGGGGTGTAGACTGCTCACACTCAGTATATGGGGTGCACACTGCTCACATTCGGTATATAGGGTGCACACTGCTCATACTCAGTATATGGGGTGCACATTCCTTACACTCAGTATACAGGGTGTACACTGCTCACACTCGGTATATAGGGTGCACACTGCTCACACTCAGTATATGGGCTGTATACTGCTCACACTCAGTATATGGGGTGTATACTGCTCACACTCAGTATATGGGGTGCACACTCCTTACACTCAGTATATAGGGTGTACACTGCTCACACTCGGTATATAGGGTGCACACTGCTCACACTCAGTATATGGGGTGCACACTGCTCACACTCAGTATATGGGGTGTATACTGCTCACACTCAGTATATGGGGTGTACACTGCTCACACTCAGTATATGGGGTGCACACTGCTCACACTCAGTATATAGGGTGTACACTGCTCACACTCTGCATATGGGGTGCACACTGCTCACACTCAGTATATGGGGTGTACACTGCTCACACTCAGTATATGGGGTGCACACTGCTCACACTCAGTATATGGGGTGTACACTGCTCACACTCAGTATATGGGGTGCACACTGCTCACACTCAGTATATGGGGTGTACACTGCTCACACTCAGTATATGGGGTGTATACTGCTCACACTCAGTATATGGGGTGCACACTGCTCACACTCAGTATATTGGGTGCACACTGCTCACACTCAGTATATGGGGTGCAGACTGCTCACACTCTGCATATGGGGTGCACACTGCTCACACTCAGTATATGGGATGCACACTGCTCACACTCGGTATATAGGGTGCACACTGTTTACACTCAGTATATGGGGTGCACACTGCTCACACTCAGTATATGGGGTGTACACTGCTCACACTCAGTATATAGGGCTGTACACTGCTGACACTCAGTATATAGGGTGCACACTGCTCACACTCAGTATATGGGGTGTATACTGCTCACACTCAGTATATAGGGTGCACCCACTGCTCACACTCAGTATATGGGGTGCACACTGCTCACACTCAGTATATGGGGTGTACACTGCTCACACTCAGTATATAGGGTGCACCCACTGCTCACACTCAGTATATGGGGTGTACACTGCTCACACTCAGTATATGGGGTGCACACTGCTCACACTCAGTATATGGGGTGCACACTGCTCACACTCAGTATATGGGGTGCACCCACTGCTCACACTCAGTATATGGGGTGCACCCACTGCTCACAATCAGTATATGGGGTGTACACTGCTCACACTCAGTATATGGGGTGCACCCACTGCTCACAATCAGTATATGGGGTGTACACTGCTCACACTCAGTATATGGGGTATACACTGCTCACACTCAGTATATGGGGTGTACACTGCTCACACTCAGTATATGGGGTGCCCACTGCTCACACTCAGTATATGGGGTGCACACTGCTCACACTCAGTATATGGGGTGCACACTGCTCACACTCAGTATATGGGGTGCACACTGCTCACACTCAGTATATGGGGTGTACACTGCTCACACTCAGTATATGGGGTGTACACTGCTCACACTCAGTATATGGGGTGCACACTGCTCACACTCAGTATATAGGGTGTACACTGCTCACACTCAGTATATGGGGTGCACACTGCTCACACTCAGTATATGGGGTGCACACTGCTCACACTCAGTATATGGGATGCACACTGCTCACACTCGGTATATAGGGTGCACACTGTTTACACTCAGTATATGGGGTGCACACTGCTCACACTCAGTATATGGGGTGTACACTGCTCACACTCAGTATATAGGGCTGTACACTGCTCACACTCAGTATATAGGGTGCACACTGCTCACACTCAGTATATGGGGTGTATACTGCTCACACTCAGTATATAGGGTGCACCCACTGCTCACACTCAGTATATGGGGTGCACACTGCTCACACTCAGTATATGGGGTGTACACTGCTCACACTCAGTATATAGGGTGCACCCACTGCTCACACTCAGTATATGGGGTGTACACTGCTCACACTCAGTATATGGGGTGCACCCACTGCTCACACTCAGTATATGGGGTGTATACTGCTCACAATCAGTATATGGGGTGTACACTGCTCACACTCAGTATATGGGGTATACACTGCTCACACTCAGTATATGGGGTGTACACTGCTCACACTCAGTATATGGGGTGCCCACTGCTCACACTCAGTATATGGGGTGCACACTGCTCACACTCAGTATATGGGGTGCACACTGCTCACACTCAGTATATGGGGTGCACACTGCTCACACTCAGTATATGGGGTGTACACTGCTCACACTCAGTATATTGGGTGCACACTGCTCACACTCAGTATATAGGGTGTACACTGCTCACACTCAGTATATGGGGTGTACACTGCTCACACTCAGTATATGGGGTGCACACTGCTCACACTCAGTATATAGGGTGTACACTGCTCACACTCAGTATATGGGGTGCACACTGCTCACACTCAGTATATGGGGTGTACACTGCTCACACTCAGTATATTGGGTGCCCACTACTCACACTCAGTATATAGGGTGTACACTGCTCACACTCAGTATATGGGGTGTACACTGCTCACACTCAGTATATAGGGTGTACACTGCTCACACTCAGTATATAGGGTGTACACTGCTCACACTCAGTATATGGGTGCACACTGCTCACACTCAGTATATGGGGTGCACACTGCTCACACTCAGTATATAGGGTGCACACTGCTCACACTCAGTATATGGGGTGCACCCACTGCTCACACTCAGTATATGGGGTGCACCCACTGCTCACACTCAGTATATGGGGTGCACCGACTGCTCACACTCAGTATACGGGGTGCACACTGCTCACACTCAGTATATGGGGGGCACCCACTGCTCACACTCAGTATATGGGGTGCACCCACTGCTCACACTCAGTATACGGGGTGCACACTGCTCACACTCAGTATATGGGGGGCACACTGCTCACACTCAGTATATGGGGTGCACACTGCTCACACTCAGTATATGGGGTGTAGACTGCTCACACTCAGTATATAGGGTGTATACTGCTCACACTCAGTATATGGGGTGCACACTGCTCACATTCGGTATATAGGGTGCACACTGCTCATACTCAGTATATGGGGTGCACATTCCTTACACTCAGTATATAGGGTGTACACTGCTCACACTCGGTATATAGGGTGCACACTGCTCACACTCAGTATATGGGCTGTATACTGCTCACACTCAGTATATGGGGTGTATACTGCTCACACTCAGTATATGGGGTGCACACTGCTCACACTCAGTATATGGGGTGTATACTGCTCACACTCAGTATATAGGGTGCACCCACTGCTCACACTCAGTATATGGGGTGCACACTGCTCACACTCAGTATATGGGGTGTACACTGCTCACACTCAGTATATAGGGTGCACCCACTGCTCACACTCAGTATATGGGGTGTACACTGCTCACACTCAGTATATGGGGTGCACCCACTGCTCACACTCAGTATATGGGGTGTATACTGCTCACAATCAGTATATGGGGTGTACACTGCTCACACTCAGTATATGGGGTATACACTGCTCACACTCAGTATATGGGGTGTACACTGCTCACACTCAGTATATGGGGTGCCCACTGCTCACACTCAGTATATGGGGTGCACACTGCTCACACTCAGTATATGGGGTGCACACTGCTCACACTCAGTATATGGGGTGCACACTGCTCACACTCAGTATATGGGGTGTACACTGCTCACACTCAGTATATTGGGTGCACACTGCTCACACTCAGTATATAGGGTGTACACTGCTCACACTCAGTATATGGGGTGTACACTGCTCACACTCAGTATATGGGGTGCACACTGCTCACACTCAGTATATAGGGTGTACACTGCTCACACTCAGTATATGGGGTGCACACTGCTCACACTCAGTATATGGGGTGTACACTGCTCACACTCAGTATATTGGGTGCCCACTACTCACACTCAGTATATAGGGTGTACACTGCTCACACTCAGTATATGGGGTGTACACTGCTCACACTCAGTATATAGGGTGTACACTGCTCACACTCAGTATATAGGGTGTACACTGCTCACACTCAGTATATGGGTGCACACTGCTCACACTCAGTATATGGGGTGCACACTGCTCACACTCAGTATATAGGGTGCACACTGCTCACACTCAGTATATGGGGTGCACCCACTGCTCACACTCAGTATATGGGGTGCACCCACTGCTCACACTCAGTATATGGGGTGCACCGACTGCTCACACTCAGTATACGGGGTGCACACTGCTCACACTCAGTATATGGGGGGCACCCACTGCTCACACTCAGTATATGGGGTGCACCCACTGCTCACACTCAGTATACGGGGTGCACACTGCTCACACTCAGTATATGGGGGGCACACTGCTCACACTCAGTATATGGGGTGCACACTGCTCACACTCAGTATATGGGGTGTAGACTGCTCACACTCAGTATATAGGGTGTATACTGCTCACACTCAGTATATGGGGTGCACACTGCTCACATTCGGTATATAGGGTGCACACTGCTCATACTCAGTATATGGGGTGCACATTCCTTACACTCAGTATATAGGGTGTACACTGCTCACACTCGGTATATAGGGTGCACACTGCTCACACTCAGTATATGGGCTGTATACTGCTCACACTCAGTATATGGGGTGTATACTGCTCACACTCAGTATATGGGGTGCACACTCCTTACACTCAGTATATAGGGTGTACACTGCTCACACTCGGTATATAGGGTGCACACTGCTCACACTCAGTATATGGGCTGTACACTGCTCACACTCAGTATATGGGGTGTACACTGCTCACACTCAGTATATGGGGTGCACACTGTTCACACTCAGTATATGGGGTGCACACTGCTCACACTCAGTATATGGGGTGCACACTGTTCACACTCAGTATATGGGGTGCACACTGCTCACACTCAGTATATAGGGTGCACACTGCTCACACTCAGTATATGGAGTGCACACTGCTCACACTCAGTATATGGGGTGCACCCTGCTCACACGCAGTATATGGGGTGCACACTGTTCACACTCAGTATATGGGGTGTACACTGCTCACACTCAGTATATGGGGTGCACACTGCTCACACCCAGTATATAGGGTGCACACTGCTCACACTCAGTATATGGGGTGCACACAGCTCACACTCAGTATATGGGGTGTACACTGCTCACACTCAGTATATAGGGTGCACACTGCTCACACTCAATATATGGGTGCACACTGCTCACACTCAGTATATGGGGTGCACACTGCTCACACTCAGTATATGGGTGCACACTGCTCACACTCAGTATATGGGGTGCACACTGCTCACACTCAGTATATAGGGTGCACACTGCTCACACTCAGTATATGGGGTGTATACTGCTCACACTCAGTATATGGGGTGCACACTCCTTACACTCAGTATATAGGGTGTGCACTGCTCACACTCGGTATATAGGGTGCACACTGCTCACACTCAGTATATGGGGTGCACCCACTGCTCACAATCAGTATATGGGGTGTACACTGCTCACACTCAGTATATGGGGTGCACCCACTGCTCACAATCAGTATATGGGGTGTACACTGCTCACACTCAGTATATGGGGTATACACTGCTCACACTCAGTATATGGGGTGTACACTGCTCACACTCAGTATATGGGGTGCCCACTGCTCACACTCAGTATATGGGGTGCACACTGCTCACACTCAGTATATGGGGTGCACACTGCTCACACTCAGTATATGGGGTGCACACTGCTCACACTCAGTATATGGGGTGTACACTGCTCACACTCAGTATATGGGGTGTACACTGCTCACACTCAGTATATGGGGTGCACACTGCTCACACTCAGTATATAGGGTGTACACTGCTCACACTCAGTATATGGGGTGCACACTGCTCACACTCAGTATATGGGGTGCACACTGCTCACACTCAGTATATGGGATGCACACTGCTCACACTCGGTATATAGGGTGCACACTGTTTACACTCAGTATATGGGGTGCACACTGCTCACACTCAGTATATGGGGTGTACACTGCTCACACTCAGTATATAGGGCTGTACACTGCTCACACTCAGTATATAGGGTGCACACTGCTCACACTCAGTATATGGGGTGTATACTGCTCACACTCAGTATATAGGGTGCACCCACTGCTCACACTCAGTATATGGGGTGCACACTGCTCACACTCAGTATATGGGGTGTACACTGCTCACACTCAGTATATAGGGTGCACCCACTGCTCACACTCAGTATATGGGGTGTACACTGCTCACACTCAGTATATGGGGTGCACCCACTGCTCACACTCAGTATATGGGGTGTATACTGCTCACAATCAGTATATGGGGTGTACACTGCTCACACTCAGTATATGGGGTATACACTGCTCACACTCAGTATATGGGGTGTACACTGCTCACACTCAGTATATGGGGTGCCCACTGCTCACACTCAGTATATGGGGTGCACACTGCTCACACTCAGTATATGGGGTGCACACTGCTCACACTCAGTATATGGGGTGCACACTGCTCACACTCAGTATATGGGGTGTACACTGCTCACACTCAGTATATTGGGTGCACACTGCTCACACTCAGTATATAGGGTGTACACTGCTCACACTCAGTATATGGGGTGTACACTGCTCACACTCAGTATATGGGGTGCACACTGCTCACACTCAGTATATAGGGTGTACACTGCTCACACTCAGTATATGGGGTGCACACTGCTCACACTCAGTATATGGGGTGCACACTGCTCACACTCAGTATATGGGGTGTACACTGCTCACACTCAGTATATTGGGTGCCCACTACTCACACTCAGTATATAGGGTGTACACTGCTCACACTCAGTATATGGGGTGTACACTGCTCACACTCAGTATATAGGGTGTACACTGCTCACACTCAGTATATAGGGTGTACACTGCTCACACTCAGTATATGGGTGCACACTGCTCACACTCAGTATATGGGGTGCACACTGCTCACACTCAGTATATAGGGTGCACACTGCTCACACTCAGTATATGGGGTGCACCCACTGCTCACACTCAGTATATGGGGTGCACCCACTGCTCACACTCAGTATATGGGGTGCACCGACTGCTCACACTCAGTATACGGGGTGCACACTGCTCACACTCAGTATATGGGGGGCACCCACTGCTCACACTCAGTATATGGGGTGCACCCACTGCTCACACTCAGTATACGGGGTGCACACTGCTCACACTCAGTATATGGGGGGCACACTGCTCACACTCAGTATATGGGGTGCACACTGCTCACACTCAGTATATGGGGTGTAGACTGCTCACACTCAGTATATAGGGTGTATACTGCTCACACTCAGTATATGAGGTGCACACTGCTCACATTCGGTATATAGGGTGCACACTGCTCATACTCAGTATATGGGGTGCACATTCCTTACACTCAGTATATAGGGTGTACACTGCTCACACTCGGTATATAGGGTGCACACTGCTCACACTCAGTATATGGGCTGTATACTGCTCACACTCAGTATATGGGGTGTATACTGCTCACACTCAGTATATGGGGTGCACACTCCTTACACTCAGTATATAGGGTGTACACTGCTCACACTCGGTATATAGGGTGCACACTGCTCACACTCAGTATATGGGCTGTACACTGCTCACACTCAGTATATGGGGTGTACACTGCTCACACTCAGTATATGGGGTGCACACTGTTCACACTCAGTATATGGGGTGCACACTGCTCACACTCAGTATATGGGGTGCACACTGTTCACACTCAGTATATGGGGTGCACACTGCTCACACTCAGTATATAGGGTGCACACTGCTCACACTCAGTATATGGAGTGCACACTGCTCACACTCAGTATATGGGGTGCACCCTGCTCACACGCAGTATATGGGGTGCACACTGTTCACACTCAGTATATGGGGTGTACACTGCTCACACTCAGTATATGGGGTGCACACTGCTCACACCCAGTATATAGGGTGCACACTGCTCACACTCAGTATATGGGGTGCACACAGCTCACACTCAGTATATGGGGTGTACACTGCTCACACTCAGTATATAGGGTGCACACTGCTCACACTCAATATATGGGTGCACACTGCTCACACTCAGTATATGGGTGCACACTGCTCACACTCAGTATATGGGTGCACACTGCTCACACTCAGTATATGGGGTGCACACTGCTCACACTCAGTATATAGGGTGCACACTGCTCACACTCAGTATATGGGGTGTATACTGCTCACACTCAGTATATGGGGTGCACACTCCTTACACTCAGTATATAGGGTGTGCACTGCTCACACTCGGTATATAGGGTGCACACTGCTCACACTCAGTATATGGGGTGCACACTGCTCACACTCAGTATATGGGGTGCACACTGCTCACACTCAGTATATAGGGCTGTACACTGCTCACACTCGGTATATAGTTTGCCCACTGCTCACACTCAGTATATAGGGTGTGCACTGCTCACACTCAGTATATGGGGTGCACACTGCTCACACTCAGTATATGGGGTGCACACTGCTCACACTCGGTATATAGTTTGCCCACTGCTCACACTCGGTATATGGGGTGTACACTGCTCACACTCGGTATATAGGGTGCACACTGCTCACACTCAGTTTATGGGGTGCACACTGCTCACACTCAGTATATGGGCTGTACACTCCTCACACTCAGTATATGGGGTGCACACTGCTCACAATCAGTGTATGGGGTGCACACTGTTCACACTCAGTATATGGGGTGCACACTGCTCACACTCAGTATATGGGGTGCACACTGTTCACACTCAGTATATGGGGTGCACACTGCTCACACTCAGTATATAGGGTGCACACTGCTCACACTCAGTATATGGGGTGCACACTGCTCACACTCAGTATATGGGGTGCACACTGCTCACACTCAGTATATGGGGTGCACACTGTTCACACTCAGTATATAGGGTGTACACTGCTCACACTCAGTATATGGGGTGTACACTGCTCACACTCAGTATATGGGGTGCACACTGCTCACACTCAGTATATAGGGTGTACACTGCTCACACTCAGTATATGGGGTGCACACTGCTCACACTCAGTATATGGGGTGTACACTGCTCACACTCAGTATATAGGGTGCACACTGCTCACACTCAATATATGGGTGCACACTGCTCACACTCAGTATATGGGTGCACACTGCTCACACTCAGTATATGGGTGCACACTGCTCACACTCAGTATATGGGGTGCACACTGCTCACACTCAGTATATAGGGTGCACACTGCTCACACTCAGTATATGGGGTGTATACTGCTCACACTCAGTATATGGGGTGCACACTCCTTACACTCAGTATATAGGGTGTGCACTGCTCACACTCGGTATATAGGGTGCACACTGCTCACACTCAGTATATGGGGTGCACACTGCTCACACTCAGTATATGGGGTGCACACTGCTCACACTCAGTATATAGGGCTGTACACTGCTCACACTCGGTATATAGTTTGCCCACTGCTCACACTCAGTATATAGGGTGTGCACTGCTCACACTCAGTATATGGGGTGCACACTGCTCACACTCAGTATATGGGGTGCACACTGCTCACACTCGGTATATAGTTTGCCCACTGCTCACACTCGGTATATGGGGTGTACACTGCTCACACTCGGTATATAGGGTGCACACTGCTCACACTCAGTTTATGGGGTGCACACTGCTCACACTCAGTATATGGGCTGTACACTCCTCACACTCAGTATATGGGGTGCACACTGCTCACACTCAGTATATGGGGTGCACACTGTTCACACTCAGTATATGGGGTGCACACTGCTCACACTCAGTATATGGGGTGCACACTGTTCACACTCAGTATATGGGGTGCACACTGCTCACACTCAGTATATAGGGTGCACACTGCTCACACTCAGTATATGGGGTGCACACTGCTCACACTCAGTATATGGGGTGCACACTGCTCACACTCAGTATATGGGGTGCACACTGTTCACACTCAGTATATAGGGTGTACACTGCTCACACTCAGTATATGGGGTGTACACTGCTCACACTCAGTATATGGGGTGCACACTGCTCACACTCAGTATATAGGGTGTACACTGCTCACACTCAGTATATGGGGTGCACACTGCTCACACTCAGTATATGGGGTGTACACTGCTCACACTCAGTATATGGGGTGCACACTGCTCACACTCAGTATATTGGGTGTACACTGCTCACACTCAGTATATGGGGTGTACACTGCTCACACTCAATATATGGGTGCACACTGCTCACACTCAGTATATGGGTGCACACTGCTCACACTCAGTATATGGGGTGCACACTGCTCACACTCAGTATATAGGGTGCACACTGCTCACACTCAGTATATGGGGTGTATACTGCTCACACTCAGTATATGGGGTGCACACTCCTTACACTCAGTATATAGGGTGTGCACTGCTCACACTCGGTATATAGGGTGCACACTGCTCACACTCAGTATATGGGGTGCACACTGCTCACACTCAGTATATGGGGTGCACACTGCTCACACTCAGTATATAGGGCTGTACACTGCTCACACTCGGTATATAGTTTGCCCACTGCTCACACTCAGTATATAGGGTGTGCACTGCTCACACTCAGTATATGGGGTGCACACTGCTCACACTCAGTATATGGGGTGCACACTGCTCACACTCGGTATATAGTTTGCCCACTGCTCACACTCGGTATATGGGGTGTACACTGCTCACACTCGGTATATAGGGTGCACACTGCTCACACTCAGTTTATGGGGTGCACACTGCTCACACTCAGTATATGGGCTGTACACTCCTCACACTCAGTATATGGGGTGCACACTGCTCACACTCAGTATATGGGGTGCACACTGTTCACACTCAGTATATGGGGTGCACACTGCTCACACTCAGTATATGGGGTGCACACTGTTCACACTCAGTATATGGGGTGCACACTGCTCACACTCAGTATATAGGGTGCACACTGCTCACACTCAGTATATGGGGTGCACACTGCTCACACTCAGTATATGGGGTGCACACTGCTCACACTCAGTATATGGGGTGCACACTGTTCACACTCAGTATATAGGGTGTACACTGCTCACACTCAGTATATGGGGTGTACACTGCTCACACTCAGTATATGGGGTGCACACTGCTCACACTCAGTATATAGGGTGTACACTGCTCACACTCAGTATATGGGGTGCACACTGCTCACACTCAGTATATGGGGTGTACACTGCTCACACTCAGTATATGGGGTGCACACTGCTCACACTCAGTATATTGGGTGTACACTGCTCACACTCAGTATATGGGGTGTACACTGCTCACACTCAGTATATTGGGTGCCCACTGCTCACACTCAGTATATAGGGTGTACACTGCTCACACTCAGTATATGGGGTGTGCACTGCTCACACTCAGTATATAGGGTGTACACTGCTCACATTCGGTATATAGGGTGCACACTGCTCATACTCAGTATATGGGGTGCACATTCCTTACACTCAGTATATAGGGTGTACACTGCTCACACTCGGTATATAGGGTGCACACTGCTCACACTCAGTATATGGGCTGTATACTGCTCACACTCAGTATATGGGGTGTATACTGCTCACACTCAGTATATGGGGTGCACACTCCTTACACTCAGTATATAGGGTGTACACTGCTCACACTCGGTATATAGGGTGCACACTGCTCACACTCAGTATATGGGGTGCACACTGCTCACACTCAGTATATGGGGTGTACACTGCTCACACTAAGTATATAGGGCTGTACACTGCTCACACTCGGTATATAGTTTGCCCACTGCTCACACTCGGTATATAGGGTGCACACTGCTCACACTCAGTATATGGGGTGCACACTGCTCACACTCAGTATATGGGCTGTACACTGCTCACACTCAGTATATGGGGTGCACACTGCTCACACTCAGTATATGGGGTGCACACTGTTCACACTCAGTATATGGGGTGCACACTGCTCACACTCAGAATATGGGGTGCACACTGTTCACACTCAGTATATGGGGTGCACACTGCTCACACTCAGTATATAGGGTGCACACTGCTCACACTCAGTATATGGGGTGCACACTGCTCACACTCAGTATATGGGGTGCACACTGCTCACACTCAGTATATGGGGTGCACACTGTTCACACTCAGTATATGGGGTGTACACTGCTCACACTCAGTATATAGGGTGTACACTGCTCACACTCGGTATATAGAGTGCACACTGCTCACACTCAGTATATAGGGTGCACACTGCTCACACTCAGTATATGGGGTGCACACAGCTCACACTCAGTATATGGGGTGTACACTACTCACACTCCGTATATAGGGTGTACACTGCTCACACTCAGTATATGGGTGCACACTGCTCACACTCAGTATATGGGGTGCACACTGCTCACACTCAGTATATAGGGTGCACACTGCTCACACTCAGTATATGGGGTGTATACTGCTCACACTCAGTATATGGGGTGCACACTCCTTACACTCAGTATATAGGGTGTGCACTGCTCACACTCGGTATATAGGGTGCACACTGCTCACACTCAGTATATGGGGTGCACACTGCTCACACTCAGTATATGGGGTGCACACTGCTCACACTCAGTATATGGGGTGTACACTGCTCACACTCAGTATATAGGGCTGTACACTGCTCACACTCGGTATATAGTTTGCCCACTGCTCACACTCAGTATATGGGGTGCACACTGCTCACACTCGGTATATAGTTTGCCCACTGCTCACACTCGGTATATGGGGTGTACACTGCTCACACTCGGTATATAGGGTACACACTGCTCACACTCAGTATATGGGGTGCACACTGCTCACACTCAGTATATGGGGTGTATACTGCTCACACTCAGTATATGGGGTGTACACTGCTCACACTCAGTATATGGGGTGCACACTGCTCACACTCAGTATATGGGCTGTACACTGCTCACACTCAGTATATGGGGTGCACACTGCTCACACTCAGTATATGGGGTGCACACTGTTCACACTCAGTATATGGGGTGCACACTGCTCACACTCAGTATATGGGGTGCACACTGTTCACACTCAGTATATGGGGTGCACACTGCTCACACTCAGTATATAGGGTGCACACTGCTCACACTCAGTATATGGGGTGCACACTGCTCACACTCAGTATATGGGGTGCACACTGCTCACGCTCAGTATATGGGGTGCACACTGTTCACACTCAGTATATGGGGTGTACACTGCTCACACTCAGTATATAGGGTGTACACTGCTCACACTCGGTATATAGGGTGCACACTGCTCACACTCAGTATATAGGGTGCATACTGCTCACGCTCAGTATATGGGGTGCACACTGCTCACACTCAGTATATGGGGTGCACACTGCTCACACTCAGTATATAGGGCTGTACACTGCTCACACTCAGTATATAGGGCTGTACACTGCTCACACTCGGTATATGGGTTGCCCACTGCTCACACTCGGTATATAGGGTGCACACTGCTCACACTCAGTATATTGGGTGCACACTGCTCACACTCAGTATATGGGCTGTACACTGCTCACACTCAGTATATGGGGTGCACACTGCTCACACTCAGTATATGGGGTGCACACTGTTCACACTCAGTATATGGGGTGCACACTGCTCACACTCAGTATATGGGGTGCACACTGTTCACACTCAGTATATGGGGTGCACACTGCTCACACTCAGTATATGGGGTGCACACTGCTCACACTCAGTATATGGGGTGCACACTGCTCACACTCAGTATATAGGGTGCACACTGCTCACACTCAGTATATGGGGTGCACACTGCTCACACTCAGTATATGGGGTGCACACTGCTCACACTCAGTATATGGGTGCACACTGTTCACACTCAGTATATGGGGTGTACACTGCTCACACTCAGTATATAGGGTGTACACTGCTCACACTCGGTTTATAGGGTGCACACTGCTCACACTCAGTATATGGGGTGCACACAGCTCACACTCAGTATATGGGGTGTACACTGCTCACACTCAGTATATAGGGTGTACACTGCTCACACTCAGTATATGGGTGCACACTGCTCACACTCAGTATATGGGGTGCACACTGCTCACACTCAGTATATGGGGTGCACACTGCTCACACTCAGTATATAGGGTGCACACTGCTCACACTCAGTATATGGGGTGTATACTGCTCACACTCAGTATATGGGGTGCACACTGCTCACACTCAGTATATGGGGGGCACACTGCTCACACTCAGTATATGGGGTGCACACTGCTCACACTCAGTATATGGGGTGTAGACTGCTCACACTCAGTATATAGGGTGTATACTGCTCACACTCAGTATATGGGGTGCACACTGCTCATACTCAGTATATGGGGTGCACACTCCTTACACTCAGTATATAGGGTGCACACTGCTCACACTCGGTATATAGGGTGCACACTGCTCACACTCAGTATATGGGCTGTATACTGCTCACACTCAGTATATGGGGTGTATACTGCTCACACTCAGTATATGGGGTGCACACTCCTTACACTCAGTATATAGGGTGTACACTGCTCACACTCGGTATATAGGGTGCACACTGCTCACACTCAGTATATGGGGTGCACACTGCTCACACTCAGTATATGGGGTGCACACTGCTCACACTCAGTATATAGGGCTGTACACTGCTCACACTCAGTATATAGGGCTGTACACTGCTCACACTCGGTATATAGGTTGCCCACTGCTCACACTCGGTATATAGGGTGCACACTGCTCACACTCAGTATATGGGGTGCACACTGCTCACACTCAGTATATGGGCTGTACACTGCTCACACTCAGTATATGGGGTGCACACTGTTCACACTCAGTATATGGGGTGCACACTGCTCACACTCAGTATATGGGGTGCACACTGTTCACACTCAGTATATGGGGTGCACACTGCTCACACTCAGTATATAGGGTGCACACTGCTCACACTCAGTATATGGGGTGCACACTGCTCACACTCAGTATATGGGGTGCACACTGTTCACACTCAGTATATGGGGTGTACACTGCTCACACTCAGTATATAGGGTGTACACTGCTCACACTCGGTATATAGGGTGCACACTGCTCACACTCAGTATATAGGGTGCACACTGCTCACACTCAGTATATGGGGTGCACACTGCTTACACTCAGTATATGGGGTGCACACTGCTCACACTCAGTATATGGGCTGCACACTGCTCACACTCAGTATATGGGGTGCACACTGCTCACACTCAGTATATGGGGTGCACACTGCTCACACTCAGTATATAGGGCTGTACACTGCTCACACTCAGTATATAGGGCTGTACACTGCTCACACTCGGTATATAGGTTGCCCACTGCTCACACTCGGTATATAGGGTGCACACTGCTCACACTCAGTATATGGGGTGTACACTGCTCACACTCAGTATATGGGGTGTACACTGCTCACACTCAGTATATGGGGTGCACACTGCTCACACTCGGTATATGGGGTGCACACTGCTCACACTCAGTATATGGGGTGTACACTGCTCACACGCAGTATATGGGGTGCACACTGCTCACACTCAGTATATGGGCTGTACACTGCTCACACTCAGTATATGGGGTGCACACTGCTCACACTCAGTATATGGGGTGCACACTGTTCACACTCAGTATATGGGGTGCACACTGCTCACACTCAGTATATGGGGTGCACACTGTTCACACTCAGTATATGGGGTGCACACTGCTCACACTCAGTATATGGGGTGCACACTGCTCACACTCAGTATATGGGGTGCACACTGCTCACACTCAGTATATAGGGTGCACACTGCTCACACTCAGTATATGGGGTGCACACTGCTCACACTCAGTATATGGGGTGCACACTGCTCACACTCAGTATATGGGTGCACACTGTTCACACTCAGTATATGGGGTGTACACTGCTCACACTCAGTATATAGGGTGTACACTGCTCACACTCGGTATATAGGGTGCACACTGCTCACACTCAGTATATGGGGTGCACACAGCTCACACTCAGTATATGGGGTGTACACTGCTCACACTCAGTATATAGGGTGTACACTGCTCACACTCAGTATATGGGTGCACACTGCTCACACTCAGTATATGGGGTGCACACTGCTCACACTCAGTATATGGGGTGCACACTGCTCACACTCAGTATATAGGGTGCACACTGCTCACACTCAGTATATGGGGTGTATACTGCTCACACTCAGTATATGGGGTGCACACTGCTCACACTCAGTATATGGGGGGCACACTGCTCACACTCAGTATATGGGGTGCACACTGCTCACACTCAGTATATGGGGTGTAGACTGCTCACACTCAGTATATAGGGTGTATACTGCTCACACTCAGTATATGGGGTGCACACTGCTCACATTCGGTATATAGGGTGCACACTGCTCATACTCAGTATATGGGGTGCACACTCCTTACACTCAGTATATAGGGTGCACACTGCTCACACTCGGTATATAGGGTGCACACTGCTCACACTCAGTATATGGGCTGTATACTGCTCACACTCAGTATATGGGGTGTATACTGCTCACACTCAGTATATGGGGTGCACACTCCTTACACTCAGTATATAGGGTGTACACTGCTCACACTCGGTATATAGGGTGCACACTGCTCACACTCAGTATATGGGGTGCACACTGCTCACACTCAGTATATGGGGTGCACACTGCTCACACTCAGTATATAGGGCTGTACACTGCTCACACTCAGTATATAGGGCTGTACACTGCTCACACTCGGTATATAGGTTGCGCACTGCTCACACTCGGTATATAGGGTGCACACTGCTCACACTCAGTATATGGGGTGCACACTGCTCACACTCAGTATATGGGCTGTACACTGCTCACACTCAGTATATGGGGTGCACACTGCTCACACTCAGTATATGGGGTGCACACTGTTCACACTCAGTATATGGGGTGCACACTGCTCACACTCAGTATATGGGGTGCACACTGTTCACACTCAGTATATGGGGTGCACACTGCTCACACTCAGTATATAGGGTGCACACTGCTCACACTCAGTATATGGGGTGCACACTGCTCACACTCAGTATATGGGGTGCACACTGTTCACACTCAGTATATGGGGTGTACACTGCTCACACTCAGTATATAGGGTGTACACTGCTCACACTCGGTATATAGGGTGCACACTGCTCACACTCAGTATATAGGGTGCACACTGCTCACACTCAGTATATGGGGTGCACACTGCTTACACTCAGTATATGGGGTGCACACTGCTCACACTCTGTATATGGGGTGCACACTGCTCACACTCAGTATATGGGGTGTACACTGTTCACACTCAGTATATGGGGTGTACACTGCTCACACTCGGTATATGGGGTGCACACTGCTCACACTCAGTATATGGGGTGCACACTGCTCACACTCAGTATATGGGGTGTACACTGCTCACACTCAGTATATGGGGTGTACACTGCTCACACTCAGTATATGGGGTGTACACTGCTCACACTGTTTATGTGGGCCACATCAGACAACACATCATGAGGCAGTTCGGTTTACCGCGTCCTGCGGTGTCATGTGACCTTCGGAGTCACAAAGTGTTTATCGTAAACAGGAGAATTCCAAAGTGAAAGAGTAAAAATTCTGATAAATACAAAAACACAAAATGTTTATAAGTGATACAAACCCAAGAAAAACAGGACCCGTCCCCCCACCAACCGATACAGAGGAACAACTGCACACAGTCAGCGCGATACAGAAGCGGGCAGAGGGGTGTATATATACTGCGACTTTACTGCATATTCTTCGCAGTAGGATTATAAGTAGTCAGGGTCGTATATAGTCAGGGTCGTATATAGTCAGGGTCGTGTATATAGTCAGGGTCGTATATATAGTCAGGGTCGTATATATATTCAGGGTCGTATATAGTCAGGGTCGTATATATAGTCAGGGTCGTATATATAGTCAGGGTCATATATATAGTCAGGGTCGTATATAGTCAGGGTCGTATATATAGTCAGGGTCGTATATATAGTCAGGGTCGTGTATATATATATAGTCAGGGGTATATATAGTCAGCATTATGTTTAGACAAGTTTATATGTATTCAGGATTATATTTAGTCCTTGTTACATAAGGTCGGGGTTATTTGTCTCTGTCACCCACTGATGCGCCCAGTAAACACGTTGTCTCCCCGCTGCACACTGGACTCTGCACTGTTTGCAGTAGACGAGATAACAGAGAGTTGTTCCTTACACCCCCAGAGTATCTGACCTACTACAAACACGTCCGAGCTATCACACCGGACAACAGAGAGACAGCGCCGCCAAAACTCTGACGCCTTATGAGATTAGTAATCCCTTATTAGTGCACAGTGACAACGCTGATATAACGCAACTACACCGCCGATATAACGCAACTACACCGCCGATATAACGCAACTACACTGCTGATATAACGCAACTACACTGCTGATATAACACAACCTGATCACACCTTACCATACTGTGACACCCCTGATCTCCCCTGACTATACTGTAACACTTCTGATCACCACCTACCACACTGACAGTGGATCCAGGAAACTACAGGCCTGTGAGCCTGACTCCTATACCAGGAAAGATCTTTGTAGAAATTATTAAACAGCATGTATACAAGTACTTGGATGAGAATAGAGTAATTAACCAGAGCCAGCATGGGTTTGTAACAAACAAGTCATGCCAGACTAATCTAATGTCCTTCTATGATAGTATCACTGACTGGGTTGTGTCAGGGAAGTGAGGTCCGGGTGACTGGGAGTCCCTGAATTACCCACAACCCCTGTCTCTACCTACTTGCCCCCCTAGGCTAGGCCCCAGGGCGACAACTGGGCGATAGACTGGCTAGGGATGCGAGAGCAGGAGCCAGACACACAGACAAATACACGAAACAAACAACACAAAGGCAGGTTGGCAACGGGAGAGAACGAGGTACAAGGGGTCAGGCAAAGGCAAAGTCAAGTCCGAAGCAAGTGGGTCAAAAACTGGGAATCCAATAATGCAGCTGTAGCCTGGAGACAAATATACACTGTCAGGAACAGAGAGGTTTAAATGCTGTCAGAACTCCCGCCCCGGCAGCTGACTGGGGAGGGAGCCTGGCAGCAGCAGGAGCTAGTCACAGGCGCAAGAAAACCCGCCCCCAGCACTAACTGGCCGGGCGGAGATAGAGGACACGCGCCCGGCTACCGTGGCAACGGGGACATGGCACGGGGCGGTGCCTGCCACGTCCCTAGCAACCTGGCGGAGAACAGGGCTACGGCGGTCAGGGGAGGTCACTAGCACCATAGATTTTCTGCGCCGCACCCCAGACGCCCAGGGGGATAGGACCAGCGGTGTGGGCATGCTAGCCCCGGGAGCCACTGAACCTGACTGGGTTGATCAGGGAAATGCGGTGGATATAGTAGATCTTGGCTTTAGTAAAGCATTTGACAAAGTATTGAGCTGGACATTGGTTTTCTCCAGCAGGTTTCGGGGTATTTTGTAGCTTCCAAATTGTATAGTGTGCACACATCATCGACCAGATCAGACACAAGCTATCAGTCTCATATCCAAAATGGCTCTCTGGGCAGAAACACCCAGACAGCCCCTTTTATTGTAAAGCATAACACCTGCCCTTTAATGGGCGTGCAACAGATTACATCAGTAAGATATAGGATTCTCATTTGTCGGATCATATAGAATCCCCCCTCCTTCCTGCCCACCGTCTCTCAACTCCAATGTATAAGCAAGTCTTTGTCTTACAAACATGTGCTCAAACCTGAAACTGAAAGTAAGTATCTCTTTGTTGAAGAAGATTCTGTGTGGGGGGATGGGGAAGGACTGGGAAAACAATCAAGATGAACACAAGCAATAACATATAACACTGTGATTTAAAGGGGTTGTCCCGCGCCGAAACGGGTTTTTTTTTTTTTCAACCCCCCCCCCGTTCGGCGCGAGACAACCCCGATGCAGGGAGGTAAAGAAAGCTCACCGGAGCGCTTACCTGAATCCCCGCGCTCCGGTGACTTCTCTACTCACCGCTGAAGATGGCCTCTTCCTCCGTGGACCGCAGCTCTTCTGTGCGGTCCATTGCCGATTCCAGCCTCCTGATTGGCTGGAATCGGCACGTGACGGGGCGGAGCTACACGGAGCTACACGGAGCCCCATAGAAGACTGCAGAAGACCCGGACTGCGCAAGCGCGGCTAATTTGGCCATCGGAGGGCGAAAATTAGTCGGCACCATGGAGACGAGGACGCCAGCAACGGAGCAGGTAAGTATAAAACTTTTTATAACTTCTGTATGGCTCATAATTAATGCACAATGTACATTACAAAGTGCATTATTATGGCCATGCAGAAGTGTACAGACCCACTTGCTGCCTCGGGACAACCCCTTTAACTCTTTCCTTATGCAGCAGAGTTCCACATTAGGCTGAAGTCACAAAACACATATCTTTTCACCATTGTCCAGCAATTACTATAATGAAATTATGCAGTCATTAGCCTCTAAGAGTTAAAGTCACTACAGCTGCGTAATACCTCTAGTTTAGTACAAATCAATAGACATTTTACACTGACTAATCATCATGTCTATCACAGTATCTCATACCATACTAATTGTAAAAATGACCAAATCTGGGAATGACAAGGCAACTGTTAGGTGGATTCACAACTGGCTGAGTGATCATCCTCAAAGAATGGTCATAAATGGCTACACGTCCACAAAACCTGGTACGGTGAGGCTGGTCCGGTGATGCTGGTCAGGTGAGGCCACTGCAGGCCGCTGGAAACCAGAAGTTGGGGAGCGCTGACAGCAGGAAGCCTACGGAGGAGGTGAGGGGGAGCGCCGCATAGTGTGACATCAGCTGCTCATTAACAATCAAAATCCACACCAATGCTACAGTTTTTGACTGTTTTCAGGATGCAGAAATGCTGCTGAATTTGCTCCCTGTCTCTTCTGAAACATCCCTGTACATTTTATAACCACAGAGTTAAATTAAAAGTTGTGATAAGCCCCTCCCCCGACCACACCCCTTTTGTCCCGTTTTGACTCTTGGAAAATCTGGTGACTTTACACAAGGCTCTGCCCTAGGCCCAGTGTTGGTCAACATTTGTATAAATGATCTGGAGGAGGGAATTGATGGGAAACTGATCAAATTTGCCGACGACACAAAGCTAGGAGGGATAGCTAACACTAGGGAAGAGAGAGGGAGGATTCAAAAAGATCTAGACAAGCTTGCACAGTGGTCGGCGACTAACAGAATGGTATTTAAAAAGGAGAAATGCAAAGTCCTACATCTGGGAAGAAAAATGAAGAAAGCACATACAGAGTGGAAGGAATTGGGCTAAGCAGCAGCACATGTGAAAAAGACTTGGGTATACTAATAGATCATATAGACTGAACATGAGTCAACAATGTGATGCAGCAGCCAAAAAGGCAAACACAATTCTGGACTGTACTAAGAGAAGCATTGAGTCTAGATCACGTGAGGTCATTATCCCCCTCTACTCTTCCTTAGTCAGACCTCATCTGGAATACTGGGTCCAGTTCTGGGCACCCCACTTTATACAAGACATAGACAAACTGGAGCAAGTTCAGAGAAGAGTTACCAAGATGGTGAGCGATCTGCAAATCATGTCCTATGAGGAACGGGTAAAGGATCTGGGAATGTTTAGCAGAAGAGAAGGCTGAGAGGGGACTTAATAGCCGTCTACAAATATCTGAAGGGCTGTCACAGTGCAGAGGGATCAGCCCTATTCTCATCTGCACAAGGGAAGACTAGAAGCAATGGCATGAAACTGAAAGGGAGTAGACACAGATTAGATATTAGACAGTGAGGGGATCAATGAGTGGAACAGGTTGCCATGAGAGGTGGGGAGTTCTCCTTCAATGGAAGTCTTCAGAGGCCGGACAGACATCTGTCTGGGATGATTTAGTGAATCCTGCACTGAGCAAGGGGTTGGACCCGATGACGCTGGAGGACCCGATGACGCTGGAGGTGCCTTCCAACTCTACCATTCAATGATGAACTCCCTCTACCACACTGTGACACCCCTGATCTTCCCTTACCACACCATGACACCCCTGATCTCTTACTACCACACTGTGACACCCCTAATCTCCCTCCCCCCTACTGTGACCCGCCTCATCCCCCCTACCATACTCTAAGACTTCTCCTTCAATGAAAGTCTTCAGAGGCGGACAGACGTCTGTCTGGGATGATTTATTGTTCCTGCATTGAGCAGGCGGTTGGAATCAATGACCCCAGAGGACCCGATGACCCTGCAAGACCCGATGACCGCGGAGATCCCAATGACCCCGAAGGACCCAATGACTCTGTAGGACCCGATGACCCTGCAGGACCCGATGACCCCGGAGGACCCGATGACCCTGAAGGTCCCGTCCAACTCTATTTTTCTAGAATTCTATTATCTCTCCCTACCAGACTGAGATACCCCATATCTCGCATTATTGCACTGTAATGCCCTTCCATCTGTCTCCACCCTACCACTGTGACACCCCTGATCTCATACTATTGCTGTGTCACATGCCCGCTATTAACCTCTCATGTAGTCTCTTCGGGCAAAAGCATATGGGGCATGCGGTCAGGGGCGTAACTATAGAGGGTGCAGGGGATGCGGTTGCACCCGGGCCCTGGAGCCTTAGGGGGCCCATAAGGCCTCTCCTCTCCATATAGAGAGCCCAGTACTATGAGTAAAGCATTATAGTTGGGGGCCCTGTTACAGGATTTGCATCGGGGCCCGGGAGCTTCAAGTTACGCCTCTGCATGCGGTAATATGCTCGGTGCTACGGATTGTTTCAGCGCATTAACCATTTTTAACATTTTTTTGGACTATTCAAGCTCTGCGCTATAGTACGCGAAGAAAAAATGTGAAGGAAGGTCCCGCCCCCTCTCTCTTGGGCGTAGGATTAAGGCACGGGAATCCCCATAGTGGCAACCAAACCATTGAAATCAATGGTTTCATTTCGTCGCGTTATGCGGTGGTGATAAAGGTCTGTTTACGCCCTCAGAAGCAGGACTGACGTCAGCTCTGCCAGGAGGCAGCAGGTCTTCAGGTGTCGTGCCAGGGAGAGGAAGCCGCTGTCACAGCAGAGATGAGCGGCGTGACCCGAGGCTGGCAGTGATACAGCGCCGGAATGTTCTCCATGTTTATACACAAAGCCATCCTGATACAACGTGTGTCCTGTAAACAGCGGAGGGCGAACACCTACAAGAATGAGACACGACCCCTCCACAAGGGGGCCACCTTCATGCATGCCCTGCACTGCCACCAGAGGGCGCTGCATGGAGCTCGGGGACAGGCGCGGAATATGAGGCCATAAATACAGAGATTTATCACATACACAAAACTCTACATTGTACTCCGTTCTAAACAACGTCAACAGCTCTGCGCCGAAATAACCGTGTAGCCAGACATCGGACAGTCCCTCTAACTCCCTCCTGCCCCAGGACATACATGTAGTTCCATTTGGTGTCAGGCAACAGGGGGGTCTGTGAGGTGACTAATTCCCACTGTAAACCCCTTTAATGCTGCAATCAATGTTGGTCACAGCGTGTAAAGGGTTCACAGAGGGAGAGCGCTCCCCCTGTGACATCATCGCCCCTCCGCCATCTAATTACAGAGGGCCAATGGGTTGACATGTCAACCAGATAATGGCAGCTGGGTCTGTCATGACCTGTGATGGCTATGACAAGCAATAATGTATTGTAGCACAGCAGTACTGCAGTGTATTATCAGAGTGATCATTGGTTCGAGTCCCTACAGGGACAGAAAAAGGAATAAAAATAATAGCAAAAAAGCATACCCCAAAATGCTTTTTTTGTTTATTTTGCCTCCCCAAAAAACGCAACAAGTCTAATCTCACACAGATGAGCGTGATACCGGGCCATGACACTCAGCCCAATATGGCGCATGTGCGAGGTCCCTGCGGATGTGAGCCATTTTTGTGTCAAACACGCCTCCCTACACTTCAGCACAGCTGCGATCCTCCCATGCGGCTTTCAGGCGCCCTGGAAGATCGGCAAGTGTTTCCCATTGTATTAAAAGTGTGAATGTGGCCTAAAAGTGATAAAAAAGCCATGTATACCCAAAACAGTACCGCTAAGACCTGCAGCTCATCACACAAAAGACATACAACCCCACAAAGCTCCGTCACCATCATCTGCGACTTTGAATGCAGCGATGCAAAAATCAAAAGTAATTTTAAAAAAGGGGTTTTATTATGTAAAAGAAGAAAAAAAGGAAAAAAATATCTAATTTTGGTATAGTGGTAAACGTACCGATCCGCAGAAAAAATGTATCCTGTCATGTATGCTGCAGGGTTAACGCTGCAAAAAACAGAAAACAATGGCAGAACTCATGCGGTTGCTTCTCCCAATCCTGCAAAAGAACTCGTAGGAGTTCGACAATACATGAGAGTTAGTCCAACAAAACCACCAATCAGACATCAGGGCCGGATAAAAGACGATATGGGAGGATCTGGCCAACGCCGGCTCCATTGGAGATATGGAAGTGTTAATTCAATATGGCGGCCAGGAGAGATAGATAAGATTCTTATGGAAATCCTGGACAACCTCTCCCAGGGTTCAGTGGAGACCTTTAAGAGATGGAAGCCTCATTACAAAAGTGGCAACACGATATGAGCTCCGCTAGAACCAAGTAATGTATAAGGGATACTAATGGCCATCTGGATAGATGGCGTGTGGGGGTGTGCCTCCAAGAAGAGAGGTTAGACCCCATACAAGATCTCTGTCTCCTCCAACATCTCCCGTGATAGTACTTATCGACTGCAGAGCCAGGGGGAGCCACTGAGTAATCCGATCTCCAACTAAGAGAGGACAAGCAGGATGAGGAACCTAGGAGCGCCTTAGAGGTAGTGAATCTCTCCGATGCCCATACGACGTTCTCTCTAGGGGTCTTTCTTAACAAGTTCCATTTTTTTACAGCCTTGAATCAATTGCTTTGGCTGACCTGGAGTCCTTGTTGGAGGAACAGGATTGACCCCATCAGGTATTTCCTGATAATATGGCCCCTAGACCGCTCCCCCCGTCTCTGTCATCTCAAATCAATGTTTTTACACAACTTGTGACTGAGGACTTTCGTGCCTTTGGTATAAACAAGGACTTGGCGCGAGTTGAGCGCCACTCTCTTATGGAGCGGAGGGAACGTTATAATGCCAGCGGACAAGGGGGGATGTAGTGGTCCGGTCTGCTGCTCTCTATGAGAGGGAGGCCTATAGGCATATGAACAATGATCTTGTAATCCAATGTCCTCCTTTATGATGGAGATTTTCAAGATGGTAAATGGGGCCTTTAAACAAGGAATCATTCCAAAAAAGGTTAGTGACGGATTGCTATGCGAACATCCATGTGTGCCTACATTCTATATGCCCCTGAAGGGCCATAAGAGTTTATGTAACCCACCGGGACGTCCGATTGTGTCCGGCATGGCAGGACTGTCTGAGCCCTTATGTAAATTTGTAGACTTCTACCTTAAAAAACAGCTGGCCGACCGGCCCTCATACATCAGAGACACATGGGAGGTCTTGGTGAGATCAGATGGGTGATGTCTGGAAGCAGATATGATCCCGGTCACCATGGATGTTGAGTCCTTGTACACTGGTCTTCAGCAGTTCACTTCTTCCTGGGATGTCTGGCTGGACCAGGATTTATGTCTGTTCATTCTTCAGCTACTTGAGTTTATTTTAACACAATTGTTTTACATGTAAGGATTCTTTTTACCTGCAGAGACAGGTGTTATAGTAATATCATAAATGTGTTTCTTAGATCAGCCTAGGCAAACATATATATATCCACCTTTATAGGAAATAGCTAGCAGTTAAATGGTTAACAAGCTCAATATTGTACCCTGGTATGTGCAGGTACAATATTGAGTTCAGGCAGGCATATTAATAAATCTATGCTACTTGGGTATAAAGGGATTACGTGTTCACATACACCTGGGGTGTAAACATAAATTAATTATTGGTGCGTCATGTTCAATTATATCTGTATTGTATCCCTTTGAATAAAGCAAAAGGGTATTGGGGAATGACAGATAACACCAGTAAGCTCAAATACATATATTCATGCATGAAGCTGCTCATTAAAACCAATTTGGAGCAGACCAGTGACATCTTCTAGAATATGATTTATTCTCATAACACAGGGAACCGCCATGGGCGTGGCCTGTGCGCCCTCATATGCCAATCTCTCCCTAGGTTTCTGGGAGAGAAAGGGTCTTTGGGGGGGACGTGTCAGCTCATTTAATTGTGGGGGACGTGTCAGCTCATTTCATTGACTGTCTCAATCAAAATAATTGCAACATTTAATTAACAAGTCAGTTTCTTGATATAGTGGTGGACAGAAATGAGTCAAATGTTATATAGACGGATGTTTACCGCAAGCCGTCCTCCGTTAATTCCCTGTTCCATGCTTCATCTTCACATACTCCATCTACTATCAGGGCCGTCCGAGCTGAACAGTTCCTGAGGATGAGGTGAATTTGCTCAAGCGACCTGAAATTTGAGTCCCAATCAAAAGACCTGGCAAATCGATTCAAATAATAATAATAGGGATAAGTTATGGAAGGAGGTGTCGCTGGGGCAAATGACAGGCCCGTTTGTGGCCCTGCCAGCCCCCAATTTAGTGGTGTCCCCTTTGGGGGTGGTTCTAAAAAAGGAGCCCAGGAAATTTCGTTTAATTCACCATCTGTCATATCTGAAGGGGGAGTCAGTTAATGATGGGATAGCACCCGAGGTTTATATGGCATTTAATGTGGCACTGAAGTGGGTGCAGCGGTGTGGAAGAGGGGCGCTATCGGGCAAGACGGACGTGGAGTGCGCATTTCGTTTGTTGCAGGTGCATCCGGATAGGGTTCACCTGTTGGGGTGCGTTTGGGAAGGGGAGTTTTCCGTTGATCAGTGTTTGCCAATGGGGTGTTCCATCTCCTGCGCTTATTTTGAAGTGTTTAGCTCCTTTCTGGAATGGGTTGTTCAGGATGTGTCCGGTTTGCAATCGACTTTGTGAGTTCTAGTGTATGTAGTTCACTGTTAGCGGCGGTGGAATGTGTTGCCAAAAAGTTTGGCATCCCCGTTGGCACCTGGAAAGACAGACGGTCCGGTATTTTCTTGGTATTATGATTGATACAGAGAGGATGGAGCGTCAGTGGTGGACAATAAGTTGGTTTTGCTGCGCCAAGATTTATAGAAGGTGTGTCGGTCAAAAAAGGTTACGGATGCGCTGGGGTGATTGTGGTGGTGGCTTCAATTTGGGGGAAATGGTTTAGAGACAAAAAAGTGAGTTTTCCATTATGATATTATAGGAGTGGTACAGGCAATTAATAGGTTGACGACCCGTTTGCCGCCAGTCGTGGAGCTGTTGCGGCATTTGGTTTTGACCTGCTTGTCTCTGAATGCGTGGGTGGTGGCGGTTCATGTTTTGCGTGTGAACAATGGTATAGCGGATGCTCTTTCTCGCTTCCAGTTGGATAGTTTTCGGTAGTTGGTACCAGAAGCGGAGGGCGAAGGTCTACCTTGTCCGCTGGAACTTTGGAGTGTGGTCGACGTGCAGCAGAGCAATTAATTGAGGGTTTGCTGGCACAGGGCATGTGGATGGCATATGAGGCAACAGTGGGTGAGCGACTTGGGGTAGGGGTCCAGGAGTGATGAGGTGGTGGTCTTGCTAGCTTTCTTGGGGAATATGGTGGTGCAGGGCTGGTCGGTGGTGAAAGTGAACTGTTTTATGACCCAATTAGCCTTTGGATTTAAGTTAGGAGGGCTAAGAGATTTAACCAAGGAGTTTTTGGTGCGGCAGGTGTTGCAGGGTTAACGTAAGAGTCAGGTGGTGAAGGATAGGAGGCGCCCAATTACGTTTTTAATGTTGGAAAGGATGGGTGCTATTTTGGGACAGATTTGTAGAGATAGTTTTGAGGCATGTTTGTTTCATTGTGTTTTTTCGTTTGCCTTTTATGGGGCATTTAGGTTGAGTGAGCTGTTGCCCCCAAGCAAGGGGGTGCAGGGTGGTCTGAAGATGGTGGATGTGATGTTGCGAGGCAAGCTGTGGGAGATTTGGCTGAGACGGTCGAAAACGGATCAGGTTGGAAAGGGGGAAGAAGGTGTGCAGGTGCTGGGGCAAGGATGTGCCCGGCACAGTGTTCTGAGGGTTACATGGAGTTGAAGTCTCGTGAAAGGGGTCCGTTGTTCAGGCATGTGGACAGGTCCTTTTTTGTCTACATTTCAGTTTAATGGGGAGGGGATTAGAATCTGGAATGATACGTGGTTTTTCTATACCCTACAGGTCGTGATTCTCCTGCTTTGGTGTGGCTGCTGGGACACTCTTATGTCTTCTGGGCCGCAGGGAGGGTGAAAGTTCTGCGGGAGACAACTGGGTTTTAGTAAGGGGTAGCAGAAGTTTGTTGGTTGGGCTTTAGGGGATGAATTGGTGTCAGGTGTTACAGGAGGTGGAGAGATTTGTGCGAATGGATAGGCCCCCTGATGTTCTTGTATTGCATATTGGGGGTACTGATTTGGTGAGTCAGCCGGTGCGGGAGTTAAGGTGGCACATCCAGTATGATTTCCTGCGGTTGCGTAGTCTCTTTCCAAGATTGGTTATTGTATGGTCCGAGGTTATCCCACGTAAGTGTTGGCGGTTAGCTAGGTGACTGGAGGGGATTAATAGGTATTCTGACTCAATAACATGGCTGCGGGCGTATCGGCTGAGGTAACTGGCCTTGTAGTTATGGACCAGTACTCACAGCAGGTACATGTTGTCAGACAGCATCCAACTCCACTGCAGAGGCATGGGAGAAGATTCCAGGGTTTATTCAGGTATCTTGTAGAATGCACATTCAGCAGTAGGTAAAAAGAATGATGATGAGCCGAGGCACAGAGTAGAGACCTAACACATGGGCCATAGACAGGAGACCCCCCAGCAGGAGGAAGGGGAGGAGCTATACAACACAGGGGGGTACAGAGAACCAGAAGGGACAAACTAAAGAAGGCAAACACTTGCAGATACAGTACAGGTTATACATGTCAATGAATAGAGTCAGCTAGATGAGACATGACACTCCCCGTCTGAAATATTTAGATTTCACTGAATACTGTTGTGACATAATGTCCTTCAAAGTCCAGAAATTCTTTTTCAACCTAAAAAACAAATAAACAAATGCAACGGCAATAATAAATGAACAAGTCAACTGTTGTGGCAAAGTAATCCACAGGTGGACTTCTTCAGGTTCTCTCGGTTGCTGTCTGCGGTGATATGCTCCCCGCCATGAGCTGTGTAGGATAATCATGGCTTCCTTAGGTGACTTCCTGCCTTGGAAGAAAAAGCACTAGTTCAGATTCTGTGACTGTAGGGTGTGCCTTACACATATGCCAACCACCATGCTCCGAGGATGCGTTCTTTGCAAAACACCGGGCAATGTGAATTAGTCTGCAAATAGCTCGCACAAGAGATCTCCATGTCGAGAAACGTTCGAAGCGATGTGACTTCAGCTTCACCTTAGACGTTATGGGAGTGTAAAGTGTAGAACTTAGGGCTCTGATTTCCTTGTCAGACGCAGGGTCCACCAGATCATAGACGGCATTGGTAGGTAACAAACAAGGATCTCCGTATAGAAATCTTGGAGGTGAAGACCATATGTGGTCTAGCAGATCTGATGTTGGTGCGGCTCTTGTTCCCCGGTCGGCTGGGTTAAGTAATGTGGGGATGTAATGCCACTGGTTGGGGGTGCAGAACCTTCTGATCCTTTCTACTCGGTGTCCTACATACATGTAGAATTGTTTTGTTTGGTTGTGTATATAACCGAGAACAACCTTACTGTCTGTGTAAAAGGTGAATGAATCAAATGCGACGTCCATTTCATCCCTTATCACTTCGGCAATCTCTACTGCTAACAGGGCTGCACAGAGTTCAAGTCCTGGTATGGAATGCGCAGGTTTTGGGGTTAGTTTGGCCATACCTAGTACAAATCCACAGTGTAGCTCATTGTTGGCTCCTGAGATCTTCAGATAGGCCACTGCGGCTATGGCTTCCATTGATGCATCAGAGAAGATGTGTATTTCCCTTTTGACGGCAGCTGAAAGAGAACTGGGAGCATAACAGCGCGGTACTTGGAGTTACATAGTAACATAGTTTGTAAGGCCGAATGAAGACAATGTCCATCTAGTCCAGCCTGTTTTATCCTTCTGTGTTGTTGATCCAGAGGAAGGAAAAAAAAAACCAAGAGCAGAAGCCAATTAGCCCTTTTGGGGAAAAAATTCCTTCCCGACTCCCTAATGGCAATCGGACTGTTCCCTGGATCAACCCCTAATAGTTCCTACCTGCCTGTATACCCGGATTACCAATTAACCTAATGTCTATATCCTGTAATATACTTCTTCTCCAGAAAGACATCTAGTCCCTCTTACCCTCCTCTATGGATCCTGCCATCACCACGTCCTCAGGCAGAGAGTTCCACAGTCTCACTGCTCTTACAGTAAAGAAACCACTTCTATGTTGGTGATGAAACCTGCTTTCCTCTAATCGTAGCGGATGCCCTCTTGTTACCGTCGCAGTCCTGGGTATAAGCAGATCCTGGCAGAGATCCTTGTATTGTCCCCTCATGTACTTATACATGGTTATTTGGTCGCCCCTTAGCCGTCTTTTTTCTAAAGTAAATAATCCCAGTTTTGGTGCCTCTCTGGGTATTCCAGTCCCGTCATTCCATGTATTAGTTTAGTCGCCCTTCTTTGATCCCCCTCCAGCACTGTAACATCTTTCCTGAGCTCCGGTGACCAGAACTGTTCGCAGTATTCCATGTGAGGCCTGACAAGTGCCTTATATAGTGGAAGGATAATGTTCTCGTCCCTCGCCCCTATACCTCTTTTAATCCACCCCAAGACTTTATTAGCTTTTGCAGCAGCTGACTGGCATTGGTTACTCCAGTTTAGTCTACAGCCCACTAGTACCCCCAGGTCTTTTCCCTGGCAGTACCCCATTTAGTGTATATTGGTGACATCCGTTTCTCCTGCCCATGTGCAGAACCTTAGATTTATCCACATTGAACTTCATTCACCATTCCCCCCCCCCCCCCCCGATCCCCCGGCTTATCTCCGTCCATTTGTAGCCACACATTGTCCTCCGTTGCATTAATTATATTGTATAATTGTGTGTCATCTGCAAATATTGATATTTTGCTGTGCAGCCCCTCTATCATGTCGTTGGTAAATATATTGAACAGAGCGGGGCCTAATACTGAACCCTGTGGCCCCCGCTAGCGACGGTGGTCCAATCAGAGTACGAACCATTTATTACCACCCTCTGCTTTCTGTCTTTGAGCCAGTTCTTTACCCAGATACACACGTTTTCACCCAATCCGAGCTTCTCATTTTGTATATTAGCCTATTATGTGGCACGGTGTCAAATGCTTTAGAGAAGTCCAGATATACGAGATCAATAGACTCTCCCCGGTCCAGCCTAGAGCTTACTTCATCATAGAAGCTGATCAGATTGGTCTGACATGATCGATCCTTCATGAACCCATGCTGGTGAGGAGTTATTCCGTTGTTCTCCTTGAGGTACTCATCAATGGCGTCTCTCAGAAGCCCCTCGAATATTTTTCCCATTACTGAAGTGAGACTTACCGGCCTGTAGTTTCCAGGCTCACTTTTGGACCCCCCTTTTTGTAAATTGGAACCACGTTGGCAATGCACCAATCCAATGGTACAACCCCGGTCTTGATAGTATCCACAAATATTAGGTATAGCGGCCTAGCTATCACATCGCTTAGTTCCTTTTGTACCCTTGGGTGTATTCCATCTGGGCCTGGCGATTTATTGATTTTAATCCTCTTTAACCTGTTCCGCACCTCCTCCTGCGTTAGGTATGAGATATTTTGTGAGGGGCTCATTTTATTCCCCTGCATATCGTGTGGCATTTGCTTTTTGTTTGTGAATACGCTTGAAAAGAAACTATTTAATAGATTTGCCTTCCCTCCATCATCTTCAATGATTTATCCTGCATTATTTGTTAAAGGGCCAGTGCTCTCAGTGCAAATCCTTTTGCTGTTAATATATAGTTTTGGGTTGTTTTTGCTCTCTTTGGCGATCCGTCTTTCTGCTTCCTCCTTAGCAATTTTGATCTTATCTTTGCATATTTTGTTTTTTTCCCTGTATGATTTTAGTGCTTCTTCGCTGCCTTGTTGCTTTAGTAGTTTGAACGTTTTCTTTTTTTCGTTTATTGCCCCTCTTACCATCTTGTCGAGCCACATTGCTTTCCTTTTAGTTGAGGGTCTTTTATTTTTAAAGGGAATGAACTGCTCACATGAGGTGATTAGGATCCTTTTAAACTCCTCCCATTTGTCTTCTGTACTGATATTTTTGAGGATGTTGTCCCAATTAATGTTACCGATAGCAGTTTTAAGCTGATCAGATTTTGCTTTACTCAAGTTTAGTTTCTTTGTCGCTCCCTGATAAGGCTTTTATTGAATGACAGCTGGATGTTGATTATATTGTGGTCTCTGTTCCCCAAGTGCCCCTCCACCTGCACCCCCGTGATTCTGTCCGGTTTGTTAGTTAGTACTAAGTCCAGAGTGTCCCTCCCTCTAGTTGGCTCCCGCACAAGTTGGGTAAGGTAGTTATCTTTAATTGATCTGAGGAACTTATCACCCCTATGAGATTTGCAGGTCTCTTTATCCCATATTATATCTGAATAATTAAAGTCCCCCATGATAATTACTTCGTTGCGGTTTGACAACTCTTCTATCTGCCTTAGTAGTAAGGTTTCAGTTTCTTCTGTTGCTTTTGGTGGTCTATAGAAAACCCCCATCAGGATTTTGTTATTTTTTTCCTCCCTGTATTTCTACCCACAGAGATTCCACATGTTCATCTCCTGCCCCTATATCTTCCCGTAGCCTTGGCAATAAGTACGATTTAATGTAAAGGCATACCCCTCCCCCTGTCTGGTTCCCACGGTCTCTTCTGAAGAGATTGTAACCCTGTAAATTCGCCGCCTAATTGCACTTATCATCCAGCCATGTTTCCGTTATTCCAACTATATCATAGTTTTCATCGACCATTCTCGCTTCAAGCTCACCCACTTTACCGATCAGACTTCTTGCATTTGTGGTCATACAATTTATGCAGTTTTTTTTTGTTCTTCGTTTTGTTGTTATTCGTACTAATGGCTGATCTGTCAGTTCTAACTGTACTAACCCCACCCCCTGCTTGACTCCCATTCCCATTGCCCGCGGGGATGAAGGAAACTCCTGTCACAGCTGTGGCAGAAGTCCGCGGCATTCTCCATATCTTTTCAATGGGGCTAGCGCTGCTGCCGCTGGCCCCATTGAAAAGACTGGTGATGTCGCAGCGATATCCCAGCGATTTTCTCGCACTGCTCTGCGAGAGTTTCCACTTACTCTCGCAGCGTAGTGGAGAAAAAAACGCCAGTGGGTGGGAGCCCTTTCAGAGAGGAGAATCTAGTGGTAGCTTGCTGCCTATTGTTAGGTAGCTTTACTCTTGGAGAACAGAAGGGTAAGGGAGCTACCCAGCTATTGGAGTCATCTTGGGTGAATTCCCTTTCCATGACCTTGAGAAATTCCATGTCTTCTCTGGCAGGTGCCAACTTGTTATCGTCACTTGTTGTATTGAACACTGTTGATCCAAGACTGTCGTCCCAGAGGAAAGTGTTTGTACTGTCTTGTTGGTCATGATGCCACTTACTGTTGGTCAGTTTCTCCTTCACCCGATAATGGTGTGGGCATGGATGAAAATAAGTACTGCGAAAATTTGGCAAGATGTGTGTTTTAAATGAGGAAATCTTGGTTGGCTTTTTCATCTTGTCTATACAGACATTGCCTATGATGACCCATCCTAAGTCAAGGCGCTGGGCAAATGGCAAATGAGGTCCATTAATTTGCTTGCGTATTTTGTGCACCCTAAGAATGTCTCTACACAGAAGTAGGATCTCTGCACTCTTGTCAAGGGCTGGTATTTCGTTAGCTATAGCCCTTAGGTGGGGATGATGGAAAGTGGCCTCTGGTGTAGGCATCTCTCCCCTATTGGATTGTATCTGATAACATTCAACAAGTGTGGGCAAGGGTATCTCAACATTGCCCTTAAGAGAGGCTACTACAAGACCACTGGCTCTTCTCCCTGAGACCTCTGTCACTCCACTACAAGTACCAAAGGTATATGGGTAAACATCTCCCTTTATGTTAAACAGATCGAAGAGTTCTGACCTTGCAAGTGATTGGTTGCTCTGGTCATCGAGGATGGTGTACACCTTCATAGTCCTTTCTGGTTGACCCTGGGGGTACACGTTGACTAGACATATCCTCGCACAGGACTGATCGCAAATGCCTTCTCCATAGGCTTCTGTGCATGAGGAGGATACAGTGGTAGGATCTGCTCGATCTGTGTTCTCCCCGCCATACGTTGGTGGGGTAGGGAAACTTGTAGCTGGTGCAGTACTAGGTTGAGATGGGTGAAGAGCTTGTACATGATCCTCACAACCACACTCAATGCATTTGATGGCATTTTTACAGTCTTTAGCAACGTGTTCAGTAGAAGCGCAACATCTGAAACATACCCCAAACTTCTTTAGAAGCTCCTTGAGTTCTTGGAGTGTTTTTTTCCTGAAACCGATACACTTCTTGAGGGGATGAGGCTTCTTATGGAAGGGACACAGGCGATTAGGGTTTTCAACCTTTTCATCTTGATGGCTTTTGTAGCAGACTCCCTGTGAAGCTGACAAAGTAGAGGGAAAAATATCGGTCTTTTTTACTGACACCGGACCTCTGCAGCCTTTGTAGTTGGTGCGTGAGTTGTCAGACTTGGATGGATGTGGACTGGGGATGGATTCCTCATAGGAAAAGCTGGGTCGTTCTTGGATTCTGCAATGTTTTTGATGAACTCACAGAAGTAGGAAAATGGAGGAAAAGAGACTTGATTTTCTCTCTTATATCTTGACCCCAGAGCGGTCCACTTCTCTTGAAGGTTGTATGGCAGCTTTGACACGATTGGGTTTACTCCACGAGCGGTATCCAGGTAACTGAGGCCAGGTAGGTGAGTGTCTCCCTTGGCCAGCTGTAGCTCTAGCAGTAAGTCACAGAGCTCTTGGAATTTCTGATTGTCTTCAACAGATATCCTTGGAAAGGCTTGCAGACATTTGAACAGAGCGTTTTCTATTCAGGACTACCATAGGTTCTCTCCAGTCTCTCCCAAGCGGCTGGAAGGCCTGCTGCTGGATTTTCAATGTGGACAGATCTGAGTCTCTTTATTCGTTCTGTAGACTGTGGGCCAAGCCACCGGATCAGTAGATCTAGTTCTTCCGAAGCAGTAATGCAGAGATCATGAGTTGCGGTTCTGAAGACACATTTCCAGCCTCTGTAATTCTCAGGCTGGTCGTCGAACCTTATCAGTCCTGTCTTGGTGAGCTCACGACGTACCATGTATCTTGCAAACTTTGACATGTTGGTTTTCTCTGACTTCAGGTGTGAAATTGGCTGAGTGGTGCTGATCACATCGTTTGTGGTGTTTTGCGTGAGAGACGTAGGTACATATGGGGCTGCCGGGGTGTTCAGCCTGTGAGCTGGTTTGAAGTCCATAGGTTTGGTGACATGTGGATATGGAACCATGTAATTGCTAGAGGTTTGGAGAACCGCTGGTATGTTGAATTGTTCATGAATACCCGTATATTGAGCTTGCTGGGGTGCAGAGCCTTGGTGCTCCATATAGGACGGGAGGTCGGTGTGAGGAACGGGCAGAGTTCTGTGCTGACCTTGCATGCCTGGTGCTGTAGAAGAATGTGCGGCCTGCCGCTCTGGAGAGACATCTGTTTTGTCAGGAACGTTTGCGGCAGATGGGAAATTGAAGCATTGGCTTAGTACATAGTCTCTTGTACGCTCGAGAGGTTCCTCTGCATCCAGTCCGCTGAAGTCAATGCTGTCTCTTTCACTCTGACTCGTGGCTTGTTCTAAAACTCTTAACCTTGCTATGGCTGTAGCATGTTCACATTGTTTCTCCAGAGCCTCCATTTCCGCTTTCCTATGTGCAGCCTCCATTTCCGCTTTCCTATGTGCAGCTTCCACTTCTGCTTCTGCTTTCTTCTGCGCAAAGATGGCCTGTACCTTAGACGCTTCCACGCATGCTTTTAGAAGCTGCTCGCTGAGGGTGGAATGCTTTGAAGATCGTGACCTAGATGTATGCTTAGAGCGCCTGATAGAGTCATAAATGTGAGATGACATCTCCTGAAGTTGCGCAATTCTCGCTTCTGTCTTACACTTAATGTCACATACTAAGCCGTATCTTTCTACACTGAGATGTTGGAAGCTTTGCAATTCCTCTATCGAATCCTCTGTGTTTAATCTTTTCAAAGTGTTTTCGTACTCCTGGACTTTTATATTATAATGTTCATACGTTGCACGAAGCTGTTGCAGGGCTCCCTCTAGTGGTGACACATGGAGTGAAGACAGACTCTGCTGAATGTTGGAGACATGACTTAGTAATGTTTCCCACAGTTTTGAAATGTCAGAGGAAAGTTCCTGCTTGAGACTTTCAAGGTTCTCTCTAACCTTCCAGGTTGGCTTATTAGAGCGCCTGTCTCTCTCACTAGACTGCAGACTAGGCTCCATGCTAGCTTGTGCCTCAGAGTGTCCTTCAGCCATGATGCAGCACACAGGATGGAGGTAACACGGAGGAGAGTTATAACTTGGTGGGAGATTATGAGCTGCAGCTGGGGTTGTATGTGGAGCTGCTGGAGGAGTCTTTACAGCAGTGTCTGGCAGGGGTTATACATGGGATCTTACGCTTTATTAAACCTTACCAAAGGCCGCCTGCAGACGGGCGGGTCGGATCCGGCGGCGAGAATTCTCGCCGCGGGACCTGACCCCAGCGCCTGCAGGGATGAGCGCGTACTCACCCGCACTTGGCAGCCCTGGCTCTTTCATGTGCCGGCTGCCGGGCAGCCGCCGCATGCGCAGACCGGAGCCGGTGGCCGGGTGAGTGACGTTTCTGTGCGAGGCTCTGCGAGCCCCACACAGAAATAGGGCATGCCGCTGTTTGTTTGCCGCGCGACATTTTGCACGGCCAAACCGCGGCCGTCTGCATAGGAGTGCGTATTGTAATGCACTCCTATGCAGGCTTTCAGTGGCGGAAATCCCGCGGAAAATCCCGCCGCGGGATTTCCGCCCGTGTGCAGGCGGCCAAACTCTTATAAATAACCGACACAGACACCAATATTGGGTACAGAGGGCCGCGGTGTTTATTAACGGGGTTACAAACATTGGGGAGGAATGTAACCAATAATAACCATAACACTTCCTGTAAACTCTGTCTTACAGACACGAGTTTACCACCACCAAACTCTCCCCAAGTTAACCTGCCCACCTGCCTAATGCGGGCGACAATCCCCCATTAACTACACCGCGACAAACCTAAGGGAGGAAGGGTGGGATGCTGCTTCCTTTCCAGATGATGATGGCCCACATCTCTGCACCTCCATATCTCACTGCTGCTCCTCTCAGCTTGTTCCTCTGGACCAATCACCAGCCACTGTCAGGCCACCAGATTCTGCCTGACAACCACAGGCATTTCCCACCATTTTTATTCAGCCAATCATTTGCTGCTGCCAACCAGTCCATCACTGGGCAGAACTCACTCTCTGCCATCTCATCTGACCCAGTAATGACCTTTGTAACATATCTTGGTTAACCAGAAAAACCTTCTCCATAGAAGGTGACATATCATCCATCCATCATGTACATAAAGCTCCCAGATCCCATGAGGCTCCATAGAAGGTGACATATCATCCATCCATCAGGTACATAAAGCTCCCAGATCCCATGAGGCTCCATAGAAGGTGACATATCATCCATCCATCATGTACATAAAGCTCCCAGATCCCATGAGGCTCCATAGAAGGTGACATATCATCCATCCATCATGTACATAAAGCTCCCAGATCCCATGAGGCTTCATAGAAGGTGACATATCATCCATCCATCATATACATAAAGCTCCCAGATCCCATGAGGCCCCATAGAGGGTGACATATCATCCATCCATCATTTACATTAAGCTCCCAGATCCCATGAGGCTCCATAGAAGGTGACATATCATCCATCCATCATGTACATAAGGCTCCCAGATCCCATGAGGCTCCATAGAAGGTGACATATCATCCATCCATCATGTACATAAAGCTCCCAGATCCCATGAGGCTCCATAGAAGGTGACATATCATCCATCATGTACATAAAGCTCCCAGATCCCATGAGGCTCCATAGAGGGTGACATATCATCCATCCATCATGTACATAAAGCTCCCAGATCCCATGAGGCTCCATAGAAGGTGACAGATCATCCATCCATCATGTACATAAAGCTCCCAGATCCCATGAGGCTCCATAGAAGGTGATATATCATCCATCTATCATGTACATAAAGCACCCAGATCCCACGAGGCTCCATAGAGGGTGACATATCATCCATCCATCATGTACATAAAGCTCCCAGATCCCATGACCCTCCTCCTCCAGCTGTAAATTACGGTAGTAGTAGCCACCCACAGCCAGCCTGTGGTGCCCCTGAGCCTGTCGATCTGGCGGGGGCAGTGTTTGTGTTTTTAATGGGTTGCACCAGATTTTGTGGTTACTGCCTATGTGTAAGGGCTCTTTCACACGAGCGCTGTGAGTGTGCTGTATAGCTGCGAGCAAAGATCGCGGCTATATAACTGTAAAGGTCGCGTCAACGGGTTAATTCAAGCTGCTTTGAAGTTACCTGTTCACATGATCCATGGTGCGCGCTGCCTACCTTTCAGCTCCCATAGGAGCCTATTGAAAGCATGCAGCAACAGGTGGTATCTTTGCATGCACCACGGAGCTACATGCACACGCTTGTCCTATCTTTTAGACATGCGAGTTCTCTGCGCGGATACAAATCCAGCATCTGTACTCTTCAGAAACAACTGTTTCCTACAGAAGCGTTTTCTGTGCGCTCCTAACCAGCGCCCGTCTGACAGAGCGCTAATACTGTAGTGAAATGTACAGATAACGAAGGAATGTCCTTGAGGGGATTGTATCAGAGAGTAAGTGGCCTTTGGTCCAGACATCAGTGTTTTAGAAATGATTCCACTGAGCTCATATGTATCCAAAGGCATAACCTGAAGCTCTTGGGCCCCAACGCAAAACCTGTAACAGGGCCCCCAACTATAATGGTTTATTCATAGTACTGGGCTCCCTCTATATAGAGGAGAAGCCTTATGGGCCCTCTAAGGCTCTGGGGCCCGGGTGCAACCGCATCCCCTATAGTTACACCCCTGTATATATAAAGAAGCTATAATTCCTGAAGAATCTGCTCGGGGTCTTTGGATCCTACAACAGAGCAATTTTCTCTGTCGTCCACAATGACCCCGATGTTCAGAGCTACATCAATGTATATGAATACTGTTCTGGGTGCCTCCATTCACACGATGGACAAATAGGACTAAATTCCAAGTCGGACCAGTGGCTTCGGCAGACTTTGTCACTGTTTCATATATAATGAGATTGGAAAATTTCAGCAGACACAATGAGGTAGCAGTAAGTCTACTAGAGATGAGCGAGCACGCTCGGATAAGTCAGTTACTCGAGATCTCTCTCACTCTCTCCCCCGCCGCCTCCTCGAGCCTGCTCAGACAAGAATGTAGTTACTCGAGAAGAGCGATGCTTGCTCGAGTAACTGACTTATCCGAGCGTGCTCGCTCATCTCTAAAGTCTATCCATGACTCAGTGATATTGTGTAATCGGACACAATGTAGCAAACAATATGACCTGTGGCCGCACCATGGTAAGCCCCAGTCACATTAGACACTTAAGTTGCTGAGTTGGGTTTTCTCTTGCGGGAATATATATATATATATATATATATATATATATATATATATATATATATATATATATATATAAAGGTGAAAGCCCTCACTGACTGTCAGACTGACTTACTGCCTGACTCAATGACTCACTGATTCAGTGACTGACTGCCTGACTGACTCAATGATTCACTGACTGACTCACTGACTGACTGACTGAAAGACTGACTCACTCACTGACTGACAAACCTACTGACTGACTCAATGACTCACTGACTCACTCACTGACTAAGGCCGCCTGCACACGGGCGGAAATCCTGCCGGATTTCCGCCACTGAAAGCCTGCATAGGAGTGCATTACAATACGCACTCCTATGCAGACGGCCGCGGTTTGGCCGCGCGAGATTTCGCGTGGCAAACAAACCGCGGCATTTCCTATTTCTGTGCGGAGCTCGCAGAGCCTCGCACAGAAACGTCACTCACCCGGCCGCCGGCTCCGGTCTGCACATGCGCCGGCTGCCCGGCAGCCGGCACATGAAAGAGCCGGGGACGCCGGGCGCGGGAGAGTTCGCGCTCGTCTCTGCAGGCGCTCGGGTCGGGTCCCGCGGCGAGAATTCTCGTCGCCGGATCCGACCCGCTCGTCTACAGGTGGCCTAAATCAATGACTGACTGACTCAATGATTCACTGACTGACATACTCACTGACTGAAAGACTGACTTACTGGCTGACAGACCTACTCACTGACTGACTCAATGACTGACTGAAAGACAGACTCACTGACTGACTGACTCACTCACTCAATAACTTCTCGATGCCATGCAAGTACGCAATTTGGCACAACCATTCTTTAGGTCCTATGTAGGAAAAGTAAAGTGGTCACCGTCGTGGCTTGTCGGTCGCGACAGCATCGTGGTGTGGTGGCCTCGACATAGGCCAAGACCTGTCGCCTTGTTATGCAGGACAAGAGGTAATGCACCATGTCCATAGACTGTTGGTGCTGCCTGTCTTTGCTGCATGGATACATGTTGGATTAGTCCTGCCTCGGAGTAGGGTGGAAGTGGTTTTTTCCATTTACTCTGCCAGTTCCCAGGTGCATAGTGGCTATATATTCTCACCCCTCTCTTTGCTCAGTGCTGCTTATTCCTTTCCATAGTGGAGTCCCTGGAGTTTGGAGCTCTGCTGTGCTGGGTGTATTTCTACTTACAGATAAGTTGCTGCGGGTTCCTTTTCAGTTGCATTTCTGCTTTTCATTTCTATTTTGCTTTACTATTCGATTCATCTCTTCAGGGGTCCATTCAGGGATAGTCAGGGCTCGGAATGAAGACCGTTGGGCCGTCTCTATCAAGACGAACCCTCAGCTTCTAGCCAGGGACCCTTCAACCCCCTGCTAGGTTAGGGCCAGGCATCCTCCTCCCTGGAGTGGTGCTACCGTTCAGCATAGCGTGGTGTGTGGCTCGTTCCTAGCGTGTACATTCCCTGTTGCCCTATGTAGTGCAGTACTCTGGTGTTGCAAAGGCTTTTCATCTGGGTTACGTATTTTAGTTGTGGTGCTCACTGTTCTTCGGTGCATATCTATCTTCTGCATAAGTTGTGAACATCACCCTGCGTCCGTGCTGAGCGTGGTGCCTGTGAGCCGCACGGATGTGACAGTCACAACTTGATTATTCAATGCTAAGTGCAAAATTAAGTTCACCCCTACATAATATACCTAATTAGGGAGGCTTACCATATCCCCTAAACCAAACCCATCTGTACCCCCCTGATAACATGCTCCCTGTCCTACTGACAGCAATCTCTGCCAGCCGCCATCAGACGCCCCTTGCAGTCATATTGATTCAACCACTATATGGCCTGACCATTGTCTATGTGTATAGCCCCCTTCACTCTCTAGCTCCTGCACTTCCTGCCTTTCTCCGGCACTTTTTCTCCTCTCCTCCACCTCAGCATACTGGCTCACTGTCTAGTTTCGTTCTCTGAGATCTAACCAACCCCCCTGTCCAATCAGTGAGGGCATGACATGCAGCCAGTTAGCAGCCAGCTGTTGCCAAGCATTTAGCCTAGGAAGGGGAGAAACAGGATTTTCACTGAGGTAAGGCACCTCCTCTGCCTCCTTGAAGCACATAGGCAGGTGTGACAGGACAAGGTCTATGTGGCTATTCTGGAGGACCCTCTGGACCACTACACTAGCATAAACCAGACCTCCCTGAACGAGAACCAAAACCTGCCACAACACCCCGATGTGATCTCTCTATCCTCTCAGTTATGTACTATTACTGTTCGAGGTGTGATCTGTCCATGTTCTTGATAGAGCAATCAATATAGTAACACAGGATGTAAGGCCGAAACAAGACACATGTCCATCCCGTTCAGCCTATTAACCCCCAATGTGAATCCAGAGGAAGGCGAGAAACCCAAATGAGATAAAAGCCCCATTTAAGGGAAAACAATTCCTGACTCCAATGTGTCAATCAGAATAATCCCCGGATCCCCGACCCGTCTGACGTTATCAATGATTATGATATCATTTTGTATCACTCAAGGAAGACATCCAGACCCTCAGACTACTTTATCAAATTCACCATCACCACATCCTCCAGCAGAGAGTTCCACAGTCTCACTGCTCTTACAGTAAAGAACCTGCATCTATGTCGGTGTAGAAGCCTTCTTTCTGCTACAGTCAGAGTCTTGGGTACAATAAATGATAGAGATCTCTCTACTGATGATGGGAGAGATCTCTGTACTGACCCCTCATACATTATACATAGTTATTAGAGCGCCCCCTTGTTACAGTCCTGGGTATAATAGATGATGGGAGAGATCTCTGCACTGACCCCTGATATATCTATACATAGTTATTAGAGCTCCCCCTTGTTACAGTCCTGGGTATAATAGATGATGGGAGAGATCTCTGTACTGACCCCTGATATATTATACATAGTTATTAGAGCGCCCCCTTGTTTCAGTCCTGAGTATAATAGATGATGGGAGAGATCTCTGTACTGACCCCTGATATATTATACATAGTTATTAGAGCGCCCCCTTATTACAGTCCTGGGTATAATAGATGATAGGAGATATCTCTGTACTGACCCCTGATATATCTATACATAGTTATTAGAGCGCTCCCTTGTTACAGTCCTGGGTATAATAGATGATGGGAGAGATCTCTGTACTGACCCCTGATATATCTATACATAGTTATTAGGGCGCCCCCTTGTTACAGTCCTGGGTATAATAGATGATGGCAGAGATCTCTGTACTGACCCCTGATATATCTATACATAGTTATTAGAGCGCCCCCTTGTTACAGTCCTAGGTATAAATAGATGATGGGAGAGATCTCTCTACTGACCCCTGATATATTATACATAGTTATTAGAGCGCCTCCTTGTTACAGTCCTGGGTATAATAGATGATGGGAGAGATCTCTGTACTGACCCCTGATATATTATACATAGTTATTAGAGTGCCCCCTTGTTACAGTCCTGGGTATAATAGATGATGGGAGAGATCTCTGTACTGACTCCTGATATATCTATACATAGTTATTAGAGCGCCCCCTTGTTACAGTCCTAGGTATAATAGATGATGAGAGATCTCTGTACTGACCCCTGATATATTATACATAGTTATTAGAGCGCCCCCTTGTTTCAGTCCTGAGTATAATAGATGATGGGAGAGATCTCTGTACTGACCCCTGATATATTATACATAGTTATTAGAGCGCCCCCTTATTACAGTCCTGGGTATAATAGATGATAGGAGATATCTCTGTACTGACCCCTGATATATCTATACATAGTTATTAGAGCGCCCCCTTGTTACAGTCCTGGGTATAATAGATGATGGGAGAGATCTCTGTACTGACCCCTGATATATCTATACATAGTTATTAGGGCGCCCCCTTGTTACAGTCCTGGGTATAATAGATGATGGCAGAGATCTCTGTACTGACCCCTGATATATCTATACATAGTTATTAGAGCGCCCCCTTGTTACAGTCTTGGGTATAATAGATGATGGTAGAGATCTCTGTCCTAACCCCTGATATATCTATACATAGTTATTAGAGCGTCCACTGGTTACAGTCCTGGGTATAATAGATGATGTGAGAGATCTCTGTACTGACCCCTGATATATCTATACATAGTTATTAGAGCACCCCCTTGTTACAGTCCTGGGTATAATAGATGATGGAAGAGATCTCTGTTCTGACCCCTAATATATCTATACATAGTTATTAGAGCGCCCCCCTGTTACAGTCCTAGGTATAATAGATGATGAGAGAGATCTCTGTACTGACCCCCGATATATTATACATAGTTATTAGAGCGCTCCCTTGTTACAGTCCTGGGTATAATAGATGATGGCAGAGATCTCTGTACTGACCCCTGATATATTATACATAGTTATTAGAGCGCCTCCTTGTTACAGTCCTGGGTATAATAGATGATGGGAAAGATCTCTGTTCTGACCCTTGATATATTATATAAAGTTATTAGAGCGCCCCCTTGTTACAGTCCTGGGTATAAATGATGATGGCAGATATCTCTGTCCTGACCCCTGATATATCTATACATAGTTATTAGAGCGTCCACTTGTTACAGTCCTGGGTATAATAGATGATGGGAGAGATCTCTGTACTGACCCCTGATATATTATACATAGTTATTAGAGCGCCCCCTTGTTACAGTGCTGGGTATAATAGATGATGGGAGAGATCTCTGTACTGACCCCTGATATATCTATACATAGTTATTAGAGCGCCCCCTCGTTACAGTCCTGGGTATAATAGATGATGGAGAGATCTCTGTACTGGCCCCTGATATATTATACATAGTTATTAGAGCGCCCCCAGTCGTCTTTTTATCTAAAATAAATAATCCCACCTTTGTGCTCCATATCACTAAATATATATATATATATATAAAAGATGTATAACTTGAACCAGCTGTACATATATAATTATATACAGGAGATACCCAGGTTATACCAGCATGCTCCATATCACTATATACAGGAGATGTATAACTTATACCAGCTGTACATATATAATTATATACAGGAGATACCCAGGTTATACCAGCATGCTCCATATCACTATATACAGGATGTATAACTTAAACCTGCTGTACATATATAATCATATACAGGAGGTACCCAGGGTATACCAGCATGCTCCATATCACTATATACAGAAGGAAGTATGACCTATACCAGCTGAACATATATAACTATATACAGGAGATACCCAGGTTATACCAGCATGCTCCATATCACTGTATACAGGGGATGTATAACTTATACCAGCTGTACATATATAATTATATACAGGGGATACCCAGGTTATACCAACATGCTCCATATCACTATATACAGGAGATGTATAACTTATACCAGCTGTACATATATCATTATATACAGGAGATACCCAGGTTATACCAGCATGCTCCATATTACTATATACAGGAGATGTATAACTTATACCAGCTGTACATATATAATTATATACAGGAGATACCCAGGTTATACCAGCATGCTCCATATCACTATATACAGGAGATGTATAACTTATACCAGCTGTACATATATAATTATATACAGGGGATACCCAGGTTATACCAGCATGCTCCATATCACTATATACAGGGGATGTATAACTTATACCAGCTGTACATATATAATTATATACAGGAGATACCCAGGTTATACCAGCATGCTCCATAGCAGAGAGAGAACCAGTGCCGCGGGTCAGGCAGCGTGCATTGAGCTCAATGGAGGCCGTCTGTGCGGAATCCGCACTAAAGTAGAGCATGCCGAGGTTTTTCCTCCACGAGACGAAAATCACAATTAATTTCCGCTCCTGTACAGGAAGAAACACTTCTGCGCAGCGTGCGAGGGGCGGGACTTACTGCGGAACACAGAGGCCGACGACCGCGCCAGATTCTGCTATGCAAATCTGTCCGTCCTCAGACTGATTCCACAAGGTAACTTACCTACCTCTCACCATGTGCTATCACTGATCCCAGTGTGATCTACCTACCTCTCATACATGTAGTATCACTGATCCCAGTGTAATCTACCTACCTCTCACCCATGTACTATCACTGATCCCAGTGTGATCTACCTCCCTCTCACCCATGTACTATCACTGATCCCAGAGTAATCTACCTACCTTTCAGTCATGTACTATCACTGATCCCAGTGTAATCTACCTACCTCTCACACATGTACTATCACTGATCCCAGTGTAATCTACCTACCTCTCTCATATGTACTATCACTGATCCCAGTGTGATCTATCTACCTCTCACCCATATACTATCACTGATCCCAGTGTGATCTACCTACCTCTCACACATGTACCATCACTGATCCCAGTGTAATCTACCTACCTCTCACCCATGTACTATCACTGATCCCAGTGTAATCTACCTACCTCTCACACATGTACTATCACTGATCCCAGTGTAATCTACCTACCTCTCACCCATGTACTATCACTGATCCCAGTATAATCTACCTACCTCTCACCCATGTACTATCACTGATCCCAGTGTGATCTACCTACCTCTCACCCATGTACTATCACTGATCCCAGTGTGATCTATCTACCTCTCACCCATGTACTATCACTGATCCCAGTGTAATCTACCTACCTCTCACACATGTACTATCACTGATCCCAGTGTAATCTACCTACCTCTCACCCATGTACTATCACTGATCCCAGTATAATCTACCTACCTCTCACCCATGTACTATCACTGATCCCAGTATAATCTACCTACCTCTCACCCATGTACTATCACTGATCCCAGTGTAATCTACCTACCTCTCACCCATGTACTATCACTGATCTCATTGTGATCTACCTTCCTCTCATACATGTACTATCACTGATCCCAGTGTAATCTACCTACCTCTCACCCATGTACTATCACTGATCCCAGTGTAATCTACCTACCTCTCACTCATGTACTATCACTGATCCCAGTGTAATCTACCTACCTCTCACACATGTACTATCACTGATCCCAGTGTAATCTACCTACCTCTCACTCATGTACTATCACTGATCCCAGTGTGATCTACCTACCTCTCACTCATGTACTATCACTGATCCTGCTGTAATCTACCTACCTCTCACCCATGTATTATCACTGATCCCAGTGTAATCTAGCTACCTCTCACCCATGTACTATCACTGATCCCAGTATAATCTACCTACCTCTCACGCATGTACTATCACTGATCCCAGTGTAACCTACCTACCTCTCACACATGTACTATCACTGATCCCAGTATAATCTACCTACCTCTCACGCATGTACTATCACTGATCCCAGTGTAACCTACCTACCTCTCACACATGTACTATCACTGATCCCAGTGTAATCTACCTACCTCTCACTCATGTACAATCACTGATCCCAGTGTAATCTACCTACCTCTCACCCATGTACTATCACTGATCCCAGTGTAATCTACCTACCTCTCACTCATGTACTATCACTGATCCCAGTGTAACCTACCTACCTCTCACCCAGGTACTATCACTGATCCCAGTGTAACCTACCTACATTTCACTCATGTACTATCACTGATCCCAGTGTAATCTACCTACCTCTCACACATGTACTATCACTGATCCCAGTGTAATTTACCTACCTCTCACCCATGTACTATCACTGATCCCAGTGTGATCTACCTCCCTCTCACCCATGTACTATCACTGATCCCAGAGTAATCTACCTACCTTTCAGTCATGTACTATCACTGATCCCAGTGTAATCTACCTACCTCTCACACATGTACTATCACTGATCCCAGTGTAATCTACCTACCTCTCTCATATGTACTATCACTGATCCCAGTGTGATCTATCTACCTCTCACCCATGTACTATCACTGATCCCAGTGTGATCTACCTACCTCTCACACATGTACCATCACTGATCCCAGTGTAATCTACCTACCTCTCACACATGTACTATCACTGATCCCAGTGTGATCTATCTACCTCTCACCCATGTACTATCACTGATCCCAGTGTAATCTACCTACCTCTCACACATGTACTATCACTGATCCCAGTGTGATCTACCTACCTCTCACACATGTACCATCACTGATCCCAGTGTAATCTACCTACCTCTCACACATGTACTATCACTGATCCCAGTGTAATCTACCTACCTCTCACACATGTACCATCACTGATCCCAGTGTAATCTACCTACCTCTCACACATGTACTATCACTGATCCCAGTGTAATCTACCTACCTCTCACACATGTACTATCACTGATCCCAGTGTAACCTACCTACCTCTCACACATGTACTATCACTGATCCCAGAGTAATCTACCTACCTCTCACCCATATACTATCACTGATCCCAGTGTAATCTACCTACCTCTCCCTCATGTACTATCACTGATCCCAGAGTAACCTACCTACCTCTCACACATGTACTATCACTGATCCCAGTGTGTTCTACCTACCTCTCACACATGTACTATCACTGATCCCAGTGTGATCTACCTACCTCTCCCTCATGTACTATTACTGATCCCAGTGTAACCTACCTACCTCTCAGTCATGTGCTATCACTGATCCCAGTGTAATCTACCTACCTCTCACTCATGTACTATCACTGATCCCAGTGTAATCTACCTACATCTCACCCATGTACTATCACTGATCCCAGAGTAATCTACCTACCTCTCAGTCATGTACTATCACTGATCCCAGTGTGATCTACCTACCTCTCACTCATGTACTATCACTGATCCCAGTGTGATCTACCTACCTCTCACCCATGTACTATCACTGATCCCAGAGTGATCTACCTTCCTCTCACTCATGTACTATCACTGATCCCAGTGTAATCTACCTACCTCTCACACATGTACTATCACTGATCCCAGTGTGATCTACCTACCTCTCACACATGTACTATCACTGATCCCAGTGTGATCTACCTACCTCTCACCATGTACTATCACTGATCCCAGTGTGATCTACCTACCTCTCATACATGTAGTATCACTGATCCCAGTGTAATCTACCTACCTCTCACCCATGTACTATCACTGATCCCATTGTGATCTACCTTGCTCTCATACATGTACTATCACTGATCCCAGTGTAATCTACCTACCTCTCACCCATGTACTATCACTGATCCCAGTGTAATCTACCTACCTCTCACCCATGTACTATCACTGATCCCAGTGTAATCTACCTACCTCTCACCCATGTACTATCACTGATCCCAGTGTCATCTACCTACCTCTCACTCATGTACTATCACTGATCCCAGTGTGATCTACCTACCTCTCACCCATGTACTATCACTGATCCTGCTGTAATCTACCTACCACTCACCCATGTATTATCACTGATCCCAGTGTAATCTAGCTACCGCTCACCCATGTACTATCACTGATCCCAGTGTAATCTACCTACCTCTCACCCATGTACTATCACTGATCCTAGTGTAATCTACCTACCTCTCACACATGTACTATCACTGATCCCAGTATAATCTACCTACCTCTCACGCATGTACTATCACTGATCCCAGTGTAATCTACCTACCTCTCACCCATGTACTATCACTGATCCCAGTATAATCTACCTACCTCTCACGCATGTACTATCACTGATCCCAGTGTAACCTACCTACCTCTCACAGATGTACAATCACTGATCCCAGTGTAATCTACCTACCTCTCACCCATGTACTATCACTTATCCCAGTGTGATCTACCTACCTCTCACTCATGTACTATCACTGATCTGTGTAATCTACCTACCTCTCACTCATGTACTATCACTGATCCCAGTGTAATCTACCTACCTCTCACCCATGTACTATCACTGATCCCAGTGTAATCTACCTACCTCTCACACATGTACTATCACTGATCCCAGTGTAGTCTACCTACCTGTCACACATGTACTATCACTGATCCCAGTGTAGTCTACCTACCTCTCACACATCTACTATCACTGATCCCAGTGTAACTTACCTACCTCTCACACATGTACTATCACTGAACCCAGTGTAGTCTACCTACCTCTCACACATCTACTATCACTGATCCCAGTGTAATCTACCTACCTCTCACGCATGTACTATCACTGATCCCAGTGTAATCTACCTACCTCTCACCCATGTACTATCACTGATCCCAGTATAATCTACCTACCTCTCACGCATGTACTATCACTGATCCCAGTGTAACCTACCTACCTCTCACACATGTACTATCACTGATCCCAGTGTGATCTACCTACCTCTCACTTATGTACTATCACTGATGTGTGTAATCTACCTACCTCTCACTCATGTACTATCACTGAACCCAGTGTAATCTACCTACCTCTCACCCATGTACTATCACTGATCCCAGTGTAATCTACCTACCTCTCACCCATGTACTATCACTGATCCCAGTGTGATCTACCTACCTCTCACACATGTACTATCACTGATCCCAGTGTAGTCTACCTACCTGTCACACATGTACTATCACTGATCCCAGTGTAGTCTACCTACCTCTCACACATCTACTATCACTGATCCCAGTGTAATATGCCTACCTCTCACTCATGTACTATCACTGATCCCAGTGTAACTTACCTACCTCTCACCCATGTACTATCACTGATCCCAGTGTAATCTACCTACCTCTCACTCATGTAATATCACTGATCTGTGTAATCTACCTACCTCTCACTCATGTACTATCACTGATCCCAGTGTAATCTACCTACCTCTCACCCATGTACTATCACTGATCCCAGTGTAATCTACCTACCTCTCACACATGTACTATCACTGATCCCAGTGTAGTCTACCTACCTCTCACACATCTACTATCACTGATCCCAGTGTAATATACCTACCTCTCACTCATGTACTATCACTGATCCCAGTGTAACTTACCTACCTCTCACACATGTACTATCACTGATCCCAGTGTAGTCTACCTACCTCTCACTCATGTACTATCACTGATCCCAGTGTAACCTACCTACCTCTCACTCATGTACCATCACTGATCCCAGTGTAATCTACCTACCTTTCTCTCATGTACTATCACTGATCCCAGTCTAATCTACCTACCTCTCACACATGTACTATCACTGATCCCAGTGTGATCTATCTACCTCTCACCCATGTACTATCACTGATCCCAGTGTGATCTACCTACCTCTCACACATGTACCATCACTGATCCCAGTGTAATCTACCTACCTCTCACACATGTACCATCACTGATCCCAGTGTAATCTACCTACCTCTCACACATGTACTATCACTGATCCCAGTGTAATCTACCTACCTCTCACCCATGTACTATCACTGATCCCAGTGTAATCTACCTACCTCTCACCCATGTACTATCACTGATCCCAGTGTCATCTACCTACCTCTCACCCATGTACTATCACTGATCCTGCTGTAATCTACCTACCTCTCACCCATGTACTATCACTGATCCCAGTGTAATCTACCTACCTCTCACCCATGTACTATCACTGATCCTAGTGTAATCTACCTACCTCTCACACATGTACTATCACTAATCCCAGTATAATCTACCTACCTCTCACGCATGTACTATCACTGATCCCAGTGTAATCTACCTACCTCTCACCCATGTACTATCACTGATCCCAGTATAATCTACCTACCTCTCACGCATGTACTATCACTGATCCCAGTGTAACCTACCTACCTCTCACACATGTACTATCACTGATCCCAGTGTAATCTACCTACCTCTCACGCATGTACAATCACTGATCCCAGTGTAATCTACCTACCTCTCACCCATGTACTATCACTTATCCCAGTGTGATCTACCTACCTCTCACTCATGTACTATCACTGATCTGTGTAATCTACCTACCTCTCACTCATGTACTATCACTGATCCCAGTGTAATCTACCTACCTCTCACCCATGTACTATCACTGATCACAGTGTAATCTACCTACCTCTCACACATGTACTATCACTAATCCCAGTGTAGTCTACCTACCTGTCACACATGTACTATCACTGATCCCAGTGTAGTCTACCTACCTCTCACACATCTACTATCACTGATCCCAGTGTAATATACCTACCTCTCACTCATGTACTATCACTGATCCCAGTGTAACTTACCTACCTCTCACACATGTACTATCACTGAACCCAGTGTAATTTACCTACCTCTCACCCATGTACTATCACTGATCCTAGTGTAATCTACCTACCTCTCACACATGTACTATCACTGATCCCAGTATAATCTACCTACCTCTCACGCATGTACTATCACTGATCCCAGTGTAACCTACCTACCTCTCACACATGTACTATCACTGATCCCAGTGTAATCTACCTACCTCTCACGCATGTACAATCACTGATCCCAGTGTAATCTACCTACCTCTCACCCATGTACTATCACTGATCCCAGTGTGATCTACCTACCTCTCACTCATGTACAATCACTGATCTGTGTAATCTACCTACCTCTCACTCATGTACTATCACTGATCCCAGTGTAATCTACCTACCTCTCACCCATGTACTATCACTGATCCCAGTGTAATCTACCTACCTCTCACACATGTACTATCACTGATCCCAGTGTAGTCTACCTACCTGTCACACATGTACTATCACTGATCCCAGTGTAGTCTACCTACCTCTCACCCATGTACTATCACTGATCCCAGTGTAATATACCTCCCTCTCACTCATGTACTATCACTGATCCCAGTGTAACTTACCTACCTCTCACACATGTACTATCACTGATCCCAGTGTAGTCTACCTACCTCTCACACATCTACTATCACTAATCCCAGTGTAATATACCTCCCTCTCACTCATGTACTATCACTGATCCCAGTGTAACTTACCTACCTCTCACACATGTACTATCACTGATCCCAGTGTAGTCTACCTACCTCTCACACATCTAATATCACTGACACCAGTGTAATATACCTACCTCTCACTCATGTACTATCACTGATCCCAGTGTAACTTACCTTCCTCTCACACATGTACTATCACTGATCCCAGTGTGATCTACCTACCTCTCACCCATGTACTATCACTGATCCCAGTGTAATCTACCTACGTCTCACTCATGTACTATCACTGATCCCAGTGTAACCTACCTACCTCTCACTCATGTACTATCACTGATCCCAGTGTAACCTACCTACCTCTCACACATGTACTATCACTGATCCCAGTGTAACTTACCTTCCTCTCACACATGTACTATCACTGATCCCAGTGTGATCTACCTACCTCTCACTCATGTACTATCACTGATCCCAGTGTAACCTACCTACCTCTCACACATGTACTATCACTGATCCCAGTGTAATCTACCTACCTCTCACCCATGTACTATCACTGATCCCAGTGTAATCTACCTACCTCTCACGCATGTACAATCACTGATCCCAGTGTAATCTACCTACCTCTCACCCATGTACTATCACTTATCCCAGTGTGATCTACCTACCTCTCACTCATGTACTATCACTGATCTGTGTAATCTACCTACCTCTCACTCATGTACTATCACTGATCCCAGTGTAATCTACCTACCTCTCACCCATGTACTATCACTGATCACAGTGTAATCTACCTACCTCTCACACATGTACTATCACTGATCCCAGTGTAGTCTACCTACCTGTCACACATGTACTATCACTGATCCCAGTGTAGTCTACCTACCTCTCACACATCTACTATCACTGATCCCAGTGTAATATACCTACCTCTCACTCATGTACTATCACTGATCCCAGTGTAACTTACCTACCTCTCACACATGTACTATCACTGAACCCAGTGTAATTTACCTACCTCTCACCCATGTACTATCACTGATCCTAGTGTAATCTACCTACCTCTCACACATGTACTATCACTGATCCCAGTGTAACCTACCTACCTCTCACACATGTACTATCACTGATCCCAGTGTAATCTACCTACCTCTCACGCATGTACAATCACTGATCCCAGTGTAATCTACCTACCTCTCACCCATGTACTATCACTGATCCCAGTGTGATCTACCTACCTCTCACTCATGTACTATCACTGATCTGTGTAATCTACCTACCTCTCACTCATGTACTATCACTGATCCCAGTGTAATCTACCTACCTCTCACCCATGTACTATCACTGATCCCAGTGTAATCTACCTACCTCTCACACATGTACTATCACTGATCCCAGTGTAGTCTACCTACCTGTCACACATGTACTATCACTGATCCCAGTGTAGTCTACCTACCTCTCACCCATGTACTATCACTGATCCCAGTGTAATATACCTCCCTCTCACTCATGTACTATCACTGATCCCAGTGTAACTTACCTACCTCTCACACATGTACTATCACTGATCCCAGTGTAGTCTACCTACCTCTCACACATCTACTATCACTGATCCCAGTGTAATATACCTCCCTCTCACTCATGTACTATCACTGATCCCAGTGTAACTTACCTACCTCTCACACATGTACTATCACTGATCCCAGTGTAGTCTACCTACCTCTCACACATCTAATATCACTGACACCAGTGTAATATACCTACCTCTCACTCATGTACTATCACTGATCCCAGTGTAACTTACCTTCCTCTCACACATGTACTATCACTGATCCCAGTGTGATCTACCTACCTCTCACCCATGTACTATCACTGATCCCAGTGTAATCTACCTACGTCTCACTCATGTACTATCACTGATCCCAGTGTAACTTACCTTCCTCTCACACATGTACTATCACTGATCCCAGTGTGATCTACCTACCTCTCACTCATGTACTATCACTGATCCCAGTGTAACCTACCTACCTCTCACACATGTACTATCACTGATCCCAGTGTGATCTACCTACCTCTCACCCATGTACTATCACTGATCCCAGTGTAATCTACCTACCTCTCACTCATGTACTATCACTGATCCCAGTGTAATCTACCTACCTCTCACCCGTGTACTATCACTGATCCCAGTGTAATCTACCTACCTCTCACTCATGTACTATCACTGATCCCAGTGTAATCTACCTACCTCTCACCCATGTACTATCACTGATCCCAGTGTAACTTACCTTCCTCTCACACATGTACTATCACTGATCCCAGTGTGATCTACCTACCTCTCACCCATCTACTATCACTGATCCCAGTGTAATATACCTACCTCTCACTCATGTACTATCACTGATCCCAGTGTAACTTACCTACCTCTCACACATGTACTATCACTGATCCCAGTGTAGTCTACCTACCTCTCACTCATGTACTATCACTGATCCCAGTGTAACCTACCTACCTCTCACTCATGTACCATCACTGATCCCAGTGTAATCTACCTACCTTTCTCTCATGTACTATCACTGATCCCAGTCTAATCTACCTACCTCTCACACATGTACTATCACTGATCCCAGTGTGATCTATCTACCTCTCACCCATGTACTATCACTGATCCCAGTGTGATCTACCTACCTCTCACACATGTACCATCACTGATCCCAGTGTAATCTACCTACCTCTCACACATGTACCATCACTGATCCCAGTGTAATCTACCTACCTCTCACACATGTACTATCACTGATCCCAGTGTAATCTACCTACCTCTCACCCATGTACTATCACTGATCCCAGTGTCATCTACCTACCTCTCACTCATGTACTATCACTGATCCCAGTGTAACCTACCTACCTCTCACTCATGTACCATCACTGATCCCAGTGTAATCTACCTACCTTTCACTCATGTACTATCACTGATCCCAGTCTAATCTACCTACCTCTCACACATGTACTATCACTGATCCCAGTGTGATCTATCTACCTCTCACCCGTGTACTATCACTGATCCCAGTGTAATCTACCTACCTCTCACTCATGTACTATCACTGATCCCAGTGTAATTTACCTACCTCTCACACATGTACTATCACTGATCCCAGTGTAGTCTACCTACCTCTCACACATCTAATATCACTGACACCAGTGTAATATACCTACCTCTCACTCATGTACTATCACTGATCCCAGTGTAACTTACCTTCCTCTCACACATGTACTATCACTGATCCCAGTGTGATCTACCTACGTCTCAGTCATGTGCTATCACTGATCCCAGTGTAATCTACCTACCTCTCACTCATGTACTATCATTGATTCCAGTGTAATCTACCTACCTCTCACCCATGTACTATCACTGATCCCAGTGTAATCTACCTACCTCTCACACATGTACTATCACTGATCCCAGTGTAGTCTACCTACCTGTCACACATGTACTATCACTGATCCCAGTGTAGTCTACCTACCTCTTACCCATGTACTATCACTGATCCCAGTGTAATATACCTCCCTCTCACTCATGTACTATCACTGATCCCAGTGTAACTTACCTACCTCTCACACATGTACTATCACTGATCCCAGTGTAGTCTACCTACCTCTCACACATCTACTATCACTGATCCCAGTGTAATATACCTCCCTCTCACTCATGTACTATCACTGATCCCAGTGTAACTTACCTACCTCTCACACATGTACTATCACTGATCCCAGTGTAGTCTACCTACCTCTCACACATCTAATATCACTGACACCAGTGTAATATACCTACCTCTCACTCATGTACTATCACTGATCCCAGTGTAACTTACCTTCCTCTCACACATGTACTATCACTGATCCCAGTGTGATCTACCTACCTCTCACCCATGTACTATCACTGATCCCAGTGTAATCTACCTACGTCTCACTCATGTACTATCACTGATCCCAGTGTAACTTACCTTCCTCTCACACATGTACTATCACTGATCCCAGTGTAACCTACCTACCTCTCACACATGTACTATCACTGATCCCAGTGTGATCTACCTACCTCTCACCCATGTACTATCACTGATCCCAGTGTAATCTACCTACCTCTCACTCATGTACTATCACTGATCCCAGTGTAATCTACCTACCTCTCACCCGTGTACTATCACTGATCCCAGTGTAATCTACCTACCTCTCACTCATGTACTATCACTGATCCCAGTGTAATCTACCTACCTCTCACCCATGTACTATCACTGATCCCAGTGTAACTTACCTTCCTCTCACACATGTACTATCACTGATCCCAGTGTGATCTACCTACCTCTCACCCATCTACTATCACTGATCCCAGTGTAATATACCTACCTCTCACTCATGTACTATCACTGATCCCAGTGTAACTTACCTACCTCTCACACATGTACTATCACTGATCCCAGTGTAGTCTACCTACCTCTCACTCATGTACTATCACTGATCCCAGTGTAACCTACCTACCTCTCACTCATGTACCATCACTGATCCCAGTGTAATCTACCTACCTTTCTCTCATGTACTATCACTGATCCCAGTCTAATCTACCTACCTCTCACACATGTACTATCACTGATCCCAGTGTGATCTATCTACCTCTCACCCATGTACTATCACTGATCCCAGTGTGATCTACCTACCTCTCACACATGTACCATCACTGATCCCAGTGTAATCTACCTACCTCTCACACATGTACCATCACTGATCCCAGTGTAATCTACCTACCTCTCACACATGTACTATCACTGATCCCAGTGTAATCTACCTACCTCTCACCCATGTACTATCACTGATCCCAGTGTCATCTACCTACCTCTCACTCATGTACTATCACTGATCCCAGTGTAACCTACCTACCTCTCACTCATGTACCATCACTGATCCCAGTGTAATCTACCTACCTTTCACTCATGTACTATCACTGATCCCAGTCTAATCTACCTACCTCTCACACATGTACTATCACTGATCCCAGTGTGATCTATCTACCTCTCACCCGTGTACTATCACTGATCCCAGTGTAATCTACCTACCTCTCACTCATGTACTATCACTGATCCCAGTGTAATTTACCTACCTCTCACACATGTACTATCACTGATCCCAGTGTAGTCTACCTACCTCTCACACATCTAATATCACTGACACCAGTGTAATATACCTACCTCTCACTCATGTACTATCACTGATCCCAGTGTAACTTACCTTCCTCTCACACATGTACTATCACTGATCCCAGTGTGATCTACCTACCTCTCACCCATGTACTATCACTGATCCCAGTGTAATCTACCTACCTCTCACTCATGTACTATCACTGATCCCAGTGTAACCTACCTAGCTCTCACTCATGTACCATCACTGATCCCAGTGTAATCTACCTACCTTTCACTCATGTACTATCACTGATCCCAGTCTAATCTACCTACCTCTCACACATGTACTATCACTGATCCCAGTGTGATCTACCTACCTCTCACACATGTACTATCACTGATCCCAGAGTGATCTACCTTCCTCTCCCTCATGTACTATTACTGATCCCAGTGTAACCTACCTACCTCTCACACATGTACTATCACTGATCCCAGTGTGATCTACCTACCTCTCACCCATGTACTATCACTGATCCCAGTGTAATCTACCTACCTCTCACACATGTACTATCACTGATCCCAGTGTAGTCTACCTACCTTTCACACATGTACTATCACTGATCCCAGTGTGATCTACCTACGTCTCAGTCATGTGCTATCACTGATTCCAGTGTAATCTACCTACCTCTCACTCATGTACTATCATTGATTCCAGTGTAATCTACCTATCTCTCACCCATGTACTATCACTGATCCCAGAGTAATCTACCTACCTCTCAGTCATGTCCTATCACTGATCCCAGTGTGATCTACCTACCTCTCACTCATGTACTATCACTGATCCCAGTGTGATCTACCTACCTCTCACACATGTACTATCACTGATCCCAGAGTGATCTACCTTCCTCTCACTCATGTACTATCACTGATCCCAGTGTAATCTACCTACCTCTCACACATGTACTATCACTGATCCCAGTGTGATCTACCTACCTCTCTCGCATGTACTATCACTGATCCCAGTGTGATCTACCTACCTCTCACACATGTACTATCACTGATCCCAGTGTGATCTACCTACCTCTCACCATGTACTATCACTGATCTCATTGTGATCTACCTTCCTCTCATACATGTACTATCACTGATCCCAGTGTAATCTACCTACCTCTCACCCATGTACTATCACTGATCCCAGTGTAATCTACCTACCTCTCACCCATGTACTATCACTGATCCCAGTATAATCTACCTACCTCTCTCGCATGTACTATCACTGATCCCAGTGTAATCTACCTACCTCTCAGCCATGTACTATCACTGATCCCAGTATAATCTACCTACCTCTCACGCATGTACTATCACTGATCCCAGTGTAACCTACCTACGTCTCACACATGTACTGTCACTGATCCCAGTGTAATCTACCTACCTCTCACTCATGTACAATCACTGATCCCAGTGTAATCTACCTACCTCTCACCCATGTACTATCACTGATCCCAGTGTAATCTACCTACCTCTCACTCATGTACTATCACTGATCCCAGTGTAACCTACCTACCTCTCACCCATGTACTATCACTGATCCCAGTGTAACCTACCTACATTTCACTCATGTACTATCACTGATCCCAGTGTAGTCTACCTACCTCTCACACATGTACTATCACTGATCCCAGTGTAATTTACCTCCCTCTCACCCATGTACTATTACTGATCCCAGTGTGATCTACCTCCCTCTCACCCATGTACTATCACTGATCCCAGAGTAATCTACCTACCTTTCACTCATGTACTATCACTGATCCCAGTGTAATCTACCTACCTCTCACACATGTACTATCACTGATCCCAGTGTAATCTACCTACCTCTCTCATATGTACTATCACTGATCCCAGTGTAATCTACCTACCTCTCACCCATGTACTATCACTGATCCCAGTATAATCTACCTACCTCTCTCGCATGTACTATCACTGATCCCAGTGTAATCTACCTACCTCTCACCCATGCACTATCACTGATCCCAGTATAATCTACCTACCTCTCACGCATGTACTATCACTGATCCCAGTGTAACCTACCTACCTCTCACACATGTACTATCACTGATCCCAGTGTAATCTACCTACCTCTCACTCATGTACAATCACTGATCCCAGTGTAATCTACCTACCTCTCACCCATGTACTATCACTGATCCCAGTGTAATCTACCTACCTCTCACTCATGTACTATCACTGATCCCAGTGTAACCTACCTACCTCTCACCCATGTACTATCACTGATCCCAGTGTAACCTACCTACATTTCACTCATGTACTATCACTGATCCCAGTGTAATCTACCTACCTCTCACCCATGTACTATCACTGATCCCAGTGTGATCTACCTCCCTCTCACCCATGTACTATCACTGATCCCAGAGTAATCTACCTACCTTTCACTCATGTACTATCACTGATCCCAGTGTAATCTACCTACCTCTCACACATGTACTATCACTGATCCCAGTGTAACCTACCTACCTCTCACACATGTACTATCACTGATCCCAGTGTGATCTACCTACCTCTCACACATGTACTATCACTGATCCCAGTGTGATCTACCTACCTCTCCCTCATGTACTATTACTGATCCCAGTGTAACCTACCTACCTCTCATACATGTACTATCACTGATCCCAGTGTGATCTACCTACCTCTCACCCATGTACTATCACTGATCCCAGTGTAATCTACCTACCTCTCACACATGTACTATCACTGATCCCAGTGTAGTCTACCTACCTTTCACACATGTACTATCACTGATCCCAGTGTGATCTAGCTACCTCTCACCCGTGTACTATCACTGATCCCAGTGTAATCTACCTACCTCTCACACATGTACTATCACTGATCCCAGTATAATCTACCTACCTCTCTCGCATGTACTATCACTGATCCCAGTGTAATCTACCGACCTCTCACCCATGTACTATCACTGATCCCAGTGTGATCTACCTACCTCTAACACATGTACTATCACTGATCCCAGTGTGATCTACCTACCTCTCACACATGTACTATCACTGATCCCAGTGTGATCTACCTACCTCTCACACATGTACTATCACTGATCCCAGTGTGATCTACCTACCTCTCACACATGTACTATCACTGATCCCAGTGTGATCTACCTACCTCTCACCATGTACTATCACTGATCTCATTGTGATCTACCTTCCTCTCATACATGTACTATCACTGATCCCAGTGTAATCTACCTACCTCTCACCCATGTACTATCACTGATCCCAGTGTAATCTACCTACCTCTCACTCATGTACTATCACTGATCCCAGTGTGATCTACCTACCTCTCACCCATGTACTATCACTGATCCCAGTGTAATCTACCTACCTCTCACTCATGTACTATCACTGATCCCAGTGTAACCTACCTACCTCTCACCCATGTACTATCACTGATCCCAGTGTAACCTACCTACATTTCACTCATGTACTATCACTGATCCCAGTGTAATCTACCTACCTCTCACACATGTACTATCACTGATCCCAGTGTAATTTACCTCCCTCTCACCCATGTACTATTACTGATCCCAGTGTGATCTACCTCCCTCTCACCCATGTACTATCACTGATCCCAGTGTGATCTACCTACCTCTCACCCATGTACTATCACTGATCTCATTGTGATCTACCTTCCTCTCATACATGTACTATCACTGATCCCAGTGTAATCTACCTACCTCTCACCCATGTACTATCACTGATCCCAGTGTAATCTACCTACCTCTCACCCATGTACTATCACTGATCCCAGTATAATCTACCTACCTCTCTCGCATGTACTATCACTGATCCCAGTGTGATCTACCTACCTCTCACCCATGTACTATCACTGATCCCAGTGTAATCTACCTACCTCTCACTCATGTACTATCACTGATCCCAGTGTAGTCTACCTACCTTTCACACATGTACTATCACTGATCCCAGTGTGATCTACCTACGTCTCAGTCATGTGCTATCACTGATCCCAGTCTAATCTACCTACCTCTCACTCATGTACTATCACTGATCCCAGTGTAATCTACCTACCTCTCACCCATGTACTATCACTGATCCCAGAGTAATCTACCTACCTCTCAGTCATGTCCTATCACTGATCCCAGTGTGATCTACCTACCTCTCACTCATGTACTATCACTGATCCCAGTGTGATCTACCTACCTCTCACCCATGTACTATCACTGATCCCAGTGTAATCTACCTACCTCTCACTCATGTACTATCACTGATCCCAGTGTAACCTACCTACCTCTCACCCATGTACTATCACTGATCCCAGTGTAACCTACCTACATTTCACTCATGTACTATCACTGATCCCAGTGTAATCTACCTACCTCTCACACATGTACTATCACTGATCCCAGTGTAATTTACCTCCCTCTCACCCATGTACTATTACTGATCCCAGTGTGATCTACCTCCCTCTCACCCATGTACTATCACTGATCCCAGAGTAATCTACCTACCTTTCACTCATGTACTATCACTGATCCCAGTGTAATCTACCTACCTCTCACACATGTACTATCACTGATCCCAGTGTAATCTACCTACCTCTCTCATATGTACTATCACTGATCCCAGTGTAATCTACCTACCTCTCACCCATGTACTATCACTGATCCCAGTATAATCTACCTACCTCTCTCGCATGTACTATCACTGATCCCAGTGTAATCTACCTACCTCTCACCCATGTACTATCACTGATCCCAGTATAATCTACCTACCTCTCACGCATGTACTATCACTGATCCCAGTGTAACCTACCTACCTCTCACACATGTACTATCACTGATCCCAGTGTAATCTACCTACCTCTCACTCATGTACAATCACTGATCCCAGTGTAATCTACCTACCTCTCACCCATGTACTATCACTGATCCCAGTGTAATCTACCTACCTCTCACTCATGTACTATCACTGATCCCAGTGTAACCTACCTACCTCTCACCCATGTACTATCACTGATCCCAGTGTAACCTACCTACATTTCACTCATGTACTATCACTGATCCCAGTGTAATCTACCTACCTCTCACCCATGTACTATCACTGATCCCAGTGTGATCTACCTCCCTCTCACCCATGTACTATCACTGATCCCAGAGTAATCTACCTACCTTTCACTCATGTACTATCACTGATCCCAGTGTAATCTACCTACCTCTCACACATGTACTATCACTGATCCCAGTGTGATCTACCTACCTCTCACACATGTACTATCACTGATCCCAGTGTGATCTACCTACCTCTCCCTCATGTACTATTACTGATCCCAGTGTAACCTACCTACCTCTCATACATGTACTATCACTGATCCCAGTGTGATCTACCTACCTCTCACCCATGTACTATCACTGATCCCAGTGTAATCTACCTACCTCTCACACATGTACTATCACTGATCCCAGTGTAGTCTACCTACCTTTCACACATGTACTATCACTGATCCCAGTGTGATCTAGCTACCTCTCACCCGTGTACTATCACTGATCCCAGTGTAATCTACCTACCTCTCACACATGTACTATCACTGATCCCAGTATAATCTACCTACCTCTCTCGCATGTACTATCACTGATCCCAGTGTAATCTACCGACCTCTCACCCATGTACTATCACTGATCCCAGTGTGATCTACCTACCTCTCACACATGTACTATCACTGATCCCAGTGTGATCTACCTACCTCTCACACATGTACTATCACTGATCCCAGTGTGATCTACCTACCTCTCACACATGTACTATCACTGATCCCAGTGTGATCTACCTACCTCTCACACATGTACTATCACTGATCCCAGTGTGATCTACCTACCTCTCACACATGTACTATCACTGATCCCAGTGTGATCTACCTACCTCTCACCCATGTACTATCACTGATCCCAGTGTAATCTACCTACCTCTCACTCATGTACTATCACTGATCCCAGTGTAGTCTACCTACCTTTCACACATGTACTATCACTGATCCCAGTGTGATCTACCTACGTCTCAGTCATGTGCTATCACTGATCCCAGTGTAATCTACCTACCTCTCACTCATGTACTATCACTGATCCCAGTGTAATCTACCTACCTCTCACCCATGTACTATCACTGATCCCAGAGTAATCTACCTACCTCTCAGTCATGTCCTATCACTGATCCCAGTGTGATCTACCTACCTCTCACTCATGTACTATCACTGATCCCAGTGTGATCTACCTACCTCTCACACATGTACTATCACTGATCCCAGAGTGATCTACCTTCCTCTCACTCATGTACTATCACTGATCCCAGTGTAATCTACCTACCTCTCACACATGTACTATCACTGATCCCAGTGTGATCTACCTACCTCTCACACATGTACTATCACTGATCCCAGTGTGATCTACCTACCTCTCACCATGTACTATCACTGATCTCATTGTGATCTACCTTCCTCTCATACATGTACTATCACTGATCCCAGTATAATCTACCTACCTCTCACTCATGTACTATCACTGATCCCAGTGTAATCTACCTACCTCTCACCCATGTACTATCACTGATCCCAGTGTAATCTACCTACCTCTCACCCATGTACTATCACTGATCCCAGTATAATCTAACTACCTCTCACCCATGTACTATCACTGATCCCAGTATAATCTACCTACCTCTCACGCATGTACTATCACTGATCCCAGTGTAACCTACCTACGTCTCACACATGTACTGTCACTGATCCCAGTGTAATCTACCTACCTCTCACTCATGTACAATCACTGATCCCAGTGTAATCTACCTACCTCTCACCCATGTACTATCACTGATCCCAGTGTAATCTACCTACATCTCACTCATGTACTATCACTGATCCCAGTGTAACCTACCTACCTCTCACCCATGTACTATCACTGATCCCAGTGTAACCTACCTACATTTCACTCATGTACTATCACTGATCCCAGTGTAATCTACCTACCTCTCACACATGTACTATCACTGATCCCAGTGTAATTTACCTCCCTCTCACCCATGTACTATTACTGATCCCAGTGTGATCTACCTCCCTCTCACCCATGTACTATCACTGATCCCAGAGTAATCTACCTACCTTTCACTCATGTACTATCACTGATCCCAGTGTAATCTACCTACCTCTCACACATGTACTATCACTGATCCCAGTGTAATCTACCTACCTCTCTCATATGTACTATCGCTGATCCCAGTGTAATCTACCTACCTCTCACCCATGTACTATCACTGATCCCAGTATAATCTACCTACCTTTCTCGCATGTACTATCACTGATCCCAGTGTAATCTACCTACCTCTCACCCATGTACTATCACTGATCCCAGTATAATCTACCTACCTCTCACGCATGTACTATCACTGATCCCAGTGTAACCTACCTACCTCTCACACATGTACTATCACTGATCCCAGTGTAATCTACCTACCTCTCACTCATGTACAATCACTGATCCCAGTGTAATCTACCTACCTCTCACCCATGTACTATCACTGATCCCAGTGTAATCTACCTACCTCTCACTCATGTACTATCACTGATCCCAGTGTAACCTACCTACCTCTCACCCATGTACTATCACTGATCCCAGTGTAACCTACCTACATTTCACTCATGTACTATCACTGATCCCAGTGTAATCTACCTACCTCTCACCCATGTACTATCACTGATCCCAGTGTGATCTACCTCCCTCTCACCCATGTACTATCACTGATCCCAGAGTAATCTACCTACCTTTCACTCATGTACTATCACTGATCCCAGTGTAATCTACCTACCTCTCACACATGTACTATCACTGATCCCAGTGTAACCTACCTACCTCTCACACATGTACTATCACTGATCCCAGTGTGATCTACCTACCTCTCACACATGTACTATCACTGATCCCAGTGTGATCTACCTACCTCTCCCTCATGTACTATTACTGATCCCAGTGTAACCTACCTACCTCTCATACATGTACTATCACTGATCCCAGTGTGATCTACCTACCTCTCACCCATGTACTATCACTGATCCCAGTGTAATCTACCTACCTCTCCCTCATGTACTATTACTGATCCCAGTGTAACCTACCTACCTCTCACCCATGTACTATCACTGATCCCAGTGTAATCTACCTACCTCTCACACCTGTACTATCACTGATCCCAGTGTAGTCTACCTACCTTTCACTCATGTACTATCACTGATCCCAGTGTGATCTAGCTACCTCTCACCCGTGTACTATCACTGATCCCAGTGTAATCTACCTACCTCTCACACATGTACTATCACTGATCCCAGTATAATCTACCTACCTCTCTCGCATGTACTATCACTGATCCCAGTGTAATCTACCGACCTCTCACCCATGTACTATCACTGATCCCAGTGTGATCTACCTACCTCTCACCCATGTACTATCACTGATCCCAGTGTAATCTACCTACCTCTCACACATGTACTATCACTGATCCCAGTGTAATCTACCTACCTCTCACACATGTACTATCACTGATCCCAGTGTGATCTACCTACCTCTCACACATGTACTATCACTGATCCCAGTGTGATCTACCTACCTCTCACACATGTACTATCACTGATCCCAGTGTGATCTACCTACCTCTCACACATGTACTATCACTGATCCCAGTGTGATCTACCTACCTCTCACCATGTACTATCACTGATCTCATTGTGATCTACCTTCCTCTCATACATGTACTATCACTGATCCCAGTGTAATCTACCTACCTCTCACCCATGTACTATCACTGATCCCAGTGTAATCTACCTACCTCTCACCCATGTACTATCACTGATCCCAGTATAATCTACCTACCTCTCTCGCATGTACTATCACTGATCCCAGTGTGATCTACCTACCTCTCACCCATGTACTATCACTGATCCCAGTGTAATCTACCTACCTCTCACTCATGTACTATCACTGATCCCAGTGTAGTCTACCTACCTTTCACACATGTACTATCACTGATCCCAGTGTGATCTACCTACGTCTCAGTCATGTGCTATCACTGATCCCAGTGTAATCTACCTACCTCTCACTCATGTACTATCACTGATCCCAGTGTAATCTACCTACCTCTCACCCATGTACTATCACTGATCCCAGAGTAATCTACCTACCTCTCAGTCATGTCCTATCACTGATCCCAGTGTGATCTACCTACCTCTCACTCATGTACTATCACTGATCCCAGTGTGATCTACCTACCTCTCACACATGTACTATCACTGATCCCAGAGTGATCTACCTTCCTCTCACTCATGTACTATCACTGATCCCAGTGTAATCTACCTACCTCTCACACATGTACTATCACTGATCCCAGTGTGATCTACCTACCTCTCACACATGTACTATCACTGATCCCAGTGTGATCTACCTACCTCTCACCATGTACTATCACTGATCTCATTGTGATCTACCTTCCTCTCATACATGTACTATCACTGATCCCAGTATAATCTACCTACCTCTCACTCATGTACTATCACTGATCCCAGTGTAATCTACCTACCTCTCACCCATGTACTATCACTGATCCCAGTGTAATCTACCTACCTCTCACCCATGTACTATCACTGATCCCAGTATAATCTACCTACCTCTCTCGCATGTACTATCACTGATCCCAGTGTAATCTACCTACCTCTCACCCATGTACTATCACTGATCCCAGTATAATCTACCTACCTCTCACGCATGTACTATCACTGATTCCAGTGTAACCTACCTACCTCTCACACATGTACAATGACTGATCCCAGTGTAATCTACCTACCTCTCACTCATGTACTATCACTGATCCCAGTGTAACCTACCTACCTCTCACCCATGTACTATCACTGATCCCAGTGTAACCTACCTACATTTCACTCATGTACTATCACTGATCCCAGTGTAATCTACCTACCTCTCACCCATGTACTATCACTGATCCCAGTGTAGTCTACCTACCTCTCACTCATGTACTATCACTGATTCCAGTGTAATCTACCTACCTCTCACTCATGTACTATCACTGATCCCAGTGTAATCTACCTACCTCTCACCCATGTACTATCACTGATCCCAGTGTAATCTACCTACCTCTCACCCATGTACTATCACTGATCCCAGTGTAATCTACCTACCCCTCACACATGTACTATCACTGATCCCAGTGTAATTTACCTCCCTCTCACCCATGTACTATCACTGATCCCAGTGTGATCTACCTCCCTCTCACCCATGTACTATCACTGATCCCAGAGTAATCTACCTTCCTTTCACTCATGTACTATCACTGATCCCAGTGTAATCTACCTACCTCTCACCAGTGTACTATCACTGATCCCAGTGTAATCTACCTACCTCTCACTCATGTACTATCACTGATACCAGTGTAACTTACCTACCTCTCACACATGTACTATCACTGATCCCAGTGTAGTCTACCTACCTCTCACACATCTAATATCACTGACACCAGTGTAATATACCTACCTCTCACTCATGTACTATCACTGATCCCAGTGTAACTTACCTTCCTCTCACACATGTACTATCACTGATCCCAGTGTGATCTACCTACCTCTCACCCATGTACTATCACTGATCCCAGTGTGATCTACCTACCTCTCACCCATGTACTATCACTGATCCCAGTCTAATCTACCTACCTCTCACTCATGTACCATCACTGATCCCAGTGTAATCTACCTACCTCTCTCATATGTACTATCACTGATCCCAGTGTAATCTACCGACCTCTCACCCATGTACTATCACTGATCCCAGTGTGATCTACCTACCTATCACACATGTACTATCACTGATCCCAGTGTGATCTACCTACCTCTCACACATGTACTATCACTGATCCCAGTGTGATCTACCTACCTCTCACACATGTACTATCACTGATCCCAGTGTGATCTACCTACGTCTCACACATGTACTATCACTGATCCCAGTGTGATCTACCTACCTCTCACCATGTACTATCACTGATCTCATTGTGATCTACCTTCCTCTCATACATGTACTATCACTGATCCCAGTGTAATCTACCTACCTCTCACCCATGTACTATCACTGATCCCAGTGTAATCTACCTACCTCTCACCCATGTACTATCACTGATCCCAGTATAATCTACCTACCTCTCTCGCATGTACTATCACTGATCCCAGTGTGATCTACCTACCTCTCACCCATGTACTATCACTGATCCCAGTGTAATCTACCTACCTCTCACTCATGTACTATCACTGATCCCAGTGTAGTCTACCTACCTTTCACACATGTACTATCACTGATCCCAGTGTGATCTACCTACGTCTCAGTCATGTGCTATCACTGATCCCAGTGTAATCTACCTACCTCTCACTCATGTACTATCACTGATCCCAGTGTAATCTACCTACCTCTCACCCATGTACTATCACTGATCCCAGAGTAATCTACCTACCTCTCAGTCATGTCCTATCACTGATCCCAGTGTGATCTACCTACCTCTCACTCATGTACTATCACTGATCCCAGTGTGATCTACCTACCTCTCACACATGTACTATCACTGATCCCAGAGTGATCTACCTTCCTCTCACTCATGTACTATCACTGATCCCAGTGTAATCTACCTACCTCTCACACATGTACTATCACTGATCCCAGTGTGATCTACCTACCTCTCACACATGTACTATCACTGATCCCAGTGTGATCTACCTACCTCTCACCATGTACTATCACTGATCTCATTGTGATCTACCTTCCTCTCATACATGTACTATCACTGATCCCAGTATAATCTACCTACCTCTCACTCATGTACTATCACTGATCCCAGTGTAATCTACCTACCTCTCACCCATGTACTATCACTGATCCCAGTGTAATCTACCTACCTCTCACCCATGTACTATCACTGATCCCAGTATAATCTACCTACCTCTCTCGCATGTACTATCACTGATCCCAGTGTAATCTACCTACCTCTCACCCATGTACTATCACTGATCCCAGTATAATCTACCTACCTCTCACGCATGTACTATCACTGATTCCAGTGTAACCTACCTACCTCTCACACATGTACAATGACTGATCCCAGTGTAATCTACCTACCTCTCACTCATGTACTATCACTGATCCCAGTGTAACCTACCTACCTCTCACCCATGTACTATCACTGATCCCAGTGTAACCTACCTACATTTCACTCATGTACTATCACTGATCCCAGTGTAATCTACCTACCTCTCACCCATGTACTATCACTGATCCCAGTGTAGTCTACCTACCTCTCACTCATGTACTATCACTGATTCCAGTGTAATCTACCTACCTCTCACTCATGTACTATCACTGATCCCAGTGTAATCTACCTTCCTCTCACCCATGTACTATCACTGATCCCAGTGTAATCTACCTACCTCTCACCCATGTACTATCACTGATCCCAGTGTAATCTACCTACCTCTCACTCATGTACTATCACTGATCCCAGTGTAATTTACCTCCCTCTCACTCATGTACTATCCCTGATCCCAGTGTGATCTACCTCCCCCTCACACATGTACTATCACTGATCCCAGTGTGATCTACCTCCCTCTCACCCATGTACTATCACTGATCCCAGAGTAATCTACCTTCCTTTCACTCATGTACTATCACTGATCCCAGTGTAATCTACCTACCTCTCACACATGTACTATCACTGATCCCAGTGTAATCTACCTACCTCTCTCATATGTACTATCACTGATCCCAGTGTGATCTATCTACCTCTCACCAGTGTACTATCACTGATCCCAGTGTAATCTACCTACCTCTCACTCATGTACTATCACTGATACCAGTGTAACTTACCTACCTCTCACACATGTACTATCACTGATCCCAGTGTAGTCTACCTACCTCTCACACATCTAATATCACTGACACCAGTGTAATATACCTACCTCTCACTCATGTACTATCACTGATCCCAGTGTAACTTACCTTCCTCTCACACATGTACTATCACTGATCCCAGTGTGATCTACCTACCTCTCACCCATGTACTATCACTGATCCCAGTGTGATCTACCTACCTCTCACCCATGTACTATCACTGATCCCAGTCTAATCTACCTACCTCTCACTCATGTACCATCACTGATCCCAGTGTAATCTACCTACCTCTCTCATATGTACTATCACTGATCCCAGTGTGATCTACCTACCTTTCACTCATGTACTATCACTGATCCCAGTCTAATCTACCTACCTCTCACACATGTACTATCACTGATCCCAGTGTGATCTACCTACCTCTCACACATGTACTATCACTGATCCCAGTGTAACCTACCTACCTCTCACACATGTACTATCACTGATCCCAGTGTGATCTACCTTCCTCTCCCTCATGTACTATCACTGATCCCAGTGTAACCTACCTACCTCTCACACATGTACTATTACTGATCCCAGTGTAACCTACCTACCTCTCACACATGTACTATCACTGATCCCAGTGTGATCTACCTACCTCTCACCCATGTACTATCACTGATCCCAGTGTAATCTACCTACCTCTCACACATGTACTATCACTGATCCCAGTGTAGTCTACCTACCTTTCACACATGTACTATCACTGATCCCAGTGTGATCTACCTACGTCTCAGTCATGTGCTATCACTGATCCCAGTGTAATCGACCTACCTCTCACTCATGTACTATCACTGATCCCAGTGTAATCTACCTACCTCTCACCCATGTACTATCACTGATCCCAGAGTAATCTACCTACCTCTCAGTCATGTCCTATCACTGATCCCAGTGTGATCTACCTACCTCTCACTCATGTACTATCACTGATCCCAGTGTGATCTACCTACCTCTCACACATGTACTATCACTGATCCCAGAGTGATCTACCTTCCTCTCACTCATGTACTATCACTGATCCCAGTGTAATCTACCTACCTCTCACACATGTACTATCACTGATCCCAGTGTGATCTACCTACCTCTCACACATGTACTATCACTGATCCCAGTGTGATCTACCTACCTCTCACCATGTACTATCACTGATCTCATTGTGATCTACCTTCCTCTCATACATGTACTATCACTGATCCCAGTGTAATCTACCTACCTCTCACCCATGTACTATCACTGATCCCAGTGTAATCTACCTACCTCTCACCCATGTACTATCACTGATCCCAGTATAATCTACCTACCTCTCTCGCATGAACTATCACTGATCCCAGTGTAATCTACTTACCTCTCACCCATGTACTATCACTGATCCCAGTATAATCTACCTACCTCTCACGCATGTACTATCACTGATCCCAGTGTAACCTACCTACCTCTCACACATGTACTATCACTGATCCCAGTGTAATCTACCTACCTCTCACTCATGTACAATCACTGATCCCAGTGTAATCTACCTACCTCTCACCCATGTACTATCACTGATCCCAGTGTAATCTACCTACCTCTCACTCATGTACTATCACTGATCCCAGTGTAACCTACCTACCTCTCACCCATGTACTATCACTGATCCCAGTGTAACCTACCTACATTTCACTCATGTACTATCACTGATCCCAGTGTAATCTACCTACCTCTCACACATGTACTATCACTGATCCCAGTGTAATTTACCTCCCTCTCACCCATGTACTATCACTGATCCCAGAGTAATCTACCTACCTTTCACTCATGTACTATCACTGATCCCAGTGTAATCTACCTACCTCTCACACATGTACTATCACTGATCCCAGTGTGATCTACCTACCTCTCACACATGTACTATCACTGATCCCAGAGTGATCTACCTACCTCTCACCCATGTACTATCACTGATCCTAGTGTGATCTACCTACCTCTCACACATGTACTATCACTGATCCCAGAGTGATCTACCTACCTCTCACTCATGTACTATCACTGATCCCAATGTGATCTACCTACCTCTCACACATGTACTATCACTGATCCCAGAGTAATCTACCTACCTCTCTCATATGTACTATCACTGATCCCAGTGTGATCTATCTACCTCTCACCCATGTACTATCACTGATCACAGTGTAATCTACCTATCTCTCACACATGTACCATCACTGATCCCAGTGTAATCTACCTACCTCTCACACATGTACTATCACTGATCCCAGTGTGATCTACCTACCTCTCACCCATGTACTATCACTGATCCCAGTATAATCTACCTACCTCTCTCGCATGTACTATCACTGATCCCAGTGTAATCTACCTACCTCTCACACATGTACTATCACTGATCCCAGTGTAATCTACCTACCTCTCTCATATGTACTATCACTGATCCCAGTATAATCTACCTACCTCTCACACATGTACTATCACTGATCCCAGTATAATCTACCTACCTCTCTCGCATGTACTATCACTGATCCCAGTGTAATCTACCGACCTCTCACCCATGTACTATCACTGATCCCAGTGTGATCTACCTACCTATCACACATGTACTATCACTGATCCCAGTGTGATCTACCTACCTCTCACACATGTACTATCACTGATCCCAGTGTGATCTACCTACCTCTCACACATGTACTATCACTGATCCCAGTGTGATCTACCTACCTCTCACACATGTACTATCACTGATCCCAGTGTGATCTACCTACCTCTCACCATGTACTATCACTGATCTCATTGTGATCTACCTTCCTCTCATACATGTACTATCACTGATCCCAGTGTAATCTACCTACCTCTCACCCATGTACTATCACTGATCCCAGTGTAATCTACCTACCTCTCACCCATGTACTATCACTGATCCCAGTATAATCTACCTACCTCTCTCGCATGTACTATCACTGATCCCAGTGTGATCTACCTACCTCTCACCCATGTACTATCACTGATCCCAGTGTAATCTACCTACCTCTCACTCATGTACTATCACTGATCCCAGTGTAGTCTACCTACCTTTCACACATGTACTATCACTGATCCCAGTGTGATCTACCTACGTCTCAGTCATGTGCTATCACTGATCCCAGTGTAATCTACCTACCTCTCACTCATGTACTATCACTGATCCCAGTGTAATCTACCTACCTCTCACCCATGTACTATCACTGATCCCAGAGTAATCTACCTACCTCTCAGTCATGTCCTATCACTGATCCCAGTGTGATCTACCTACCTCTCACTCATGTACTATCACTGATCCCAGTGTGATCTACCTACCTCTCACACATGTACTATCACTGATCCCAGAGTGATCTACCTTCCTCTCACTCATGTACTATCACTGATCCCAGTGTAATCTACCTACCTCTCACACATGTACTATCACTGATCCCAGTGTGATCTACCTACCTCTCACACATGTACTATCACTGATCCCAGTGTGATCTACCTACCTCTCACCATGTACTATCACTGATCTCATTGTGATCTACCTTCCTCTCATACATGTACTATCACTGATCCCAGTATAATCTACCTACCTCTCACTCATGTACTATCACTGATCCCAGTGTAATCTACCTACCTCTCACCCATGTACTATCACTGATCCCAGTGTAATCTACCTACCTCTCACACATGTACTATCACTGATCCCAGTGTGATCTACCTACCTCTCACACATGTACTATCACTGATCCCAGTGTGATCTACCTACCTCTCACACATGTACTATCACTGATCCCAGAGTGATCTACCTTCCTCTCACTCATGTACTATCACTGATCCCAGTGTAATCTACCTACCTCTCACACATGTACTATCACTGATCCCAGTGTGATCTACCTACCTCTCACACATGTACTATCACTGATCCCAGTGTGATCTACCTACCTCTCACCATGTACTATCACTGATCTCATTGTGATCTACCTTCCTCTCATACATGTACTATCACTGATCCCAGTATAATCTACCTACCTCTCACTCATGTACTATCACTGATCCCAGTGTAATCTACCTACCTCTCACCCATGTACTATCACTGATCCCAGTATAATCTACCTACCTCTCTCGCATGTACTATCACTGATCCCAGTGTAATCTACCTACCTCTCACCCATGTACTATCACTGATCCCAGTATAATCTACCTACCTCTCACGCATGTACTATCACTGATTCCAGTGTAACCTACCTACCTCTCACACATGTACAATGACTGATCCCAGTGTAATCTACCTACCTCTCACTCATGTACTATCACTGATCCCAGTGTAACCTACCTACCTCTCACCCATGTACTATCACTGATCCCAGTGTAACCTACCTACATTTCACTCATGTACTATCACTGATCCCAGTGTAATCTACCTACCTCTCACCCATGTACTATCACTGATCCCAGTGTAGTCTACCTACCTCTCACTCATGTACTATCACTGATCCCAGTGTAATCTACCTACCTCTCACTCATGTACTATCACTGATCCCAGTGTAATCTACCTACCTCTCACCCATGTACTATCACTGATCCCAGTGTAATTTACCTCCCTCTCACTCATGTACTATCCCTGATCCCAGTGTGATCTACCTCCCCCTCACACATGTACTATCACTGATCCCAGTGTAATTTACCTCCCTCTCACCCATGTACTATCACTGATCCCAGTGTGATCTACCTCCCTCTCACCCATGTACTATCACTGATCCCAGAGTAATCTACCTTCCTTTCACTCATGTACTATCACTGATCCCAGTGTAATCTACCTACCTCTCACACATGTACTATCACTGATCCCAGTGTAATCTACCTACCTCTCTCATATGTACTATCACTGATCCCAGTGTGATCTATCTACCTCTCACCAGTGTACTATCACTGATCCCAGTGTAATCTACCTACCTCTCACTCATGTACTATCACTGATACCAGTGTAACTTACCTACCTCTCACACATGTACTATCACTGATCCCAGTGTAGTCTACCTACCTCTCACACATCTAATATCACTGACACCAGTGTAATATACCTACCTCTCACTCATGTACTATCACTGATCCCAGTGTAACTTACCTTCCTCTCACACATGTACTATCACTGATCCCAGTGTGATCTACCTACCTCTCACACATGTACTATCACTGATCCCAGAGTGATCTACCTTCCTCTCACTCATGTACTATCACTGATCCCAGTGTAATCTACCTACCTCTCACACATGTACTATCACTGATCCCAGTGTGATCTACCTACCTCTCACACATGTACTATCACTGATCCCAGTGTGATCTACCTACCTCTCACCATGTACTATCACTGATCTCATTGTGATCTACCTTCCTCTCATACATGTACTATCACTGATCCCAGTGTAATCTACCTACCTCTCACCCATGTACTATCACTGATCCCAGTGTAATCTACCTACCTCTCACACATGTACTATCACTGATCCCAGTGTAGTCTACCTACCTTTCACTCATGTACTATCACTGATCCCAGTGTGATCTAGCTACCTCTCACCCGTGTACTATCACTGATCCCAGTGTAATCTACCTACCTCTCACACATGTACTATCACTGATCCCAGTATAATCTACCTACCTCTCTCGCATGTACTATCACTGATCCCAGTGTAATCTACCGACCTCTCACCCATGTACTATCACTGATCCCAGTGTGATCTACCTACCTATCACACATGTACTATCACTGATCCCAGTGTGATCTACCTACCTCTCACACATGTACTATCACTGATCCCAGTATAATCTACCTACCTCTCTCGCATGTACTATCACTGATCCCAGTGTAATCTACCTACCTCTCACCCATGTACTATCACTGATCCCAGTATAATCTACCTACCTCTCACGCATGTACTATCACTGATTCCAGTGTAACCTACCTACCTCTCACACATGTACAATGACTGATCCCAGTGTAATCTACCTACCTCTCACTCATGTACTATCACTGATCCCAGTGTAACCTACCTACCTCTCACCCATGTACTATCACTGATCCCAGTGTAACCTACCTACATTTCACTCATGTACTATCACTGATCCCAGTGTAATCTACCTACCTCTCACCCATGTACTATCACTGATCCCAGTGTAGTCTACCTACCTCTCACTCATGTACTATCACTGATCCCAGTGTAATCTACCTACCTCTCACTCATGTACTATCACTGATCCCAGTGTAATCTACCTACCTCTCACCCATGTACTATCACTGATCCCAGTGTAATTTACCTCCCTCTCACTCATGTACTATCCCTGATCCCAGTGTGATCTACCTCCCCCTCACACATGTACTATCACTGATCCCAGTGTAATTTACCTCCCTCTCACCCATGTACTATCACTGATCCCAGTGTGATCTACCTCCCTCTCACCCATGTACTATCACTGATCCCAGAGTAATCTACCTTCCTTTCACTCATGTACTATCACTGATCCCAGTGTAATCTACCTACCTCTCACACATGTACTATCACTGATCCCAGTGTAATCTACCTACCTCTCTCATATGTACTATCACTGATCCCAGTGTGATCTATCTACCTCTCACCAGTGTACTATCACTGATCCCAGTGTAATCTACCTACCTCTCACTCATGTACTATCACTGATACCAGTGTAACTTACCTACCTCTCACACATGTACTATCACTGATCCCAGTGTAGTCTACCTACCTCTCACACATCTAATATCACTGACACCAGTGTAATATACCTACCTCTCACTCATGTACTATCACTGATCCCAGTGTAACTTACCTTCCTCTCACACATGTACTATCACTGATCCCAGTGTGATCTACCTACCTCTCACACATGTACTATCACTGATCCCAGAGTGATCTACCTTCCTCTCACTCATGTACTATCACTGATCCCAGTGTAATCTACCTACCTCTCACACATGTACTATCACTGATCCCAGTGTGATCTACCTACCTCTCACACATGTACTATCACTGATCCCAGTGTGATCTACCTACCTCTCACCATGTACTATCACTGATCTCATTGTGATCTACCTTCCTCTCATACATGTACTATCACTGATCCCAGTGTAATCTACCTACCTCTCACCCATGTACTATCACTGATCCCAGTGTAATCTACCTACCTCTCACACATGTACTATCACTGATCCCAGTGTAGTCTACCTACCTTTCACTCATGTACTATCACTGATCCCAGTGTGATCTAGCTACCTCTCACCCGTGTACTATCACTGATCCCAGTGTAATCTACCTACCTCTCACACATGTACTATCACTGATCCCAGTATAATCTACCTACCTCTCTCGCATGTACTATCACTGATCCCAGTGTAATCTACCGACCTCTCACCCATGTACTATCACTGATCCCAGTGTGATCTACCTACCTATCACACATGTACTATCACTGATCCCAGTGTGATCTACCTACCTCTCACACATGTACTATCACTGATCCCAGTGTGATCTACCTACCTCTCACACATGTACTATCACTGATCCCAGTGTGATCTACCTACCTCTCACACATGTACTATCACTGATCCCAGTGTGATCTACCTACCTCTCACCATGTACTATCACTGATCTCATTGTGATCTACCTTCCTCTCATACATGTACTATCACTGATCCCAGTGTAATCTACCTACCTCTCACCCATGTACTATCACTGATCCCAGTGTAATCTACCTACCTCTCACCCATGTACTATCACTGATCCCAGTATAATCTACCTACCTCTCTCGCATGTACTATCACTGATCCCAGTGTGATCTACCTACCTCTCACCCATGTACTATCACTGATCCCAGTGTAATCTACCTACCTCTCACTCATGTACTATCACTGATCCCAGTGTAGTCTACCTACCTTTCACACATGTACTATCACTGATCCCAGTGTGATCTACCTACGTCTCAGTCATGTGCTATCACTGATCCCAGTGTAATCTACCTACCTCTCACTCATGTACTATCACTGATCCCAGTGTAATCTACCTACCTCTCACCCATGTACTATCACTGATCCCAGAGTAATCTACCTACCTCTCAGTCATGTCCTATCACTGATCCCAGTGTGATCTACCTACCTCTCACTCATGTACTATCACTGATCCCAGTGTGATCTACCTACCTCTCACACATGTACTATCACTGATCCCAGAGTGATCTACCTTCCTCTCACTCATGTACTATCACTGATCCCAGTGTAATCTACCTACCTCTCACACATGTACTATCACTGATCCCAGTGTGATCTACCTACCTCTCACACATGTACTATCACTGATCCCAGTGTGATCTACCTACCTCTCACCATGTACTATCACTGATCTCATTGTGATCTACCTTCCTCTCATACATGTACTATCACTGATCCCAGTATAATCTACCTACCTCTCACTCATGTACTATCACTGATCCCAGTGTAATCTACCTACCTCTCACCCATGTACTATCACTGATCCCAGTGTAATCTACCTACCTCTCACCCATGTACTATCACTGATCCCAGTATAATCTACCTACCTCTCTCGCATGTACTATCACTGATCCCAGTGTAATCTACCTACCTCTCACCCATGTACTATCACTGATCCCAGTATAATCTACCTACCTCTCACGCATGTACTATCACTGATTCCAGTGTAACCTACCTACCTCTCACACATGTACAATGACTGATCCCAGTGTAATCTACCTACCTCTCACTCATGTACTATCACTGATCCCAGTGTAACCTACCTACCTCTCACCCATGTACTATCACTGATCCCAGTGTAACCTACCTACATTTCACTCATGTACTATCACTGATCCCAGTGTAATCTACCTACCTCTCACCCATGTACTATCACTGATCCCAGTGTAGTCTACCTACCTCTCACTCATGTACTATCACTGATTCCAGTGTAATCTACCTACCTCTCACTCATGTACTATCACTGATCCCAGTGTAATCTACCTACCTCTCACCCATGTACTATCACTGATCCCAGTGTAATCTACCTACCTCTCACCCATGTACTATCACTGATCCCAGTGTAATCTACCTACCTCTCACTCATGTACTATCACTGATCCCAGTGTAATTTACCTCCCTCTCACTCATGTACTATCCCTGATCCCAGTGTGATCTACCTCCCCCTCACACATGTACTATCACTGATCCCAGTGTAATTTACCTCCCTCTCACCCATGTACTATCACTGATCCCAGTGTGATCTACCTCCCTCTCACCCATGTACTATCACTGATCCCAGAGTAATCTACCTTCCTTTCACTCATGTACTATCACTGATCCCAGTGTAATCTACCTACCTCTCACACATGTACTATCACTGATCCCAGTGTAATCTACCTACCTCTCTCATATGTACTATCACTGATCCCAGTGTGATCTACCTCCCCCTCACACATGTACTATCACTGATCCCAGTGTAATTTACCTCCCTCTCACCCATGTACTATCACTGATCCCAGTGTGATCTACCTCCCTCTCACCCATGTACTATCACTGATCCCAGAGTAATCTACCTTCCTTTCACTCATGTACTATCACTGATCCCAGTGTAATCTACCTACCTCTCACCAGTGTACTATCACTGATCCCAGTGTAATCTACCTACCTCTCACTCATGTACTATCACTGATACCAGTGTAACTTACCTACCTCTCACACATGTACTATCACTGATCCCAGTGTAGTCTACCTACCTCTCACACATCTAATATCACTGACACCAGTGTAATATACCTACCTCTCACTCATGTACTATCACTGATCCCAGTGTAACTTACCTTCCTCTCACACATGTACTATCACTGATCCCAGTGTGATCTACCTACCTCTCACCCATGTACTATCACTGATCCCAGTGTGATCTACCTACCTCTCACCCATGTACTATCACTGATCCCAGTCTAATCTACCTACCTCTCACTCATGTACCATCACTGATCCCAGTGTAATCTACCTACCTCTCTCATATGTACTATCACTGATCCCAGTGTAATCTACCGACCTCTCACCCATGTACTATCACTGATCCCAGTGTGATCTACCTACCTATCACACATGTACTATCACTGATCCCAGTGTGATCTACCTACCTCTCACACATGTACTATCACTGATCCCAGTGTGATCTACCTACCTCTCACACATGTACTATCACTGATGCCAGTGTGATCTACCTACCTCTCACCATGTACTATCACTGATCTCATTGTGATCTACCTTCCTCTCATACATGTACTATCACTGATCCCAGTGTAATCTACCTACCTCTCACCCATGTACTATCACTGATCCCAGTGTAATCTACCTACCTCTCACCCATGTACTATCACTGATCCCAGTATAATCTACCTACCTCTCTCGCATGTACTATCACTGATCCCAGTGTGATCTACCTACCTCTCACCCATGTACTATCACTGATCCCAGTGTAATCTACCTACCTCTCACTCATGTACTATCACTGATCCCAGTGTAGTCTACCTACCTTTCACACATGTACTATCACTGATCCCAGTGTGATCTACCTACGTCTCAGTCATGTGCTATCACTGATCCCAGTGTAATCTACCTACCTCTCACTCATGTACTATCACTGATCCCAGTGTAATCTACCTACCTCTCACCCATGTACTATCACTGATCCCAGAGTAATCTACCTACCTCTCAGTCATGTCCTATCACTGATCCCAGTGTGATCTACCTACCTCTCACTCATGTACTATCACTGATCCCAGTGTGATCTACCTACCTCTCACACATGTACTATCACTGATCCCAGAGTGATCTACCTTCCTCTCACTCATGTACTATCACTGATCCCAGTGTAATCTACCTACCTCTCACACATGTACTATCACTGATCCCAGTGTGATCTACCTACCTCTCACACATGTACTATCACTGATCCCAGTGTGATCTACCTACCTCTCACCATGTACTATCACTGATCTCATTGTGATCTACCTTCCTCTCATACATGTACTATCACTGATCCCAGTATAATCTACCTACCTCTCACTCATGTACTATCACTGATCCCAGTGTAATCTACCTACCTCTCACCCATGTACTATCACTGATCCCAGTGTAATCTACCTACCTCTCACCCATGTACTATCACTGATCCCAGTATAATCTACCTACCTCTCTCGCATGTACTATCACTGATCCCAGTGTAATCTACCTACCTCTCACCCATGTACTATCACTGATCCCAGTATAATCTACCTACCTCTCACGCATGTACTATCACTGATTCCAGTGTAACCTACCTACCTCTCACACATGTACAATGACTGATCCCAGTGTAATCTACCTACCTCTCACTCATGTACTATCACTGATCCCAGTGTAACCTACCTACCTCTCACCCATGTACTATCACTGATCCCAGTGTAACCTACCTACATTTCACTCATGTACTATCACTGATCCCAGTGTAATCTACCTACCTCTCACCCATGTACTATCACTGATCCCAGTGTAGTCTACCTACCTCTCACTCATGTACTATCACTGATTCCAGTGTAATCTACCTACCTCTCACTCATGTACTATCACTGATCCCAGTGTAATCTACCTACCTCTCACCCATGTACTATCACTGATCCCAGTGTAATCTACCTACCTCTCACCCATGTACTATCACTGATCCCAGTGTAATCTACCTACCTCTCACTCATGTACTATCACTGATCCCAGTGTAATTTACCTCCCTCTCACTCATGTACTATCCCTGATCCCAGTGTGATCTACCTCCCCCTCACACATGTACTATCACTGATCCCAGTGTAATTTACCTCCCTCTCACCCATGTACTATCACTGATCCCAGTGTGATCTACCTCCCTCTCACCCATGTACTATCACTGATCCCAGAGTAATCTACCTTCCTTTCACTCATGTACTATCACTGATCCCAGTGTAATCTACCTACCTCTCACACATGTACTATCACTGATCCCAGTGTAATCTACCTACCTCTCTCATATGTACTATCACTGATCCCAGTGTGATCTATCTACCTCTCACCAGTGTACTATCACTGATCCCAGTGTAATCTACCTACCTCTCACTCATGTACTATCACTGATACCAGTGTAACTTACCTACCTCTCACACATGTACTATCACTGATCCCAGTGTAGTCTACCTACCTCTCACACATCTAATATCACTGACACCAGTGTAATATACCTACCTCTCACTCATGTACTATCACTGATCCCAGTGTAACTTACCTTCCTCTCACACATGTACTATCACTGATCCCAGTGTGATCTACCTACCTCTCACCCATGTACTATCACTGATCCCAGTGTGATCTACCTACCTCTCACCCATGTACTATCACTGATCCCAGTCTAATCTACCTACCTCTCACTCATGTACCATCACTGATCCCAGTGTAATCTACCTACCTCTCTCATATGTACTATCACTGATCCCAGTGTGATCTACCTACCTTTCACTCATGTACTATCACTGATCCCAGTCTAATCTACCTACCTCTCACACATGTACTATCACTGATCCCAGTGTGATCTACCTACCTCTCACACATGTACTATCACTGATCCCAGTGTAACCTACCTACCTCTCACACATGTACTATCACTGATCCCAGTGTGATCTACCTTCCTCTCCCTCATGTACTATCACTGATCCCAGTGTAACCTACCTACCTCTCACACATGTACTATTACTGATCCCAGTGTAACCTACCTACCTCTCACACATGTACTATCACTGATCCCAGTGTGATCTACCTACCTCTCACCCATGTACTATCACTGATCCCAGTGTAATCTACCTACCTCTCACACATGTACTATCACTGATCCCAGTGTAGTCTACCTACCTTTCACACATGTACTATCACTGATCCCAGTGTGATCTACCTACGTCTCAGTCATGTGCTATCACTGATCCCAGTGTAATCGACCTACCTCTCACTCATGTACTATCACTGATCCCAGTGTAATCTACCTACCTCTCACCCATGTACTATCACTGATCCCAGAGTAATCTACCTACCTCTCAGTCATGTCCTATCACTGATCCCAGTGTGATCTACCTACCTCTCACTCATGTACTATCACTGATCCCAGTGTGATCTACCTACCTCTCACACATGTACTATCACTGATCCCAGAGTGATCTACCTTCCTCTCACTCATGTACTATCACTGATCCCAGTGTAATCTACCTACCTCTCACACATGTACTATCACTGATCCCAGTGTGATCTACCTACCTCTCACACATGTACTATCACTGATCCCAGTGTGATCTACCTACCTCTCACCATGTACTATCACTGATCTCATTGTGATCTACCTTCCTCTCATACATGTACTATCACTGATCCCAGTGTAATCTACCTACCTCTCACCCATGTACTATCACTGATCCCAGTGTAATCTACCTACCTCTCACCCATGTACTATCACTGATCCCAGTATAATCTACCTACCTCTCTCGCATGAACTATCACTGATCCCAGTGTAATCTACTTACCTCTCACCCATGTACTATCACTGATCCCAGTATAATCTACCTACCTCTCACGCATGTACTATCACTGATCCCAGTGTAACCTACCTACCTCTCACACATGTACTATCACTGATCCCAGTGTAATCTACCTACCTCTCACTCATGTACAATCACTGATCCCAGTGTAATCTACCTACCTCTCACCCATGTACTATCACTGATCCCAGTGTAATCTACCTACCTCTCACTCATGTACTATCACTGATCCCAGTGTAACCTACCTACCTCTCACCCATGTACTATCACTGATCCCAGTGTAACCTACCTACATTTCACTCATGTACTATCACTGATCCCAGTGTAATCTACCTACCTCTCACACATGTACTATCACTGATCCCAGTGTAATTTACCTCCCTCTCACCCATGTACTATCACTGATCCCAGTGTGATCTACCTCCCTCTCACCCATGTACTATCACTGATCCCAGAGTAATCTACCTACCTTTCACTCATGTACTATCACTGATCCCAGTGTAATCTACCTACCTCTCACACATGTACTATCACTGATCCCAGTGTGATCTACCTACCTCTCACACATGTACTATCACTGATCCCAGAGTGATCTACCTACCTCTCACCCATGTACTATCACTGATCCCAGTGTGATCTACCTACCTCTCACACATGTACTATCACTGATCCCAGAGTGATCTACCTACCTCTCACTCATGTACTATCACTGATCCCAATGTGATCTACCTACCTCTCACACATGTACTATCACTGATCCCAGAGTAATCTACCTACCTCTCTCATATGTACTATCACTGATCCCAGTGTGATCTATCTACCTCTCACCCATGTACTATCACTGATCACAGTGTAATCTACCTATCTCTCACACATGTACCATCACTGATCCCAGTGTAATCTACCTACCTCTCACACATGTACTATCACTGATCCCAGTGTGATCTACCTACCTCTCACCCATGTACTATCACTGATCCCAGTATAATCTACCTACCTCTCTCGCATGTACTATCACTGATCCCAGTGTAATCTACCTACCTCTCACACATGTACTATCACTGATCCCAGTGTAATCTACCTACCTCTCTCATATGTACTATCACTGATCCCAGTATAATCTACCTACCTCTCACACATGTACTATCACTGATCCCAGTATAATCTACCTACCTCTCTCGCATGTACTATCACTGATCCCAGTGTAATCTACCGACCTCTCACCCATGTACTATCACTGATCCCAGTGTGATCTACCTACCTATCACACATGTACTATCACTGATCCCAGTGTGATCTACCTACCTCTCACACATGTACTATCACTGATCCCAGTGTGATCTACCTACCTCTCACACATGTACTATCACTGATCCCAGTGTGATCTACCTACCTCTCACACATGTACTATCACTGATCCCAGTGTGATCTACCTACCTCTCACCATGTACTATCACTGATCTCATTGTGATCTACCTTCCTCTCATACATGTACTATCACTGATCCCAGTGTAATCTACCTACCTCTCACCCATGTACTATCACTGATCCCAGTGTAATCTACCTACCTCTCACCCATGTACTATCACTGATCCCAGTATAATCTACCTACCTCTCTCGCATGTACTATCACTGATCCCAGTGTGATCTACCTACCTCTCACCCATGTACTATCACTGATCCCAGTGTAATCTACCTACCTCTCACTCATGTACTATCACTGATCCCAGTGTAGTCTACCTACCTTTCACACATGTACTATCACTGATCCCAGTGTGATCTACCTACGTCTCAGTCATGTGCTATCACTGATCCCAGTGTAATCTACCTACCTCTCACTCATGTACTATCACTGATCCCAGTGTAATCTACCTACCTCTCACCCATGTACTATCACTGATCCCAGAGTAATCTACCTACCTCTCAGTCATGTCCTATCACTGATCCCAGTGTGATCTACCTACCTCTCACTCATGTACTATCACTGATCCCAGTGTGATCTACCTACCTCTCACACATGTACTATCACTGATCCCAGAGTGATCTACCTTCCTCTCACTCATGTACTATCACTGATCCCAGTGTAATCTACCTACCTCTCACACATGTACTATCACTGATCCCAGTGTGATCTACCTACCTCTCACACATGTACTATCACTGATCCCAGTGTGATCTACCTACCTCTCACCATGTACTATCACTGATCTCATTGTGATCTACCTTCCTCTCATACATGTACTATCACTGATCCCAGTATAATCTACCTACCTCTCACTCATGTACTATCACTGATCCCAGTGTAATCTACCTACCTCTCACCCATGTACTATCACTGATCCCAGTGTAATCTACCTACCTCTCACCCATGTACTATCACTGATCCCAGTATAATCTACCTACCTCTCTCGCATGTACTATCACTGATCCCAGTGTAATCTACCTACCTCTCACCCATGTACTATCACTGATCCCAGTATAATCTACCTACCTCTCACGCATGTACTATCACTGATTCCAGTGTAACCTACCTACCTCTCACACATGTACAATGACTGATCCCAGTGTAATCTACCTACCTCTCACTCATGTACTATCACTGATCCCAGTGTAACCTACCTACCTCTCACCCATGTACTATCACTGATCCCAGTGTAACCTACCTACATTTCACTCATGTACTATCACTGATCCCAGTGTAATCTACCTACCTCTCACCCATGTACTATCACTGATCCCAGTGTAGTCTACCTACCTCTCACTCATGTACTATCACTGATCCCAGTGTAATCTACCTACCTCTCACTCATGTACTATCACTGATCCCAGTGTAATCTACCTACCTCTCACCCATGTACTATCACTGATCCCAGTGTAATTTACCTCCCTCTCACTCATGTACTATCCCTGATCCCAGTGTGATCTACCTCCCCCTCACACATGTACTATCACTGATCCCAGTGTAATTTACCTCCCTCTCACCCATGTACTATCACTGATCCCAGTGTGATCTACCTCCCTCTCACCCATGTACTATCACTGATCCCAGAGTAATCTACCTTCCTTTCACTCATGTACTATCACTGATCCCAGTGTAATCTACCTACCTCTCACACATGTACTATCACTGATCCCAGTGTAATCTACCTACCTCTCTCATATGTACTATCACTGATCCCAGTGTGATCTATCTACCTCTCACCAGTGTACTATCACTGATCCCAGTGTAATCTACCTACCTCTCACTCATGTACTATCACTGATACCAGTGTAACTTACCTACCTCTCACACATGTACTATCACTGATCCCAGTGTAGTCTACCTACCTCTCACACATCTAATATCACTGACACCAGTGTAATATACCTACCTCTCACTCATGTACTATCACTGATCCCAGTGTAACTTACCTTCCTCTCACACATGTACTATCACTGATCCCAGTGTGATCTACCTACCTCTCACACATGTACTATCACTGATCCCAGAGTGATCTACCTTCCTCTCACTCATGTACTATCACTGATCCCAGTGTAATCTACCTACCTCTCACACATGTACTATCACTGATCCCAGTGTGATCTACCTACCTCTCACACATGTACTATCACTGATCCCAGTGTGATCTACCTACCTCTCACCATGTACTATCACTGATCTCATTGTGATCTACCTTCCTCTCATACATGTACTATCACTGATCCCAGTGTAATCTACCTACCTCTCACCCATGTACTATCACTGATCCCAGTGTAATCTACCTACCTCTCACCCATGTACTATCACTGATCCCAGTATAATCTACCTACCTCTCTCGCATGAACTATCACTGATCCCAGTGTAATCTACTTACCTCTCACCCATGTACTATCACTGATCCCAGTATAATCTACCTACCTCTCACGCATGTACTATCACTGATCCCAGTGTAACCTACCTACCTCTCACACATGTACTATCACTGATCCCAGTGTAATCTACCTACCTCTCACTCATGTACAATCACTGATCCCAGTGTAATCTACCTACCTCTCACCCATGTACTATCACTGATCCCAGTGTAATCTACCTACCTCTCACTCATGTACTATCACTGATCCCAGTGTAACCTACCTACCTCTCACCCATGTACTATCACTGATCCCATTGTAACCTACCTACATTTCACTCATGTACTATCACTGATCCCAGTGTAATCTACCTACCTCTCACACATGTACTATCACTGATCCCAGTGTAATTTACCTCCCTCTCACCCATGTACTATCACTGATCCCAGTGTGATCTACCTCCCTCTCACCCATGTACTATCACTGATCCCAGAGTAATCTACCTACCTTTCACTCATGTACTATCACTGATCCCAGTGTAATCTACCTACCTCTCACACATGTACTATCACTGATCCCAGTGTGATCTACCTACCTCTCACACATGTACTATCACTGATCCCAGAGTGATCTACCTACCTCTCACCCATGTACTATCACTGATCCCAGTGTGATCTACCTACCTCTCACACATGTACTATCACTGATCCCAGAGTGATCTACCTACCTCTCACTCATGTACTATCACTGATCCCAATGTGATCTACCTACCTCTCACACATGTACTATCACTGATCCCAGAGTAATCTACCTACCTCTCTCATATGTACTATCACTGATCCCAGTGTGATCTATCTACCTCTCACCCATGTACTATCACTGATCACAGTGTAATCTACCTATCTCTCACACATGTACCATCACTGATCCCAGTGTAATCTACCTACCTCTCACACATGTACTATCACTGATCCCAGTGTGATCTACCTACCTCTCACCCATGTACTATCACTGATCCCAGTATAATCTACCTACCTCTCTCGCATGTACTATCACTGATCCCAGTGTAATCTACCTACCTCTCACACATGTACTATCACTGATCCCAGTGTAATCTACCTACCTCTCTCATATGTACTATCACTGATCCCAGTATAATCTACCTACCTCTCACACATGTACTATCACTGATCCCAGTATAATCTACCTACCTCTCTCGCATGTACTATCACTGATCCCAGTGTAATCTACCGACCTCTCACCCATGTACTATCACTGATCCCAGTGTAATCTACCTACCTCTCACCCATGTACTATCACTGATCCCAGTATAATCTACCTACCTCTCTCGCATGTACTATCACTGATCCCAGTGTGATCTACCTACCTCTCACCCATGTACTATCACTGATCCCAGTGTAATCTACCTACCTCTCACTCATGTACTATCACTGATCCCAGTGTAGTCTACCTACCTTTCACACATGTACTATCACTGATCCCAGTGTGATCTACCTACGTCTCAGTCATGTGCTATCACTGATCCCAGTGTAATCTACCTACCTCTCACTCATGTACTATCACTGATCCCAGTGTAATCTACCTACCTCTCACCCATGTACTATCACTGATCCCAGAGTAATCTACCTACCTCTCAGTCATGTCCTATCACTGATCCCAGTGTGATCTACCTACCTCTCACTCATGTACTATCACTGATCCCAGTGTGATCTACCTACCTCTCACACATGTACTATCACTGATCCCAAAGTGATCTACCTTCCTCTCACTCATGTACTATCACTGATCCCAGTGTAATCTACCTACCTCTCACACATGTACTATCACTGATCCCAGTGTGATCTACCTACCTCTCACACATGTACTATCACTGATCCCAGTGTGATCTACCTACCTCTCACCATGTACTATCACTGATCTCATTGTGATCTACCTTCCTCTCATACATGTACTATCACTGATCCCAGTATAATCTACCTACCTCTCACTCATGTACTATCACTGATCCCAGTGTAATCTACCTACCTCTCACCCATGTACTATCACTGATCCCAGTGTAATCTACCTACCTCTCACCCATGTACTATCACTGATCCCAGTATAATCTACCTACCTCTCTCGCATGTACTATCACTGATCCCAGTGTAATCTACCTACCTCTCACCCATGTACTATCACTGATCCCAGTATAATCTACCTACCTCTCACGCATGTACTATCACTGATTCCAGTGTAACCTACCTACCTCTCACACATGTACAATGACTGATCCCAGTGTAATCTACCTACCTCTCACTCATGTACTATCACTGATCCCAGTGTAACCTACCTACCTCTCACCCATGTACTATCACTGATCCCAGTGTAACCTACCTACATTTCACTCATGTACTATCACTGATCCCAGTGTAATCTACCTACCTCTCACCCATGTACTATCACTGATCCCAGTGTAGTCTACCTACCTCTCACTCATGTACTATCACTGATTCCAGTGTAATCTACCTACCTCTCACTCATGTACTATCACTGATCCCAGTGTAATCTACCTACCTCTCACCCATGTACTATCACTGATCCCAGTGTAATCTACCTACCTCTCACTCATGTACTATCACTGATCCCAGTGTAATTTACCTCCCTCTCACTCATGTACTATCCCTGATCCCAGTGTGATCTACCTCCCCCTCACACATGTACTATCACTGATCCCAGTGTAATTTACCTCCCTCTCACCCATGTACTATCACTGATCCCAGTGTGATCTACCTCCCTCTCACCCATGTACTATCACTGATCCCAGAGTAATCTACCTTCCTTTCACTGATGTACTATCACTGATCCCAGTGTAATCTACCTACCTCTCACACATGTACTATCACTGATCCCAGTGTAATCTACCTACCTCTCTCATATGTACTATCACTGATCCCAGTGTGATCTATCTACCTCTCACCAGTGTACTATCACTGATCCCAGTGTAATCTACCTACCTCTCACTCATGTACTATCACTGATACCAGTGTAACTTACCTACCTCTCACACATGTACTATCACTGATCCCAGTGTAGTCTACCTACCTCTCACACATCTAATATCACTGACACCAGTGTAATATACCTACCTCTCACTCATGTACTATCACTGATCCCAGTGTAACTTACCTTCCTCTCACACATGTACTATCACTGATCCCAGTGTGATCTACCTACCTCTCACCCATGTACTATCACTGATCCCAGTGTGATCTACCTACCTCTCACCCATGTACTATCACTGATCCCAGTCTAATCTACCTACCTCTCACTCATGTACCATCACTGATCCCAGTGTAATCTACCTACCTCTCTCATATGTACTATCACTGATCCCAGTGTGATCTACCTACCTTTCACTCATGTACTATCACTGATCCCAGTCTAATCTACCTACCTCTCACACATGTACTATCACTGATCCCAGTGTGATCTACCTACCTCTCACACATGTACTATCACTGATCCCAGTGTAACCTACCTACCTCTCACACATGTACTATCACTGATCCCAGTGTGATCTACCTTCCTCTCCCTCATGTACTATCACTGATCCCAGTGTAACCTACCTACCTCTCACACATGTACTATTACTGATCCCAGTGTAACCTACCTACCTCTCACACATGTACTATCACTGATCCCAGTGTGATCTACCTACCTCTCACCCATGTACTATCACTGATCCCAGTGTAATCTACCTACCTCTCACACATGTACTATCACTGATCCCAGTGTAGTCTACCTACCTTTCACACATGTACTATCACTGATCCCAGTGTGATCTACCTACGTCTCAGTCATGTGCTATCACTGATCCCAGTGTAATCGACCTACCTCTCACTCATGTACTATCACTGATCCCAGTGTAATCTACCTACCTCTCACCCATGTACTATCACTGATCCCAGAGTAATCTACCTACCTCTCAGTCATGTCCTATCACTGATCCCAGTGTGATCTACCTACCTCTCACTCATGTACTATCACTGATCCCAGTGTGATCTACCTACCTCTCACACATGTACTATCACTGATCCCAGAGTGATCTACCTTCCTCTCACTCATGTACTATCACTGATCCCAGTGTAATCTACCTACCTCTCACACATGTACTATCACTGATCCCAGTGTGATCTACCTACCTCTCACACATGTACTATCACTGATCCCAGTGTGATCTACCTACCTCTCACCATGTACTATCACTGATCTCATTGTGATCTACCTTCCTCTCATACATGTACTATCACTGATCCCAGTGTAATCTACCTACCTCTCACCCATGTACTATCACTGATCCCAGTGTAATCTACCTACCTCTCACCCATGTACTATCACTGATCCCAGTATAATCTACCTACCTCTCTCGCATGAACTATCACTGATCCCAGTGTAATCTACTTACCTCTCACCCATGTACTATCACTGATCCCAGTATAATCTACCTACCTCTCACGCATGTACTATCACTGATCCCAGTGTAACCTACCTACCTCTCACACATGTACTATCACTGATCCCAGTGTAATCTACCTACCTCTCACTCATGTACAATCACTGATCCCAGTGTAATCTACCTACCTCTCACCCATGTACTATCACTGATCCCAGTGTAATCTACCTACCTCTCACTCATGTACTATCACTGATCCCAGTGTAACCTACCTACCTCTCACCCATGTACTATCACTGATCCCAGTGTAACCTACCTACATTTCACTCATGTACTATCACTGATCCCAGTGTAATCTACCTACCTCTCACACATGTACTATCACTGATCCCAGTGTAATTTACCTCCCTCTCACCCATGTACTATCACTGATCCCAGTGTGATCTACCTCCCTCTCACCCATGTACTATCACTGATCCCAGAGTAATCTACCTACCTTTCACTCATGTACTATCACTGATCCCAGTGTAATCTACCTACCTCTCACACATGTACTATCACTGATCCCAGTGTGATCTACCTACCTCTCACACATGTACTATCACTGATCCCAGAGTGATCTACCTACCTCTCACCCATGTACTATCACTGATCCCAGTGTGATCTACCTACCTCTCACACATGTACTATCACTGATCCCAGAGTGATCTACCTACCTCTCACTCATGTACTATCACTGATCCCAATGTGATCTACCTACCTCTCACACATGTACTATCACTGATCCCAGAGTAATCTACCTACCTCTCTCATATGTACTATCACTGATCCCAGTGTGATCTATCTACCTCTCACCCATGTACTATCACTGATCACAGTGTAATCTACCTATCTCTCACACATGTACCATCACTGATCCCAGTGTAATCTACCTACCTCTCACACATGTACTATCACTGATCCCAGTGTGATCTACCTACCTCTCACCCATGTACTATCACTGATCCCAGTATAATCTACCTACCTCTCTCGCATGTACTATCACTGATCCCAGTGTAATCTACCTACCTCTCACACATGTACTATCACTGATCCCAGTGTAATCTACCTACCTCTCTCATATGTACTATCACTGATCCCAGTATAATCTACCTACCTCTCACACATGTACTATCACTGATCCCAGTATAATCTACCTACCTCTCTCGCATGTACTATCACTGATCCCAGTGTAATCTACCGACCTCTCACCCATGTACTATCACTGATCCCAGTGTGATCTACCTACCTATCACACATGTACTATCACTGATCCCAGTGTGATCTACCTACCTCTCACACATGTACTATCACTGATCCCAGTGTGATCTACCTACCTCTCACACATGTACTATCACTGATCCCAGTGTGATCTACCTACCTCTCACACATGTACTATCACTGATCCCAGTGTGATCTACCTACCTCTCACCATGTACAATCACTGATCTCATTGTGATCTACCTTCCTCTCATACATGTACTATCACTGATCCCAGTGTAATCTACCTACCTCTCACCCATGTACTATCACTGATCCCAGTGTAATCTACCTACCTCTCACCCATGTACTATCACTGATCCCAGTATAATCTACCTACCTCTCTCGCATGTACTATCACTGATCCCAGTGTGATCTACCTACCTCTCACCCATGTACTATCACTGATCCCAGTGTAATCTACCTACCTCTCACTCATGTACTATCACTGATCCCAGTGTAGTCTACCTACCTTTCACACATGTACTATCACTGATCCCAGTGTGATCTACCTACGTCTCAGTCATGTGCTATCACTGATCCCAGTGTAATCTACCTACCTCTCACTCATGTACTATCACTGATCCCAGTGTAATCTACCTACCTCTCACCCATGTACTATCACTGATCCCAGAGTAATCTACCTACCTCTCAGTCATGTCCTATCACTGATCCCAGTGTGATCTACCTACCTCTCACTCATGTACTATCACTGATCCCAGTGTGATCTACCTACCTCTCACACATGTACTATCACTGATCCCAGAGTGATCTACCTTCCTCTCACTCATGTACTATCACTGATCCCAGTGTAATCTACCTACCTCTCACACATGTACTATCACTGATCCCAGTGTGATCTACCTACCTCTCACACATGTACTATCACTGATCCCAGTGTGATCTACCTACCTCTCACCATGTACTATCACTGATCTCATTGTGATCTACCTTCCTCTCATACATGTACTATCACTGATCCCAGTATAATCTACCTACCTCTCACTCATGTACTATCACTGATCCCAGTGTAATCTACCTACCTCTCACCCATGTACTATCACTGATCCCAGTGTAATCTACCTACCTCTCACCCATGTACTATCACTGATCCCAGTATAATCTACCTACCTCTCTCGCATGTACTATCACTGATCCCAGTGTAATCTACCTACCTCTCACCCATGTACTATCACTGATCCCAGTATAATCTACCTACCTCTCACGCATGTACTATCACTGATTCCAGTGTAACCTACCTACCTCTCACACATGTACAATGACTGATCCCAGTGTAATCTACCTACCTCTCACTCATGTACTATCACTGATCCCAGTGTAACCTACCTACCTCTCACCCATGTACTATCACTGATCCCAGTGTAACCTACCTACATTTCACTCATGTACTATCACTGATCCCAGTGTAATCTACCTACCTCTCACCCATGTACTATCACTGATCCCAGTGTAGTCTACCTACCTCTCACTCATGTACTATCACTGATCCCAGTGTAATCTACCTACCTCTCACTCATGTACTATCACTGATCCCAGTGTAATCTACCTACCTCTCACCCATGTACTATCACTGATCCCAGTGTAATTTACCTCCCTCTCACTCATGTACTATCCCTGATCCCAGTGTGATCTACCTCCCCCTCACACATGTACTATCACTGATCCCAGTGTAATTTACCTCCCTCTCACCCATGTACTATCACTGATCCCAGTGTGATCTACCTCCCTCTCACCCATGTACTATCACTGATCCCAGAGTAATCTACCTTCCTTTCACTCATGTACTATCACTGATCCCAGTGTAATCTACCTACCTCTCACACATGTACTATCACTGATCCCAGTGTAATCTACCTACCTCTCTCATATGTACTATCACTGATCCCAGTGTGATCTATCTACCTCTCACCAGTGTACTATCACTGATCCCAGTGTAATCTACCTACCTCTCACTCATGTACTATCACTGATACCAGTGTAACTTACCTACCTCTCACACATGTACTATCACTGATCCCAGTGTAGTCTACCTACCTCTCACACATCTAATATCACTGACACCAGTGTAATATACCTACCTCTCACTCATGTACTATCACTGATCCCAGTGTAACTTACCTTCCTCTCACACATGTACTATCACTGATCCCAGTGTGATCTACCTACCTCTCACACATGTACTATCACTGATCCCAGAGTGATCTACCTTCCTCTCACTCATGTACTATCACTGATCCCAGTGTAATCTACCTACCTCTCACACATGTACTATCACTGATCCCAGTGTGATCTACCTACCTCTCACACATGTACTATCACTGATCCCAGTGTGATCTACCTACCTCTCACCATGTACTATCACTGATCTCATTGTGATCTACCTTCCTCTCATACATGTACTATCACTGATCCCAGTGTAATCTACCTACCTCTCACCCATGTACTATCACTGATCCCAGTGTAATCTACCTACCTCTCACCCATGTACTATCACTGATCCCAGTATAATCTACCTACCTCTCTCGCATGAACTATCACTGATCCCAGTGTAATCTACTTACCTCTCACCCATGTACTATCACTGATCCCAGTATAATCTACCTACCTCTCACGCATGTACTATCACTGATCCCAGTGTAACCTACCTACCTCTCACACATGTACTATCACTGATCCCAGTGTAATCTACCTACCTCTCACTCATGTACAATCACTGATCCCAGTGTAATCTACCTACCTCTCACCCATGTACTATCACTGATCCCAGTGTAATCTACCTACCTCTCACTCATGTACTATCACTGATCCCAGTGTAACCTACCTACCTCTCACCCATGTACTATCACTGATCCCATTGTAACCTACCTACATTTCACTCATGTACTATCACTGATCCCAGTGTAATCTACCTACCTCTCACACATGTACTATCACTGATCCCAGTGTAATTTACCTCCCTCTCACCCATGTACTATCACTGATCCCAGTGTGATCTACCTCCCTCTCACCCATGTACTATCACTGATCCCAGAGTAATCTACCTACCTTTCACTCATGTACTATCACTGATCCCAGTGTAATCTACCTACCTCTCACACATGTACTATCACTGATCCCAGTGTGATCTACCTACCTCTCACACATGTACTATCACTGATCCCAGAGTGATCTACCTACCTCTCACCCATGTACTATCACTGATCCCAGTGTGATCTACCTACCTCTCACACATGTACTATCACTGATCCCAGAGTGATCTACCTACCTCTCACTCATGTACTATCACTGATCCCAATGTGATCTACCTACCTCTCACACATGTACTATCACTGATCCCAGAGTAATCTACCTACCTCTCTCATATGTACTATCACTGATCCCAGTGTGATCTATCTACCTCTCACCCATGTACTATCACTGATCACAGTGTAATCTACCTATCTCTCACACATGTACCATCACTGATCCCAGTGTAATCTACCTACCTCTCACACATGTACTATCACTGATCCCAGTGTGATCTACCTACCTCTCACCCATGTACTATCACTGATCCCAGTATAATCTACCTACCTCTCTCGCATGTACTATCACTGATCCCAGTGTAATCTACCTACCTCTCACACATGTACTATCACTGATCCCAGTGTAATCTACCTACCTCTCTCATATGTACTATCACTGATCCCAGTATAATCTACCTACCTCTCACACATGTACTATCACTGATCCCAGTATAATCTACCTACCTCTCTCGCATGTACTATCACTGATCCCAGTGTAATCTACCGACCTCTCACCCATGTACTATCACTGATCCCAGTGTAATCTACCTACCTCTCACCCATGTACTATCACTGATCCCAGTATAATCTACCTACCTCTCTCGCATGTACTATCACTGATCCCAGTGTGATCTACCTACCTCTCACCCATGTACTATCACTGATCCCAGTGTAATCTACCTACCTCTCACTCATGTACTATCACTGATCCCAGTGTAGTCTACCTACCTTTCACACATGTACTATCACTGATCCCAGTGTGATCTACCTACGTCTCAGTCATGTGCTATCACTGATCCCAGTGTAATCTACCTACCTCTCACTCATGTACTATCACTGATCCCAGTGTAATCTACCTACCTCTCACCCATGTACTATCACTGATCCCAGAGTAATCTACCTACCTCTCAGTCATGTCCTATCACTGATCCCAGTGTGATCTACCTACCTCTCACTCATGTACTATCACTGATCCCAGTGTGATCTACCTACCTCTCACACATGTACTATCACTGATCCCAAAGTGATCTACCTTCCTCTCACTCATGTACTATCACTGATCCCAGTGTAATCTACCTACCTCTCACACATGTACTATCACTGATCCCAGTGTGATCTACCTACCTCTCACACATGTACTATCACTGATCCCAGTGTGATCTACCTACCTCTCACCATGTACTATCACTGATCTCATTGTGATCTACCTTCCTCTCATACATGTACTATCACTGATCCCAGTATAATCTACCTACCTCTCACTCATGTACTATCACTGATCCCAGTGTAATCTACCTACCTCTCACCCATGTACTATCACTGATCCCAGTGTAATCTACCTACCTCTCACCCATGTACTATCACTGATCCCAGTATAATCTACCTACCTCTCTCGCATGTACTATCACTGATCCCAGTGTAATCTACCTACCTCTCACCCATGTACTATCACTGATCCCAGTATAATCTACCTACCTCTCACGCATGTACTATCACTGATTCCAGTGTAACCTACCTACCTCTCACACATGTACAATGACTGATCCCAGTGTAATCTACCTACCTCTCACTCATGTACTATCACTGATCCCAGTGTAACCTACCTACCTCTCACCCATGTACTATCACTGATCCCAGTGTAACCTACCTACATTTCACTCATGTACTATCACTGATCCCAGTGTAATCTACCTACCTCTCACCCATGTACTATCACTGATCCCAGTGTAGTCTACCTACCTCTCACTCATGTACTATCACTGATTCCAGTGTAATCTACCTACCTCTCACTCATGTACTATCACTGATCCCAGTGTAATCTACCTACCTCTCACCCATGTACTATCACTGATCCCAGTGTAATCTACCTACCTCTCACTCATGTACTATCACTGATCCCAGTGTAATTTACCTCCCTCTCACTCATGTACTATCCCTGATCCCAGTGTGATCTACCTCCCCCTCACACATGTACTATCACTGATCCCAGTGTAATTTACCTCCCTCTCACCCATGTACTATCACTGATCCCAGTGTGATCTACCTCCCTCTCACCCATGTACTATCACTGATCCCAGAGTAATCTACCTTCCTTTCACTGATGTACTATCACTGATCCCAGTGTAATCTACCTACCTCTCACACATGTACTATCACTGATCCCAGTGTAATCTACCTACCTCTCTCATATGTACTATCACTGATCCCAGTGTGATCTATCTACCTCTCACCAGTGTACTATCACTGATCCCAGTGTAATCTACCTACCTCTCACTCATGTACTATCACTGATACCAGTGTAACTTACCTACCTCTCACACATGTACTATCACTGATCCCAGTGTAGTCTACCTACCTCTCACACATCTAATATCACTGACACCAGTGTAATATACCTACCTCTCACTCATGTACTATCACTGATCCCAGTGTAACTTACCTTCCTCTCACACATGTACTATCACTGATCCCAGTGTGATCTACCTACCTCTCACCCATGTACTATCACTGATCCCAGTGTGATCTACCTACCTCTCACCCATGTACTATCACTGATCCCAGTCTAATCTACCTACCTCTCACTCATGTACCATCACTGATCCCAGTGTAATCTACCTACCTCTCTCATATGTACTATCACTGATCCCAGTGTGATCTACCTACCTTTCACTCATGTACTATCACTGATCCCAGTCTAATCTACCTACCTCTCACACATGTACTATCACTGATCCCAGTGTGATCTACCTACCTCTCACACATGTACTATCACTGATCCCAGTGTAACCTACCTACCTCTCACACATGTACTATCACTGATCCCAGTGTGATCTACCTTCCTCTCCCTCATGTACTATCACTGATCCCAGTGTAACCTACCTACCTCTCACACATGTACTATTACTGATCCCAGTGTAACCTACCTACCTCTCACACATGTACTATCACTGATCCCAGTGTGATCTACCTACCTCTCACCCATGTACTATCACTGATCCCAGTGTAATCTACCTACCTCTCACACATGTACTATCACTGATCCCAGTGTAGTCTACCTACCTTTCACACATGTACTATCACTGATCCCAGTGTGATCTACCTACGTCTCAGTCATGTGCTATCACTGATCCCAGTGTAATCGACCTACCTCTCACTCATGTACTATCACTGATCCCAGTGTAATCTACCTACCTCTCACCCATGTACTATCACTGATCCCAGAGTAATCTACCTACCTCTCAGTCATGTCCTATCACTGATCCCAGTGTGATCTACCTACCTCTCACTCATGTACTATCACTGATCCCAGTGTGATCTACCTACCTCTCACACATGTACTATCACTGATCCCAGAGTGATCTACCTTCCTCTCACCCATGTACTATCACTGATCCCAGTGTAATCTACCTACCTCTCACCCATGTACTATCACTGATCCCAGTGTAATCTACCTACCTCTCACTCATGTACTATCACTGATCCCAGTGTAATTTACCTCCCTCTCACTCATGTACTATCCCTGATCCCAGTGTGATCTACCTCCCCCTCACACATGTACTATCACTGATCCCAGTGTAATTTACCTCCCTCTCACCCATGTACTATCACTGATCCCAGTGTGATCTACCTCCCTCTCACCCATGTACTATCACTGATCCCAGAGTAATCTACCTTCCTTTCACTCATGTACTATCACTGATCCCAGTGTAATCTACCTACCTCTCACACATGTACTATCACTGATCCCAGTGTAATCTACCTACCTCTCTCATATGTACTATCACTGATCCCAGTGTGATCTATCTACCTCTCACCAGTGTACTATCACTGATCCCAGTGTAATCTACCTACCTCTCACTCATGTACTATCACTGATACCAGTGTAACTTACCTACCTCTCACACATGTACTATCACTGATCCCAGTGTAGTCTACCTACCTCTCACACATCTAATATCACTGACACCAGTGTAATATACCTACCTCTCACTCATGTACTATCACTGATCCCAGTGTAACTTACCTTCCTCTCACACATGTACTATCACTGATCCCAGTGTGATCTACCTACCTCTCACCCATGTACTATCACTGATCCCAGTGTGATCTACCTACCTCTCACCCATGTACTATCACTGATCCCAGTCTAATCTACCTACCTCTCACTCATGTACCATCACTGATCCCAGTGTAATCTACCTACCTCTCTCATATGTACTATCACTGATCCCAGTGTGATCTACCTACCTTTCACTCATGTACTATCACTGATCCCAGTCTAATCTACCTACCTCTCACACATGTACTATCACTGATCCCAGTGTGATCTACCTACCTCTCACACATGTACTATCACTGATCCCAGTGTAACCTACCTACCTCTCACACATGTACTATCACTGATCCCAGTGTGATCTACCTTCCTCTCCCTCATGTACTATCACTGATCCCAGTGTAACCTACCTACCTCTCACACATGTACTATTACTGATCCCAGTGTAACCTACCTACCTCTCACACATGTACTATCACTGATCCCAGTGTGATCTACCTACCTCTCACCCATGTACTATCACTGATCCCAGTGTAATCTACCTACCTCTCACACATGTACTATCACTGATCCCAGTGTAGTCTACCTACCTTTCACACATGTACTATCACTGATCCCAGTGTGATCTACCTACGTCTCAGTCATGTGCTATCACTGATCCCAGTGTAATCGACCTACCTCTCACTCATGTACTATCACTGATCCCAGTGTAATCTACCTACCTCTCACCCATGTACTATCACTGATCCCAGAGTAATCTACCTACCTCTCAGTCATGTCCTATCACTGATCCCAGTGTGATCTACCTACCTCTCACTCATGTACTATCACTGATCCCAGTGTGATCTACCTACCTCTCACACATGTACTATCACTGATCCCAGAGTGATCTACCTTCCTCTCACTCATGTACTATCACTGATCCCAGTGTAATCTACCTACCTCTCACACATGTACTATCACTGATCCCAGTGTGATCTACCTACCTCTCACACATGTACTATCACTGATCCCAGTGTGATCTACCTACCTCTCACCATGTACTATCACTGATCTCATTGTGATCTACCTTCCTCTCATACATGTACTATCACTGATCCCAGTGTAATCTACCTACCTCTCACCCATGTACTATCACTGATCCCAGTGTAATCTACCTACCTCTCACCCATGTACTATCACTGATCCCAGTATAATCTACCTACCTCTCTCGCATGAACTATCACTGATCCCAGTGTAATCTACTTACCTCTCACCCATGTACTATCACTGATCCCAGTATAATCTACCTACCTCTCACGCATGTACTATCACTGATCCCAGTGTAACCTACCTACCTCTCACACATGTACTATCACTGATCCCAGTGTAATCTACCTACCTCTCACTCATGTACAATCACTGATCCCAGTGTAATCTACCTACCTCTCACCCATGTACTATCACTGATCCCAGTGTAATCTACCTACCTCTCACTCATGTACTATCACTGATCCCAGTGTAACCTACCTACCTCTCACCCATGTACTATCACTGATCCCAGTGTAACCTACCTACATTTCACTCATGTACTATCACTGATCCCAGTGTAATCTACCTACCTCTCACACATGTACTATCACTGATCCCAGTGTAATTTACCTCCCTCTCACCCATGTACTATCACTGATCCCAGTGTGATCTACCTCCCTCTCACCCATGTACTATCACTGATCCCAGAGTAATCTACCTACCTTTCACTCATGTACTATCACTGATCCCAGTGTAATCTACCTACCTCTCACACATGTACTATCACTGATCCCAGTGTGATCTACCTACCTCTCACACATGTACTATCACTGATCCCAGAGTGATCTACCTACCTCTCACCCATGTACTATCACTGATCCCAGTGTGATCTACCTACCTCTCACACATGTACTATCACTGATCCCAGAGTGATCTACCTACCTCTCACTCATGTACTATCACTGATCCCAATGTGATCTACCTACCTCTCACACATGTACTATCACTGATCCCAGAGTAATCTACCTACCTCTCTCATATGTACTATCACTGATCCCAGTGTGATCTATCTACCTCTCACCCATGTACTATCACTGATCACAGTGTAATCTACCTATCTCTCACACATGTACCATCACTGATCCCAGTGTAATCTACCTACCTCTCACACATGTACTATCACTGATCCCAGTGTGATCTACCTACCTCTCACCCATGTACTATCACTGATCCCAGTATAATCTACCTACCTCTCTCGCATGTACTATCACTGATCCCAGTGTAATCTACCTACCTCTCACACATGTACTATCACTGATCCCAGTGTAATCTACCTACCTCTCTCATATGTACTTTCACTGATCCCAGTATAATCTACCTACCTCTCACACATGTACTATCACTGATCCCAGTATAATCTACCTACCTCTCTCGCATGTACTATCACTGATCCCAGTGTAATCTACCGACCTCTCACCCATGTACTATCACTGATCCCAGTGTGATCTACCTACCTATCACACATGTACTATCACTGATCCCAGTGTGATCTACCTACCTCTCACACATGTACTATCACTGATCCCAGTGTGATCTACCTACCTCTCACACATGTACTATCACTGATCCCAGTGTGATCTACCTACCTCTCACACATGTACTATCACTGATCCCAGTGTGATCTACCTACCTCTCACCATGTACTATCACTGATCTCATTGTGATCTACCTTCCTCTCATACATGTACTATCACTGATCCCAGTGTAATCTACCTACCTCTCACCCATGTACTATCACTGATCCCAGTGTAATCTACCTACCTCTCACCCATGTAGTATCACTGATCCCAGTATAATCTACCTACCTCTCTCGCATGTACTATCACTGATCCCAGTGTGATCTACCTACCTCTCACCCATGTACTATCACTGATCCCAGTGTAATCTACCTACCTCTCACTCATGTACTATCACTGATCCCAGTGTAGTCTACCTACCTTTCACACATGTACTATCACTGATCCCAGTGTGATCTACCTACGTCTCAGTCATGTGCTATCACTGATCCCAGTGTAATCTACCTACCTCTCACTCATGTACTATCACTGATCCCAGTGTAATCTACCTACCTCTCACCCATGTACTATCACTGATCCCAGAGTAATCTACCTACCTCTCAGTCATGTCCTATCACTGATCCCAGTGTGATCTACCTACCTCTCACTCATGTACTATCACTGATCCCAGTGTGATCTACCTACCTCTCACACATGTACTATCACTGATCCCAGAGTGATCTACCTTCCTCTCACTCATGTACTATCACTGATCCCAGTGTAATCTACCTACCTCTCACACATGTACTATCACTGATCCCAGTGTGATCTACCTACCTCTCACACATGTACTATCACTGATCCCAGTGTGATCTACCTACCTCTCACCATGTACTATCACTGATCTCATTGTGATCTACCTTCCTCTCATACATGTACTATCACTGATCCCAGTATAATCTACCTACCTCTCACTCATGTACTATCACTGATCCCAGTGTAATCTACCTACCTCTCACCCATGTACTATCACTGATCCCAGTGTAATCTACCTACCTCTCACCCATGTACTATCACTGATCCCAGTATAATCTACCTACCTCTCTCGCATGTACTATCACTGATCCCAGTGTAATCTACCTACCTCTCACCCATGTACTATCACTGATCCCAGTATAATCTACCTACCTCTCACGCATGTACTATCACTGATTCCAGTGTAACCTACCTACCTCTCACACATGTACAATGACTGATCCCAGTGTAATCTACCTACCTCTCACTCATGTACTATCACTGATCCCAGTGTAACCTACCTACCTCTCACCCATGTACTATCACTGATCCCAGTGTAACCTACCTACATTTCACTCATGTACTATCACTGATCCCAGTGTAATCTACCTACCTCTCACCCATGTACTATCACTGATCCCAGTGTAGTCTACCTACCTCTCACTCATGTACTATCACTGATCCCAGTGTAATCTACCTACCTCTCACTCATGTACTATCACTGATCCCAGTGTAATCTACCTACCTCTCACCCATGTACTATCACTGATCCCAGTGTAATTTACCTCCCTCTCACTCATGTACTATCCCTGATCCCAGTGTGATCTACCTCCCCCTCACACATGTACTATCACTGATCCCAGTGTAATTTACCTCCCTCTCACCCATGTACTATCACTGATCCCAGTGTGATCTACCTACCTCTCACCCATGTACTATCACTGATCCCAGAGTAATCTACCTTCCTTTCACTCATGTACTATCACTGATCCCAGTGTAATCTACCTACCTCTCACACATGTACTATCACTGATCCCAGTGTAATCTACCTACCTCTCTCATATGTACTATCACTGATCCCAGTGTGATCTATCTACCTCTCACCAGTGTACTATCACTGATCCCAGTGTAATCTACCTACCTCTCACTCATGTACTATCACTGATACCAGTGTAACTTACCTACCTCTCACACATGTACTATCACTGATCCCAGTGTAGTCTACCTACCTCTCACACATCTAATATCACTGACACCAGTGTAATATACCTACCTCTCACTCATGTACTATCACTGATCCCAGTGTAACTTACCTTCCTCTCACACATGTACTATCACTGATCCCAGTGTGATCTACCTACCTCTCACACATGTACTATCACTGATCCCAGAGTGATCTACCTTCCTCTCACTCATGTACTATCACTGATCCCAGTGTAATCTACCTACCTCTCACACATGTACTATCACTGATCCCAGTGTGATCTACCTACCTCTCACACATGTACTATCACTGATCCCAGTGTGATCTACCTACCTCTCACCATGTACTATCACTGATCTCATTGTGATCTACCTTCCTCTCATACATGTACTATCACTGATCCCAGTGTAATCTACCTACCTCTCACCCATGTACTATCACTGATCCCAGTGTAATCTACCTACCTCTCACCCATGTACTATCACTGATCCCAGTATAATCTACCTACCTCTCTCGCATGAACTATCACTGATCCCAGTGTAATCTACTTACCTCTCACCCATGTACTATCACTGATCCCAGTATAATCTACCTACCTCTCACGCATGTACTATCACTGATCCCAGTGTAACCTACCTACCTCTCACACATGTACTATCACTGATCCCAGTGTAATCTACCTACCTCTCACTCATGTACAATCACTGATCCCAGTGTAATCTACCTACCTCTCACCCATGTACTATCACTGATCCCAGTGTAATCTACCTACCTCTCACTCATGTACTATCACTGATCCCAGTGTAACCTACCTACCTCTCACCCATGTACTATCACTGATCCCAGTGTAACCTACCTACATTTCACTCATGTACTATCACTGATCCCAGTGTAATCTACCTACCTCTCACACATGTACTATCACTGATCCCAGTGTAATTTACCTCCCTCTCACCCATGTACTATCACTGATCCCAGTGTGATCTACCTCCCTCTCACCCATGTACTATCACTGATCCCAGAGTAATCTACCTACCTTTCACTCATGTACTATCACTGATCCCAGTGTAATCTACCTACCTCTCACACATGTACTATCACTGATCCCAGTGTGATCTACCTACCTCTCACACATGTACTATCACTGATCCCAGAGTGATCTACCTACCTCTCACCCATGTACTATCACTGATCCCAGTGTGATCTACCTACCTCTCACACATGTACTATCACTGATCCCAGAGTGATCTACCTACCTCTCACTCATGTACTATCACTGATCCCAATGTGATCTACCTACCTCTCACACATGTACTATCACTGATCCCAGAGTAATCTACCTACCTCTCTCATATGTACTATCACTGATCCCAGTGTGATCTATCTACCTCTCACCCATGTACTATCACTGATCACAGTGTAATCTACCTATCTCTCACACATGTACCATCACTGATCCCAGTGTAATCTACCTACCTCTCACACATGTACTATCACTGATCCCAGTGTGATCTACCTACCTCTCACCCATGTACTATCACTGATCCCAGTATAATCTACCTACCTCTCTAGCATGTACTATCACTGATCCCAGTGTAATCTACCTACCTCTCACACATGTACTATCACTGATCCCAGTGTAATCTACCTACCTCTCTCATATGTACTATCACTGATCCCAGTATAATCTACCTACCTCTCACACATGTACTATCACTGATCCCAGTATAATCTACCTACCTCTCTCGCATGTACTATCACTGATCCCAGTGTAATCTACCGACCTCTCACCCATGTACTATCACTGATCCCAGTGTGATCTACCTACCTATCACACATGTACTATCACTGATCCCAGTGTGATCTACCTACCTCTCACACATGTACTATCACTGATCCCAGTGTGATCTACCTACCTCTCACACATGTACTATCACTGATCCCAGTGTGATCTACCTACCTCTCACACATGTACTATCACTGATCCCAGTGTGATCTACCTACCTCTCACCATGTACTATCACTGATCTCATTGTGATCTACCTTCCTCTCATACATGTACTATCACTGATCCCAGTGTAATCTACCTACCTCTCACCCATGTACTATCACTGATCCCAGTGTAATCTACCTACCTCTCACCCATGTACTATCACTGATCCCAGTATAATCTACCTACCTCTCTCGCATGTACTATCACTGATCCCAGTGTGATCTACCTACCTCTCACCCATGTACTATCACTGATCCCAGTGTAATCTACCTACCTCTCACTCATGTACTATCACTGATCCCAGTGTAGTCTACCTACCTTTCACACATGTACTATCACTGATCCCAGTGTGATCTACCTACGTCTCAGTCATGTGCTATCACTGATCCCAGTGTAATCTACCTACCTCTCACTCATGTACTATCACTGATCCCAGTGTAATCTACCTACCTCTCACCCATGTACTATCACTGATCCCAGAGTAATCTACCTACCTCTCAGTCATGTCCTATCACTGATCCCAGTGTGATCTACCTACCTCTCACTCATGTACTATCACTGATCCCAGTGTGATCTACCTACCTCTCACACATGTACTATCACTGATCCCAGAGTGATCTACCTTCCTCTCACTCATGTACTATCACTGATCCCAGTGTAATCTACCTACCTCTCACACATGTACTATCACTGATCCCAGTGTGATCTACCTACCTCTCACACATGTACTATCACTGATCCCAGTGTGATCTACCTACCTCTCACCATGTACTATCACTGATCTCATTGTGATCTACCTTCCTCTCATACATGTACTATCACTGATCCCAGTATAATCTACCTACCTCTCACTCATGTACTATCACTGATCCCAGTGTAATCTACCTACCTCTCACCCATGTACTATCACTGATCCCAGTGTAATCTACCTACCTCTCACCCATGTACTATCACTGATCCCAGTATAATCTACCTACCTCTCTCGCATGTACTATCACTGATCCCAGTGTAATCTACCTACCTCTCACCCATGTACTATCACTGATTCCAGTGTAACCTACCTACCTCTCACTCATGTACTATCACTGATCCCAGTGTAACCTACCTACCTCTCACCCATGTACTATCACTGATCCCAGTGTAACCTACCTACATTTCACTCATGTACTATCACTGATCCCAGTGTAATCTACCTACCTCTCACCCATGTACTATCACTGATCCCAGTGTAGTCTACCTACCTCTCACTCATGTACTATCACTGATCCCAGTGTAATCTACCTACCTCTCACTCATGTACTATCACTGATCCCAGTGTAATCTACCTACCTCTCACCCATGTACTATCACTGATCCCAGTGTAATTTACCTCCCTCTCACTCATGTACTATCCCTGATCCCAGTGTGATCTACCTCCCCCTCACACATGTACTATCACTGATCCCAGTGTGATCTACCTACATTTCACTCATGTACTATCACTGATCCCAGTGTAATCTACCTACCTCTCACCCATGTACTATCACTGATCCCAGTGTAGTCTACCTACCTCTCACTCATGTACTATCACTGATCCCAGTGTAATCTACCTACCTCTCACTCATGTACTATCACTGATCCCAGTGTAATCTACCTACCTCTCACCCATGTACTATCACTGATCCCAGTGTAATTTACCTCCCTCTCACTCATGTACTATCCCTGATCCCAGTGTGATCTACCTCCCCCTCACTCATGTACTATCACTGATCCCAGTGTAATTTACCTCCCTCTCACCCATGTACTATCACTGATCCCAGTGTGATCTACCTCCCTCTCACCCATGTACTATCACTGATCCCAGAGTAATCTACCTTCCTTTCACTCATGTACTATCACTGATCCCAGTGTAATCTACCTACCTCTCACACATGTACTATCACTGATCCCAGTGTAATCTACCTACCTCTCTCATATGTACTATCACTGATCCCAGTGTGATCTATCTACCTCTCACCAGTGTACTATCACTGATCCCAGTGTAATCTACCTACCTCTCACTCATGTACTATCACTGATACCAGTGTAACTTACCTACCTCTCACACATGTACTATCACTGATCCCAGTGTAGTCTACCTACCTCTCACACATCTAATATCACTGACACCAGTGTAATATACCTACCTCTCACTCATGTACTATCACTGATCCCAGTGTAACTTACCTTCCTCTCACACATGTACTATCACTGATCCCAGTGTGATCTACCTACCTCTCACCCATGTACTATCACTGATCCCAGTGTGATCTACCTACCTCTCACCCATGTACTATCACTGATCCCAGTCTAATCTACCTACCTCTCACTCATGTACCATCACTGATCCCAGTGTAATCTACCTACCTCTCTCATATGTACTATCACTGATCCCAGTGTGATCTACCTACCTTTCACTCATGTACTATCACTGATCCCAGTCTAATCTACCTACCTCTCACACATGTACTATCACTGATCCCAGTGTGATCTACCTACCTCTCACACATGTACTATCACTGATCCCAGTGTAACCTACCTACCTCTCACACATGTACTATCACTGATCCCAGTGTGATCTACCTTCCTCTCCCTCATGTACTATCACTGATCCCAGTGTAACCTACCTACCTCTCACACATGTACTATTACTGATCCCAGTGTAACCTACCTACCTCTCACACATGTACTATCACTGATCCCAGTGTGATCTACCTACCTCTCACCCATGTACTATCACTGATCCCAGTGTAATCTACCTACCTCTCACACATGTACTATCACTGATCCCAGTGTAGTCTACCTACCTTTCACACATGTACTATCACTGATCCCAGTGTGATCTACCTACGTCTCAGTCATGTGCTATCACTGATCCCAGTGTAATCGACCTACCTCTCACTCATGTACTATCACTGATCCCAGTGTAATCTACCTACCTCTCACCCATGTACTATCACTGATCCCAGAGTAATCTACCTACCTCTCAGTCATGTCCTATCACTGATCCCAGTGTGATCTACCTACCTCTCACTCATGTACTATCACTGATCCCAGTGTGATCTACCTACCTCTCACACATGTACTATCACTGATCCCAGAGTGATCTACCTTCCTCTCACTCATGTACTATCACTGATCCCAGTGTAATCTACCTACCTCTCACACATGTACTATCACTGATCCCAGTGTGATCTACCTACCTCTCACACATGTACTATCACTGATCCCAGTGTGATCTACCTACCTCTCACCATGTACTATCACTGATCTCATTGTGATCTACCTTCCTCTCATACATGTACTATCACTGATCCCAGTGTAATCTACCTACCTCTCACCCATGTACTATCACTGATCCCAGTGTAATCTACCTACCTCTCACCCATGTACTATCACTGATCCCAGTATAATCTACCTACCTCTCTCGCATGAACTATCACTGATCCCAGTGTAATCTACTTACCTCTCACCCATGTACTATCACTGATCCCAGTATAATCTACCTACCTCTCACGCATGTACTATCACTGATCCCAGTGTAACCTACCTACCTCTCACACATGTACTATCACTGATCCCAGTGTAATCTACCTACCTCTCACTCATGTACAATCACTGATCCCAGTGTAATCTACCTACCTCTCACCCATGTACTATCACTGATCCCAGTGTAATCTACCTACCTCTCACTCATGTACTATCACTGATCCCAGTGTAACCTACCTACCTCTCACCCATGTACTATCACTGATCCCAGTGTAACCTACCTACATTTCACTCATGTACTATCACTGATCCCAGTGTAATCTACCTACCTCTCACACATGTACTATCACTGATCCCAGTGTAATTTACCTCCCTCTCACCCATGTACTATCACTGATCCCAGTGTGATCTACCTCCCTCTCACCCATGTACTATCACTGATCCCAGAGTAATCTACCTACCTTTCACTCATGTACTATCACTGATCCCAGTGTAATCTACCTACCTCTCACACATGTACTATCACTGATCCCAGTGTGATCTATCTACCTCTCACACATGTACTATCACTGATCCCAGAGTGATCTACCTACCTCTCACCCATGTACTATCACTGATCCCAGTGTGATCTACCTACCTCTCACACATGTACTATCACTGATCCCAGAGTGATCTACCTACCTCTCACTCATGTACTATCACTGATCCCAATGTGATCTACCTACCTCTCACACATGTACTATCAGTGATCCCAGAGTAATCTACCTACCTCTCTCATATGTACTATCACTGATCCCAGTGTGATCTATCTACCTCTCACCCATGTACTATCACTGATCACAGTGTAATCTACCTATCTCTCACACATGTACCATCACTGATCCCAGTGTAATCTACCTACCTCTCACACATGTACTATCACTGATCCCAGTGTGATCTACCTACCTCTCACCCATGTACTATCACTGATCCCAGTATAATCTACCTACCTCTCTCGCATGTACTATCACTGATCCCAGTGTAATCTACCTACCTCTCACACATGTACTATCACTGATCCCAGTGTAATCTACCTACCTCTCTCATATGTACTATCACTGATCCCAGTATAATCTACCTACCTCTCACACATGTACTATCACTGATCCCAGTATAATCTACCTACCTCTCTCGCATGTACTATCACTGATCCCAGTGTAATCTACCGACCTATCACACATGTACTATCACTGATCCCAGTGTGATCTACCTACCTCTCACACATGTACTATCACTGATCCCAGTGTGATCTACCTACCTCTCACACATGTACTATCACTGATCCCAGTGTGATCTACCTACCTCTCACCATGTACTATCACTGATCTCATTGTGATCTACCTTCCTCTCATACATGTACTATCACTGATCCCAGTGTAATCTACCTACCTCTCACCCATGTACTATCACTGATCCCAGTGTAATCTACCTACCTCTCACCCATGTACTATCACTGATCCCAGTATAATCTACCTACCTCTCTCGCATGTACTATCACTGATCCCAGTGTGATCTACCTACCTCTCACCCATGTACTATCACTGATCCCAGTGTAATCTACCTACCTCTCACTCATGTACTATCACTGATCCCAGTGTAGTCTACCTACCTTTCACACATGTACTATCACTGATCCCAGTGTGATCTACCTACGTCTCAGTCATGTGCTATCACTGATCCCAGTGTAATCTACCTACCTCTCACTCATGTACTATCACTGATCCCAGTGTAATCTACCTACCTCTCACCCATGTACTATCACTGATCCCAGAGTAATCTACCTACCTCTCAGTCATGTCCTATCACTGATCCCAGTGTGATCTACCTACCTCTCACTCATGTACTATCACTGATCCCAGTGTGATCTACCTACCTCTCACACATGTACTATCACTGATCCCAGAGTGATCTACCTTCCTCTCACTCATGTACTATCACTGATCCCAGTGTAATCTACCTACCTCTCACACATGTACTATCACTGATCCCAGTGTGATCTACCTACCTCTCACACATGTACTATCACTGATCCCAGTGTGATCTACCTACCTCTCACCATGTACTATCACTGATCTCATTGTGATCTACCTTCCTCTCATACATGTACTATCACTGATCCCAGTATAATCTACCTACCTCTCACTCATGTACTATCACTGATCCCAGTGTAATCTACCTACCTCTCACCCATGTACTATCACTGATCCCAGTGTAATCTACCTACCTCTCACCCATGTACTATCACTGATCCCAGTATAATCTACCTACCTCTCTCGCATGTACTATCACTGATCCCAGTGTAATCTACCTACCTCTCACCCATGTACTATCACTGATCCCAGTATAATCTACCTACCTCTCACGCATGTACTATCACTGATTCCAGTGTAACCTACCTACCTCTCACACATGTACAATGACTGATCCCAGTGTAATCTACCTACCTCTCACTCATGTACTATCACTGATCCCAGTGTAACCTACCTACCTCTCACCCATGTACTATCACTGATCCCAGTGTAACCTACCTACATTTCACTCATGTACTATCACTGATCCCAGTGTAATCTACCTACCTCTCACCCATGTACTATCACTGATCCCAGTGTAGTCTACCTACCTCTCACTCATGTACTATCACTGATCCCAGTGTAATCTACCTACCTCTCACTCATGTACTATCACTGATCCCAGTGTAATCTACCTACCTCTCACCCATGTACTATCACTGATCCCAGTGTAATTTACCTCCCTCTCACTCATGTACTATCCCTGATCCCAGTGTGATCTACCTCCCCCTCACACATGTACTATCACTGATCCCAGTGTAATTTACCTCCCTCTCACCCATGTACTATCACTGATCCCAGTGTGATCTACCTCCCTCTCACCCATGTACTATCACTGATCCCAGAGTAATCTACCTTCCTTTCACTCATGTACTATCACTGATCCCAGTGTAATCTACCTACCTCTCACACATGTACTATCACTGATCCCAGTGTAATCTACCTACCTCTCTCATATGTACTATCACTGATCCCAGTGTGATCTATCTACCTCTCACCAGTGTACTATCACTGATCCCAGTGTAATCTACCTACCTCTCACTCATGTAGTATCACTGATACCAGTGTAACTTACCTACCTCTCACACATGTACTATCACTGATCCCAGTGTAGTCTACCTACCTCTCACACATCTAATATCACTGACACCAGTGTAATATACCTACCTCTCACTCATGTACTATCACTGATCCCAGTGTAACTTACCTTCCTCTCACACATGTACTATCACTGATCCCAGTGTGATCTACCTACCTCTCACCCATGTACTATCACTGATCCCAGTGTGATCTACCTACCTCTCACCCATGTACTATCACTGATCCCAGTCTAATCTACCTACCTCTCACTCATGTACCATCACTGATCCCAGTGTAATCTACCTACCTCTCTCATATGTACTATCACTGATCCCAGTGTGATCTACCTACCTTTCACTCATGTACTATCACTGATCCCAGTCTAATCTACCTACCTCTCACACATGTACTATCACTGATCCCAGTGTGATCTACCTACCTCTCACACATGTACTATCACTGATCCCAGTGTAACCTACCTACCTCTCACACATGTACTATCACTGATCCCAGTGTGATCTACCTTCCTCTCCCTCATGTACTATCACTGATCCCAGTGTAACCTACCTACCTCTCACACATGTACTATTACTGATCCCAGTGTAACCTACCTACCTCTCACACATGTACTATCACTGATCCCAGTGTGATCTACCTACCTCTCACCCATGTACTATCACTGATCCCAGTGTAATCTACCTACCTCTCACACATGTACTATCACTGATCCCAGTGTAGTCTACCTACCTCTCACCCATGTACTATCACTGATCCCAGTGTAATCTACCTACCTCTCACCCATGTACTATCACTGATCCCAGTGTAATCTACCTACCTCTCACACATGTACTATCACTGATCCCAGTGTAGTCTACCTACCTTTCACACATGTACTATCACTGATCCCAGTGTGATCTACCTACGTCTCAGTCATGTGCTATCACTGATCCCAGTGTAATCGACCTACCTCTCACTCATGTACTATCACTGATCCCAGTGTAATCTACCTACCTCTCACCCATGTACTATCACTGATCCCAGAGTAATCTACCTACCTCTCAGTCATGTCCTATCACTGATCCCAGTGTGATCTACCTACCTCTCACTCATGTACTATCACTGATCCCAGTGTGATCTACCTACCTCTCACACATGTACTATCACTGATCCCAGAGTGATCTACCTTCCTCTCACTCATGTACTATCACTGATCCCAGTGTAATCTACCTACCTCTCACACATGTACTATCACTGATCCCAGTGTGATCTACCTACCTCTCACACATGTACTATCACTGATCCCAGTGTGATCTACCTACCTCTCACCATGTACTATCACTGATCTCATTGTGATCTACCTTCCTCTCATACATGTCCTATCACTGATCCCAGTGTAATCTACCTACCTCTCACCCATGTACTATCACTGATCCCAGTGTAATCTACCTACCTCTCACCCATGTACTATCACTGATCCCAGTATAATCTACCTACCTCTCTCGCATGAACTATCACTGATCCCAGTGTAATCTACTTACCTCTCACCCATGTACTATCACTGATCCCAGTATAATCTACCTACCTCTCACGCATGTACTATCACTGATCCCAGTGTAACCTACCTACCTCTCACACATGTACTATCACTGATCCCAGTGTAATCTACCTACCTCTCACTCATGTACAATCACTGATCCCAGTGTAATCTACCTACCTCTCACCCATGTACTATCACTGATCCCAGTGTAATCTACCTACCTCTCACTCATGTACTATCACTGATCCCAGTGTAACCTACCTACCTCTCACCCATGTACTATCACTGATCCCAGTGTAACCTACCTACATTTCACTCATGTACTATCACTGATCCCAGTGTAATCTACCTACCTCTCACACATGTACTATCACTGATCCCAGTGTAATTTACCTCCCTCTCACCCATGTACTATCACTGATCCCAGTGTGATCTACCTCCCTCTCACCCATGTACTATCACTGATCCCAGAGTAATCTACCTACCTTTCACTCATGTACTATCACTGATCCCAGTGTAATCTACCTACCTCTCACACATGTACTATCACTGATCCCAGTGTGATCTACCTACCTCTCACACATGTACTATCACTGATCCCAGAGTGATCTACCTACCTCTCACCCATGTACTATCACTGATCCCAGTGTGATCTACCTACCTCTCACACATGTACTATCACTGATCCCAGAGTGATCTACCTACCTCTCACTCATGTACTATCACTGATCCCAATGTGATCTACCTACCTCTCACACATGTACTATCACTGATCCCAGAGTAATCTACCTACCTCTCTCATATGTACTATCACTGATCCCAGTGTGATCTATCTACCTCTCACCCATGTACTATCACTGATCCCAGTGTAATCTACCTATCTCTCACACATGTACCATCACTGATCCCAGTGTAATCTACCTACCTCTCACACATGTACTATCACTGATCCCAGTGTGATCTACCTACCTCTCACCCATGTACTATCACTGATCCCAGTATAATCTACCTACCTCTCTCGCATGTACTATCACTGATCCCAGTGTAATCTACCTACCTCTCACACATGTACTATCACTGATCCCAGTGTAATCTACCTACCTCTCTCATATGTACTATCACTGATCCCAGTGTGATCTATCTACCTCTCACCCATGTACTATCACTGATCACAGTGTAATCTACCTACCTCTCACGCATGTACTATCACTGATCCCAGTGTAACCTACCTACCTCTCACACATGTACTATCACTGATCCCAGTGTAATCTACCTACCTCTCACTAATGTACAATCACTGATCCCAGTGTAATCTACCTACCTCTCACCCATGTACTATCACTGATCCCAGTGTGATCTACCTCCCTCTCACCCATGTACTATCACTGATCCCAGAGTAATCTACCTACCTTTCACTCATGTACTATCACTGATCCCAGTGTAATCTACCTACCTCTCACACATGTACTATCACTGATCCCAGTGTAACCTACCTACCTCTCACACATGTACTATCACTGATCCCAGTGTGATCTACCTACCTCTCACACATGTACTATCACTGATCCCAGTATGATCTACCTACCTCTCCCTCATGTACTATTACTGATCCCAGTGTAACCTACCTACCTCTCATACATGTACTATCACTGATCCCAGTGTGATCTACCTACCTCTCACCCATGTACTATCACTGATCCCAGTGTAATCTACCTACCTCTCACACATGTACTATCACTGATCCCAGTGTAGTCTACCTACCTTTCACACATGTACTATCACTGATCCCAGTGTGATCTAGCTACCTCTCACCCGTGTACTATCACTGATCCCAGTGTAATCTACCTACCTCTCACACATGTACTATCACTGATCCCAGTATAATCTACCTACCTCTCACACATGTACTATCACTGATCCCAGTGTGATCTACCTACCTCTCCCTCATGTACTATTACTGATCCCATTTAACCTACCTACCTCTCACACATGTACTATCACTGATCCCAGTGTGATCTACCTACCTCTCACCCATGTACTATCACTGATCCCAGTGTAATCTACCTACCTCTCACTCATGTACTATCACTGATCCCAGTGTGATCTACCTACCTCTCACACATGTACTATCACTGATCCCAGAGTGATCTACCTTCCTCTCACTCATGTACTATCACTGATCGCAGTGTAATCTACCTACCTCTCACACATGTACTATCACTGATCCCAGTGTAATTTACCTCCCTCTCACCCATGTACTATCACTGATCCCAGTGTGATCTACCTCCCTCTCACCCATGTACTATCACTGATCCCAGAGTAATCTACCTACGTTTCACTCATGTACTATCACTGATCCCAGTGTAATCTACCTACCTCTCACACATGTACTATCACTGATCCCAGTGTAATCTACCTACCTCTCTCATATGTACTATCACTGATCCCAGTGTGATCTATCTACCTCTCACCCATGTACTATCACTGATCACAGTGTAATCTACCTACCTCTCACACATGTACCATCACTGATCCCAGTGTAATCTACCTACCTCTCACCCATGTACTATCACTGATCCCAGTGTAATCTACCTACCTCTAACCCATGTACTATCACTGATCCCAGTATAATCTACCTACCTCTCTCGCATGTACTATCACTGATCCCAGTGTGATCTACCTACCTCTCACCCATGTACTATCACTGATCCCAGTGTAATCTACCTACGTCTCAGTCATGTGCTATCACTGATCCCAGTGTAATCTACCTACCTCTCACTCATGTACTATCACTGATCCCAGTGTAATCTACCTACCTCTCACCCATGTACTATCACTGATCCCAGAGTAATCTACCTACCTCTCAGTCATGTCCTATCACTGATCCCAGTGTGATCTACCTACATCTCACTCATGTACTATCACTGATCCCAGTGTGATCTACCTACCTCTCACACATGTACTATCACTGATCCCAGAGTGATCTACCTTCCTCTCACTCATGTACTATCACTGATCCCAGTGTAATCTACCTACATCTCACACATGTACTATCACTGATCCCAGTGTGATCTACCTACCTCTCACACATGTACTATCACTGATCCCAGTGTGATCTACCTACCTCTCACCATGTACTATCACTGATCTCATTGTGATCTACCTTCCTCTCATACATGTACTATCACTGATCCCAGTGTAATCTACCTACCTCTCACCCATGTACTATCACTGATCCCAGTGTAATCTACCTACCTCTCACCCATGTACTATCACTGATCCCAGTATAATCTACCTACCTCTCTCGCATGTACTATCACTGATCCCAGTGTAATCTACCTTACTCTCACCCATGTACTATCACTGATCCCAGTATAATCTACCTACCTCTCACGCATGTACTATCACTGATCCCAGTGTAACCTACCTACCTCTCACACATGTACTATCACTGATCCCAGTGTAATCTACCTACCTCTCACTCATGTACAATCACTGATCCCAGTGTAATCTACCTACCTCTCACCCATGTACTATCACTGATCCCAGTGTAATCTACCTACCTCTCACCCATGTACTATCACTGATCCCAGTGTAATCTACCTACCTCTCACCCATGTACTATCACTGATCCCAGTATAATCTACCTACCTCTCTCGCATGTACTATCACTGATCCCAGTGTGATCTACCTACCTCTCACCCATGTACTATCACTGATCCCAGTGTAATCTACCTACCTCTCACTCATGTACTATCACTGATCCCAGTGTAGTCTACCTACCTTTCACACATGTACTATCACTGATCCCAGTGTGATCTACCTACGTCTCAGTCATGTGCTATCACTGATCCCAGTGTAATCTACCTACCTCTCACTCATGTACTATCACTGATCCCAGTGTAATCTACCTACCTCTCACCCATGTACTATCACTGATCCCAGAGTAATCTACCTACCTCTCAGTCATGTCCTATCACTGATCCCAGTGTGATCTACCTACCTCTCACTCATGTACTATCACTGATCCCAGTGTGATCTACCTACCTCTCACACATGTACTATCACTGATCCCAGAGTGATCTACCTTCCTCTCACTCATGTACTATCACTGATCCCAGTGTAATCTACCTACCTCTCACACATGTACTATCACTGATCCCAGTGTGATCTACCTACCTCTCACACATGTACTATCACTGATCCCAGTGTGATCTACCTACCTCTCACCATGTACTATCACTGATCTCATTGTGATCTACCTTCCTCTCATACATGTACTATCACTGATCCCAGTATAATCTACCTACCTCTCACTCATGTACTATCACTGATCCCAGTGTAATCTACCTACCTCTCACCCATGTACTATCACTGATCCCAGTGTAATCTACCTACCTCTCACCCATGTACTATCACTGATCCCAGTATAATCTACCTACCTCTCTCGCATGTACTATCACTGATCCCAGTGTAATCTACCTACCTCTCACCCATGTACTATCACTGATCCCAGTATAATCTACCTACCTCTCACGCATGTACTATCACTGATTCCAGTGTAACCTACCTACCTCTCACACATGTACAATGACTGATCCCAGTGTAATCTACCTACCTCTCACTCATGTACTATCACTGATCCCAGTGTAACCTACCTACCTCTCACCCATGTACTATCACTGATCCCAGTGTAACCTACCTACATTTCACTCATGTACTATCACTGATCCCAGTGTAATCTACCTACCTCTCACCCATGTACTATCACTGATCCCAGTGTAGTCTACCTACCTCTCACTCATGTACTATCACTGATCCCAGTGTAATCTACCTACCTCTCACTCATGTACTATCACTGATCCCAGTGTAATCTACCTACCTCTCACCCATGTACTATCACTGATCCCAGTGTAATTTACCTCCCTCTCACTCATGTACTATCCCTGATCCCAGTGTGATCTACCTCCCCCTCACACATGTACTATCACTGATCCCAGTGTAATTTACCTCCCTCTCACCCATGTACTATCACTGATCCCAGTGTGATCTACCTCCCTCTCACCCATGTACTATCACTGATCCCAGAGTAATCTACCTTCCTTTCACTCATGTACTATCACTGATCCCAGTGTAATCTACCTACCTCTCACACATGTACTATCACTGATCCCAGTGTAATCTACCTACCTCTCTCATATGTACTATCACTGATCCCAGTGTGATCTATCTACCTCTCACCAGTGTACTATCACTGATCCCAGTGTAATCTACCTACCTCTCACTCATGTAGTATCACTGATACCAGTGTAACTTACCTACCTCTCACACATGTACTATCACTGATCCCAGTGTAGTCTACCTACCTCTCACACATCTAATATCACTGACACCAGTGTAATATACCTACCTCTCACTCATGTACTATCACTGATCCCAGTGTAACTTACCTTCCTCTCACACATGTACTATCACTGATCCCAGTGTGATCTACCTACCTCTCACCCATGTACTATCACTGATCCCAGTGTGATCTACCTACCTCTCACCCATGTACTATCACTGATCCCAGTCTAATCTACCTACCTCTCACTCATGTACCATCACTGATCCCAGTGTAATCTACCTACCTCTCTCATATGTACTATCACTGATCCCAGTGTGATCTACCTACCTTTCACTCATGTACTATCACTGATCCCAGTCTAATCTACCTACCTCTCACACATGTACTATCACTGATCCCAGTGTGATCTACCTACCTCTCACACATGTACTATCACTGATCCCAGTGTAACCTACCTACCTCTCACACATGTACTATCACTGATCCCAGTGTGATCTACCTTCCTCTCCCTCATGTACTATCACTGATCCCAGTGTAACCTACCTACCTCTCACACATGTACTATTACTGATCCCAGTGTAACCTACCTACCTCTCACACATGTACTATCACTGATCCCAGTGTGATCTACCTACCTCTCACCCATGTACTATCACTGATCCCAGTGTAATCTACCTACCTCTCACACATGTACTATCACTGATCCCAGTGTAGTCTACCTACCTTTCACACATGTACTATCACTGATCCCAGTGTGATCTACCTACGTCTCAGTCATGTGCTATCACTGATCCCAGTGTAATCGACCTACCTCTCACTCATGTACTATCACTGATCCCAGTGTAATCTACCTACCTCTCACCCATGTACTATCACTGATCCCAGAGTAATCTACCTACCTCTCAGTCATGTCCTATCACTGATCCCAGTGTGATCTACCTACCTCTCACTCATGTACTATCACTGATCCCAGTGTGATCTACCTACCTCTCACACATGTACTATCACTGATCCCAGAGTGATCTACCTTCCTCTCACTCATGTACTATCACTGATCCCAGTGTAATCTACCTACCTCTCACACATGTACTATCACTGATCCCAGTGTGATCTACCTACCTCTCACACATGTACTATCACTGATCCCAGTGTGATCTACCTACCTCTCACCATGTACTATCACTGATCTCATTGTGATCTACCTTCCTCTCATACATGTCCTATCACTGATCCCAGTGTAATCTACCTACCTCTCACCCATGTACTATCACTGATCCCAGTGTAATCTACCTACCTCTCACCCATGTACTATCACTGATCCCAGTATAATCTACCTACCTCTCTCGCATGAACTATCACTGATCCCAGTGTAATCTACTTACCTCTCACCCATGTACTATCACTGATCCCAGTATAATCTACCTACCTCTCACGCATGTACTATCACTGATCCCAGTGTAACCTACCTACCTCTCACACATGTACTATCACTGATCCCAGTGTAATCTACCTACCTCTCACTCATGTACAATCACTGATCCCAGTGTAATCTACCTACCTCTCACCCATGTACTATCACTGATCCCAGTGTAATCTACCTACCTCTCACTCATGTACTATCACTGATCCCAGTGTAACCTACCTACCTCTCACCCATGTACTATCACTGATCCCAGTGTAACCTACCTACATTTCACTCATGTACTATCACTGATCCCAGTGTAATCTACCTACCTCTCACACATGTACTATCACTGATCCCAGTGTAATTTACCTCCCTCTCACCCATGTACTATCACTGATCCCAGTGTGATCTACCTCCCTCTCACCCATGTACTATCACTGATCCCAGAGTAATCTACCTACCTTTCACTCATGTACTATCACTGATCCCAGTGTAATCTACCTACCTCTCACACATGTACTATCACTGATCCCAGTGTGATCTACCTACCTCTCACACATGTACTATCACTGATCCCAGAGTGATCTACCTACCTCTCACCCATGTACTATCACTGATCCCAGTGTGATCTACCTACCTCTCACACATGTACTATCACTGATCCCAGAGTGATCTACCTACCTCTCACTCATGTACTATCACTGATCCCAATGTGATCTACCTACCTCTCACACATGTACTATCACTGATCCCAGAGTAATCTACCTACCTCTCTCATATGTACTATCACTGATCCCAGTGTGATCTATCTACCTCTCACCCATGTACTATCACTGATCCCAGTGTAATCTACCTATCTCTCACACATGTACCATCACTGATCCCAGTGTAATCTACCTACCTCTCACACATGTACTATCACTGATCCCAGTGTGATCTACCTACCTCTCACCCATGTACTATCACTGATCCCAGTATAATCTACCTACCTCTCTCGCATGTACTATCACTGATCCCAGTGTAATCTACCTACCTCTCACACATGTACTATCACTGATCCCAGTGTAATCTACCTACCTCTCTCATATGTACTATCACTGATCCCAGTGTGATCTATCTACCTCTCACCCATGTACTATCACTGATCACAGTGTAATCTACCTACCTCTCACGCATGTACTATCACTGATCCCAGTGTAACCTACCTACCTCTCACACATGTACTATCACTGATCCCAGTGTAATCTACCTACCTCTCACTAATGTACAATCACTGATCCCAGTGTAATCTACCTACCTCTCACCCATGTACTATCACTGATCCCAGTGTGATCTACCTCCCTCTCACCCATGTACTATCACTGATCCCAGAGTAATCTACCTACCTTTCACTCATGTACTATCACTGATCCCAGTGTAATCTACCTACCTCTCACACATGTACTATCACTGATCCCAGTGTAACCTACCTACCTCTCACACATGTACTATCACTGATCCCAGTGTGATCTACCTACCTCTCACACATGTACTATCACTGATCCCAGTATGATCTACCTACCTCTCCCTCATGTACTATTACTGATCCCAGTGTAACCTACCTACCTCTCATACATGTACTATCACTGATCCCAGTGTGATCTACCTACCTCTCACCCATGTACTATCACTGATCCCAGTGTAATCTACCTACCTCTCACACATGTACTATCACTGATCCCAGTGTAGTCTACCTACCTTTCACACATGTACTATCACTGATCCCAGTGTGATCTAGCTACCTCTCACCCGTGTACTATCACTGATCCCAGTGTAATCTACCTACCTCTCACACATGTACTATCACTGATCCCAGTATAATCTACCTACCTCTCACACATGTACTATCACTGATCCCAGTGTGATCTACCTACCTCTCCCTCATGTACTATTACTGATCCCATTTAACCTACCTACCTCTCACACATGTACTATCACTGATCCCAGTGTGATCTACCTACCTCTCACCCATGTACTATCACTGATCCCAGTGTAATCTACCTACCTCTCACTCATGTACTATCACTGATCCCAGTGTGATCTACCTACCTCTCACACATGTACTATCACTGATCCCAGAGTGATCTACCTTCCTCTCACTCATGTACTATCACTGATCGCAGTGTAATCTACCTACCTCTCACACATGTACTATCACTGATCCCAGTGTAATTTACCTCCCTCTCACCCATGTACTATCACTGATCCCAGTGTGATCTACCTCCCTCTCACCCATGTACTATCACTGATCCCAGAGTAATCTACCTACGTTTCACTCATGTACTATCACTGATCCCAGTGTAATCTACCTACCTCTCACACATGTACTATCACTGATCCCAGTGTAATCTACCTACCTCTCTCATATGTACTATCACTGATCCCAGTGTGATCTATCTACCTCTCACCCATGTACTATCACTGATCACAGTGTAATCTACCTACCTCTCACACATGTACCATCACTGATCCCAGTGTAATCTACCTACCTCTCACCCATGTACTATCACTGATCCCAGTGTAATCTACCTACCTCTAACCCATGTACTATCACTGATCCCAGTATAATCTACCTACCTCTCTCGCATGTACTATCACTGATCCCAGTGTGATCTACCTACCTCTCACCCATGTACTATCACTGATCCCAGTGTAATCTACCTACGTCTCAGTCATGTGCTATCACTGATCCCAGTGTAATCTACCTACCTCTCACTCATGTACTATCACTGATCCCAGTGTAATCTACCTACCTCTCACCCATGTACTATCACTGATCCCAGAGTAATCTACCTACCTCTCAGTCATGTCCTATCACTGATCCCAGTGTGATCTACCTACATCTCACTCATGTACTATCACTGATCCCAGTGTGATCTACCTACCTCTCACACATGTACTATCACTGATCCCAGAGTGATCTACCTTCCTCTCACTCATGTACTATCACTGATCCCAGTGTAATCTACCTACATCTCACACATGTACTATCACTGATCCCAGTGTGATCTACCTACCTCTCACACATGTACTATCACTGATCCCAGTGTGATCTACCTACCTCTCACCATGTACTATCACTGATCTCATTGTGATCTACCTTCCTCTCATACATGTACTATCACTGATCCCAGTGTAATCTACCTACCTCTCACCCATGTACTATCACTGATCCCAGTGTAATCTACCTACCTCTCACCCATGTACTATCACTGATCCCAGTATAATCTACCTACCTCTCTCGCATGTACTATCACTGATCCCAGTGTAATCTACCTTACTCTCACCCATGTACTATCACTGATCCCAGTATAATCTACCTACCTCTCACGCATGTACTATCACTGATCCCAGTGTAACCTACCTACCTCTCACACATGTACTATCACTGATCCCAGTGTAATCTACCTACCTCTCACTCATGTACAATCACTGATCCCAGTGTAATCTACCTACCTCTCACCCATGTACTATCACTGATCCCAGTGTAATCTACCTACCTCTCACTCATGTACTATCACTGATCCCAGTGTAACCTACCTACCTCTCACCCATGTACTATCACTGATCCCAGTGTAACCTACCTACATTTCACTCATGTACTATCACTGATCCCAGTGTAGTCTACCTACCTTTCACACATGTACTATCACTGATCCCAGTGTGATCTACCTACGTCTCAGTCATGTGCTATCACTGATCCCAGTGTAATCTACCTACCTCTCACTCATGTACTATCACTGATCCCAGTGTAATCTACCTACCTCTCACCCATGTACTATCACTGATCCCAGAGTAATCTACCTACCTCTCAGTCATGTCCTATCACTGATCCCAGTGTGATCTACCTACCTCTCACTCATGTACTATCACTGATCCCAGTGTGATCTACCTACCTCTCACACATGTACTATCACTGATCCCAGAGTGATCTACCTTCCTCTCACTCATGTACTATCACTGATCCCAGTGTAATCTACCTACCTCTCACACATGTACTATCACTGATCCCAGTGTGATCTACCTACCTCTCACACATGTACTATCACTGATCCCAGTGTGATCTACCTACCTCTCACCATGTACTATCACTGATCTCATTGTGATCTACCTTCCTCTCATACATGTACTATCACTGATCCCAGTATAATCTACCTACCTCTCACTCATGTACTATCACTGATCCCAGTGTAATCTACCTACCTCTCACCCATGTACTATCACTGATCCCAGTGTAATCTACCTACCTCTCACCCATGTACTATCACTGATCCCAGTATAATCTACCTACCTCTCTCGCATGTACTATCACTGATCCCAGTGTAATCTACCTACCTCTCACCCATGTACTATCACTGATCCCAGTATAATCTACCTACCTCTCACGCATGTACTATCACTGATTCCAGTGTAACCTACCTACCTCTCACACATGTACAATCACTGATCCCAGTGTAATCTACCTACCTCTCACTCATGTACTATCACTGATCCCAGTGTAACCTACCTACCTCTCACCCATGTACTATCACTGATCCCAGTGTAACCTACCTACATTTCACTCATGTACTAACACTGATCCCAGTGTAATCTACCTACCTCTCACACATGTACTATCACTGATCCCAGTGTAATTTACCTCCCTCTCACCCATGTACTATCACTGATCCCAGTGTGATCTACCTCCCTCTCACCCATGTACTATCACTGATCCCAGTGTAATTTACCTACCTCTCACCCATGTACTATCACTGATCCCAGAGTAATCTACCTTCCTTTCACTCATGTACTATCACTGATCCCAGTGTAATCTACCTACCTCTCACACATGTACTATCACTGATCCCAGTGTAATCTACCTACCTCTCTCATATGTACTATCACTGATCCCAGTGTGATCTATCTACCTCTCACCCGTGTACTATCACTGATCCCAGTGTAATCTACCTACCTCTCACTCATGTACTATCACTGATACCAGTGTAACTTACCTACCTCTCACACATGTACTATCACTGATCCCAGTGTAGTCTACCTACCTCTCACACATCTAATATCACTGACACCAGTGTAATATACCTACCTCTCACTCATGTACTATCACTGATCCCAGTGTAACTTACCTTCCTCTCACACATGTACTATCACTGATCCCAGTGTGATCTACCTACCTCTCACCCATGTACTATCACTGATCCCAGTGTGATCTACCTACCTCTCACCCATGTACTATCACTGATCCCAGTCTAATCTACCTACCTCTCACTCATGTACCATCACTGATCCCAGTGTAATCTACCTACCTTTCACTCATGTAATATCACTGATCCCAGTCTAATCTACCTACCTCTCACACATGTACTATCACTGATCCCAGTGTGATCTACCTACCTCTCACACATGTACTATTACTGATCCCAGTGTAACCTACCTACCTCTCACACATGTACTATCACTGATCCCAGTGTGATCTACCTACCTCTCACCCATGTACTATCACTGATCCCAGTGTAATCTACCTACCTCTCACACATGTACTATCACTGATCCCAGTGTAGTCTACCTACCTTTCACACATGTACTATCACTGATCCCAGTGTGATCTACCTACGTCTCAGTCATGTGCTATCACTGATCCCAGTGTAATCGACCTACCTCTCACTCATGTACTATCACTGATCCCAGTGTAATCTACCTACCTCTCACCCATGTACTATCACTGATCCCAGTATAATCTACCTACCTCTCTCGCATGTACTATCACTGATCCCAGTGTAATCTACCTACCTCTCACCCATGTACTATCACTGATCCCAGTATAATCTACCTACCTCTCACGCATGTACTATCACTGATTCCAGTGTAACCTACCTACCTCTCACACATGTACAATCACTGATCCCAGTGTAATCTACCTACCTCTCACTCATGTACTATCACTGATCCCAGTGTAACCTACCTACCTCTCACCCATGTACTATCACTGATCCCAGTGTAACCTACCTACATTTCACTCATGTACTAACACTGATCCCAGTGTAATCTACCTACCTCTCACACATGTACTATCACTGATCCCAGTGTAATTTACCTCCCTCTCACCCATGTACTATCACTGATCCCAGTGTGATCTACCTCCCTCTCACCCATGTACTATCACTGATCCCAGTGTAATTTACCTACCTCTCACCCATGTACTATCACTGATCCCAGAGTAATCTACCTTCCTTTCACTCATGTACTATCACTGATCCCAGTGTAATCTACCTACCTCTCACACATGTACTATCACTGATCCCAGTGTAATCTACCTACCTCTCTCATATGTACTATCACTGATCCCAGTGTGATCTATCTACCTCTCACCCGTGTACTATCACTGATCCCAGTGTAATCTACCTACCTCTCACTCATGTACTATCACTGATACCAGTGTAACTTACCTACCTCTCACACATGTACTATCACTGATCCCAGTGTAGTCTACCTACCTCTCACACATCTAATATCACTGACACCAGTGTAATATACCTACCTCTCACTCATGTACTATCACTGATCCCAGTGTAACTTACCTTCCTCTCACACATGAACTATCACTGATCCCAGTGTGATCTACCTACCTCTCACCCATGTACTATCACTGATCCCAGTGTGATCTACCTACCTCTCACCCATGTACTATCACTGATCCCAGTCTAATCTACCTACCTCTCACTCATGTACCATCACTGATCCCAGTGTAATCTACCTACCTTTCACTCATGTAATATCACTGATCCCAGTCTAATCTACCTACCTCTCACACATGTACTATCACTGATCCCAGTGTGATCTACCTACCTCTCACACATGTACTATTACTGATCCCAGTGTAACCTACCTACCTCTCACACATGTACTATCACTGATCCCAGTGTGATCTACCTACCTCTCACCCATGTACTATCACTGATCCCAGTGTAATCTACCTACCTCTCACACATGTACTATCACTGATCCCAGTGTAGTCTACCTACCTTTCACACATGTACTATCACTGATCCCAGTGTGATCTACCTACGTCTCAGTCATGTGCTATCACTGATCCCAGTGTAATCGACCTACCTCTCACTCATGTACTATCACTGATCCCAGTGTAATCTACCTACCTCTCACCCATGTACTATCACTGATCCCAGAGTAATCTACCTACCTCTCAGTCATGTCCTATCACTGATCCCAGTGTGATCTACCTACCTCTCACTCATGTACTATCACTGATCCCAGTGTGATCTACCTACCTCTCACACATGTACTATCACTGATCCCAGAGTGATCTACCTTCCTCTCACTCATTTACTATCACTGATCCCAGTGTAATCTACCTACCTCTCACACATGTACTATCACTGATCCCAGTGTGATCTACCTACCTCTCACACATGTACTATCACTGATCCCAGTGTGATCTACCTACCTCTCACCATGTACTATCACTGATCTCATTGTGATCTACCTTCCTCTCATACATGTACTATCACTGATCCCAGTGTAATCTACCTACCTCTCACCCATGTACTATCACTGATCCCAGTGTAATCTACCTACCTCTCACCCATGTACTATCACTGATCCCAGTATAATCTACCTACCTCTCTCTCATGTACTATCACTGATCCCAGTGTAATCTACCTACCTCTCACCCATGTACTATCACTGATCCCAGTATAATCTACCTACCTCTCACGCATGTACTATCACTGATCCCAGTGTAACCTACCTACCTCTCACACATGTACTATCACTGATCCCAGTGTAATCTACCTACCTCTCACTCATGTACAATCACTGATCCCAGTGTAATCTACCTACCTCTCACCCATGTACTATCACTGATCCCAGTGTAATCTACCTACCTCTCACTCATGTACTATCACTGATCCCAGTGTAACCTACCTACCTTTCACCCATGTACTATCACTGATCCCAGTGTAACCTACCTACATTTCACTCATGTACTATCACTGATCCCAGTGTAATCTACCTACCTCTCACACATGTACTATCACTGATCCCAGTGTAATTTACCTCCCTCTCACCCATGTACTATCACTGATCCCAGTGTGATCTACCTCCCTCTCACCCATGTACTATCACTGATCCCAGAGTAATCTACCTACCTCTCACACATGTACTATCACTGATCCCAGTGTGATCTACCTACCTCTCACACATGTACTATCACTGATCCCAGTGTAATCTACCTACCTCTCTCATATGTACTATCACTGATCCCAGTGTGATCTATCTACCTCTCACCCATGTACTATCACTGATCCCAGTGTAATCTACCTACCTCTCTCATATGTACTATCACTGATCCCAGTGTGATCTATCTACCTCTCACCCATGTACTATCACTGATCCCAGTGTAATCTACCTACCTCTCACACATGTACCATCACTGATCCCAGTGTAATCTACCTACCTCTCACACATGTACTATCACTGATCCCAGTGTGATCTATCTACCTCTCACCCATGTACTATCACTGATCCCAGTGTAATCTACCTACCTCTCACACATGTACCATCACTGATCCCAGTGTAATCTACCTACCTCTCACACATGTACTATCACTGATCCCAGTGTGATCTATCTACCTCTCACCCATGTACTATCACTGATCCCAGTGTAATCTACCTACCTCTCACACATGTACTATCACTGATCCCAGTGTAATCTACCTACCTCTCTCACATGTACTATCACTGATCCCAGTGTAATCTACCTACCTCTCACACATGTACTATCACTGATCCCAGTGTAATCTACCTACCTCTATCATATGTACTATCACTGATCCCAGTGTGATCTATCTACCTCTCACCCATGTACTATCACTGATCCCAGTGTAATCTACCTACCTCTCACACATGTACCATCACTGATCCCAGTGTAATCTACCTACCTCTCACACATGTACTATCACTGATCCCAGTGTGATCTATCTACCTCTCACCCATGTACTATCACTGATCCCAGTGTAATCTACCTACCTCTCACACATGTACTATCACTGATCCCAGTGTAATCTACCTACCTCTCACACATGTACTATCACTGATCCCAGTGTAATCTACCTACCTCTCACACATGTACCATCACTGATCCCAGTGTAATCTACCTACCTCTCACACATGTACTATCACTGATCCCAGTGTAATCTACCTACCTCTCACACATGTACCATCACTGATCCTAGTGTAATCTACCTACCTCTCACACATGTACTATCACTGATCCCAGTGTAATCTACCTACCTCTCACACATGTACTATCACTGATCCCAGTGTAATCTACCTACCTCTCACACATGTACCATCACTGATCCCAGTGTAATCTACCTACCTCTCACACATGTACTATCACTGATCCCAGTGTAATCTACCTACCTCTCACACATGTACTATCACTGATCCCAGTGTAACCTACCTACCTCTCACACATGTACTATCACTGATCCCAGAGTAATCTACCTACCTCTCACCCATGTACTATCACTGATCCCAGTGTAATCTACCTACCTCTCCCTCATGTACTATCACTGATCCCAGTGTAACCTACCTACCTCTCACACATGTACTATCACTGATCCCAGTGTGATCTACCTACCTCTCACACATGTACTATCACTGATCCCAGTGTGATCTACCTACCTCTCCCTCATGTACTATTACTGATCCCATTTAACCTACCTACCTCTCACACATGTACTATCACTGATCCCAGTGTGATCTACCTACGTCTCAGTCATGTGCTATCACTGATCCCAGTGTAATCTACCTACCTCTCACTCATGTACTATCACTGATCCCAGTGTAATCTACCTACCTCTCACCCATGTACTATCACTGATCCCAGAGTAATCTACCTACCTCTCAGTCATGTCCTATCACTGATCCCAGTGTGATCTACCTACCTCTCACTCATGTACTATCACTGATCCCAGTGTGATCTACCTACCTCTCACACATGTACTATCACTGATCCCAGAGTGATCTACCTTCCTCTCACTCATGTACTATCACTGATCCCAGTGTAATCTACCTACCTCTCACACATGTACTATCACTGATCCCAGTGTGATCTACCTACCTCTCACACATGTACTATCACTGATCCCAGTGTGATCTACCTACCTCTCACCATGTACTATCACTGATCTCATTGTGATCTACCTTCCTCTCATACATGTACTATCACTGATCCCAGTATAATCTACCTACCTCTCACTCATGTACTATCACTGATCCCAGTGTAATCTACCTACCTCTCACCCATGTACTATCACTGATCCCAGTGTAATCTACCTACCTCTCACCCATGTACTATCACTGATCCCAGTATAATCTACCTACCTCTCTCGCATGTACTATCACTGATCCCAGTGTAATCTACCTACCTCTCACCCATGTACTATCACTGATCCCAGTATAATCTACCTACCTCTCACGCATGTACTATCACTGATTCCAGTGTAACCTACCTACCTCTCACACATGTACAATCACTGATCCCAGTGTAATCTACCTACCTCTCACTCATGTACTATCACTGATCCCAGTGTAACCTACCTACCTCTCACCCATGTACTATCACTGATCCCAGTGTAACCTACCTACATTTCACTCATGTACTAACACTGATCCCAGTGTAATCTACCTACCTCTCACACATGTACTATCACTGATCCCAGTGTAATTTACCTCCCTCTCACCCATGTACTATCACTGATCCCAGTGTGATCTACCTCCCTCTCACCCATGTACTATCACTGATCCCAGTGTAATTTACCTACCTCTCACCCATGTACTATCACTGATCCCAGAGTAATCTACCTTCCTTTCACTCATGTACTATCACTGATCCCAGTGTAATCTACCTACCTCTCACACATGTACTATCACTGATCCCAGTGTAATCTACCTACCTCTCTCATATGTACTATCACTGATCCCAGTGTGATCTATCTACCTCTCACCCGTGTACTATCACTGATCCCAGTGTAATCTACCTACCTCTCACTCATGTACTATCACTGATACCAGTGTAACTTACCTACCTCTCACACATGTACTATCACTGATCCCAGTGTAGTCTACCTACCTCTCACACATCTAATATCACTGACACCAGTGTAATATACCTACCTCTCACTCATGTACTATCACTGATCCCAGTGTAACTTACCTTCCTCTCACACATGTACTATCACTGATCCCAGTGTGATCTACCTACCTCTCACCCATGTACTATCACTGATCCCAGTGTGATCTACCTACCTCTCACCCATGTACTATCACTGATCCCAGTCTAATCTACCTACCTCTCACTCATGTACCATCACTGATCCCAGTGTAATCTACCTACCTTTCACTCATGTAATATCACTGATCCCAGTCTAATCTACCTACCTCTCACACATGTACTATCACTGATCCCAGTGTGATCTACCTACCTCTCACACATGTACTATTACTGATCCCAGTGTAACCTACCTACCTCTCACACATGTACTATCACTGATCCCAGTGTGATCTACCTACCTCTCACCCATGTACTATCACTGATCCCAGTGTAATCTACCTACCTCTCACACATGTACTATCACTGATCCCAGTGTAGTCTACCTACCTTTCACACATGTACTATCACTGATCCCAGTGTGATCTACCTACGTCTCAGTCATGTGCTATCACTGATCCCAGTGTAATCGACCTACCTCTCACTCATGTACTATCACTGATCCCAGTGTAATCTACCTACCTCTCACCCATGTACTATCACTGATCCCAGTATAATCTACCTACCTCTCTCGCATGTACTATCACTGATCCCAGTGTAATCTACCTACCTCTCACCCATGTACTATCACTGATCCCAGTATAATCTACCTACCTCTCACGCATGTACTATCACTGATTCCAGTGTAACCTACCTACCTCTCACACATGTACAATCACTGATCCCAGTGTAATCTACCTACCTCTCACTCATGTACTATCACTGATCCCAGTGTAACCTACCTACCTCTCACCCATGTACTATCACTGATCCCAGTGTAACCTACCTACATTTCACTCATGTACTAACACTGATCCCAGTGTAATCTACCTACCTCTCACACATGTACTATCACTGATCCCAGTGTAATTTACCTCCCTCTCACCCATGTACTATCACTGATCCCAGTGTGATCTACCTCCCTCTCACCCATGTACTATCACTGATCCCAGTGTAATTTACCTACCTCTCACCCATGTACTATCACTGATCCCAGAGTAATCTACCTTCCTTTCACTCATGTACTATCACTGATCCCAGTGTAATCTACCTACCTCTCACACATGTACTATCACTGATCCCAGTGTAATCTACCTACCTCTCTCATATGTACTATCACTGATCCCAGTGTGATCTATCTACCTCTCACCCGTGTACTATCACTGATCCCAGTGTAATCTACCTACCTCTCACTCATGTACTATCACTGATACCAGTGTAACTTACCTACCTCTCACACATGTACTATCACTGATCCCAGTGTAGTCTACCTACCTCTCACACATCTAATATCACTGACACCAGTGTAATATACCTACCTCTCACTCATGTACTATCACTGATCCCAGTGTAACTTACCTTCCTCTCACACATGAACTATCACTGATCCCAGTGTGATCTACCTACCTCTCACCCATGTACTATCACTGATCCCAGTGTGATCTACCTACCTCTCACCCATGTACTATCACTGATCCCAGTCTAATCTACCTACCTCTCACTCATGTACCATCACTGATCCCAGTGTAATCTACCTACCTTTCACTCATGTAATATCACTGATCCCAGTCTAATCTACCTACCTCTCACACATGTACTATCACTGATCCCAGTGTGATCTACCTACCTCTCACACATGTACTATTACTGATCCCAGTGTAACCTACCTACCTCTCACACATGTACTATCACTGATCCCAGTGTGATCTACCTACCTCTCACCCATGTACTATCACTGATCCCAGTGTAATCTACCTACCTCTCACACATGTACTATCACTGATCCCAGTGTAGTCTACCTACCTTTCACACATGTACTATCACTGATCCCAGTGTGATCTACCTACGTCTCAGTCATGTGCTATCACTGATCCCAGTGTAATCGACCTACCTCTCACTCATGTACTATCACTGATCCCAGTGTAATCTACCTACCTCTCACCCATGTACTATCACTGATCCCAGAGTAATCTACCTACCTCTCAGTCATGTCCTATCACTGATCCCAGTGTGATCTACCTACCTCTCACTCATGTACTATCACTGATCCCAGTGTGATCTACCTACCTCTCACACATGTACTATCACTGATCCCAGAGTGATCTACCTTCCTCTCACTCATTTACTATCACTGATCCCAGTGTAATCTACCTACCTCTCACACATGTACTATCACTGATCCCAGTGTGATCTACCTACCTCTCACACATGTACTATCACTGATCCCAGTGTGATCTACCTACCTCTCACCATGTACTATCACTGATCTCATTGTGATCTACCTTCCTCTCATACATGTACTATCACTGATCCCAGTGTAATCTACCTACCTCTCACCCATGTACTATCACTGATCCCAGTGTAATCTACCTACCTCTCACCCATGTACTATCACTGATCCCAGTATAATCTACCTACCTCTCTCTCATGTACTATCACTGATCCCAGTGTAATCTACCTACCTCTCACCCATGTACTATCACTGATCCCAGTATAATCTACCTACCTCTCACGCATGTACTATCACTGATCCCAGTGTAACCTACCTACCTCTCACACATGTACTATCACTGATCCCAGTGTAATCTACCTACCTCTCACTCATGTACAATCACTGATCCCAGTGTAATCTACCTACCTCTCACCCATGTACTATCACTGATCCCAGTGTAATCTACCTACCTCTCACTCATGTACTATCACTGATCCCAGTGTAACCTACCTACCTTTCACCCATGTACTATCACTGATCCCAGTGTAACCTACCTACATTTCACTCATGTACTATCACTGATCCCAGTGTAATCTACCTACCTCTCACACATGTACTATCACTGATCCCAGTGTAATTTACCTCCCTCTCACCCATGTACTATCACTGATCCCAGTGTGATCTACCTCCCTCTCACCCATGTACTATCACTGATCCCAGAGTAATCTACCTACCTCTCACACATGTACTATCACTGATCCCAGTGTGATCTACCTACCTCTCACACATGTACTATCACTGATCCCAGTGTAATCTACCTACCTCTCTCATATGTACTATCACTGATCCCAGTGTGATCTATCTACCTCTCACCCATGTACTATCACTGATCCCAGTGTAATCTACCTACCTCTCTCATATGTACTATCACTGATCCCAGTGTGATCTATCTACCTCTCACCCATGTACTATCACTGATCCCAGTGTAATCTACCTACCTCTCACACATGTACCATCACTGATCCCAGTGTAATCTACCTACCTCTCACACATGTACTATCACTGATCCCAGTGTGATCTATCTACCTCTCACCCATGTACTATCACTGATCCCAGTGTAATCTACCTACCTCTCACACATGTACCATCACTGATCCCAGTGTAATCTACCTACCTCTCACACATGTACTATCACTGATCCCAGTGTGATCTATCTACCTCTCACCCATGTACTATCACTGATCCCAGTGTAATCTACCTACCTCTCACACATGTACTATCACTGATCCCAGTGTAATCTACCTACCTCTCTCACATGTACTATCACTGATCCCAGTGTAATCTACCTACCTCTCACACATGTACTATCACTGATCCCAGTGTAATCTACCTACCTCTATCATATGTACTATCACTGATCCCAGTGTGATCTATCTACCTCTCACCCATGTACTATCACTGATCCCAGTGTAATCTACCTACCTCTCACACATGTACCATCACTGATCCCAGTGTAATCTACCTACCTCTCACACATGTACTATCACTGATCCCAGTGTGATCTATCTACCTCTCACCCATGTACTATCACTGATCCCAGTGTAATCTACCTACCTCTCACACATGTACTATCACTGATCCCAGTGTAATCTACCTACCTCTCACACATGTACTATCACTGATCCCAGTGTAATCTACCTACCTCTCACACATGTACCATCACTGATCCCAGTGTAATCTACCTACCTCTCACACATGTACTATCACTGATCCCAGTGTAATCTACCTACCTCTCACACATGTACCATCACTGATCCTAGTGTAATCTACCTACCTCTCACACATGTACTATCACTGATCCCAGTGTAATCTACCTACCTCTCACACATGTACTATCACTGATCCCAGTGTAATCTACCTACCTCTCACACATGTACCATCACTGATCCCAGTGTAATCTACCTACCTCTCACACATGTACTATCACTGATCCCAGTGTAATCTACCTACCTCTCACACATGTACTATCACTGATCCCAGTGTAACCTACCTACCTCTCACACATGTACTATCACTGATCCCAGAGTAATCTACCTACCTCTCACCCATGTACTATCACTGATCCCAGTGTAATCTACCTACCTCTCCCTCATGTACTATCACTGATCCCAGTGTAACCTACCTACCTCTCACACATGTACTATCACTGATCCCAGTGTGATCTACCTACCTCTCACACATGTACTATCACTGATCCCAGTGTGATCTACCTACCTCTCCCTCATGTACTATTACTGATCCCATTTAACCTACCTACCTCTCACACATGTACTATCACTGATCCCAGTGTGATCTACCTACCTCTCACCCATGTACTATCACTGATCCCAGTGTAATCTACCTACCTCTCACTCATGTACTATCACTGATCCCAGTGTGATCTACCTACGTCTCACACATGTACTATCACTGATCCCAGAGTGATCTACCTTCCTCTCACTCATGTACTATCACTGATCGCAGTGTAATCTACCTACCTCTCACACATGTACTATCACTGATCCCAGTGTAATTTACCTCCCTCTCACCCATGTACTATCACTGATCCCAGAGTAATCTACCTACCTTTCACTCATGTACTATCACTGATCCCAGTGTAATCTACCTACCTCTCACACATGTACTATCACTGATCCCAGTGTAATCTACCTACCTCTCTCATATGTACTATCACTGATCCCAGTGTGATCTATCTACCTCTCACCCATGTACTATCACTGATCACAGTGTAATCTACCTACCTCTCACACATGTACCATCACTGATCCCAGTGTAATCTACCTACCTCTCACCCATGTACTATCACTGATCCCAGTGTAATCTACCTACCTCTAACCCATGTACTATCACTGATCCCAGTATAATCTACCTACCTCTCTCGCATGTACTATCACTGATCCCAGTGTGATCTACCTACCTCTCACCCATGTACTATCACTGATCCCAGTGTAATCTACCTACGTCTCAGTCATGTGCTATCACTGATCCCAGTGTAATCTACCTACCTCTCACTCATGTACTATCACTGATCCCAGTGTAATCTACCTACCTCTCACCCATGTACTATCACTGATCCCAGAGTAATCTACCTACCTCTCAGTCATGTCCTATCACTGATCCCAGTGTGATCTACCTACATCTCACTCATGTACTATCACTGATCCCAGTGTGATCTACCTACCTCTCACACATGTACTATCACTGATCCCAGAGTGATCTACCTTCCTCTCACTCATGTACTATCACTGATCCCAGTGTAATCTACCTACATCTCACACATGTACTATCACTGATCCCAGTGTGATCTACCTACCTCTCACACATGTACTATCACTGATCCCAGTGTGATCTACCTACCTCTCACCATGTACTATCACTGATCTCATTGTGATCTACCTTCCTCTCATACATGTACTATCACTGATCCCAGTGTAATCTACCTACCTCTCACCCATGTACTATCACTGATCCCAGTGTAATCTACCTACCTCTCACCCATGTACTATCACTGATCCCAGTATAATCTACCTACCTCTCTCGCATGTACTATCACTGATCCCAGTGTAATCTACCTACCTCTCACCCATGTACTATCACTGATCCCAGTATAATCTACCTACCTCTCACGCATGTACTATCACTGATCCCAGCGTAACCTACCTACCTCTCACACATGTACTATCACTGATCCCAGTGTAATCTACCTACCTCTCACTCATGTACAATCACTGATCCCAGTGTAATCTACCTACCTCTCACCCATGTACTATCACTGATCCCAGTGTAATCTACCTACCTCTCACTCATGTACTATCACTGATCCCAGTGTAACCTACCTACCTCTCACCCATGTACTATCACTGATCCCAGTGTAACCTACCTACATTTCACTCATGTACTATCACTGATCCCAGTGTAATCTACCTACCTCTCACACATGTACTATCACTGATCCCAGTGTAATTTACCTCCCTCTCACCCATGTACTATCACTGATCCCAGTGTGATCTACCTCCCTCTCACCCATGTACTATCACTGATCCCAGAGTAATCTACCTACCTTTCACTCATGTACTATCACTGATCCCAGTGTAATCTACCTACCTCTCACACATGTACTATCACTGATCCCAGTGTAATCTACCTACCTCTCTCATATGAACTATCACTGATCCCAGTGTGATCTATCTACCTCTCACCCATGTACTATCACTGATCCCAGTGTAATCTACCTACCTCTCACACATGTACCATCACTGATCCCAGTGTAATCTACCTACCTCTCACACATGTACTATCACTGATCCCAGTGTGATCTATCTACCTCTCACCCATGTACTATCACTGATCCCAGTGTAATCTACCTACCTCTCACACATGTACTATCACTGATCCCAGTGTAATCTACCTACCTCTCACACATGTACTATCACTGATCCCAGTGTAATCTACCTACCTCTCACACATGTACTATCACTGATCCCAGTGTAATCTATCTACCTCTCACCCGTGTACCATCACTGATCCCAGTGTAATCTACCTACCTCTCACACATGTACCATCACTGATCCCGGTGTAATCTACCTACCTCTCACACATGTACTATCACTGATCCCAGTGTAATCTACCTACCTCTCACACATGTACCATCACTGATCCCAGTGTAATCTACCTACCTCTCACACATGTACTATCACTGATCCCAGTGTAATCTACCTACCTCTCACACATGTACTATCACTGATCCCAGTGTAACCTACCTACCTCTCACACATGTACTATCACTGATCCCAGAGTAATCTACCTACCTCTCACCCATGTACTATCACTGATCCCAGTGTAATCTACCTACCTCTCCCTCATGTACTATCACTGATCCCAGTGTAACCTACCTACCTCTCACACATGTACTATCACTGATCCCAGTGTGATCTACCTACCTCTCACACATGTACTATCACTGATCCCAGTGTGATCTACCTACCTCTCCCTCATGTACTATTACTGATCCCAGTGTAACCTACCTACCTCTCACACATGTACTATCACTGATCCCAGTGTGATCTACCTACCTCTCACCCATGTACTTTCACTGATCCCAGTGTAATCTACCTACCTCTCACTCATGTACTATCACTGATCCCAGTGTGATCTACCTACCTCTCACACATGTACTATCACTGATCCCAGAGTGATCTACCTTCCTCTCACTCATGTACTATCACTGATCGCAGTGTAATCTACCTACCTCTCACACATGTACTATCACTGATCCCAGTGTAATTTACCTCCCTCTCACCCATGTACTATCACTGATCCCAGTGTGATCTACCTCCCTCTCACCCATGTACTATCACTGATCCCAGAGTAATCTACCTACCTTTCACTCATGTACTATCACTGATCCCAGTGTAATCTACCTACCTCTCACACATGTACTATCACTGATCCCAGTGTAATCTACCTACCTCTCTCATATGTACTATCACTGATCCCAGTGTGATCTATCTACCTCTCACCCATGTACTATCACTGATCACAGTGTAATCTACCTACCTCTCACACATGTACCATCACTGATCCCAGTGTAATCTACCTACCTCTCACACATGTACTATCACTGATCCCAGTGTGATCTATCTACCTCTCACCCGTGTACTATCACTGATCCCAGTGTAATCTACCTACCTCTCACACATGTACTATCACTGATCCCAGTATAATCTACCTACCTCTCTCGCATGTACTATCACTGATCCCAGTGTAATCTACCTACCTCTCACACATGTACTATCACTGATCCCAGAGTGATCTACCTTCCTCTCACTCATGTACTATCACTGATCCCAGTGTAATCTACCTACCTCTCACACATGTACTATCACTGATCCCAGTGTGATCTACCTACCTCTCACACATGTACTATCACTGATCCCAGTGTGATCTACCTACATCTCACCATGTACTATCACTGATCTCATTGTGATCTACCTTCCTCTCATACATGTACTATCACTGATCCCAGTGTAATCTACCTACCTCTCACCCATGTACTATCACTGATCCCAGTGTAATCTACCTACCTCTAACCCATGTACTATCACTGATCCCAGTATAATCTACCTACCTCTCTCGCATGTACTATCACTGATCCCCGTGTGATCTACCTACCTCTCACCCATGTACTATCACTGATCCCAGTGTAATCTACCTACCTCTCACTCATGTACTATCACTGATCCCAGTGTAGTCTACCTACATTTCACACATGTACTATCACTGATCCCAGTGTGATCTACCTACGTCTCAGTCATGTGCTATCACTGATCCCAGTGTAATCTACCTACCTCTCACTCATGTACTATCACTGATCCCAGTGTAATCTACCTACCTCTCACCCATGTACTATCACTGATCCCAGAGTAATCTACCTACCTCTCAGTCATGTCCTCTCACTGATCCCAGTGTGATCTACCTACATCTCACTCATGTACTATCACTGATCCCAGTGTGATCTACCTACCTCTCACACATGTACTATCACTGATCCCAGAGTGATCTACCTTCCTCTCACTCATGTACTATCACTGATCCCAGTGTAATCTACCTACATCTCACACATGTACTATCACTGATCCCAGTGTGATCTACCTACATCTCACACATGTACTATCACTGATCTCATTGTGATCTACCTTCCTCTCATACATGTACTATCACTGATCCCAGTGTAATCTACCTACCTCTCACCCATGTACTATCACTGATCCCAGTGTAATCTACCTACCTCTCACCCATGTACTATCACTGATCCCAGTATAATCTACCTACCTCTCTCGCATGTACTATCACTGATCCCAGTGTAATCTACCTACCTCTCACCCATGTACTATCACTGATCCCAGTATAATCTACCTACCTCTCACGCATGTACTATCACTGATCCCAGTGTAACCTACCTACTTCTCACACATGTACTATCACTGATCCCAGTGTAATCTACCTACCTCTCACCCATGTACTATCACTGATCCCACTGTAACCTACCTACATTTCACTCATGTACTATCACTGATCCCAGTGTAATCTACCTACCTCTCACACATGTACTATCACTGATCCCAGTGTAATTTACCTCCCTCTCACCCATGTACTATCACTGATCCCAGTGTGATCTACCTCCCTCTCACCCATGTACTATCACTGATCCCAGAGTAATCTACCTACCTTTCACTCATGTACTATCACTGATCCCAGTGTAATCTACCTACCTCTCACACATGTACTATCACTGATCCCAGTGTAATCTACCTACCTCTCTCATATGTACTATCACTGATCCCAGTGTGATCTATCTACCTCTCACCCATGTACTATCACTGATCCCAGTGTAATCTACCTACCTCTCACACATGTACCATCACTGATCCCAGTGTAATCTACCTACCTCTCACACATGTACTATCACTGATCCCAGTGTGATCTATCTACCTCTCACCCATGTACTATCACTGATCCCAGTGTAATCTACCTACCTCTCACACATGTACTATCACTGATCCCAGTGTAATCTACCTACCTCTCACACATGTACCATCACTGATCCCAGTGTAATCTACCTACCTCTCACACATGTACTATCACTGATCCCAGTGTAATCTACCTACCTCTCACACATGTACCATCACTGATCCCAGTGTAATCTACCTACCTCTCACACATGTACTATCACTGATCCCAGTGTAATCTACCTACCTCTCACACATGTACTATCACTGATCCCAGTGTAACCTACCTACCTCTCACACATGTACTATCACTGATCCCAGAGTAATCTACCTACCTCTCACCCATGTACTATCACTGATCCCAGTGTAATCTACCTACCTCTCCCTCATGTACTATCACTGATCCCAGTGTAACCTACCTACCTCTCACACATGTACTATCACTGATCCCAGTGTGATCTACCTACCTCTCACACATGTACTATCACTGATCCCAGTGTAATCTACCTACCTCTCCCTCATGTACTATCACTGATCCCAGTGTAACCTACCTACCTCTCACACATGTACTATCACTGATCCCAGTGTGATCTACCTACCTCTCACCCATGTACTATCACTGATCCCAGTGTAATCTACCTACCTCTCACTCATGTACTATCACTGATCCCAGTGTGATCTACCTACCTCTCACACATGTACTATCACTGATCCCAGAGTGATCTACCTTCCTCTCACTCATGTACTATCACTGATCGCAGTGTAATCTACCTACCTCTCACACATGTACTATCACTGATCCCAGTGTAATTTACCTCCCTCTCACCCATGTACTATCACTGATCCCAGTGTGATCTACCTCCCTCTCACCCATGTACTATCACTGATCCCAGAGTAATCTACCTACCTTTCACTCATGTACTATCACTGATCCCAGTGTAATCTACCTACCTCTCACACATGTACTATCACTGATCCCAGTGTAATCTACCTACCTCTCTCATATGTACTATCACTGATCCCAGTGTGATCTATCTACCTCTCACCCGTGTACTATCACTGATCCCAGTGTAATCTACCTACCTCTCACACATGTACTATCACTGATCCCAGTATAATCTACCTACCTCTCTCGCATGTACTATCACTGATCCCAGTGTAATCTACCTACCTCTCACACATGTACTATCACTGATCCCAGAGTGATCTACCTTCCTCTCACTCATGTACTATCACTGATCCCAGTGTAATCTACCTACCTCTCACACATGTACTATCACTGATCCCAGTGTGATCTACCTACCTCTCACACATGTACTATCACTGATCCCAGTGTGATCTACCTACCTCTCACCATGTACTATCACTGATCTCATTGTGATCTACCTTCCTCTCATACATGTACTATCACTGATCCCAGTGTAATCTACCTACCTCTCACCCATGTACTATCACTGATCCCAATGTAATCTACCTACCTCTAACCCATGTACTATCACTGATCCCAGTATAATCTACCTACCTCTCTCGCATGTACTATCACTGATCCCAGTGTAATCTACCTACCTCTCACTCATGTACTATCACTGATCCCAGTGTAGTCTACCTACATTTCACACATGTACTATCACTGATCCCAGTGTGATCTACCTACGTCTCAGTCATGTGCTATCACTGATCCCAGTGTAATCTACCTACCTCTCACTCATGTACTATCACTGATCCCAGTGTAATCTACCTACCTCTCACCCATGTACTATCACTGATCCCAGAGTAATCTACCTACCTCTCAGTCATGTCCTATCACTGATCCCAGTGTGATCTACCTACATCTCACTCATGTACTATCACTGATCCCAGTGTGATCTACCTACCTCTCACACATGTACCATCACTGATCCCAGTGTAATCTACCTACCTCTCACTCATGTACTATCACTGATCCCAGTGTGATCTACCTACCTCTCACACATGTACTATCACTGATCCCAGAGTGATCTACCTTCCTCTCACTCATGTACTATCACTGATCCCAGTGTAATCTACCTACATCTCACACATGTACTATCACTGATCCCAGTGTGATCTACCTACCTCTCACACATGTACTATCACTGATCCCAGAGTGATCTACCTTCCTCTCACTCATGTACTATCACTGATCCCAGTGTAATCTACCTACATCTCACACATGTACTATCACTGATCCCAGTGTGATCTACCTACCTCTCACACATGTACTATCACTGATCCCAGTGTAATCTACCTACCTCTCACCCATGTACTATCACTGATCCCAGAGTAATCTACCTACCTCTCAGTCATGTCCTATCACTGATCCCAGTGTGATCTACCTACATCTCACTCATGTACTATCACTGATCCCAGTGTGATCTACCTACCTCTCACACATGTACCATCACTGATCCCAGTGTAATCTACCTACCTCTCACTCATGTACTATCACTGATCCCAGTGTGATCTACCTACCTCTCACACATGTACTATCACTGATCCCAGAGTGATCTACCTTCCTCTCACTCATGTACTATCACTGATCCCAGTGTAATCTACCTACATCTCACACATGTACTATCACTGATCCCAGTGTGATCTACCTACCTCTCACACATGTACTATCACTGATCTCATTGTGATCTACCTTCCTCTCATACATGTACTATCACTGATCCCAGTGTAATCTACCTACCTCTCACCCATGTACTATCACTGATCCCAGTGTAATCTACCTACCTCTCGCCCATGTACTATCACTGATCCCAGTATAATCTACCTACCTCTCTCGCATGTACTATCACTGATCCCAGTGTAATCTACCTACCTCTCACCCATGTACTATCACTGATCCCAGTATAATCTACCTACCTCTCACGCATGTACTATCACTGATCCCAGTGTAATCTACCTACCTCTCACCCATGTACTATCACTGATCCCAGTGTAATCTACCTACCTCTCACTCATGTACTATCACTGATCCCAGTGTAACCTACCTACCTCTCACCCATGTACTATCACTGATCCCAATGTAACCTACCTACATTTCACTCATGTACTATCACTGATCCCAGTGTAATCTACCTACCTCTCACACATGTACTATCACTGATCCCAGTGTAATTTACCTCCCTCTCACCCATGTACTATCACTGATCCCAGTGTGATCTACCTCCCTCTCACCCATGTACTATCACTGATCCCAGAGTAATCTACCTACCTTTCACTCATGTACTATCACTGATCCCAGTGTAATCTACCTACCTCTCACACATGTACTATCACTGATCCCAGTGTAATCTACCTACCTCTCTCATATGTACTATCACTGATCCCAGTGTGATCTATCTACCTCTCACCCATGTACTATCACTGATCCCAGTGTAATCTACCTACCTCTCACACATGTACCATCACTGATCCCAGTGTAATCTACCTACCTCTCACACATGTACTATCACTGATCCCAGTGTGATCTATCTACCTCTCACCCATGCACTATCACTGATCCCAGTGTAATCTACCTACCTCTCACACATGTACCATCACTGATCCCAGTGTAATCTACCTACCTCTCACACATGTACTATCACTGATCCCAGTGTGATCTATCTACCTCTCACCCATGTACTATCACTGATCCCAGTGTGATCTACCTCCCTCTCACCCATGTACTATCACTGATCCCAGAGTAATCTACCTACCTCTCACCCATGTACTATCACTGATCCCAGTGTAATCTACCTACCTCTCCCTCATGTACTATCACTGATCCCAGTGTAACCTACCTACCTCTCACACATGTACTATCACTGATCCCAGTGTGATCTACCTACCTCTCACACATGTACTATCACTGATCCCAGTGTGATCTACCTACCTCTCCCTCATGTACTATTACTGATCCCAGTGTAACCTACCTACCTCTCACACATGTACTATCACTGATCCCAGTGTGATCTACCTACCTCTCACCCATGTACTATCACTGATCCCAGTGTAATCTACCTACCTCTCACACATGTACTATCACTGATCCCAGTGTAGTCTACCAACATTTCACACATGTACTATCACTGATCCCAGTGTGATCTACCTACCTCTCCCTCATGTACTATTACTGATCCCAGTGTAACCTACCTACCTCTCACACATGTACTATCACTGATCCCAGTGTGATCTACCTACCTCTCACCCATGTACTATCACTGATCCCAGTGTAATCTACCTACCTCTCACACATGTACTATCACTGATCCCAGTGTAATCTACCTACCTCTCACTCATGTACTATCACTGATCCCAGTGTAATCTACCTACCTCTCACCCATGTACTATCACTGATCCCAGAGTAATCTACCTACCTCTCAGTCATGTACTATCACTGATCCCAGTGTGATCTACCTACCTCTCACTCATGTACTATCACTGATCCCAGTGTGATCTACCTACCTCTCACACATGTACTATCACTGATCCCAGAGTGATCTACCTTCCTCTCACTCATGTACTATCACTGATCGCAGTGTAATCTACCTACCTCTCACACATGTACTATCACTGATCCCAGTGTAATTTACCTCCCTCTCACCCATGTACTATCACTGATCCCAGTGTGATCTGCCTCCCTCTCACCCATGTACTATCACTGATCCCAGTATAATCTACCTACCTCTCTCGCATGTACTATCACTGATCCCAGTGTAATCTACCTACCTCTCACACATGTACTATCACTGATCACAGTGTAATCTACCTACCTCTCACACATGTACCATCACTGATCCCAGTGTAATCTACCTACCTCTCACTCATTTACAATCACTGATCCCAGTGTAATCTATCTACCTCTCACCCGTGTACCATCACTGATCCCAGTGTAATCTACCTACCTCTCACACATGTACTATCACTGATCCCAGTGTGATCTATCTACCTCTCACCCGTGTATTATCACTGATCCCAGTGTAATCTACCTACCTCTCACACATGTACTATCACTGATCCCAGTATAATCTACCTACCTCTCTCGCATGTACTATCACTGATCCCAGTGTAATCTACCTACCTCTCACACATGTACTATCACTGATCCCAGAGTGATCTACCTTCCTCTCACTCATGTGCTATCACTGATCCCAGTGTAATCTACCTACCTCTCACACATGTACTATCACTGATCCCAGTGTGATCTACCTACCTCTCACACATGTACTATCACTGATCCCAGTGTGATCTACCTACCTCTCACCATGTACTATCACTGATCTCATTGTGATCTACCTTCCTCTCATACATGTACTATCACTTAGCCCAGTGTAATCTACCTACCTCTCACCCATGTACTATCACTGATCCCAGTGTAATCTACCTACCTCTCACCCATGTACTATCACTGATCCCAGTATAATCTACCTACCTCTCACTCATGTACTATCACTGATCCCAGTGTAGTCTACCTACCTTTCACACATGTACTATCACTGATCCCAGTGTGATCTACCTACGTCTCAGTCATGTGCTATCACTGATCCCAGTGTAATCTACCTACCTCTCACTCATGTACTATCACTGATCCCAGTGTAATCTACCTACCTCTCACCCATGTTCTATCCCTGATCCCAGAGTAATCTACCTACCTCTCAGTCATGTCCTATCACTGATCCCAGTGTGATCTACCTACATCTCACTCATGTACTATCACTGATCCCAGTGTGATCTACCTACCTCTCACACATGTACTATCACTGATCCCAGAGTGATCTACCTTCCTCTCACTCATGTACTATCACTGATCCCAGTGTAATCTACCTACCTCTCACACATGTACTATCACTGATCCCAGTGTGATCTACCTACCTCTCACACATGTACTATCACTGATCCCAGTGTGATCTACCTACCTCTCACCATGTACTATCACTGATCTCATTGTGATCTACCTTCCTCTCATACATGTACTACCACTGATCCCAGTGTGATCTACCTACCTCTCACACATGTACTATCACTGATCCCAGTGTAATCTTCCTACCTCTCACCCATGTACTATCACTGATCCCAGTGTGATCTACCTACCTCTCCCTCATGTACTATCACTGATTCCAGTGTACTCTACCTACCTCTCACTCATGTACAATCACTGATCCCAGTGTAATCTACCTACCTCTCACCCATGTACTATCACTGATCCCAGTGTAATCTACCTACCGCTCACTCATGTACTATCACTGATCCCAGTGTAATCTACCTACCTCTCACCCATGTACTATCACTGATCCCAGTGTAACCTACCTACATTTCACTCATGTACTATCACTGATCCCAGTGTAATCTACCTACCTCTCACACATGTACTATCACTGATCCCAGTGTAATTTACCTCCCTCTCACCCATGTACTATCACTGATCCCAGTGTGATCTACCTCCCTCTCACCCATGTACTATCACTGATCCCAGAGTAATCTACCTACCTTTCACTCATGTACTATCACTGATCCCAGTGTAATCTACCTACCTCTCACACATGTACAATCACTGATCCCAGTGTAATCTACCTACCTCTCTCATATGTACTATCACTGATCCCAGTGTGATCTATCTACTTCTCACCCATGTACTATCACTGATCCCAGTGTAATCTACCTACCTCTCACACATGTACCATCACTGATCCCAGTGTAATCTACCTACCTCTCACACATGTACTATCACTGATCCCAATGTGATCTATCTACCTCTCACCCGTGTACTATCACTGATCCCAGTGTAATCTACCTACCTCTCACACATGTACTATCACTGATCCCAGTGTAATCTACCTACCTCTCACACATGTACTATCACTGATCCCAGTGTAATCTACCTACCTCTCACACATGTACCATCACTGATCCCAGTGTAATCTACCTACCTCTCACACATGTACTATCACTGATCCCAGTGTAATCTACCTACCTCTCACACATGTACTATCACTGATCCCAGTGTAATCTACCTACCTCTCACACATGTACTATCACTGATCCCAGTGTAACCTACCTACCTCTCACACATGTACTATCACTGATCCCAGAGTAATCTACCTACCTCTCACCCATGTACTATCACTGATCCCAGTGTAATCTACCTACCTCTCCCTCATGTACTATCACTGATCCCAGTGTAACCTACCTACCTCTCACACATGTACTATCACTGATCCCAGTGTGATCTACCTACCTCTCACACATGTACTATCACTGATCCCAGTGTGATCTACCTACCTCTCCCTCATGTACTATTACTGATCCCAGTGTAACCTACCTACCTCTCACACATGTACTATCACTGATCCCAGTGTGATCTACCTACCTCTCACCCATGTACTATCACTGATCCCAGTGTAATCTACCTACCTCTCACACATGTACTATCACTGATCCCAGTGTAGTCTACCTACCTTTCACACATGTACTATCACTGATCCCAGTGTGATCTACCTACGTCTCAGTCATGTGCTATCACTGATCCCAGTGTAATCTACCTACCTCTCACTCATGTACTATCACTGATCCCAGTGTAATCTACCTACCTCTCACCCATGTACTATCACTGATCCCAGAGTAATCTACCTACCTCTCAGTCATGTACTATCACTGATCCCAGTGTGATCTACCTACCTCTCACTCATGTACTATCACTGATCCCAGTGTGATCTACCTACCTCTCACACATGTACTATCACTGATCCCAGAGTGATCTACCTACCTCTCACTCATGTACTATCACTGATCCCAGTGTGATCTACCTACCTCTCACACATGTACTATCACTGATCCCAGAGTGATCTACCTTCCTCTCACTCATGTACTATCACTGATCGCAGTGTAATCTACCTACCTCTCACACATGTACTATCACTGATCCCAGTGTGATCTACCTCCCTCTCACTCATGTACTATCACTGATCCCAGTGTAATTTACCTCCCTCTCACCCATGTACTATCACTGATCCCAGTGTGATCTGCCTCCCTCTCACCCATGTACTATCACTGATCCCAGAGTAATCTACCTACCTTTCACTCATGTACTATCACTGATCCCAGTGTAATCTACCTACCTCTCACACATGTACTATCACTGATCCCAGTGTAATCTACCTACCTCTCTCATATGTACTATCACTGATCCCAGTGTGATCTATCTACCTCTCACCCATGTACTATCACTGATCACAGTGTAATCTACCTACCTCTCACACATGTACCATCACTGATCCCAGTGTAATCTACCTACCTCTCACACATGTACTATCACTGATCCCAGTGTGATCTATCTACCTCTCACCCGTGTACTATCACTGATCCCAGTGTAATCTACCTACCTCTCACACATGTACTATCACTGATCCCAGTATAATCTACCTACCTCTCTCGCATGTACTATCACTGATCCCAGAGTAATCTACCTACCTCTCACTCATGTACTATCACTGATCCCAGTGTAATCTACCTACCTCTCACACATGTACTATCACTGATCCCAGAGTGATCTACCTTCCTCTCACTCATGTACTATCACTGATCCCAGTGTAATCTACCTACCTCTCACACATGTACTATCACTGATCCCAGTGTGATCTACCTACCTCTCACACATGTACTATCACTGATCCCAGTGTGATCTACCTACCTCTCACCATGTACTTTCACTGATCTCATTGTGATCTACCTTCCTCTCATACATGTACTATCACTGATCCCAGTGTAATCTACCTACCTCTCACCCATGTACTATCACTGATCCCAGTGTAATCTACCTACCTCTCACCCATGTACTATCACTGATCCCAGTATAATCTACCTACCTCTCTCGCATGTACTATCACTGATCCCAGTGTGATCTACCTACCTGTCACCCATGTACTATCACTGATCCCAGTGTAATCTACCTACCTCTCACTCATGTACTATCACTGATCCCAGTGTAGTCTACCTACCTTTCACACATGTACTATCACTGATCCCAGTGTGATCTACCTACGTCTCAGTCATGTGCTATCACTGATCCCAGTGTAATCTACCTACCTCTCACTCATGTACTATCACTGATCCCAGTGTAATCTACCTACCTCTCACCCATGTACTATCACTGATCCCAGAGTAATCTACCTACCTCTCAGTCATGTCCTATCACTGATCCCAGTGTGATCTACCTACATCTCACTCATGTACTATCACTGATCCCAGTGTGATCTACCTACCTCTCACACATGTACTATCACTGATCCCAGAGTGATCTACCTTCCTCTCACTCATGTACTATCACTGATCCCAGTGTAATCTACCTACCTCTCACACATGTACTATCACTGATCCCAGTGTGATCTACCTACCTCTCACCCATGTTCTATCACTGATCCCAGAGTAATCTACCTACCTCTCAGTCATGTCCTATCACTGATCTCATTGTGATCTACCTTCCTCTCATACATGTACTATCACTGATCCCAGTGTAATCTACCTACCTCTCACCCATGTACTATCACTGATCCCAGTGTAATCTACCTACCTCTCACCCATGTACTATCACTGATCCCAGTGTAATCTACCTATCTCTCTCGCATGTACTATCACTGATCCCAGTGTGATCTACCTACCTCTCACACATGTACTATCACTGATCCCAGTGTGATCTACCTACCTCTCACCATGTACTATCACTGATCTCATTGTGATCTACCTTCCTCTCATACATGTACAATCACTGATCCCAGTGTAATCTACCTACCTCTCACCCATGTACTATCACTGATCCCAGTGTAATCTACCTACCTCTCACTCATGTACTATCACTGATCCCAGTGTAATCTACCTACCTCTCACCCATGTACTATCACTGATCCCAGTGTAACCTACCTACATTTCACTCATGTACTATCACTGATCCCAGTGTAATCTACCTACCTCTCACACATGTACTATCACTGATCCCAGTGTAATTTACCTCCCTCTCACCCATGTACTATCACTGATCCCAGTGTGATCTACCTCCCTCTCACCCATGTACTATCACTGATCCCAGAGTAATCTACCTACCTTTCACTCATTTACTATCACTGATCCCAGTGTAATCTACCTACCTCTCACACATGTACTATCACTGATCCCAGTGTAATCTACCTACCTCTCTCATATGTACTATCACTGATCCCAGTGTGATCTATCTACCTCTCACCCATGTACTATCACTGATCCCAGTGTAATCTACCTACCTCTCACACATGTACCATCACTGATCCCAGTGTAATCTACCTACCTCTCACACATGTACTATCACTGATCCCAGTGTGATCTATCTACCTCTCACCCGTGTACTATCACTGATCCCAGTGTAATCTACCTACCTCTCACACATGTACTATCACTGATCCCAGTGTAATCTACCTACCTCTCACTCATGTACTATCACTGATCCCAGTGTAATCTACCTACCTCTCACCCATGTACTATCACTGATCCCAGTGTAACCTACCTACATTTCACTCATGTACTATCACTGATCCCAGTGTAATCTACCTACCTCTCACACATGTACTATCACTGATCCCAGTGTAATTTACCTCCCTCTCACCCATGTACTATCACTGATCCCAGTGTGATCTACCTCCCTCTCACCCATGTACTATCACTGATCCCAGAGTAATCTACCTACCTTTCACTCATGTACTATCACTGATCCCAGTGTAATCTACCTACCTCTCACACATGTACTATCACTGATCCCAGTGTAATCTACCTACCTCTCTCATATGTACTATCACTGATCCCAGTGTGATCTATCTACCTCTCACCCATGTACTATCACTGATCCCAGTGTAATCTACCTACCTCTCACACATGTACCATCACTGATCCCAGTGTAATCTACCTACCTCTCACACATGTACTATCACTGATCCCAGTGTGATCTATCTACCTCTCACCCGTGTACTATCACTGATCCCAGTGTAATCTACCTACCTCTCACACATGTACTATCACTGATCCCAGTGTAATCTACCTACCTCTCACACATGTACTATCACTGATCCCAGTGTAATCTACCTACCTCTCACACATGTACCATCACTGATCCCAGTGTAATCTACCTACCTCTCACACATGTACTATCACTGATCCCAGTGTAATCTACCTACCTCTCACACATGTACTATCACTGATCCCAGTGTAATCTACCTACCTCTCACACATGTACTATCACTGATCCCAGTGTAACCTACCTACCTCTCACACATGTACTATCACTGATCCCAGAGTAATCTACCTACCTCTCACCCATGTACTATCACTGATCCCAGTGTAATCTACCTACCTCTCCCTCATGTACTATCACTGATCCCAGTGTAACCTACCTACCTCTCACACATGTACTATCACTGATCCCAGTGTGATCTACCTACCTCTCACACATGTACTATCACTGATCCCAGTGTGATCTACCTACCTCTCCCTCATGTACTATTACTGATCCCAGTGTAACCTACCTACCTCTCACACATGTACTATCACTGATCCCAGTGTGATCTACCTACCTCTCACCCATGTACTATCACTGATCCCAGTGTAATCTACCTACCTCTCACACATGTACTATCACTGATCCCAGTGTAGTCTACCTACCTTTCACACATGTACTATCACTGATCCCAGTGTAATCTACCTACCTCTCACACATGTACTATCACTGATCCCAGTGTGATCTACCTACGTCTCAGTCATGTGCTATCACTGATCCCAGTGTAATCTACCTACCTCTCACCCATGTACTATCACTGATCCCAGAGTAATCTACCTACCTCTCAGTCATGTACTATCACTGATCCCAGTGTGATCTACCTACCTCTCACTCATGTACTATCACTGATCCCAGTGTGATCTACCTACCTCTCACACATGTACTATCACTGATCCCAGAGTGATCTACCTACCTCTCACTCATGTACTATCACTGATCCCAGTGTGATCTACCTACCTCTCACACATGTACTATCACTGATCCCAGAGTGATCTACCTTCCTCTCACTCATGTACTATCACTGATCGCAGAGTGATCTACCTTCCTCTCACACATGTACTATCACTGATCCCAGTGTAATTTACCTCCCTCTCACCCATGTACTATCACTGATCCCAGTGTGATCTACCTCCCTCTCACCCATGTACTATCACTGATCCCAGAGTAATCTACCTACCTTTCACTCATGTACTATCACTGATCCCAGTGTAATCTACCTACCTCTCACACATGTACTATCACTGATCCCAGTGTAATCTACCTACCTCTCTCATATGTACTATCACTGATCCCAGTGTGATCTATCTACCTCTCACCCATGTACTATCACTGATCACAGTGTAATCTACCTACCTCTCACACATGTACCATCACTGATCCCAGTGTAATCTACCTACCTCTCACACATGTACTATCACTGATCCCAGTGTGATCTATCTACCTCTCACCCGTGTACTATCACTGATCCCAGTGTAATCTACCTACCTCTCACACATGTACTATCACTGATCCCAGTATAATCTACCTACCTCTCTCGCATGTACTATCACTGATCCCAGTGTAATCTACCTACCTCTCACACATGTACTATCACTGATCCCAGAGTGATCTACCTTCCTCTCACTCATGTACTATCACTGATCCCAGTGTAATCTACCTACCTCTCACACATGTACTATCACTGATCCCAGTGTGATCTACCTACCTCTCACACATGTACTATCACTGATCCCAGTGTGATCTACCTACCTCTCACCATGTACTATCACTGATCTCATTGTGATCTACCTTCCTCTCATACATGTACTATCACTGATCCCAGTGTAATCTACCTACCTCTCACCCATGTACTATCACTGATCCCAGTGTAATCTACCTACCTCTCACCCATGTACTATCACTGATCCCAGTATAATCTACCTACCTCTCTCGCATGTACTATCACTGATCCCAGTGTGATCTACCTACCTCTCACCCATGTACTATCACTGATCCCAGTGTAATCTACCTACCTCTCACTCATGTACTATCACTGATCCCAGTGTAGTCTACCTACCTTTCACACATGTACTATCACTGATCCCAGTGTGATCTACCTACGTCTCAGTCATGTGCTATCACTGATCCCAGTGTAATCTACCTACCTCTCACTCATGTACTATCACTGATCCCAGTGTAATCTACCTACCTCTCACCCATGTACTATCACTGATCCCAGAGTAATCTACCTACCTCTCAGTCATGTCCTATCGCTGATCCCAGTGTGATCTACCTACATCTCACTCATGTACTATCACTGATCCCAGTGTGATCTACCTACCTCTCACACATGTACTATTACTGATCCCAGAGTGATCTACCTTCCTCTCACTCATGTACTATCACTGATCCCAGTGTAATCTACCTACCTCTCACACATGTACTATCACTGATCCCAGTGTGATCTACCTACCTCTCACACATGTACTATCACTGATCCCAGTGTGATCTACCTACCTCTCACCATGTACTATCACTGATCTCATTGTGATCTACCTTCCTCTCATACATGTACTATCACTGATCCCAGTGTAATCTACCTACCTCTCACCCATGTACTATCACTGATCCCAGTGTAATCTACCTACCTCTCACCCATGTACTATCACTGATCCCAGTATAATCTACCTACCTCTCTCGCATGTACTATCACTGATCCCAGTGTAATCTACCTACCTCTCACCCATGTACTATCACTGATCCTAGTATAATCTACCTACCTCTCACGCATGTACTATCACTGATCCCAGTGTAACCTACCTACCTCTCACACATGTACTATCACTGATCCCAGTGTAATCTACCTACCTCTCACTCATGTACAATCACTGATCCCAGTGTAATCTACCTACCTCTCACCCATGTACTATCACTGATCCCAGTGTAATCTACCTACCTCTCACTCATGTACTATCACTGATCCCAGTGTAACCTACCTACATTTCACTCATGTACTATCACTGATCCCAGTGTAATCTACCTACCTCTCACACATGTACTATCACTGATCCCAGTGTAATTTACCTCCCTCTCACCCATGTACTATCACTGATCCCAGTGTGATCTACCTCCCTCTCACCCATGTACTATCACTGATCCCAGAGTAATCTACCTACCTTTCACTCATGTACTATCACTGATCCCAGTGTAATCTACCTACCTCTCACACATGTACTATCACTGATCCCAGTGTAATCTACCTACCTCTCTCATATGTACTATCACTGATCCCAGTGTGATCTATCTACCTCTCACCCATGTACTATCACTGATCCCAGTGTAATCTACCTACCTCTCACACATGTACCATCACTGATCCCAGTGTAATCTACCTACCTCTCACACATGTACTATCACTGATCCCAGTGTGATCTATCTACCTCTCACCCATGTACTATCACTGATCCCAGTGTAATCTACCTACCTCTCACACATGTACTATCACTGATCCCAGTGTAATCTACCTACCTCTCACACATGTACTATCACTGATCCCAGTGTGATCTATCTACCTCTCACCAGTGTACTATCACTGATCCCAGTGTAATCTACCTACCTCTCACACATGTACTATCACTGATCCCAGTATAATCTACCTACCTCTCTCGCATGTACTATCACTGATCCCAGTGTAATCTACCTACCTCTCACACATGTACTATCACTGATCCCAGAGTGATCTACCTTCCTTTCACTCATGTGCTATCACTGATCCCAGTGTAATCTACCTACCTCTCACACATGTACTATCACTGATCCCAGTGTGATCTACCTACCTCTCACACATGTACTATCACTGATCCCAGTGTGATCTACCTACCTCTCACCATGTACTATCACTGATCTCATTGTGATCTACCTTCCTCTCATACATGTACTATCACTGATCCCAGTGTAATCTACCTACCTCTCACCCATGTACTATCACTGATCCCAGTGTAATCTACCTACCTCTCACCCATGTACTATCACTGATCCCAGTATAATCTACCTACCTCTCTCGCATGTACTATCACTGATCCCAGTGTGATCTACCTACCTGTCACCCATGTACTATCACTGATCCCAGTGTAATCTACCTACCTCTCACTCATGTACTATCACTGATCCCAGTGTAGTCTACCTACCTTTCACACATGTACTATCACTGATCCCAGTGTGATCTACCTACGTCTCAGTCATGTGCTATCACTGATCCCAGTGTAATCTACCTACCTCTCACTCATGTACTATCACTGATCCCAGTGTAATCTACCTACCTCTCACCCATGTTCTATCACTGATCCCAGAGTAATCTACCTACCTCTCAGTCATGTCCTATCACTGATCCCAGTGTGATCTACCTACCTCTCACACATGTACTATCACTGATCCCAGAGTGATCTACCTTCCTCTCACTCATGTACTATCACTGATCCCAGTGTAATCTACCTACCTCTCACACATGTACTATCACTGATCCCAGTGTAATCTACCTACCTCTCACACATGTACTATCACTGATCCCAGTATAATCTACCTACCTCTCTCGCATGTACTATCACTGATCCCAGTGTAATCTACCTACCTCTCACACATGTACTATCACTGATCCCAGTGTGATCTACCTTCCTCTCACTCATGTACTATCACTGATCCCAGTGTGATCTACCTACCTCTCACACATGTACTATCACTGATCCCAGTGTAATCTACCTACCTCTCACTCATGTACAATCACTGATCCCAGTGTAATCTACCTACCTCTCACCCATGTACTATCACTGATCCCAGTGTAATCTACCTACCTCTCACCCATGTACTATCACTGATCCCAGTGTAATCTACCTACCTCTCACTCATGTACTATCACTGATCCCAGTGTAATCTACCTACCTCTCACACATGTACTATCACTGATCCCAGTGTAATTTACCTCCCTCTCACCCATGTACTATCACTGATCCCAGTGTGATCTACCTCCCTCTCACCCATGTACTATCACTGATCCCAGAGTAATCTACCTACCTTTCACTCATGTACTATCACTGATCCCAGTGTAATCTACCTACCTCTCACACATGTACTATCACTGATCCCAGTGTAATCTACCTACCTCTCTCATATGTACTATCACTGATCCCAGTGTGATCTATCTACCTCTCACCCATGTACTATCACTGATCCCAGTGTAATCTACCTACCTCTCACACATGTACCATCACTGATCCCAGTGTAATCTACCTACCTCTCACACATGTACTATCACTGATCCCAGTGTGATCTATCTACCTCTCACCCATGTACTATCACTGATCCCAGTGTAATCTACCTACCTCTCACACATGTACTATCACTGATCCCAGTGTAATCTACCTACCTCTCACACATGTACTATCACTGATCCCAGTGTGATCTATCTACCTCTCACCCGTGTACTATCACTGATCCCAGTGTAATCTACCTACCTCTCACACATGTACTATCACTGATCCCAGTATAATCTACCTACCTCTCTCGCATGTACTATCACTGATCCCAGTGTAATCTACCTACCTCTCACACATGTACTATCACTGATCCCAGAGTGATCTACCTTCCTTTCACTCATGTGCTATCACTGATCCCAGTGTAATCTACCTACCTCTCACACATGTACTATCACTGATCCCAGTGTGATCTACCTACCTCTCACACATGTACTATCACTGATCCCAGTGTGATCTACCTACCTCTCACCATGTACTATCACTGATCTCATTGTGATCTACCTTCCTCTCATACATGTACTATCACTGATCCCAGTGTAATCTACCTACCTCTCACCCATGTACTATCACTGATCCCAGTGTAATCTACCTACCTCTCACCCATGTACTATCACTGATCCCAGTATAATCTACCTACCTCTCTCGCATGTACTATCACTGATCCCAGTGTGATCTACCTACCTGTCACCCATGTACTATCACTGATCCCAGTGTAATCTACCTACCTCTCACTCATGTACTATCACTGATCCCAGTGTAGTCTACCTACCTTTCACACATGTACTATCACTGATCCCAGTGTGATCTACCTACGTCTCAGTCATGTGCTATCACTGATCCCAGTGTAATCTACCTACCTCTCACTCATGTACTATCACTGATCCCAGTGTAATCTACCTACCTCTCACCCATGTTCTATCACTGATCCCAGAGTAATCTACCTACCTCTCAGTCATGTCCTATCACTGATCCCAGTGTGATCTACCTACATCTCACTCATGTACTATCACTGATCCCAGTGCGATCTACCTACCTCTCACACATGTACTATCACTGATCCCAGAGTGATCTACCTTCCTCTCACTCATGTACTATCACTGATCCCAGTGTAATCTACCTACCTCTCACACATGTACTATCACTGATCCCAGTGTGATCTACCTACCTCTCACACATGTACTATCACTGATCCCAGTGTGATCTACCTACCTCTCACCATGTACTATCACTGATCTCATTGTGATCTACCTTCCTCTCATACATGTACAATCACTGATCCCAGTGTAATCTACCTACCTCTCACCCATGTACTATCACTGATCCCAGTGTAATCTACCTACCTCTCACTCATGTACTATCACTGATCCCAGTGTAATCTACCTACCTCTCACCCATGTACTATCACTGATCCCAGTGTAACCTACCTACATTTCACTCATGTACTATCACTGATCCCAGTGTAATCTACCTACCTCTCACACATGTACTATCACTGATCCCAGTGTAATTTACCTCCCTCTCACCCATGTACTATCACTGATCCCAGAGTAATCTACCTACCTTTCACTCATGTACTATCACTGATCCCAGTGTAATCTACCTACCTCTCACACATGTACAATCACTGATCCCAGTGTAATCTACCTACCTCTCTCATATGTACTATCACTGATCCCAGTGTGATCTATCTACTTCTCACCCATGTACTATCACTGATCCCAGTGTAATCTACCTACCTCTTACACATGTACCATCACTGATCCCAGTGTAATCTACCTACCTCTCACACATGTACTATCACTGATCCCAGTGTAATCTACCTACCTCTCACTCATGTACTATCACTGATCCCAGTGTGATCTATCTACCTCTCACCCGTGTACTATCACTGATCCCAGTGTAATCTACCTACCTCTCACACATGTACTATCACTGATCCCAGTGTAATCTACCTACCTCTCACACATGTACTATCACTGATCCCAGTGTAATCTACCTACCTCTCACACATGTACCATCACTGATCCCAGTGTAATCTACCTACCTCTCACACATGTACTATCACTGATCCCAGTGTAATCTACCTACCTCTCACACATGTACTATCACTGATCCCAGTGTAATCTACCTACCTCTCACACATGTACTATCACTGATCCCAGTGTAACCTACCTACCTCTCACACATGTACTATCACTGATCCCAGAGTAATCTACCTACCTCTCACCCATGTACTATCACTGATCCCAGTGTAATCTACCTACCTCTCCCTCATGTACTATCACTGATCCCAGTGTAACCTACCTACCTCTCACACATGTACTATCACTGATCCCAGTGTGATCTACCTACCTCTCACACATGTACTATCACTGATCCCAGTGTGATCTACCTACCTCTCCCTCATGTACTATTACTGATCCCAGTGTAACCTACCTACCTCTCACACATGTACTATCACTGATCCCAGTGTGATCTACCTACCTCTCACCCATGTACTATCACTGATCCCAGTGTAATCTACCTACCTCTCACACATGTACTATCACTGATCCCAGTGTAGTCTACCTACCTTTCACACATGTACTATCACTGATCCCAGTGTGATCTACCTACGTCTCAGTCATGTGCTATCACTGATCCCAGTGTAATCTACCTACCTCTCACTCATGTACTATCACTGATCCCAGTGTAATCTACCTACCTCTCACCCATGTACTATCACTGATCCCAGAGTAATCTACCTACCTCTCACTCATGTACTATCACTGATCCCAGTGTGATCTACCTACCTCTCACACATGTACTATCACTGATCCCAGAGTGATCTACCTACCTCTCACTCATGTACTATCACTGATCCCAGTGTGATCTACCTACCTCTCACACATGTACTATCACTGATCCCAGAGTGATCTACCTTCCTCTCACTCATGTACTATCACTGATCGCAGTGTAATCTACCTACCTCTCACACATGTACTATCACTGATCCCAGTGTAATTTACCTCCCTCTCACCCATGTACTATCACTGATCCCAGTGTGATCTACCTCCCTCTCACCCATGTACTATCACTGATCCCAGAGTAATCTACCTACCTTTCACTCATGTTCTATCACTGATACCAGTGTAATCTACCTACCTCTCACACATGTACTATCACTGATCCCAGTGTAATCTACCTACCTCTCTCATATGTACTATCACTGATCCCAGTGTGATCTATCTACCTCTCACCCATGTACTATCACTGATCACAGTGTAATCTACCTACCTCTCACACATGTACCATCACTGATCCCAGTGTAATCTACCTACCTCTCACACATGTACTATCACTGATCCCAGTGTGATCTATCTACCTCTCACCCGTGTACTATCACTGATCCCAGTGTAATCTACCTACCTCTCACACATGTACTATCACTGATCCCAGTATAATCTACCTACCTCTCTCGCATGTACTATCACTGATCCCAGTGTAATCTACCTACCTCTCACACATGTACTATCACTGATCCCAGAGTGATCTACCTTCCTCTCACTCATGTACTATCACTGATCCCAGTGTAATCTACCTACCTCTCACACATGTACTATCACTGATCCCAGTGTGATCTACCTACCTCTCACACATGTACTATCACTGATCCCAGTGTGATCTACCTACCTCTCACCATGTACTATCACTGATCTCATTGTGATCTACCTTCCTCTCATACATGTACTATCACTGATCCCAGTGTAATCTACCTACCTCTCACCCATGTACTATCACTGATCCCAGTGTAATCTACCTACCTCTCACCCATGTACTATCACTGATCCCAGTATAATCTACCTACCTCTCTCGCATGTACTATCACTGATCCCAGTGTGATCTACCTACCTCTCACCCATGTACTATCACTGATCCCAGTGTAATCTACCTACCTCTCACTCATGTACTATCACTGATCCCAGTGTAGTCTACCTACCTTTCACACATGTACTATCACTGATCCCAGTGTGATCTACCTACGTCTCAGTCATGTGCTATCACTGATCCCAGTGTAATCTACCTACCTCTCACTCATGTACTATCACTGATCCCAGTGTAATCTACCTACCTCTCACCCATGTACTATCACTGATCCCAGAGTAATCTACCTCTCAGTCATGTCCTATCACTGATCCCAGTGTGATCTACCTACATCTCACTCATGTACTATCACTGATCCCAGTGTGATCTACCTACCTCTCACACATGTACTATCACTGATCCCAGAGTGATCTACCTTCCTCTCACTCATGTACTATCACTGATCCCAGTGTAATCTACCTACCTCTCACACATGTACTATCACTGATCCCAGTGTGATCTACCTACCTCTCACACATGTACTATCACTGATCCCAGTGTGATCTACCTACCTCTCACCATGTACTATCACTGATCTCATTGTGATCTACCTTCCTCTCATACATGTACTATCACTGATCCCAGTGTAATCTACCTACCTCTCACCCATGTACTATCACTGATCCCAGTGTAATCTACCTACCTCTCACCCATGTACTATCACTGATCCCAGTATAATCTACCTACCTCTCTCGCATGTACTATCACTGATCCCAGTGTAATCTACCTACCTCTCACCCATGTACTATCACTGATCCTAGTATAATCTACCTACCTCTCACGCATGTACTATCACTGATCCCAGTGTAACCTACCTACCTCTCACACATGTACTATCACTGATCCCAGTGTAATCTACCTACCTCTCACTCATGTACAATCACTGATCCCAGTGTAATCTACCTACCTCTCACCCATGTACTATCACTGATCCCAGTGTAATCTACCTACCTCTCACTCATGTACTATCACTGATCCCAGTGTAACCTACCTACATTTCACTCATGTACTATCACTGATCCCAGTGTAATCTACCTACCTCTCACACATGTACTATCACTGATCCCAGTGTAATTTACCTCCCTCTCACCCATGTACTATCACTGATCCCAGTGTGATCTACCTCCCTCTCACCCATGTACTATCACTGATCCCAGAGAAATCTACCTACCTTTCACTCATGTACTATCACTGATCCCAGTGTAATCTACCTACCTCTCACACATGTACTATCACTGATCCCAGTGTAATCTACCTACCTCTCTCATATGTACTATCACTGATCCCAGTGTGATCTATCTACCTCTCACCCATGTACTATCACTGATCCCAGTGTAATCTACCTACCTCTCACACATGTACCATCACTGATCCCAGTGTAATCTACCTACCTCTCACACATGTACTATCACTGATCCCAGTGTGATCTATCTACCTCTCACCCATGTACTATCACTGATCCCAGTGTGATCTACCTACCTCTCACACATGTACTATCACTGATCCCAGTGTAATCTACCTACCTCTCACCCATGTACTATCACTGATCCCAGTGTAACCTACCTACCTCTCACACATGTACCATCACTGATCCCAGTGTAATCTACCTACCTCTCACACATGTACTATCACTGATCCCAGTGTAATCTACCTACCTCTCACACATGTACTATCACTGATCCCAGTGTAATCTACCTACCTCTCACACATGTACCATCACTGATCCCAGTGTAATCTACCTACCTCTCACACATGTACTATCACTGATCCCAGTGTAATCTACCTACCTCTCACACATGTACCGTCACTGATCCCAGTGTAATCTACCTACCTCTCACACATGTACTATCACTGATCCCAGTGTAATCTACCTACCTCTCACACATGTACTATCACTGATCCCAGCGTAACCTACCTACCTCTCAAACATGTACTATCACTGATCCCAGAGTAATCTACCTACCTCTCACCCATGTACTATCACTGATCCCAGTGTAATCTACCTACCTCTCCCTCATGTACTATCACTGATCCCAGTGTAACCTACCTACCTCTCACACATGTACTATCACTGATCCCAGTGTGATCTACCTACCTCTCACACATGTACTATCACTGATCCCAGTGTGATCTACCTACCTCTCCCTCATGTACTATTACTGATCCCAGTGTAACCTACCTACCTCTCACACATGTACTATCACTGATCCCAGTGTGATCTACCTACCTCTCACCCATGTACTATCACTGATCCCAGTGTAATCTACCTACCTCTCACACATGTACTATCACTGATCCCAGTGTAGTCTACCTACCTTTCACACATGTACTATCATTGATCCCAGTGTGATCTACCTACGTCTCAGTCATGTGCTATCACTGATCCCAGTGTAATCTACCTACCTCTCACTCATGTACTATCACTAATCCCAGTGTAATCTACCTACCTCTCACCCATGTACTATCACTGATCCCAGAGTAATCTACCTACCTCTCAGTCATGTACTATCACTGATCCCAGTGTGATCTACCTACCTCTCACTCATGTACTATCACTGATCCCAGTGTGATCTACCTACCTCTCACACATGTACTATCACTGATCCCAGAGTGATCTACCTACCTCTCACTCATGTACTATCACTGATCCCAGTGTGATCTACCTACCTCTCACACATGTACTATCACTGATCCCAGAGTGATCTACCTTCCTCTCAGTCATGTACTATCACTGATCGCAGTGTAATCTACCTACCTCTCACACATGTACTATCACTGATCCCAGTGTAATTTACCTCCCTCTCACCCATGTACTATCACTGATCCCAGTGTGATCTACCTCCCTCTCACCCATGTACTATCACTGATCCCAGAGTAATCTACCTACCTTTCACTCATGTACTATCAACGATCCCAGTGTAATCTACCTACCTCTCACACATGTACTATCACTGATCCCAGTGTAATCTACCTACCTCTCTCATATGTACTATCACTGATCCCAGTGTGATCTATCTACCTCTCACCCATGTACTATCACTGATCACAGTGTAATCTACCTACCTCTCACACATGTACCATCACTGATCCCAGTGTAATCTACCTACCTCTCACTCATGTACTATCACTGATCCCAGTGTGATCTATCTACCTCTCACCCGTGTACTATCACTGATCCCAGTGTAATCTACCTACCTCTCACACATGTACTATCACTGATCCCAGTATAATCTACCTACCTCTCTCGCATGTACTATCACTGATCCCAGTGTAATCTACCTACCTCTCACACATGTACTATCACTGATCCCAGAGTGATCTACCTTCCTCTCACTCATGTGCTATCACTGATCCCAGTGTAATCTACCTACCTCTCACACATGTACTACCACTGATCCCAGTATAATCTACCTACCTCTCACACATGTACTATCACTGATCCCAGTGTGATCTACCTACCTCTCACACATGTACTATCACTGATCCCAGTGTGATCTACCTACCTCTCACCATGTACTATCACTGATCTCATTGTGATCTACCTTCCTCTCATACATGTACTATCACTGATCCCAGTGTAATCTACCTACCTCTCACCCATGTACTATCACTGATCCCAGTGTAATCTACCTACCTCTCACCCATGTACTATCACTGATCCCAGTATAATCTACCTACGTCTCTCGCATGTACTATCACTGATCCCAGTGTGATCTACCTACCTCTCACCCATGTACTATCACTGATCCCAGTGTAATCTACCTACCTCTCACTCATGTACTATCACTGATCCCAGTGTAGTCTACCTACCTTTCACACATGTACTATCACTGATCCCAGTGTGATCTACCTACGTCTCAGTCATGTGCTATCACTGATCCCAGTGTAATCTACCTACCTCTCACTCATGTACTATCACTGATCCCAGTGTAATCTACCTACCTCTCACCCATGTACTATCACTGATCCCAGAGTAATCTACCTACCTCTCAGTCATGTCCTATCACTGATCCCAGTGTGATCTACCTACATCTCACTCATGTACTATCACTGATCCCAGTGTGATCTACCTACCTCTCACACATGTACTATCACTGATCCCAGAGTGATCTACCTTCCTCTCACTCATGTACTATCACTGATCCCAGTGTGATCTACCTACCTCTCACACATGTACTATCACTGATCCCAGTGTGATCTACCTACCTCTCACCATGTACTATCACTGATCTCATTGTGATCTACCTTCCTCTCATACATGTACTATCACTGATCCCAGTGTGATCTACCTACCTCTCACACATGTACTATCACTGATCCCAGTGTAATCTACCTACCTCTCACTCATGTACTATCACTGATCCCAGTGTAATCTACCTACCTCTCACACATGTACTATCACTGATCCCAGTATAATCTACCTACCTCTCACTCATGTACTATCACTGATCCCAGTGTAATCTACCTACCTCTCACCCATGTACTATCACTGATCCCAGTGTAACCTACTACATTTCACTCATGTACTATCACTGATCCCAGTGTAATCTACCTACCTCTCACACATGTACTATCACTGATCCCAGTGTAATTTACCTCCCTCTCACCCATGTACTATCACTGATCCCAGTGTGATCTACCTCCCTCTCACCCATGTACTATCACTGATCCCAGAGTAATCTACCTACCTTTCACTCATGTACTATCACTGATCCCAGTGTAATCTACCTACCTCTCACACATGTACTATCACTGATCCCAGTGTAATCTACCTACATCTCACTCATCTACTATCACTGATCCCAGTGTAACCTACCTACCTCTCACACATGTACTATCACTGATCCCAGTGTGATCTATCTACCTCTCACCCATGTACTATCACTGACACCAGTGTAATATACCTACCTCTCACTCATGTACTATCACTGATCCCAGTGTAACTTACCTTCCTCTCACACATGTACTATCACTGATCCCAGTGTGATCTACCTACCTCTCACCCATGTACTATCACTGATCCCAGTGTAATCTACCTACCTCTCACTCATGTACTATCACTGATCCCAGTGTAACCTACCTACCTCTCACTCATGTACCATCACTGATCCCAGTGTAATCTACCTACCTTTCACTCATGTACTATCACTGATCCCAGTCTAATCTACCTACCTCTCACACATGTACTATCACTGATCCCAGTGTGATCTACCTACCTCTCACACATGTACTATCACTGATCCCAGAGTGATCTACCTTCCTCTCCCTCATGTACTATTACTGATCCCAGTGTAACCTACCTACCTCTCACACATGTACTATCACTGATCCCAGTGTGATCTACCTACCTCTCACCCATGTACTATCACTGATCCCAGTGTAATCTACCTACCTCTCACACATGTACTATCACTGATCCCAGTGTAGTCTACCTAACTTTCACATGTACTATCACTGATCCCGGTGTGATCTACCTACGTCTCAGTCATGTGCTATCACTGATCCCAGTGTGATCTACCTACCTCTCCCTCATGTACTATTACTGATCCCAGTGTAACCTACCTACCTCTCACACATGTACTATCACTGATCCCAGTGTGATCTACCTACCTCTCACCCATGTACTATCACTGATCCCAGTGTAATCTACCTACCTCTCACACATGTACTATCACTGATCCCAGTGTAGTCTACCTACCTTTCACACATGTACTATCATTGATCCCAGTGTGATCTACCTACGTCTCAGTCATGTGCTATCACTGATCCCAGTGTAATCTACCTACCTCTCACTCATGTACTATCACTAATCCCAGTGTAATCTACCTACCTCTCACCCATGTACTATCACTGATCCCAGAGTAATCTACCTACCTCTCAGTCATGTACTATCACTGATCCCAGTGTGATCTACCTACCTCTCACTCATGTACTATCACTGATCCCAGTGTGATCTACCTACCTCTCACACATGTACTATCACTGATCCCAGAGTGATCTACCTACCTCTCACTCATGTACTATCACTGATCCCAGTGTGATCTACCTACCTCTCACACATGTACTATCACTGATCCCAGAGTGATCTACCTTCCTCTCACTCATGTACTATCACTGATCGCAGTGTAATCTACCTACCTCTCACACATGTACTATCACTGATCCCAGTGTAATTTACCTCCCTCTCACCCATGTACTATCACTGATCCCAGTGTGATCTACCTCCCTCTCACCCATGTACTATCACTGATCCCAGAGTAATCTACCTACCTTTCACTCATGTACTATCACTGATCCCAGTGTAATCTACCTACCTCTCACACATGTACTATCACTGATCCCAGTGTAATCTACCTACCTCTCTCATATGTACTATCACTGATCCCAGTGTGATCTATCTACCTCTCACCCATGTACTATCACTGATCACAGTGTAATCTACCTACCTCTCACACATGTACCATCACTGATCCCAGTGTAATCTACCTACCTCTCACTCATGTACTATCACTGATCCCAGTGTGATCTATCTACCTCTCACCCGTGTACTATCACTGATCCCAGTGTAATCTACCTACCTCTCACACATGTACTATCACTGATCCCAGTATAATCTACCTACCTCTCTCGCATGTACTATCACTGATCCCAGTGTAATCTACCTACCTCTCACACATGTACTATCACTGATCCCAGTATAATCTACCTACCTCTCACACATGTACTATCACTGATTCCAGAGTGATCTACCTTCCTCTCACTCATGTGCTATCACTGATCCCAGTGTAATCTACCTACCTCTCACACATGTACTACCACTGATCCCAGTATAATCTACCTACCTCTCACACATGTACTATCACTGATCCCAGTGTGATCTACCTACCTCTCACACATGTACTATCACTGATCCCAGTGTGATCTACCTACCTCTCACCATGTACTATCACTGATCTCATTGTGATCTGCCTACCTCTCACACATGTACTATCACTGATCCCAGTGTAATCTACCTACCTCTCACCCATGTACTATCACTGATCCCAGTGTAATCTACCTACCTCTCATACATGTACTATCACTGATCCCAGTGTAATCTACCTACCTCTCACCCATGTACTATCACTGATCCCAGTGTAATCTACCTACCTCTCACCCATGTACTATCACTGATCCCAGTATAATCTACCTACGTCTCTCGCATGTACTATCACTGATCCCAGTGTGATCTACCTACCTCTCACCCATGTACTATCACTGATCCCAGTATAATCTACCTACGTCTCTCGCATGTACTATCACTGATCCCAGTGTAATCTACCTACCTCTCACTCATGTACTATCACTGATCCCAGTGTAGTCTACCTACCTTTCACACATGTACTATCACTGATCCCAGTGTGATCTACCTACGTCTCAGTCATGTGCTATCACTGATCCCAGTGTAATCTACCTACCTCTCACTCATGTACTATCACTGATCCCAGTGTAATCTACCTACCTCTCACCCATGTACTATCACTGATCCCAGAGTAATCTACCTACCTCTCAGTCATGTCCTATCACTGATCCCAGTGTGATCTACCTACATCTCACTCATGTACTATCACTGATCCCAGTGTGATCTACCTACCTCTCACACATGTACTATCACTGATCCCAGAGTGATCTACCTTCCTCTCACTCATGTACTATCACTGATCCCAGTGTGATCTACCTACCTCTCACACATGTACTATCACTGATCCCAGTGTGATCTACCTACCTCTCACCATGTACTATCACTGATCTCATTGTGATCTACCTTCCTCTCATACATGTACTATCACTGATCCCAGTGTAATCTACCTACCTCTCACCCATGTACTATCACTGATCCCAGTGTAATCTACCTACCTCTCACCCATGTACTATCACTGATCCCAGTATAATCTACCTACCTCTCTCGCATGTACTATCACTGATCCCAGTGTAATCTACCTACCTCTCACCCATGTACTATCACTGATCCCAGAGTAATCTACCTACCTCTCAGTCATGTACTATCACTGATCCCAGTGTGATCTACCTACCTCTCACTCATGTACTATCACTGATCCCAGTGTGATCTACCTACCTCTCACACATGTACTATCACTGATCCCAGAGTGATCTACCTACCTCTCACTCATGTACTATCACTGATCCCAGAGTGATCTACCTTCCTCTCACTCATGTACTATCACTGATCCCAGTGTAATCTACCTACCTCTCACACATCTAATATCACTGACACCAGTGTGATCTACCTACCTCTCACACATGTACTATCACTGATCCCAGTGTAATCTACCTACCTCTCACTCATGTACTATCACTGATCCCAGTGTAACCTACCTACCTCTCACTCATGTACCATCACTGATCCCAGTGTAATCTACCTACCTTTCACTCATGTACTATAACTGATCCCAGTCTAATCTACCTACCTCTCACACATGTACTATCACTGATCCCAGTGTGATCTACCTACCTCTCACACATGTACTATCACTGATCCCAGAGTGATCTACCTTCCTCTCCCTCATGTACTATTACTGATCCCAGTGTAACCTACCTACCTCTCACACATGTACTATCACTGATCCCAGTGTGATCTACCTACCTCTCACCCATGTACTATCACTGATCCCAGTGTAATCTACCTACCTCTCACACATGTACTATCACTGATCCCAGTGTAGTCTACCTACCTGTCACACATGTACTATCACTGATCCCAGTATAATCTACCTACCTCTCACCCATGTACTATCACTGATCCCAGTGTGATCTACCTACCTCTCACACATGTACTATCACTGATCCCAGAGTGATCTACCTTCCTCTCCCTCATGTACTATTACTGATCCCAGTGTAACCTACCTACCTCTCACACATGTACTATCACTGATCCCAGTGTGATCTACCTACCTCTCACCCATGTACTATCACTGATCCCAGTGTAATCTACCTACCTCTCACACATGTACTATCACTGATCCCAGTGTAGTCTACCTACCTGTCACACATGTACTATCACTGATCCCAGTATAATCTACCTACCTCTCACACATGTACTATCACTGATCCCAGAGTGATCTACCTTCCTCTCCCTCATGTACTATTACTGATCCCAGTGTAACCTACCTACCTCTCACACATGTACTATCACTGATCCCAGTGTGATCTACCTACCTCTCACCCATGTGCTATCACTGATCCCAGTGTAACCTACCTACCTCTCACACATGTACAATCACTGATCCCAGTGTAATCTACCTACCTCTCACTCATGTACTATCACTGATCCCAGTGTAACCTACCTACCTCTCACCCATGTACTATCACTGATCCCAGTGTAACCTACCTACATTTCACTCATGTACTATCACTGATCCCAGTGTAATCTACCTACCTCTCACCCATGTACTATCACTGATCCCAGTGTAATCTGCCTTCCTCTCACACATGTACTATCACTGATCCCAGTGTAATTTACCTCCCTCTCACCCATGTACTATCACTGATCCCAGTGTGATCTACCTCCCTCTCACCCATGTACTATCACTGATCCCAGAGTAATCTACCTACCTTTCACTCATGTACTATCACTGATCCCAGTGTAATCTACATACCTCTCACACATGTACTATCACTGATCCCAGTGTAATCTACCTACCTCTCTCATATGTACTATCACTGATCCCAGTGTGATCTATCTACCTCTCACCCATGTACTATCACTGATCCCAGTGTAATCTACCTACCTCTCACACATGTAGCATCACTGATCCCAGTGTAATCTACCTACCTCTCACACATGTAGCATCACTGATCCCAGTGTAATCTACCTACCTCTCACACATGTACTATCACTGATCCCAGTATAATCTACCTGCCTCTCACACATGTACTATCACTGATCCCAGTGTGATCTATCTACCTCTCACCCGTGTACTATCACTGATCCCAGTGTAATTTACCTACCTCTCACCGATGTACTATCACTGATCCCAGTGTAATCTACCTACCTCTCACACATCTAATATCACTGACACCAGTGTAATCTACCTACCTCTCACTCATGTACTATCATTGATCCCAGTGTAACTTACCTTCCTCTCACACATGTACTATCACTGATCCCAGTGTGATCTACCTACCTCTCACCCATGTACTATCACTGATCCCAATGTAATCTACCTACCTCTCACTCATGTACTATCACTGATCCCAGTGTAACCTACCTACCTCTCACTCATGTACCATCACTGATCCCAGTGTAATCTACCTACCTTTCACTCATGTACTATCACTGATCCCAGTCTAATCTACCTACCTCTCACACATGTACTATCACTGATCCCAGTGTGATCTACCTACCTCTCACACATGTACTATCACTGATCCCAGAGTGATCTACCTTCCTCTCCCTCATGTACTATTACTGATCCCAGTGTAACCTACCTACCTCTCACACATGTACTATCACTGATCCCAGTGTGATCTACCTACCTCTCACCCATGTACTATCACTGATCCCAGTGTAATCTACCTACCTCTCACACATGTACTATCACTGATCCCAGTGTAGTCTACCTACCTTTCACACATGTACTATCACTGATCCCAGTGTGATCTACCTACGTCTCAGTCATGTGCTATCACTGATCCCAGTGTAACCTACCTACCTCTCCCTCATGTACTATTACTGATCCCAGTGTAACCTACCTACCTCTCACACATGTACTATCACTGATCCCAGTGTGATCTACCTACCTCTCACCCATGTACTATCACTGATCCCAGTGTAATCTACCTACCTCTCACACATGTACTATCACTGATCCCAGTGTAGTTTACCTACATTTCACACATGTACTATCACTGATCCCAGTGTGATCTACCTACGTCTCAGTCATGTGCTATCACTGATCCCAGTGTAATCTACCTACCTCTCACTCATGTACTATCACTGATCCCAGTGTAATCTACCTACCTCTCACCCATGTACTATCACTGATCCCAGAGTAATCTACCTACCTCTCAGTCATGTACTATCACTGATCCCAGTGTGATCTACCTACCTCTCACTCATGTACTATCACTGATCCCAGTGTGATCTACCTACCTCTCACACATGTACTATCACTGATCCCAGAGTGATCTACCTACCTCTCACTCATGTACTATCACTGATCCCAGAGTGATCTACCTTCCTCTCAGTCATGTGCTATCACTGATCCCAGTGTAATCTACCTACCTCTCACACATGTACTATCACTGATCCCAGTGTGATCTACCTACCTCTCACACATGTACTATCACTGATCCCAGTGTGATCTACCTACCTCTCACCATGTACTATCACTGATCTCATTGTGATCTACCTTCCTCTCATACATGTACTATCACTGATCCCAGTGTAATCTACCTACCTCTCACCCATGTACTATCACTGATCCCAGTGTAATCTACCTACCTCTCCCCATGTACTATCACCCAGTATAATCTACCTACCTCTCTCGCATGTACTATCACTGATCCCAGTGTAATCTACCTACCTCTCACCCATGTACTATCACTGATCCCAGTATAATCTACCTACCTCTCACGCATGTACTATCACTGATCCCAGTGTAACCTACCTACCTCTCACACATGTACTATCACTGATCCCAGTGTAATCTACCTACCTCTCACTCATGTACTATCACTGATCCCAGTGTAACCTACCTACCTCTCACCCATGTACTATCACTGATCCCAGTGTAACCTACCTACATTTCACTCATGTACTATCACTGATCCCAGTGTAATCTACCTACCTCTCACCCATGTACTATCACTGATCCCAGTGTGATCTACCTCCCTCTCACCCATGTACTATCACTGATCCCAGAGTAATCTACCTACCTTTCACTCATGTACTATCACTGATCCCAGTGTAATCTACCTACCTCTCACACATGTACTATCACTGATCCCAGTGTAATCTACCTACCTCTCTCATATGTACTATCACTGATCCCAGTGGGATCTATCTACCTCTCACCCATGTACTATCACTGATCCCAGTGTAATCTACCTACCTCTCACACATGTACCATCACTGATCCCAGTGTAATCTACCTACCTCTCACACATGTACTATCACTGATCCCAGTGTGATCTATCTACCTCTCACCCGTGTACTATCACTGATCCCAGTGTAATCTACCTACCTCTCACTCATGTACTATCACTGATCCCAGTGTAAATTACCTACCTCTCACACATGTACTATCACTGATCCCAGTGTAGTCTACCTACGTCTCACACATCTAATATCACTGACACCAGTGTAATATACCTACCTCTCACTCATGTACTATCACTGATCCCAGTGTAACTTACCTTCCTCTCACACATGTACTATCACTGATCCCAGTGTGATCTACCTACCTCTCACCCATGTACTATCACTGATCCCAGTGTAATCTACCTACCTCTCACTCATGTACTATCACTGATCCCAGTGTAACCTACCTACCTCTCACTCATGTACCATCACTGATCCCAGTGTAATCTACCTACCTTTCACTCATGTACTATCACTGATCCCAGTCTAATCTACCTACCTGTCACACATGTACTATCACTGATCCCAGTGTGATCTACCTACCTCTCACACATGTACTATCACTGATCCCAGAGTGATCTACATTCCTCTCCCTCATGTACTATTACTGATCCCAGTGAAACCTACCTACCTCTCACACATGTACTATCACTGATCCCAGTGTGATCTACCTACCTCTCACCCATGTACTATCACTGATCCCAGTGTAATCTACCTACCTCTCACACATGTACTATCACTGATCCCAGTGTAGTCTACCTACCTTTCACACATGTACTATCACTGATCCCAGTGTGATCTATCTACGTCTCAGTCATGTGCTATCACTGATCCCAGTGTAATCTACCTACCTCTCACTCATGTACTATCACTGATCCCAGTGTAATCTACCTACCTCTCACCCATGTACTATCACTGATCCCAGAGTAATCTACCTACCTCTCAGTCATGTCCTATCACTGATCCCAGTGTGATCTACCTACCTCTCACTCATGTACTAACACTGATCCCAGTGTGATCTACCTACCTCTCACACATGTACTATCACTGATCCCAGAGTGATCTACCTTCCTCTCACTCATGTACTATCACTGATCCCAGTGTAATCTACCTACCTCTCACACATGTACTATCACTGATCCCAGTGTGATCTACCTACCTCTCACACATGTACTATCACTGATCCCAGTGTAATCTACCTACCTCTCACCATGTACTATCACTGATCTCATTGTGATCTACCTTCCTCTCATACATGTACTATCACTGATCCCAGTGTAATCTACCTACCTCTCACCCATGTACTATCACTGATCCCAGTGTAATCTACCTACCTCTCACCCATGTACTATCACTGATCCCAGTATAATCTACCTACCTCTCTCGCATGTACTATCACTGATCCCAGTGTAATCTACCTACCTCTCACCCATGTACTATCACTGATCCCAGTGTAATCTACCTACCTCTCACACATGTACTATCACTGATCCCAGTGTAATCTACCTACCTCTCACACATGTACTATCACTGATCCCAGTGTAATCTACCTACCTCTCACACATGTACCATCACTGATCCCAGTGTAATCTACCTACCTCTCACACATGTACTATCACTGATCCCAGTGTAATCTACCTACCTCTCACACATGTACTATCACTGATCCCAGTGTAACCTACCTACCTCTCACACATGTACTATCACTGATCCCAGAGTAATCTACCTACCTCTCACCCATGTACTATCACTGATCCCAGTGTAATCTACCTACCTCTCCCTCATGTACTATCACTGATCCCAGTGTAACCTACCTACCTCTCACACATGTACTATCACTGATCCCAGTGTGATCTACCTACCTCTCACACATGTACTATCACTGATCCCAGTGTGATCTACCTACCTCTCCCTCATGTACTATTACTGATCCCAGTGTAACCTACCTACCTCTCACACATGTACTATCACTGATCCCAGTGTGATCTACCTACCTCTCACCCATGTACTATCACTGATCCCAGTGTAATCTACCTACCTCTCACACATGTACTATCACTGATCCCAGTGTAGTCTACCTACCTTTCATACATGTACTATCACTGATCCCAGTGTGATCTACCTACGTCTCAGTCATGTGCTATCACTGATCCCAGTGTAATCTACCTACCTCTCACTCATGTACTATCACTGATCCCAGTGTAATCTACCTACCTCTCACCCATGTACTATCACTGATCCCAGAGTAATCTACCTACCTCTCAGTCATGTACTATCACTGATCCCAGTGTGATCTACCTACCTCTCACTCATGTACTATCACTGATCCCAGTGTGATCTACCTACCTCTCACACATGTACTATCACTGATCCCAGAGTGATCTACCTTCCTCTCACTCATGTACTATCACTGATCGCAGTGTAATCTACCTCCCTCTCACCCATGTACTATCACTGATCCCAGTGTGATCTACCTACCTCTCACCATGTACTATCACTGATCCCAGTGTAATTTACCTCTCTCTCACCCATGTACTATATCTGATCCCAGTGTGATCTACCTCCCTCTCACCCATGTACTATCACTGATCCCAGAGTAATCTACCTACCTTTCACTCATGTACTATCACTGATCCCAGTGTAATCTACCTACCTCTCACACATGTACTATCACTGATCCCAGTGTAATCTACCTACCTCTCTCATATGTACTATCACTGATCCCAGTGTGATCTACCTACCTCTCACACATGTACTATCACTGATCCCAGTGTAATCTACCTACCTCTCACACATGTACTATCACTGATCCCAGTGTAATCTACCTACCTCTCTCATATGTACTATCACTGATCCCAGTGTGATCTATCTACCTCTCACCCATGTACTATCACTGATCCCAGTGTAATCTACCTACCTCTCACACATGTACTATCACTGATCCCAGTGTAATCTACCTACCTCTCTCATATGTACTATCACTGATCCCAGTGTGATCTATCTACCTCTCACCCATGTACTATCACTGATCACAGTGTAATCTACCTACCTCTCACACATGTACCATCACTGATCCCAGTGTAATCTACCTACCTCTCACACATGTACTATCACTGATCCCAGTGTGATCTATCTACCTCTCACCCGTGTACTATCACTGATCCCAGTGTAATCTACCTACCTCTCACACATGTACTATCACTGATCCCAGTATAATCTACCTACCTCTCTCGCATGTACTATCACTGATCCCAGTGTAATCTACCTACCTCTCACACATGTACTATCACTGATCCCAGAGTGATCTACCTTCCTCTCACTCATGTACTATCACTGATCCCAGTGTAACCTACCTACCTCTCACACATGTACTATCACTGATCCCAGTGTAATCTACCTACCTCTCACTCATGTACAATCACTGATCCCAGTGTAATCTACCTACCTCTCACCCATGTACTATCACTGATCCCAGTGTAATCTACCTACCTCTCACTCATGTACTATCACTGATCCCAGTGTAACCTACCTACATTTCACTCATGTACTATCACTGATCCCAGTGTAATCTACCTACCTCTCACACATGTACTATCACTGATCCCAGTGTAATTTACCTCCCTCTCACCCATGTACTATCACTGATCCCAGTGTGATCTACCTCCCTCTCACCCATGTACTATCACTGATCCCAGAGTAATCTACCTACCTTTCACTCATGTACTATCACTGATCCCAGTGTAATCTACCTACCTCTCACACATGTACTATCACTGATCCCAGAGTAATCTACCTACCTCTCACACATGTACTATCACAGATCCCAGTGTAGTCTACCTACCTTTCACACATGTACTATCATTGATCCCAGTGTGATCTACCTACGTCTCAGTCATGTGCTATCACTGATCCCAGTGTAATCTACCTACCTCTCACTCATGTACTATCACTAATCCCAGTGTAATCTACCTACCTCTCACCCATGTACTATCACTGATCCCAGAGTAATCTACCTACCTCTCAGTCATGTACTATCACTGATCCCAGTGTGATCTACCTACCTCTCACTCATGTACTATCACTGATCCCAGTGTGATCTACCTACCTCTCACACATGTACTTTCACTGATCCCAGAGTGATCTACCTACCTCTCACTCATGTACTATCACTGATCCCAGTGTGATCTACCTACCTCTCACACATGTACTATCACTGATCCCAGAGTGATCTACCTTCCTCTCACTCATGTACTATCACTGATCGCAGTGTAATCTACCTACCTCTCACACATGTACTATCACTGATCCCAGTGTAATTTACCTCCCTCTCACCCATGTACTATCACTGATCCCAGTGTGATCTACCTCCCTCTCACCCATGTACTATCACTGATCCCAGAGTAATCTACCTACCTTTCACTCATGTACTATCACTGATCCCAGTGTAATCTACCTACCTCTCACACATGTACTATCACTGATCCCAGTGTAATCTACCTACCTCTCTCATATGTACTATCACTGATCCCAGTGTGATCTATCTACCTCTCACCCATGTACTATCACTGATCCCAGTGTAATCTACCTACCTCTCACACATGTACTATCACTGATCCCAGTATAATCTACCTACCTCTCACACATGTACTATCACTGATTCCAGAGTGATCTACCTTCCTCTCACTCATGTGCTATCACTGATCCCAGTGTAATCTACCTACCTCTCACACATGTACTACCACTGATCCCAGTATAATCTACCTACCTCTCACACACGTACTATCACTGATCCCAGTGTGATCTACCTACCTCTCACCATGTACTATCACTGATCTCATTGTGATCTACCTACCTCTCACACATGTACTATCACTGATCCCAGTGTAATCTACCTACCTCTCACCCATGTACTATCACTGATCCCAGTGTAATCTACCTACCTCTCATACATGTACTATCACTGATCCCAGTGTAATCTACCTACCTCTCACCCATGTACTATCACTGATCCCAGTGTAATCTACCTACCTCTCACCCATGTACTATCACTGATCCCAGTATAATCTACCTACGTCTCTCGCATGTACTATCACTGATCCCAGTGTGATCTACCTACCTCTCACCCATGTACTATCACTGATCCCAGTATAATCTACCTACGTCTCTCGCATGTACTATCACTGATCCCAGTGTAATCTACCTACCTCTCACTCATGTACTATCACTGATCCCAGAGTAGTCTACCTACCTTTCACACATGTACTATCACTGATCCCAGTGTGATCTACCTACGTCTCAGTCATGTGCTATCACTGATCCCAGTGTAATCTACCTACCTCTCACTCATGTACTATCACTGATCCCAGTGTAATCTACCTACCTCTCACCCATGTACTATCACTGATCCCAGAGTAATCTACCTACCTCTCAGTCATGTCCTATCACTGATCCCAGTGTGATCTACCTACATCTCACTCATGTACTATCACTGATCCCAGTGTGATCTACCTACCTCTCACACATGTACTATCACTGATCCCAGAGTGATCTACCTTCCTCTCACTCATGTACTATCACTGATCCCAGTGTGATCTACCTACCTCTCACACATGTACTATCACTGATCCCAGTGTGATCTACCTACCTCTCACCATGTACTATCACTGATCTCATTGTGATCTACCTTCCTCTCATACATGTACTATCACTGATCCCAGTGTAATCTACCTACCTCTCACCCATGTACTATCACTGATCCCAGTGTAATCTACCTACCTCTCACCCATGTACTATCACTGATCCCAGTATAATCTACCTACCTCTCTCGCATGTACTATCACTGATCCCAGTGTAATCTACCTACCTCTCACCCATGTACTATCACTGATCCCAGTATAATCTACCTACCTCTCACGCATGTACTATCACTGATCCCAGTGTAACCTACCTACCTCTCACACATGTACAATCACTGATCCCAGTGTAATCTACCTACCTCTCACTCATGTACTATCACTGATCCCAGTGTAACCTACCTACCTCTCACCCATGTACTATCACTGATCCCAGTGTAACCTACCTACATTTCACTCATGTACTATCACTGATCCCAGTGTAATCTACCTACCTCTCACACATGTACTATCACTGATCCCAGTGTAATCTACCTACCTCTCACTCATGTACTATCACTGATCCCAGTGTAACTTACCTTCCTCTCACACATGTACTATCACTGATCCCAGTGTGATCTACCTACCTCTCACCCATATACTATCACTGATCCCAGTGTAATCTACCTACCTCTCACTCATGTACTATCACTGATCCCAGTGTAACCTACCTACCTCTCACTCATGTACCATCACTGATCCCAGTGTAATCTACCTACCTTTCACTCATGTACTATAACTGATCCCAGTCTAATCTACCTACCTCTCACACATGTACTATCACTGATCCCAGTGTGATCTACCTACCTCTCACACATGTACTATCACTGATCCCAGAGTGATCTACCTTCCTCTCCCTCATGTACTATTACTGATCCCAGTGTAACCTACCTACCTCTCACACATGTACTATCACTGATCCCAGTGTGATCTACCTACCTCTCACCCATGTACTATCACTGATCCCAGTGTAATCTACCTACCTCTCACACATGTACTATCACTGATCCCAGTGTAGTCTACCTACCTGTCACACATGTACTATCACTGATCCCAGTATAATCTACCTACCTCTCACCCATGTACTATCACTGATCCCAGTGTGATCTACCTACCTCTCACACATGTACTATCACTGATCCCAGAGTGATCTACCTTCCTCTCCCTCATGTACAATTACTGATCCCAGTGTAACCTACCTACCTCTCACACATGTACTATCACTGATCCCAGTGTGATCTACCTACCTCTCACCCATGTACTATCACTGATCCCAGTGTAATCTACCTACCTCTCACACATGTACTATCACTGATCCCAGTGTAGTCTACCTACCTGTCACACATGTACTATCACTGATCCCAGTATAATCTACCTACCTCTCACACATGTACTATCACTGATCCCAGAGTGATCTACCTTCCTCTCCCTCATGTACTATTACTGATCCCAGTGTAACCTACCTACCTCTCACACATGTACTATCACTGATCCCAGTGTGATCTACCTACCTCTCACCCATGTGCTATCACTGATCCCAGTGTAACCTACCTACCTCTCACACATGTACAATCACTGATCCCAGTGTAATCTACCTACCTCTCACTCATGTACTATCACTGATCCCAGTGTAACCTACCTACCTCTCACCCATGTACTATCACTGATCCCAGTGTAACCTACCTACATTTCACTCATGTACTATCACTGATCCCAGTGTAATCTACCTACCTCTCACCCATGTACTATCACTGATCCCAGTGTAATCTGCCTTCCTCTCACACATGTACTATCACTGATCCCAGTGTAATTTACCTCCCTCTCACCCATGTACTATCACTGATCCCAGTGTGATCTACCTCCCTCTCACCCATGTACTATCACTGATCCCAGAGTAATCTACCTACCTTTCACTCATGTACTATCACTGATCCCAGTGTAATCTACCTACCTCTCACACATGTACTATCACTGATCCCAGTGTAATCTACCTACCTCTCTCATATGTACTATCACTGATCCCAGTGTAATCTACCTACCTCTCACACATGTACTATCACTGATCCCAGTATAATCTACCTGCCTCTCACACATGTACTATCACTGATCCCAGTGTGATCTATCTACCTCTCACCCGTGTACTATCACTGATCCCAGTGTAATTTACCTCCCTCTCACCCATGTACTATCACTGATCCCAGTGTGATCTACCTCCCTCTCACCCATGTACTATCACTGATCCCAGAGTAATCTACCTACCTTTCACTCATGTACTATCACTGATCCCAGTGTAATCTACCTACCTCTCACACATGTACTATCACTGATCCCAGTGTAATCTACCTACCTCTCTCATATGTACTATCACTGATCCCAGTGTAATCTACCTACCTCTCACACATGTACTATCACTGATCCCAGAGTAATCTACCTACCTCTCACCCGTGTACTATCACTGATCCCAGTGTAATCTACCTACCTCTCACCCATGTACTATCACTGATCCCAGTGTAATCTACCTACCTCTCACACATGTAGCATCACTGATCCCAGTGTAATCTACCTACCTCTCACACATGTACTATCACTGATCCCAGTATAATCTACCTGCCTCTCACACATGTACTATCACTGATCCCAGTGTGATCTATCTACCTCTCACCCGTGTACTATCACTGATCCCAGTGTAATTTACCTACCTCTCACCGATGTACTATCACTGATCCCAGTGTAATCTACCTACCTCTCACACATCTAATATCACTGACACCAGTGTAATATACCTACCTCTCACTCATGTACTATCATTGATCCCAGTGTAACTTACCTTCCTCTCACACATGTACTATCACTGATCCCAGTGTGATCTACCTACCTCTCACCCATGTACTATCACTGATCCCAATGTAATCTACCTACCTCTCACTCATGTACTATCACTGATCCCAGTGTAACCTACCTACCTCTCACTCATGTACCATCACTGATCCCAGTGTAATCTACCTACCTTTCACTCATGTACTATCACTGATCCCAGTCTAATCTACCTACCTCTCACACATGTACTATCACTGATCCCAGTGTGATCTACCTACCTCTCACACATGTACTATCACTGATCCCAGAGTGATCTACCTTCCTCTCCCTCATGTACTATTACTGATCCCAGTGTAACCTACCTACCTCTCACACATGTACTATCACTGATCCCAGTGTGATCTACCTACCTCTCACCCATGTACTATCACTGATCCCAGTGTAATCTACCTACCTCTCACACATGTACTATCACTGATCCCAGTGTAGTCTACCTACCTTTCACACATGTACTATCACTGATCCCAGTGTGATCTACCTACGTCTCAGTCATGTGCTATCACTGATCCCAGTGTAACCTACCTACCTCTCCCTCATGTACTATTACTGATCCCAGTGTAACCTACCTACCTCTCACACATGTACTATCACTGATCCCAGTGTGATCTACCTACCTCTCACCCATGTACTATCACTGATCCCAGTGTAATCTACCTACCTCTCACACATGTACTATCACTGATCCCAGTGTAGTCTACCTACATTTCACACATGTACTATCACTGATCCCAGTGTGATCTACCTACGTCTCAGTCATGTGCTATCACTGATCCCAGTGTAATCTACCTACCTCTCACTCATGTACTATCACTGATCCCAGTGCAATCTACCTACCTCTCACCCATGTACTATCACTGATCCCAGTGTGATCTACCTACCTCTCACACATGTACTATCACTGATCCCAGAGTGATCTACCTTCCTCTCACTCATGTACTATCACTGATCCCAGTGTAATCTACCTACCTCTCACACATGTACTATCACTGATCCCAGTGTGATCTACCTACCTCTCACACATGTACTATCACTGATCCCAGTGTAATCTACCTACCTCTCACCATGTACTATCACTGATCTCATTGTGATCTACCTTCCTCTCATACATGTACTATCACTGATCCCAGTGTAATCTACCTACCTCTCACACATGTACTATCACTGATCCCAGTGTAATCTACCTACCTCTCACCCATGTACTATCACTGATCCCAGTGTAATCTACCTACCTCTCCCCATGTACTATCACCCAGTATAATCTACCTACCTCTCTCGCATGTACTATCACTGATCCCAGTGTAATCTACCTACCTCTCACCCATGTACTATCACTGATCCCAGTATAATCTACCTACCTCTCACGCATGTACTATCACTGATCCCAGTGTAACCTACCTACCTCTCACACATGTACTATCACTGATCCCAGTGTAATCTACCTACCTCTCACTCATGTACTATCACTGATCCCAGTGTAACCTACCTACCTCTCACCCATGTACTATCACTGATCCCAGTGTAACCTACCTACATTTCACTCATGTACTATCACTGATCCCAGTGTAATCTACCTACCTCTCACACATGTACTATCACTGATCCCAGAGTGATCTACCTTCCTCTTACTCATGTACTATCACTGATCCCAGTGTGATCTACCTACCTCTCACCCATGTACTATCACTGATCCCAGTGTGATCTACCTCCCTCTCACCCATGTACTATCACTGATCCCAGAGTAATCTACCTACCTTTCACTCATGTACTATCACTGATCCCAGTGTAATCTACCTACCTCTCACACATGTACTATCACTGATCCCAGTGTAATCTACCTACCTCTCTCATATGTACTATCACTGATCCCAGTGGGATCTATCTACCTCTCACCCATGTACTATCACTGATCCCAGTGTAATCTACCTACCTCTCACACATGTACCATCACTGATCCCAGTGTAATCTACCTACCTCTCACACATGTACTATCACTGATCCCAGTGTGATCTATCTACCTCTCACCCGTGTACTATCACTGATCCCAGTGTAATCTACCTACCTCTCACTCATGTACTATCACTGATCCCAGTGTAAATTACCTACCTCTCACACATGTACTATCACTGATCCCAGTGTAGTCTACCTACGTCTCACACATCTAATATCACTGACACCAGTGTAATATACCTACCTCTCACTCATGTACTATCACTGATCCCAGTGTAACTTACCTTCCTCTCACACATGTACTATCACTGATCCCAGTGTGATCTACCTACCTCTCACCCATGTACTATCACTGATCCCAGTGTAATCTACCTACCTCTCACTCATGTACTATCACTGATCCCAGTGTAACCTACCTACCTCTCACTCATGTACCATCACTGATCCCAGTGTAATCTACCTACCTTTCACTCATGTACTATCACTGATCCCAGTCTAATCTACCTACCTCTCACACATGTACTATCACTGATCCCAGTGTGATCTACCTACCTCTCACACATGTACTATCACTGATCCCAGAGTGATCTACATTCCTCTCCCTCATGTACTATTACTGATCCCAGTGTAACCTACCTACCTCTCACACATGTACTATCACTGATCCCAGTGTGATCTACCTACCTCTCACCCATGTACTATCACTGATCCCAGTGTAATCTACCTACCTCTCACACATGTACTATCACTGATCCCAGTGTAGTCTACCTACCTTTCACACATGTACTATCACTGATCCCAGTGTGATCTACCTACGTCTCAGTCATGTGCTATCACTGATCCCAGTGTAATCTACCTACCTCTCACTCATGTACTATCACTGATCCCAGTGTAATCTACCTACCTCTCACCCATGTACTATCACTGATCCCAGAGTAATCTACCTACCTCTCAGTCATGTCCTATGACTGATCCCAGTGTGATCTACCTACCTCTCACTCATGTACTAACACTGATCCCAGTGTGATCTACCTACCTCTCACACATGTACTATCACTGATCCCAGAGTGATCTACCTTCCTCTCACTCATGTACTATCACTGATCCCAGTGTAATCTACCTACCTCTCACACATGTACTATCACTGATCCCAGTGTGATCTACCTACCTCTCACACATGTACTATCACTGATCCCAGTGTAATCTACCTACCTCTCACCATGTACTATCACTGATCTCATTGTGATCTACCTTCCTCTCATACATGTACTATCACTGATCCCAGTGTAATCTACCTACCTCTCACCCATGTACTATCACTGATCCCAGTGTAATCTACCTACCTCTCACCCATGTACTATCACTGATCCCAGTATAATCTACCTACCTCTCTCGCATGTACTATCACTGATCCCAGTGTAATCTACCTACCTCTCACCCATGTACTATCACTGATCCCAGTGTAATCTACCTACCTCTCACACATGTACTATCACTGATCCCAGTGTAATCTACCTACCTCTCACACATGTACTATCACTGATCCCAGTGTAATCTACCTACCTCTCACACATGTACCATCACTGATCCCAGTGTAATCTACCTACCTCTCACACATGTACTATCACTGATCCCAGTGTAATCTACCTACCTCTCACACATGTACTATCACTGATCCCAGTGTAACCTACCTACCTCTCACACATGTACTATCACTGATCCCAGAGTAATCTACCTACCTCTCACCCATGTACTATCACTGATCCCAGTGTAATCTACCTACCTCTCCCTCATGTACTATCACTGATCCCAGTGTAACCTACCTACCTCTCACACATGTACTATCACTGATCCCAGTGTGATCTACCTACCTCTCACACATGTACTATCACTGATCCCAGTGTGATCTACCTACCTCTCCCTCATGTACTATTACTGATCCCAGTGTAACCTACCTACCTCTCACACATGTACTATCACTGATCCCAGTGTGATCTACCTACCTCTCACCCATGTACTATCACTGATCCCAGTGTAATCTACCTACCTCTCACACATGTACTATCACTGATCCCAGTGTAGTCTACCTACCTTTCATACATGTACTATCACTGATCCCAGTGTGATCTACCTACGTCTCAGTCATGTGCTATCACTGATCCCAGTGTAATCTACCTACCTTTCACTCATGTACTATCACTGATCCCAGTGTAATCTACCTACCTCTCACCCATGTACTATCACTGATCCCAGAGTAATCTACCTACCTCTCAGTCATGTACTATCACTGATCCCAGTGTGATCTACCTACCTCTCACTCATGTACTATCACTGATCCCAGTGTGATCTACCTACCTCTCACACATGTACTATCACTGATCCCAGAGTGATCTACCTTCCTCTCACTCATGTACTATCACTGATCGCAGTGTAATCTACCTCCCTCTCACCCATGTACTATCACTGATCCCAGTGTGATCTACCTACCTCTCACCATGTACTATCTCTGATCCCAGTGTAATTTACCTCTCTCTCACCCATGTACTATCACTGATCCCAGTGTGATCTACCTCCCTCTCACCCATGTACTATCACTGATCCCAGAGTAATCTACCTACCTTTCACTCATGTACTATCACTGATCCCAGTGTAATCTACCTACCTCTCACACATGTACTATCACTGATCCCAGTGTAATCTACCTACCTCTCTCATATGTACTATCACTGATCCCAGTGTGATCTACCTACCTCTCACACATGTACTATCACTGATCCCAGTGTAATCTACCTACCTCTCACACATGTACTATCACTGATCCCAGTGTAATCTACCTAACTCTCTCATATGTACTATCACTGATCCCAGTGTGATCTATCTACCTCTCACCCATGTACTATCACTGATCCCAGTGTAATCTACCTACCTCTCACACATGTACTATCACTGATCCCAGTGTAATCTACCTACCTCTCTCATATGTACTATCACTGATCCCAGTGTGATCTATCTACCTCTCACCCATGTACTATCACTGATCCCAGTGTAATCTACCTACCTCTCACACATGTACTATCACTGATCCCAGTGTGATCTATCTACCTCTCACACATGTACTATCACTGATCACAGTGTAATCTACCTACCTCTCACACATGTACCATCACTGATCCCAGTGTAATCTACCTACCTCTCACACATGTACTATCACTGATCCCAGTGTGATCTATCTACCTCTCACCCGTGTACTATCACTGATCCCAGTGTAATCTACCTACCTCTCACACATGTACTATCACTGATCCCAGTATAATCTATCTACCTCTCTCGCATGTACTATCACTGTTCCCAGTGTAATCTACCTACCTCTCACACATGTACTATCACTGACACCAGTGTAATATACCTACCTCTCACTCATGTACTTTTACTGATCCCAGTGTAACTTACCTTCCTCTCACACATGTACTATCACTGATCCCAGTGTGATCTACCTACCTCTCACCCATGTACTATCACTGATCCCAGTGTAATCTACCTACCTCTCACTCATGTACTATCACTGATCCCAGTGTAACCTACCTACCTCTCACTCATGTACCATCACTGATCCCAGTGTAATCTATGTACCTTTCACTCATGTACTATCACTGATCCCAGTCTAATCTACCTACCTCTCACACATGTACTATCACTGATCCCAGTGTGATCTACCTACCTCTCACACATGTACTATCACTGATCCCAGAGTGATCTACCTTCCTCTCCCTCATGTACTATTACTGATCCCAGTGTAACCTACCTACCTCTCACACATGTACTATCACTGATCCCAGTGTGATCTACCTACCTCTCACCCATGTACTATCACTGATCCCAGTGTAATCTACCTACCTCTCACACATGTACTATCACTGATCCCAGTGTAGTCTACCTAACTTTCACATGTACTATCACTGATCCCGGTGTGATCTACCTACGTCTCAGTCATGTGCTATCACTGATCCCAGTGTGATCTACCTACCTCTCCCTCATGTACTATTACTGATCCCAGTGTAACCTACCTACCTCTCACACATGTACTATCACTGATCCCAGTGTGATCTACCTACCTCTCACCCATGTACTATCACTGATCCCAGTGTAATCTACCTACCTCTCACACATGTACTATCACTGATCCCAGTGTAGTCTACCTACCTTTCACACATGTACTATCATTGATCCCAGTGTGATCTACCTACGTCTCAGTCATGTGCTATCACTGATCCCAGTGTAATCTACCTACCTCTCACTCATGTACTATCACTAATCCCAGTGTAATCTACCTACCTCTCACCCATGTACTATCACTGATCCCAGAGTAATCTACCTACCTCTCAGTCATGTACTATCACTGATCCCAGTGTGATCTACCTACCTCTCACTCATGTACTATCACTGATCCCAGTGTGATCTACCTACCTCTCACACATGTACTATCACTGATCCCAGAGTGATCTACCTACCTCTCACTCATGTACTATCACTGATCCCAGTGTGATCTACCTACCTCTCACACATGTACTATCACTGATCCCAGAGTGATCTACCTTCCTCTCACTCATGTACTATCACTGATCGCAGTGTAATCTACCTACCTCTCACACATGTACTATCACTGATCCCAGTGTAATTTACCTCCCTCTCACCCATGTACTATCACTGATCCCAGTGTGATCTACCTCCCTCTAACCCATGTACTATCACTGATCCCAGAGTAATCTACCTACCTTTCACTCATGTACTATCACTGATCCCAGTGTAATCTACCTACCTCTCACACATGTACTATCACTGATCCCAGTGTAATCTACCTACCTCTCTCATATGTACTATCACTGATCCCAGTGTGATCTATCTACCTCTCACCCATGTACTATCACTGATCACAGTGTAATCTACCTACCTCTCACACATGTACCATCACTGATCCCAGTGTAATCTACCTACCTCTCACTCATGTACTATCACTGATCCCAGTGTGATCTATCTACCTCTCACCCGTGTACTATCACTGATCCCAGTGTAATCTACCTACCTCTCACACATGTACTATCACTGATCCCAGTATAATCTACCTACCTCTCTCGCATGTACTATCACTGATCCCAGTGTAATCTACCTACCTCTCACACATGTACTATCACTGATCCCAGTATAATCTACCTACCTCTCACACATGTACTATCACTGATTCCAGAGTGATCTACCTTCCTCTCACTCATGTGCTATCACTGATCCCAGTGTAATCTACCTACCTCTCACACATGTACTACCACTGATCCCAGTATAATCTACCTACCTCTCACACATGTACTATCACTGATCCCAGTGTGATCTACCTACCTCTCACACATGTACTATCACTGATCCCAGTGTGATCTACCTACCTCTCACCATGTACTATCACTGATCTCATTGTGATCTACCTTCCTCTCATACATGTACTATCACTGATCCCAGTGTAATCTACCTACCTCTCACCCATGTACTATCACTGATCCCAGTGTAATCTACCTACCTCTCACCCATGTACTATCACTGATCCCAGTATAATCTACCTACGTCTCTCGCATGTACTATCACTGATCCCAGTGTGATCTACCTACCTCTCACCCATGTACTATCACTGATCCCAGTGTAATCTACCTACCTCTCACTCATGTACTATCACTGATCCCAGTGTAGTCTACCTACCTTTCACACATGTACTATCACTGATCCCAGTGTGATCTACCTACCTCTCAGTCATGTGCTATCACTGATCCCAGTGTAATCTACCTACCTCTCACTCATGTACTATCACTGATCCCAGTGTAATCTACCTACCTCTCACCCATGTACTATCACTGATCCCAGAGTAATCTACCTACCTCTCAGTCATGTCCTATCACTGATCCCAGTGTGATCTACCTACATCTCACTCATGTACTATCACTGATCCCAGTGTGATCTACCTACCTCTCACACATGTACTATCACTGATCCCAGAGTGATCTACCTTCCTCTCACTCATGTACTATCACTGATCCCAGTGTGATCTACCTACCTCTCACACATGTACTATCACTGATCCCAGTGTGATCTACCTACCTCTCACCATGTACTATCACTGATCTCATTGTGATCTACCTTCCTCTCATACATGTACTATCACTGATCCCAGTGTAATCTACCTACCTCTCACCCATGTACTATCACTGATCCCAGTGTAATCTACCTACCTCTCACCCATGTACTATCACTGATCCCAGTATAATCTACCTACCTCTCTCGCATGTACTATCACTGATCCCAGTGTAATCTACCTACCTCTCACCCATGTACTATCACTGATCCCAGTATAATCTACCTACCTCTCACCCATGTACTATCACTGATCCCAGTATAATCTACCTACCTCTCACGCATGTACTATCACTGATCCCAGTGTAACCTACCTACCTCTCACACATGTACAATCACTGATCCCAGTGTAATCTACCTACCTCTCACTCATGTACTATCACTGATCCCAGTGTAACCTACCTACCTCTCACCCATGTACTATCACTGATCCCAGTGTAACCTACCTACATTTCACTCATGTACTATCACTGATCCCAGTGTAATCTACCTACCTCTCACACATGTACTATCACTGATCCCAGTGTAATCTACCTACCTCTCACTCATGTACTATCACTGATCCCAGTGTAACTTACCTTCCTCTCACACATGTACTATCACTGATCCCAGTGTGATCTACCTACCTCTCACCCATGTACTATCACTGATCCCAGTGTAATCTACCTACCTCTCACTCATGTACTATCACTGATCCCAGTGTAACCTACCTACCTCTCACTCATGTACCATCACTGATCCCAGTGTAATCTACCTACCTTTCACTCATGTACTATAACTGATCCCAGTCTAATCTACCTACCTCTCACACATGTACTATCACTGATCCCAGTGTGATCTACCTACCTCTCACACATGTACTATCACTGATCCCAGAGTGATCTACCTTCCTCTCCCTCATGTACTATTACTGATCCCAGTGTAACCTACCTACCTCTCACACATGTACTATCACTGATCCCAGTGTGATCTACCTACCTCTCACCCATGTACTATCACTGATCCCAGTGTAATCTACCTACCTCTCACACATGTACTATCACTGATCCCAGTGTAGTCTACCTACCTGTCACACATGTACTATCACTGATCCCAGTATAATCTACCTACCTCTCACCCATGTACTATCACTGATCCCAGTGTGATCTACCTACCTCTCACACATGTACTATCACTGATCCCAGAGTGATCTACCTTCCTCTCCCTCATGTACTATTACTGATCCCAGTGTAACCTACCTACCTCTCACACATGTACTATCACTGATCCCAGTGTGATCTACCTACCTCTCACCCATGTACTATCACTGATCCCAGTGTAATCTACCTACCTCTCACACATGTACTATCACTGATCCCAGTGTAGTCTACCTACCTGTCACACATGTACTATCACTGATCCCAGTATAATCTACCTACCTCTCACACATGTACTATCACTGATCCCAGAGTGATCTACCTTCCTCTCCCTCATGTACTATTACTGATCCCAGTGTAACCTACCTACCTCTCACACATGTACTATCACTGATCCCAGTGTGATCTACCTACCTCTCACCCATGTGCTATCACTGATCCCAGTGTAACCTACCTACCTCTCACACATGTACAATCACTGATCCCAGTGTAATCTACCTACCTCTCACTCATGTACTATCACTGATCCCAGTGTAACCTACCTACCTCTCACCCATGTACTATCACTGATCCCAGTGTAACCTACCTACATTTCACTCATGTACTATCACTGATCCCAGTGTAATCTACCTACCTCTCACCCATGTACTATCACTGATCCCAGTGTAATCTGCCTTCCTCTCACACATGTACTATCACTGATCCCAGTGTAATTTACCTCCCTCTCACCCATGTACTATCACTGATCCCAGTGTGATCTACCTACCTCTCACCCATGTACTATCACTGATCCCAGTATAATCTACCTACCTCTCACCCATGTACTATCACTGATCCCAGAGTAATCTACCTACCTTTCACTCATGTACTATAACTGATCCCAGTGTAATCTACCTACCTCTCACACATGTACTATCACTGATCCCAGTGTAATCTACCTACCTCTCTCATATGTACTATCACTGATCCCAGTGTGATCTATCTACCTCTCACCCATGTACTATCACTGATCCCAGTGTAATCTACCTACCTCTCACACATGTAGCATCACTGATCCCAGTGTAATCTACCTACCTCTCACACATGTACTATCACTGATCCCAGTATAATCTACCTGCCTCTCACACATGTACTATCACTGATCCCAGTGTGATCTATCTACCTCTCACCCGTGTACTATCACTGATCCCAGTGTAATTTACCTACCTCTCACCGATGTACTATCACTGATCCCAGTGTAATCTACCTACCTCTCACACATCTAATATCACTGACACCAGTGTAATATACCTACCTCTCACTCATGTACTATCATTGATCCCAGTGTAACTTACCTTCCTCTCACACATGTACTATCACTGATCCCAGTGTGATCTACCTACCTCTCACCCATGTACTATCACTGATCCCAATGTAATCTACCTACCTCTCACTCATGTACTATCACTGATCCCAGTGTAACCTACCTACCTCTCACTCATGTACCATCACTGATCCCAGTGTAATCTACCTACCTTTCACTCATGTACTATCACTGATCCCAGTCTAATCTACCTACCTCTCACACATGTACTATCACTGATCCCAGTGTGATCTACCTACCTCTCACACATGTACTATCACTGATCCCAGAGTGATCTACCTTCCTCTCCCTCATGTACTATTACTGATCCCAGTGTAACCTACCTACCTCTCACACATGTACTATCACTGATCCCAGTGTGATCTACCTACCTCTCACCCATGTACTATCACTGATCCCAGTGTAATCTACCTACCTCTCACACATGTACTATCACTGATCCCAGTGTAGTCTACCTACCTTTCACACATGTACTATCACTGATCCCAGTGTGATCTACCTACGTCTCAGTCATGTGCTATCACTGATCCCAGTGTAACCTACCTACCTCTCCCTCATGTACTATTACTGATCCCAGTGTAACCTACCTACCTCTCACACATGTACTATCACTGATCCCAGTGTGATCTACCTACCTCTCACCCATGTACTATCACTGATCCCAGTGTAATCTGCCTACCTCTCACACATGTACTATCACTGATCCCAGTGTAGTCTACCTACATTTCACACATGTACTATCACTGATCCCAGTGTGATCTACCTACGTCTCAGTCATGTGCTATCACTGATCCCAGTGTAATCTACCTACCTCTCACTCATGTACTATCACTGATCCCAGTGTAATCTACCTACCTCTCACCCATGTACTATCACTGATCCCAGAGTAATCTACCTACCTCTCAGTCATGTACTATCACTGATCCCAGTGTGATCTACCTACCTCTCACTCATGTACTATCACTGATCCCAGTGTGATCTACCTACCTCTCACACATGTACTATCACTGATCCCAGAGTGATCTACCTACCTCTCACTCATGTACTATCACTGATCCCAGTGTGATCTACCTACCTCTCACACATGTACTATCACTGATCCCAGAGTGATCTACCTTCCTCTCACTCATGTACTATCACTGATCCCAGTGTAATCTACCTACCTCTCACACATGTACTATCACTGATCCCAGTGTGATCTACCTACCTCTCACACATGTACTATCACTGATCCCAGTGTGATCTACCTACCTCTCACCATGTACTATCACTGATCTCATTGTGATCTACCTTCCTCTCATACATGTACTATCACTGATCCCAGTGTAATCTACCTACCTCTCACCCATGTACTATCACTGATCCCAGTGTAATCTACCTACCTCTCACCCATGTACTATCACCCAGTATAATCTACCTACCTCTCTCGCATGTACTATCACTGATCCCAGTGTAATCTACCTACCTCTCACCCATGTACTATCACTGATCCCAGTATAATCTACCTACCTCTCACGCATGTACTATCACTGATCCCAGTGTAACCTACCTACCTCTCACACATGTACTATCACTGATCCCAGTGTAATCTACCTACCTCTCACTCATGTACTATCACTGATCCCAGTGTAACCTACCTACCTCTCACCCATGTACTATCACTGATCCCAGTGTAACCTACCTACATTTCACTCATGTACTATCACTGATCCCAGTGTAATCTACCTACCTCTCACACATGTACTATCACTGATCCCAGTGTAATTTACCTACCTCTAACCCATGTACTATCACTGATCCCAGTGTGATCTACCTCCCTCTCACCCATGTACTATCACTGATCCCAGAGTAATCTACCTACCTTTCACTCATGTACTATCACTGATCCCAGTGTAATCTACCTACCTCTCACACATGTACTATCACTGATCCCAGTGTAATCTACCTACCTCTCTCATATGTACTATCACTGATCCCAGTGGGATCTATCTACCTCTCACCCATGTACTATCACTGATCCCAGTGTAATCTACCTACCTCTCACACATGTACCATCACTGATCCCAGTGTAATCTACCTACCTCTCACACATGTACTATCACTGATCCCAGTGTGATCTATCTACCTCTCACCCGTGTACTATCACTGATCCCAGTGTAATCTACCTACCTCTCACTCATGTACTATCACTGATCCCAGTGTAAATTACCTACCTCTCACACATGTACTATCACTGATCCCAGTGTAGTCTACCTACGTCTCACACATCTAATATCACTGACACCAGTGTAATATACCTACCTCTCACTCATGTACTATCACTGATCCCAGTGTAACTTACCTTCCTCTCACACATGTACTATCACTGATCCCAGTGTGATCTACCTACCTCTCACCCATGTACTATCACTAATCCCAGTGTAATCTACCTACCTCTCACTCATGTACTATCACTGATCCCAGTGTAACCTACCTACCTCTCACTCATGTACCATCACTGATCCCAGTGTAATCTACCTACCTTTCACTCATGTACTATCACTGATCCCAGTCTAATCTACCTACCTCTCACACATGTACTATCACTGATCCCAGTGTGATCTACCTACCTCTCACACATGTACTATCACTGATCCCAGTGTAGTCTACCTACCTTTCACACATGTACTATCACTGATCCCAGTGTGATCTACCTACGTCTCAGTCATGTGCTATCACTGATCCCAGTGTAATCTACCTACCTCTCACTCATGTACTATCACTGATCCCAGTGTAATCTACCTACCTCTCACCCATGTACTATCACTGATCCCAGAGTAATCTACCTACCTCTCAGTCATGTCCTATCACTGATCCCAGTGTGATCTACCTACCTCTCACTCATGTACTAACACTGATCCCAGTGTGATCTACCTACCTCTCACACATGTACTATCACTGATCCCAGAGTGATCTACCTTCCTCTCACTCATGTACTATCACTGATCCCAGTGTAATCTACCTACCTCTCACACATGTACTATCACTGATCCCAGTGTGATCTACCTACCTCTCACACATGTACTATCACTGATCCCAGTGTAATCTACCTACCTCTCACCCATGTACTATCACTGATCCCAGTGTAATCTACCTACCTCTCACCCATGTACTATCACTGATCCCAGTATAATCTACCTACCTCTCTCGCATGTACTATCACTGATCCCAGTGTAATCTACCTACCTCTCACCCATGTACTATCACTGATCCCAGTGTAATCTACCTACCTCTCACACATGTACTATCACTGATCCCAGTGTAATCTACCTACCTCTCACACATGTACTATCACTGATCCCAGTGTAATCTACCTACCTCTCACACATGTACCATCACTGATCCCAGTGTAATCTACCTACCTCTCACACATGTACTATCACTGATCCCAGTGTAATCTACCTACCTCTCACACATGTACTATCACTGATCCCAGTGTAACCTACCTACCTCTCACACATGTACTATCACTGATCCCAGAGTAATCTACCTACCTCTCACCCATGTACTATCACTGATCCCAGTGTAATCTACCTACCTCTCCCTCATGTACTATCACTGATCCCAGTGTAACCTACCTACCTCTCACACATGTACTATCACTGATCCCAGTGTGATCTACCTACCTCTCACACATGTACTATCACTGATCCCAGTGTGATCTACCTACCTCTCCCTCATGTACTATTACTGATCCCAGTGTAACCTACCTACCTCTCACACATGTACTATCACTGATCCCAGTGTGATCTACCTACCTCTCACCCATGTACTATCACTGATCCCAGTGTAATCTACCTACCTCTCACACATGTACTATCACTGATCCCAGTGTAGTCTACCTACCTTTCATACATGTACTATCACTGATCCCAGTGTGATCTACCTACGTCTCAGTCATGTGCTATCACTGATCCCAGTGTAATCTACCTACCTCTCACTCATGTACTATCACTGATCCCAGTGTAATCTACCTACCTCTCACCCATGTACTATCACTGATCCCAGAGTAATCTACCTACCTCTCAGTCATGTACTATCACTGATCCCAGTGTGATCTACCTACCTCTCACTCATGTACTATCACTGATCCCAGTGTGATCTACCTACCTCTCACACATGTACTATCACTGATCCCAGAGTGATCTACCTTCCTCTCACTCATGTACTATCACTGATCGCAGTGTAATCTACCTCCCTCTCACCCATGTACTATCACTGATCCCAGTGTGATCTACCTACCTCTCACCATGTACTATCACTGATCCCAGTGTAATCTACCTACCTTTCACTCATGTACTATCACTGATCCCAGTGTAATCTACCTACCTCTCACACATGTACTATCACTGATCCCAGTGTAATCTACCTACCTCTCTCATATGTACTATCACTGATCCCAGTGTGATCTATCTACCTCTCACCCATGTACTATCACTGATCCCAGTGTAATCTACCTACCTCTCACACATGTACTATCACTGATCCCAGTGTAATCTACCTACCTCTCTCATATGTACTATCACTGATCCCAGTGTGATCTATCTACCTCTCACCCATGTACTATCACTGATCCCAGTGTAATCTACCTACCTCTCACACATGTACTATCACTGATCCCAGTGTAATCTACCTACCTCTCTCATATGTACTATCACTGATCTCATTGTGATCTACCTTCCTCTCATACATGTACTATCACTGATCCCAGTGTAATCTACCTACCTCTCACCCATGTACTATCACTGATCCCAGTGTAATCTACCTACCTCTCACCCATGTACTATCACTGATCCCAGTATAATCTACCTACCTCTCTCGCATGTACTATCACTGATCCCAGTGTGATCTACCTACCTCTCACCCATGTACTATCACTGATCCCAGTGTAATCTACCTACCTCTCACTCATGTACTATCACTGATCCCAGTGTAGTCTACCTACCTTTCACACATGTACTATCACTGATCCCAGTGTGATCTACCTACGTCTCAGTCATGTGCTATCACTGATCCCAGTGTAATCTACCTACCTCTCACTCATGTACTATCACTGATCCCAGAGTAATCTACCTACCTCTCAGTCATGTCCTATCACTGATCCCAGTGTGATCTACCTACCTCTCACACATGTACTATCACTGATCCCAGAGTGATCTACCTTCCTCTCACTCATGTACTATCACTGATCCCAGTGTAATCTACCTACCTCTCACACATGTACTATCACTGATCCCAGTGTGATCTACCTACCTCTCACACAAGTACTATCACTGATCCCAGTGTGATCTACCTACCTCTAACCCATGTACTATCACTGATCCCAGTATAATCTACCTACCTCTCTCGCATGTACTATCACTGATCCCAGTGTAATCTACCTACCTCTCACCCATGTACTATCACTGATCCTAGTATAATCTACCTACCTCTCACGCATGTACTATCACTGATCCCAGTGTAACCTACCTACCTCTCACACATGTACTATCAATGATCCCTGTGTAATCTACCTACCTCTCACTCATGTACAATCACTGATCCCAGTGTAATCTACCTACCTATCACCCATGTACTATCACTGATCCCAGTGTAATCTACCTACCTCTCACTCATGTACTATCACTGATCCCAGTGTAACCTACCTACCTCTCACCCATGTACTATCACTGATCCCAGTGTAACCTACCTACATTTCACTCATGTACTATCACTGATCCCAGTGTAATCTACCTACCTCTCACACATGTACTATCACTGATCCCAGTGTAATCTACCTACCTCTCTCATATGTACTATCACTGATCCCAGTGTGATCTATCTACCTCTCACCCATGTACTATCCCTGATCCCAGTGTAATCTACCTACCTCTCACACATGTACTATCACTGATCCCAGTGTAACCTACCTACCTCTCAAACATGTACTATCACTGATCCCAGAGTAATCTACCTACCCCTCACCCATGTACTATCACTGATCCCAGTGTAATTTTCCTCCCTCTCACCCATGTACTATCACTGATCCCAGTGTGATCTACCTCCCTCTCACCCATGTACTATCACTGATCCCAGTGTGATCTACCTACCTTTCACTCATGTACTATCACTGATCCCAGTGTAATCTACCTACCTCTCACTCATGTACTATCACTGATCCCAGTGTAACCTACCTACCTCTCACTCATGTACCATCACTGATCCCAGTGTAATCTACCTACCTTTCACTCATGTACTATAACTGATCCCAGTCTAATCTACCTACCTCTCACACATGTACTATCACTGATCCCAGTGTGATCTACCTACCTCTCACACATGTACTATCACTGATCCCAGAGTGATCTACCTTCCTCTCCCTCATGTACTATTACTGATCCCAGTGTAACCTACCTACCTCTCACACATGTACTATCACTGATCCCAGTGTGATCTACCTACCTCTCACCCATGTACTATCACTGATCCCAGTGTAATCTACCTACCTCTCACACATGTACTATCACTGATCCCAGTGTAGTCTACCTACCTGTCACACATGTACTATCACTGATCCCAGTATAATCTACCTACCTCTCACCCATGTACTATCACTGATCCCAGTGTGATCTACCTACCTCTCACACATGTACTATCACTGATCCCAGAGTGATCTACCTTCCTCTCCCTCATGTACTATTACTGATCCCAGTGTAACCTACCTACCTCTCACACATGTACTATCACTGATCCCAGTGTGATCTACCTACCTCTCACCCATGTACTATCACTGATCCCAGTGTAATCTACCTACCTCTCACACATGTACTATCACTGATTCCAGTGTAGTCTACCTACCTGTCACACATGTACTATCACTGATCCCAGTATAATCTACCTACCTCTCACACATGTACTATCACTGATCCCAGAGTGATCTACCTTCCTCTCCCTCATGTACTATTACTGATCCCAGTGTAACCTACCTACCTCTCACACATGTACTATCACTGATCCCAGTGTGATCTACCTACCTCTCACCCATGTGCTATCACTGATCCCAGTGTAACCTACCTACCTCTCACACATGTACAATCACTGATCCCAGTGTAATCTACCTACCTCTCACTCATGTACTATCACTGATCCCAGTGTAACCTACCTACCTCTCACCCATGTACTATCACTGATCCCAGTGTAACCTACCTACATTTCACTCATGTACTATCACTGATCCCAGTGTAATCTACCTACCTCTCACCCATGTACTATCACTGATCCCAGTGTAATCTGCCTTCCTCTCACACATGTACTATCACTGATCCCAGTGTAATTTACCTCCCTCTCACCCATGTACTATCACTGATCCCAGTGTGATCTACCTACCTCTCACCCATGTACTATCACTGATCCCAGTATAATCTACCTACCTCTCACCCATGTACTATCACTGATCCCAGAGTAATCTACCTACCTTTCACTCATGTACTATAACTGATCCCAGTGTAATCTACCTACCTCTCACACATGTACTATCACTGATCCCAGTGTAATCTACCTACCTCTCTCATATGTACTATCACTGATCCCAGTGTGATCTATCTACCTCTCACCCATGTACTATCACTGATCCCAGTGTAATCTACCTACCTCTCACACATGTAGCATCACTGATCCCAGTGTAATCTACCTACCTCTCACACATGTACTATCACTGATCCCAGTATAATCTACCTGCCTCTCACACATGTACTATCACTGATCCCAGTGTGATCTATCTACCTCTCACCCGTGTACTATCACTGATCCCAGTGTAATTTACCTACCTCTCACCGATGTACTATCACTGATCCCAGTGTAATCTACCTACCTCTCACACATCTAATATCACTGACACCAGTGTAATATACCTACCTCTCACTCATGTACTATCATTGATCCCAGTGTAACTTACCTTCCTCTCACACATGTACTATCACTGATCCCAGTGTGATCTACCTACCTCTCACCCATGTACTATCACTGATCCCAATGTAATCTACCTACCTCTCACTCATGTACTATCACTGATCCCAGTGTAACCTACCTACCTCTCACTCATGTACCATCACTGATCCCAGTGTAATCTACCTACCTTTCACTCATGTACTATCACTGATCCCAGTCTAATCTACCTACCTCTCACACATGTACTATCACTGATCCCAGTGTGATCTACCTACCTCTCACACATGTACTATCACTGATCCCAGAGTGATCTACCTTCCTCTCCCTCATGTACTATTACTGATCCCAGTGTAACCTACCTACCTCTCACACATGTACTATCACTGATCCCAGTGTGATCTACCTTCCTCTCACTCATGTACTATCACTGATCCCAGTGTGATCTACCTACCTCTCACACATGTACTATCACTGATCCCAGAGTGATCTACCTTCCTCTCACTCATGTACTATCACTGATCCCAGTGTAATCTACCTACCTCTCACACATGTACTATCACTGATCCCAGTGTGATCTACCTACCTCTCACACATGTACTATCACTGATCCCAGTGTGATCTACCTACCTCTCACCATGTACTATCACTGATCTCATTGTGATCTACCTTCCTCTCATACATGTACTATCACTGATCCCAGTGTAATCTACCTACCTCTCACCCATGTACTATCACTGATCCCAGTGTAATCTACCTACCTCTCACCCATGTACTATCACCCAGTATAATCTACCTACCTCTCTCGCATGTACTATCACTGATCCCAGTGTAATCTACCTACCTCTCACCCATGTACTATCACTGATCCCAGTATAATCTACCTACCTCTCACGCATGTACTATCACTGATCCCAGTGTAACCTACCTACCTCTCACACATGTACTATCACTGATCCCAGTGTAATCTACCTACCTCTCACTCATGTACTATCACTGATCCCAGTGTAACCTACCTACCTCTCACCCATGTACTATCACTGATCCCAGTGTAACCTACCTACATTTCACTCATGTACTATCACTGATCCCAGTGTAATCTACCTACCTCTCACACATGTACTATCACTGATCCCAGTGTAATTTACCTACCTCTAACCCATGTACTATCACTGATCCCAGTGTGATCTACCTCCCTCTCACCCATGTACTATCACTGATCCCAGAGTAATCTACCTACCTTTCACTCATGTACTATCACTGATCCCAGTGTAATCTACCTACCTCTCACACATGTACTATCACTGATCCCAGTGTAATCTACCTACCTCTCTCATATGTACTATCACTGATCCCAGTGGGATCTATCTACCTCTCACCCATGTACTATCACTGATCCCAGTGTAATCTACCTACCTCTCACACATGTACCATCACTGATCCCAGTGTAATCTACCTACCTCTCACACATGTACTATCACTGATCCCAGTGTGATCTATCTACCTCTCACCCGTGTACTATCACTGATCCCAGTGTAATCTACCTACCTCTCACTCATGTACTATCACTGATCCCAGTGTAAATTACCTACCTCTCACACATGTACTATCACTGATCCCAGTGTAGTCTACCTACGTCTCACACATCTAATATCACTGACACCAGTGTAATATACCTACCTCTCACTCATGTACTATCACTGATCCCAGTGTAACTTACCTTCCTCTCACACATGTACTATCACTGATCCCAGTGTGATCTACCTACCTCTCACCCATGTACTATCACTAATCCCAGTGTAATCTACCTACCTCTCACTCATGTACTATCACTGATCCCAGTGTAACCTACCTACCTCTCACTCATGTACCATCACTGATCCCAGTGTAATCTACCTACCTTTCACTCATGTACTATCACTGATCCCAGTCTAATCTACCTACCTCTCACACATGTACTATCACTGATCCCAGTGTGATCTACCTACCTCTCACACATGTACTATCACTGATCCCAGAGTGATCTACATTCCTCTCCCTCATGTACTATTACTGATCCCAGTGTAACCTACCTACCTCTCACACATGTACTATCACTGATCCCAGTGTGATCTACCTACCTCTCACACATGTACTATCACTGATCCCAGTGTAGTCTACCTACCTTTCACACATGTACTATCACTGATCCCAGTGTGATCTACCTACGTCTCAGTCATGTGCTATCACTGATCCCAGTGTAATCTACCTACCTCTCACTCATGTACTATCACTGATCCCAGTGTAATCTACCTACCTCTCACCCATGTACTATCACTGATCCCAGAGTAATCTACCTACCTCTCAGTCATGTCCTATCACTGATCCCAGTGTGATCTACCTACCTCTCACTCATGTACTAACACTGATCCCAGTGTGATCTACCTACCTCTCACACATGTACTATCACTGATCCCAGAGTGATCTACCTTCCTCTCACTCATGTACTATCACTGATCCCAGTGTAATCTACCTACCTCTCACACATGTACTATCACTGATCCCAGTGTGATCTACCTACCTCTCACACATGTACTATCACTGATCCCAGTGTAATCTACCTACCTCTCACCATGTACTATCACTGATCTCATTGTGATCTACCTTCCTCTCATACATGTACTATCACTGATCCCAGTGTAATCTACCTACCTCTCACCCATGTACTATCACTGATCCCAGTGTAATCTACCTACCTCTCACCCATGTACTATCACTGATCCCAGTATAATCTACCTACCTCTCTCGCATGTACTATCACTGATCCCAGTGTAATCTACCTACCTCTCACCCATGTACTATCACTGATCCCAGTGTAATCTACCTACCTCTCACACATGTACTATCACTGATCCCAGTGTAATCTACCTACCTCTCACACATGTACTATCACTGATCCCAGTGTAATCTACCTACCTCTCACACATGTACCATCACTGATCCCAGTGTAATCTACCTACCTCTCACACATGTACTATCACTGATCCCAGTGTAATCTACCTACCTCTCACACATGTACTATCACTGATCCCAGTGTAACCTACCTACCTCTCACACATGTACTATCACTGATCCCAGAGTAATCTACCTACCTCTCACCCATGTACTATCACTGATCCCAGTGTAATCTACCTACCTCTCCCTCATGTACTATCACTGATCCCAGTGTAACCTACCTACCTCTCACACATGTACTATCACTGATCCCAGTGTGATCTACCTACCTCTCACACATGTACTATCACTGATCCCAGTGTGATCTACCTACCTCTCCCTCATGTACTATTACTGATCCCAGTGTAACCTACCTACCTCTCACACATGTACTATCACTGATCCCAGTGTGATCTACCTACCTCTCACCCATGTACTATCACTGATCCCAGTGTAATCTACCTACCTCTCACACATGTACTATCACTGATCCCAGTGTAGTCTACCTACCTTTCATACATGTACTATCACTGATCCCAGTGTGATCTACCTACGTCTCAGTCATGTGCTATCACTGATCCCAGTGTAATCTACCTACCTCTCACTCATGTACTATCACTGATCCCAGTGTAATCTACCTACCTCTCACCCATGTACTATCACTGATCCCAGAGTAATCTACCTACCTCTCAGTCATGTACTATCACTGATCCCAGTGTGATCTACCTACCTCTCACTCATGTACTATCACTGATCCCAGTGTGATCTACCTACCTCTCACACATGTACTATCACTGATCCCAGAGTGATCTACCTTCCTCTCACTCATGTACTATCACTGATCACAGTGTAATCTACCTCCCTCTCACCCATGTACTATCACTGATCCCAGTGTGATCTACCTACCTCTCACCATGTACTATCACTGATCCCAGTGTAATCTACCTACCTTTCACTCATGTACTATCACTGATCCCAGTGTAATCTACCTACCTCTCACACATGTACTATCACTGATCCCAGTGTAATCTACCTACCTCTCTCATATGTACTATCACTGATCCCAGTGTGATCTATCTACCTCTCACCCATGTACTATCACTGATCCCAGTGTAATCTACCTACCTCTCACACATGTACTATCACTGATCCCAGTGTAATCTACCTACCTCTCTCATATGTACTATCACTGATCCCAGTGTGATCTATCTACCTCTCACCCATGTACTATCACTGATCCCAGTGTAATCTACCTACCTCTCACACATGTACTATCACTGATCCCAGTGTAATCTACCTACCTCTCTCATATGTACTATCACTGATCTCATTGTGATCTACCTTCCTCTCATACATGTACTATCACTGATCCCAGTGTAATCTACCTACCTCTCACCCATGTACTATCACTGATCCCAGTGTAATCTACCTACCTCTCACCCATGTACTATCACTGATCCCAGTATAATCTACCTACCTCTCTCGCATGTACTATCACTGATCCCAGTGTGATCTACCTACCTCTCACCCATGTACTATCACTGATCCCAGTGTAATCTACCTACCTCTCACTCATGTACTATCACTGATCCCAGTGTAGTCTACCTACCTTTCACACATGTACTATCACTGATCCCAGTGTGATCTACCTACGTCTCAGTCATGTGCTATCACTGATCCCAGTGTAATCTACCTACCTCTCACTCATGTACTATCACTGATCCCAGAGTAATCTACCTACCTCTCAGTCATGTCCTATCACTGATCCCAGTGTGATCTACCTACCTCTCACACATGTACTATCACTGATCCCAGAGTGATCTACCTTCCTCTCACTCATGTACTATCACTGATCCCAGTGTAATCTACCTACCTCTCACACATGTACTATCACTGATCCCAGTGTGATCTACCTACCTCTCACACAAGTACTATCACTGATCCCAGTGTGATCTACCTACCTCTCACCATGTACTATCACTGATCTCATTGTGATCTACCTTCCTCTCATACATGTACTATCACTGATCCCAGTGTAATCTACCTACCTCTCACCCATGTACTATCACTGATCCCAGTGTAATCTACCTACCTCTAACCCATGTACTATCACTGATCCCAGTATAATCTACCTACCTCTCTCGCATGTACTATCACTGATCCCAGTGTAATCTACCTACCTCTCACCCATGTACTATCACTGATCCTAGTATAATCTACCTACCTCTCACGCATGTACTATCACTGATCCCAGTGTAACCTACCTACCTCTCACACATGTACTATCAATGATCCCTGTGTAATCTACCTACCTCTCACTCATGTACAATCACTGATCCCAGTGTAATCTACCTACCTATCACCCATGTACTATCACTGATCCCAGTGTAATCTACCTACCTCTCACTCATGTACTATCACTGATCCCAGTGTAACCTACCTACCTCTCACCCATGTACTATCACTGATCCCAGTGTAACCTACCTACATTTCACTCATGTACTATCACTGATCCCAGTGTAATCTACCTACCTCTCACACATGTACTATCACTGATCCCAGTGTAATCTACCTACCTCTCTCATATGTACTATCACTGATCCCAGTGTGATCTATCTACCTCTCACCCATGTACTATCCCTGATCCCAGTGTAATCTACCTACCTCTCACACATGTACTATCACTGATCCCAGTGTAACCTACCTACCTCTCAAACATGTACTATCACTGATCCCAGAGTAATCTACCTACCCCTCACCCATGTACTATCACTGATCCCAGTGTAATTTTCCTCCCTCTCACCCATGTACTATCACTGATCCCAGTGTGATCTACCTCCCTCTCACCCATGTACTATCACTGATCCCAGTGTGATCTACCTACCTTTCACTCATGTACTATCACTGATCCCAGTGTAATCTACCTACCTCTCACACATGTACTATCACTGATCCCAGTGTAATCTACCTACCTCTCTCATATGTACTATCACTGATCCCAGTGTGATCTATCTACCTCTCACCCATGTACTATCCCTGATCCCAGTGTAATCTACCTACCTCTCACAAATGAACTATCACTGATCCCAGTGTAACCTACCTACCTCTCACCCATGTACTATCACTGATTCCAGTGTAACCTACCTACCTCTCACCCATGTACTATCACTGATCCCAGTGTAATCTACCTACCTCTCACACATGTACTATCACTGATCCCAGTGTAATCTACCTACCTCTCACACATGTACTATCACTGATCCCTGTGTAATCTACCTACCTCTCACACATGTACTATCACTGATCCCAGTGTGATCTATCTACCTCTCACCCATGTACTATCACTGATCCCAGAGTAATCTACCTACCTCTCACACATGTACTATCACTGATCCCAGTGTAATCTACCTACCTCTCACACATGTACTATCACTGATCCCAGTGTAATCTACCTACCTCTCACACATGTACCATCACTGATCCCAGTGTAATCTACCTACCTCTCACACATGTACTATCACTGATCCCAGTGTAATCTACCTACCTCTCACACATGTACCGTCACTGATCCCAGTGTAATCTACCTACCTCTCACACATGTACTATCACTGATCCCAGTGTAATCTACCTACCTCTCACACATGTACTATCACTGATCCCAGTGTAACCTACCTACCTCTCAAACATGTACTATCACTGATCCCAGAGTAATCTACCTACCTCTCACCCATGTACTATCACTGATCCCAGTGTAATCTACCTACCTCTCCCTCATGTACTATCACTGATCCCAGTGTAACCTACCTACCTCTCACACATGTACTATCACTGATCCCAGTGTGATCTACCTACCTCTCACACATGTACTATCACTGATCCCAGTGTGATCTACCTACCTCTCACACATGTACTATCACTGATCCCAGTGTGATCTACCTACCTCTCCCTCATGTACTATTACTGATCCCAGTGTAACCTACCTACCTCTCACACATGTACTATCACTGATCCCAGTGTAATCTACCTACCTCTCACACATGTACTATCACTGATCCCAGTGTAGTCTACCTACCTTTCACACATGTACTATCACTGATCCCAGTGTGATCTACCTACGTCTCAGTCATGTGCTATCACTGATCCCAGTGTAATCTACCTACCTCTCACTCATGTACTATCACTGATCCCAGAGTAATCTACCTACCTCTCAGTCATGTACTATCACTGATCCCAGTGTGATCTACCTACCTCTCACTCATGTACTATCACTGATCCCAGTGTGATCTACCTACCTCTCACACATGTACTATCACTGATCCCAGAGTGATCTACCTACCTCTCACTCATGTACTATCACTGATCCCAGTGTGATCTACCTACCTCTCACACATGTACTATCACTGATCCCAGAGTGATCTACCTTCCTCTCACTCATGTACTATCACTGATCGCAGTGTAATCTACCTACCTCTCACACATGTACTATCACTGATCCCAGTGTAATTTACCTCCCTCTCACCCATGTACTATCACTGATCCCAGTGTGATCTACCTCCCTCTCACCCATGTACTATCACTGATCCCAGAGTAATCTACCTACCTTTCACTCATGTACTATCACTGATCCCAGTGTAATCTACCTACCTCTCACACATGTACTATCACTGATCCCAGTGTAATCTACGTACCTCTCTCATATGTACTATCACTGATCCCAGTGTGATCTATCTACCTCTCACCCATGTACTATCACTGATCACAGTGTAATCTACCTACCTCTCACACATGTACCATCACTGATCCCAGTGTAATCTACCTACCTCTCACTCATGTACAATCACTGATCCCAGTGTAATCTATCTACCTCTCACCCATGTACTATCACTGATCCCAGTGTAATCTACCTACCTCTCACCCATGTACTATCACTGATTCCAGTGTAATCTACCTACCTCTCACACATGTACCATCACTGATCCCAGTGTAATCTACCTACCTCTCACACATGTACTATCACTGATCCCAGTGTGATCTATCTACCTCTCACCCGTGTACTATCACTGATCCCAGTGTAATCTACCTACCTCTCACACATGTACTATCACTGATCCCAGTGTGATCTATCTACCTCTCACTCATGTACTATCACTGATCCCAGTATAATCTACCTACCTCTCTCGCATGTACTATCACTGATCCCAGTGTAATCTACCTACCTCTCACACATGTACTATCACTGATCCCAGAGTGATCTACCTTCCTCTCACTCATGTGCTATCACTGATCCCAGTGTAATCTACCTACCTCTCACACATGTACTATCACTGATCCCAGTGTGATCTACCTACCTCTCACACATGTACTATCACTGATCCCAGTGTAATCTACCTACCTCTCACCCATGTACTATCACTGATCCCAGTATAATCTACCTACCTCTCACCCATGTACTATCACTGATCCCAGAGTAATCTACCTACCTTTCACTCATGTACTATAACTGATCCCAGTGTAATCTACCTACCTCTCACACATGTACTATCACTGATCCCAGTGTAATCTACCTACCTCTCTCATATGTACTATCACTGATCCCAGTGTGATCTATCTACCTCTCACCCATGTACTATCACTGATCCCAGTGTAATCTACCTACCTCTCACACATGTAGCATCACTGATCCCAGTGTAATCTACCTACCTCTCACACATGTACTATCACTGATCCCAGTATAATCTACCTGCCTCTCACACATGTACTATCACTGATCCCAGTGTGATCTATCTACCTCTCACCCGTGTACTATCACTGATCCCAGTGTAATTTACCTACCTCTCACCGATGTACTATCACTGATCCCAGTGTAATCTACCTACCTCTCACACATCTAATATCACTGACACCAGTGTAATATACCTACCTCTCACTCATGTACTATCATTGATCCCAGTGTAACTTACCTTCCTCTCACACATGTACTATCACTGATCCCAGTGTGATCTACCTACCTCTCACCCATGTACTATCACTGATCCCAATGTAATCTACCTACCTCTCACTCATGTACTATCACTGATCCCAGTGTAACCTACCTACCTCTCACTCATGTACCATCACTGATCCCAGTGTAATCTACCTACCTTTCACTCATGTACTATCACTGATCCCAGTCTAATCTACCTACCTCTCACACATGTACTATCACTGATCCCAGTGTGATCTACCTACCTCTCACACATGTACTATCACTGATCCCAGAGTGATCTACCTTCCTCTCCCTCATGTACTATTACTGATCCCAGTGTAACCTACCTACCTCTCACACATGTACTATCACTGATCCCAGTGTGATCTACCTACCTCTCACTCATGTACTATCACTGATCCCAGTGTGATCTACCTACCTCTCACACATGTACTATCACTGATCCCAGAGTGATCTACCTTCCTCTCACTCATGTACTATCACTGATCCCAGTGTAATCTACCTACCTCTCACACATGTACTATCACTGATCCCAGTGTGATCTACCTACCTCTCACACATGTACTATCACTGATCCCAGTGTGATCTACCTACCTCTCACCATGTACTATCACTGATCTCATTGTGATCTACCTTCCTCTCATACATGTACTATCACTGATCCCAGTGTAATCTACCTACCTCTCACCCATGTACTATCACTGATCCCAGTGTAATCTACCTACCTCTCACCCATGTACTATCACCCAGTATAATCTACCTACCTCTCTCGCATGTACTATCACTGATCCCAGTGTAATCTACCTACCTCTCACCCATGTACTATCACTGATCCCAGTATAATCTACCTACCTCTCACGCATGTACTATCACTGATCCCAGTGTAACCTACCTACCTCTCACACATGTACTATCACTGATCCCAGTGTAATCTACCTACCTCTCACTCATGTACTATCACTGATCCCAGTGTAACCTACCTACCTCTCACCCATGTACTATCACTGATCCCAGTGTAACCTACCTACATTTCACTCATGTACTATCACTGATCCCAGTGTAATCTACCTACCTCTCACACATGTACTATCACTGATCCCAGTGTAATTTACCTACCTCTAACCCATGTACTATCACTGATCCCAGTGTGATCTACCTCCCTCTCACCCATGTACTATCACTGATCCCAGAGTAATCTACCTACCTTTCACTCATGTACTATCACTGATCCCAGTGTAATCTACCTACCTCTCACACATGTACTATCACTGATCCCAGTGTAATCTACCTACCTCTCTCATATGTACTATCACTGATCCCAGTGGGATCTATCTACCTCTCACCCATGTACTATCACTGATCCCAGTGTAATCTACCTACCTCTCACACATGTACCATCACTGATCCCAGTGTAATCTACCTACCTCTCACACATGTACTATCACTGATCCCAGTGTGATCTATCTACCTCTCACCCGTGTACTATCACTGATCCCAGTGTAATCTACCTACCTCTCACTCATGTACTATCACTGATCCCAGTGTAAATTACCTACCTCTCACACATGTACTATCACTGATCCCAGTGTAGTCTACCTACGTCTCACACATCTAATATCACTGACACCAGTGTAATATACCTACCTCTCACTCATGTACTATCACTGATCCCAGTGTAACTTACCTTCCTCTCACACATGTACTATCACTGATCCCAGTGTGATCTACCTACCTCTCACCCATGTACTATCACTAATCCCAGTGTAATCTACCTACCTCTCACTCATGTACTATCACTGATCCCAGTGTAACCTACCTACCTCTCACTCATGTACCATCACTGATCCCAGTGTAATCTACCTACCTTTCACTCATGTACTATCACTGATCCCAGTCTAATCTACCTACCTCTCACACATGTACTATCACTGATCCCAGTGTGATCTACCTACCTCTCACACATGTACTATCACTGATCCCAGAGTGATCTACATTCCTCTCCCTCATGTACTATTACTGATCCCAGTGTAACCTACCTACCTCTCACACATGTACTATCACTGATCCCAGTGTGATCTACCTACCTCTCACACATGTACTATCACTGATCCCAGTGTAGTCTACCTACCTTTCACACATGTACTATCACTGATCCCAGTGTGATCTACCTACGTCTCAGTCATGTGCTATCACTGATCCCAGTGTAATCTACCTACCTCTCACTCATGTACTATCACTGATCCCAGTGTAATCTACCTACCTCTCACCCATGTACTATCACTGATCCCAGAGTAATCTACCTACCTCTCAGTCATGTCCTATCACTGATCCCAGTGTGATCTACCTACCTCTCACTCATGTACTAACACTGATCCCAGTGTGATCTACCTACCTCTCACACATGTACTATCACTGATCCCAGAGTGATCTACCTTCCTCTCACTCATGTACTATCACTGATCCCAGTGTAATCTACCTACCTCTCACACATGTACTATCACTGATCCCAGTGTGATCTACCTACCTCTCACACATGTACTATCACTGATCCCAGTGTAATCTACCTACCTCTCACCCATGTACTATCACTGATCCCAGTATAATCTACCTACCTCTCTCGCATGTACTATCACTGATCCCAGTGTAATCTACCTACCTCTCACCCATGTACTATCACTGATCCCAGTGTAATCTACCTACCTCTCACACATGTACTATCACTGATCCCAGTGTAATCTACCTACCTCTCACACATGTACTATCACTGATCCCAGTGTAATCTACCTACCTCTCACACATGTACCATCACTGATCCCAGTGTAATCTACCTACCTCTCACACATGTACTATCACTGATCCCAGTGTAATCTACCTACCTCTCACACATGTACTATCACTGATCCCAGTGTAACCTACCTACCTCTCACACATGTACTATCACTGATCCCAGAGTAATCTACCTACCTCTCACCCATGTACTATCACTGATCCCAGTGTAATCTACCTACCTCTCCCTCATGTACTATCACTGATCCCAGTGTAACCTACCTACCTCTCACACATGTACTATCACTGATCCCAGTGTGATCTACCTACCTCTCACACATGTACTATCACTGATCCCAGTGTGATCTACCTACCTCTCCCTCATGTACTATTACTGATCCCAGTGTAACCTACCTACCTCTCACACATGTACTATCACTGATCCCAGTGTGATCTACCTACCTCTCACCCATGTACTATCACTGATCCCAGTGTAATCTACCTACCTCTCACACATGTACTATCACTGATCCCAGTGTAGTCTACCTACCTTTCATACATGTACTATCACTGATCCCAGTGTGATCTACCTACGTCTCAGTCATGTGCTATCACTGATCCCAGTGTAATCTACCTACCTCTCACTCATGTACTATCACTGATCCCAGTGTAATCTACCTACCTCTCACCCATGTACTATCACTGATCCCAGAGTAATCTACCTACCTCTCAGTCATGTACTATCACTGATCCCAGTGTGATCTACCTACCTCTCACTCATGTACTATCACTGATCCCAGTGTGATCTACCTACCTCTCACACATGTACTATCACTGATCCCAGAGTGATCTACCTTCCTCTCACTCATGTACTATCACTGATCACAGTGTAATCTACCTCCCTCTCACCCATGTACTATCACTGATCCCAGTGTGATCTACCTACCTCTCACCATGTACTATCACTGATCCCAGTGTAATCTACCTACCTTTCACTCATGTACTATCACTGATCCCAGTGTAATCTACCTACCTCTCACACATGTACTATCACTGATCCCAGTGTAATCTACCTACCTCTCTCATATGTACTATCACTGATCCCAGTGTGATCTATCTACCTCTCACCCATGTACTATCACTGATCCCAGTGTAATCTACCTACCTCTCACACATGTACTATCACTGATCCCAGTGTAATCTACCTACCTCTCTCATATGTACTATCACTGATCCCAGTGTGATCTATCTACCTCTCACCCATGTACTATCACTGATCCCAGTGTAATCTACCTACCTCTCACACATGTACTATCACTGATCCCAGTGTAATCTACCTACCTCTCTCATATGTACTATCACTGATCTCATTGTGATCTACCTTCCTCTCATACATGTACTATCACTGATCCCAGTGTAATCTACCTACCTCTCACCCATGTACTATCACTGATCCCAGTGTAATCTACCTACCTCTCACCCATGTACTATCACTGATCCCAGTATAATCTACCTACCTCTCTCGCATGTACTATCACTGATCCCAGTGTGATCTACCTACCTCTCACCCATGTACTATCACTGATCCCAGTGTAATCTACCTACCTCTCACTCATGTACTATCACTGATCCCAGTGTAGTCTACCTACCTTTCACACATGTACTATCACTGATCCCAGTGTGATCTACCTACGTCTCAGTCATGTGCTATCACTGATCCCAGTGTAATCTACCTACCTCTCACTCATGTACTATCACTGATCCCAGAGTAATCTACCTACCTCTCAGTCATGTCCTATCACTGATCCCAGTGTGATCTACCTACCTCTCACACATGTACTATCACTGATCCCAGAGTGATCTACCTTCCTCTCACTCATGTACTATCACTGATCCCAGTGTAATCTACCTACCTCTCACACATGTACTATCACTGATCCCAGTGTGATCTACCTACCTCTCACACAAGTACTATCACTGATCCCAGTGTGATCTACCTACCTCTCACCATGTACTATCACTGATCTCATTGTGATCTACCTTCCTCTCATACATGTACTATCACTGATCCCAGTGTAATCTACCTACCTCTCACCCATGTACTATCACTGATCCCAGTGTAATCTACCTACCTCTAACCCATGTACTATCACTGATCCCAGTATAATCTACCTACCTCTCTCGCATGTACTATCACTGATCCCAGTGTAATCTACCTACCTCTCACCCATGTACTATCACTGATCCTAGTATAATCTACCTACCTCTCACGCATGTACTATCACTGATCCCAGTGTAACCTACCTACCTCTCACACATGTACTATCAATGATCCCTGTGTAATCTACCTACCTCTCACTCATGTACAATCACTGATCCCAGTGTAATCTACCTACCTATCACCCATGTACTATCACTGATCCCAGTGTAATCTACCTACCTCTCACTCATGTACTATCACTGATCCCAGTGTAACCTACCTACCTCTCACCCATGTACTATCACTGATCCCAGTGTAACCTACCTACATTTCACTCATGTACTATCACTGATCCCAGTGTAATCTACCTACCTCTCACACATGTACTATCACTGATCCCAGTGTAATCTACCTACCTCTCTCATATGTACTATCACTGATCCCAGTGTGATCTATCTACCTCTCACCCATGTACTATCCCTGATCCCAGTGTAATCTACCTACCTCTCACACATGTACTATCACTGATCCCAGTGTAACCTACCTACCTCTCAAACATGTACTATCACTGATCCCAGAGTAATCTACCTACCCCTCACCCATGTACTATCACTGATCCCAGTGTAATTTTCCTCCCTCTCACCCATGTACTATCACTGATCCCAGTGTGATCTACCTCCCTCTCACCCATGTACTATCACTGATCCCAGTGTGATCTACCTACCTTTCACTCATGTACTATCACTGATCCCAGTGTAATCTACCTACCTCTCACACATGTACTATCACTGATCCCAGTGTAATCTACCTACCTCTCTCATATGTACTATCACTGATCCCAGTGTGATCTATCTACCTCTCACCCATGTACTATCCCTGATCCCAGTGTAATCTACCTACCTCTCACAAATGAACTATCACTGATCCCAGTGTAACCTACCTACCTCTCACCCATGTACTATCACTGATTCCAGTGTAACCTACCTACCTCTCACCCATGTACTATCACTGATCCCAGTGTAATCTACCTACCTCTCACACATGTACTATCACTGATCCCAGTGTAATCTACCTACCTCTCACACATGTACTATCACTGATCCCTGTGTAATCTACCTACCTCTCACACATGTACTATCACTGATCCCAGTGTGATCTATCTACCTCTCACCCATGTACTATCACTGATCCCAGAGTAATCTACCTACCTCTCACACATGTACTATCACTGATCCCAGTGTAATCTACCTACCTCTCACACATGTACTATCACTGATCCCAGTGTAATCTACCTACCTCTCACACATGTACCATCACTGATCCCAGTGTAATCTACCTACCTCTCACACATGTACTATCACTGATCCCAGTGTAATCTACCTACCTCTCACACATGTACCGTCACTGATCCCAGTGTAATCTACCTACCTCTCACACATGTACTATCACTGATCCCAGTGTAATCTACCTACCTCTCACACATGTACTATCACTGATCCCAGTGTAACCTACCTACCTCTCAAACATGTACTATCACTGATCCCAGAGTAATCTACCTACCTCTCACCCATGTACTATCACTGATCCCAGTGTAATCTACCTACCTCTCCCTCATGTACTATCACTGATCCCAGTGTAACCTACCTACCTCTCACACATGTACTATCACTGATCCCAGTGTGATCTACCTACCTCTCACACATGTACTATCACTGATCCCAGTGTGATCTACCTACCTCTCACACATGTACTATCACTGATCCCAGTGTGATCTACCTACCTCTCCCTCATGTACTATTACTGATCCCAGTGTAACCTACCTACCTCTCACACATGTACTATCACTGATCCCAGTGTAATCTACCTACCTCTCACACATGTACTATCACTGATCCCAGTGTAGTCTACCTACCTTTCACACATGTACTATCACTGATCCCAGTGTGATCTACCTACGTCTCAGTCATGTGCTATCACTGATCCCAGTGTAATCTACCTACCTCTCACTCATGTACTATCACTGATCCCAGAGTAATCTACCTACCTCTCAGTCATGTACTATCACTGATCCCAGTGTGATCTACCTACCTCTCACTCATGTACTATCACTGATCCCAGTGTGATCTACCTACCTCTCACACATGTACTATCACTGATCCCAGAGTGATCTACCTACCTCTCACTCATGTACTATCACTGATCCCAGTGTGATCTACCTACCTCTCACACATGTACTATCACTGATCCCAGAGTGATCTACCTTCCTCTCACTCATGTACTATCACTGATCGCAGTGTAATCTACCTACCTCTCACACATGTACTATCACTGATCCCAGTGTAATTTACCTCCCTCTCACCCATGTACTATCACTGATCCCAGTGTGATCTACCTCCCTCTCACCCATGTACTATCACTGATCCCAGAGTAATCTACCTACCTTTCACTCATGTACTATCACTGATCCCAGTGTAATCTACCTACCTCTCACACATGTACTATCACTGATCCCAGTGTAATCTACGTACCTCTCTCATATGTACTATCACTGATCCCAGTGTGATCTATCTACCTCTCACCCATGTACTATCACTGATCACAGTGTAATCTACCTACCTCTCACACATGTACCATCACTGATCCCAGTGTAATCTACCTACCTCTCACTCATGTACAATCACTGATCCCAGTGTAATCTATCTACCTCTCACCCATGTACTATCACTGATCCCAGTGTAATCTACCTACCTCTCACCCATGTACTATCACTGATTCCAGTGTAATCTACCTACCTCTCACACATGTACCATCACTGATCCCAGTGTAATCTACCTACCTCTCACACATGTACTATCACTGATCCCAGTGTGATCTATCTACCTCTCACCCGTGTACTATCACTGATCCCAGTGTAATCTACCTACCTCTCACACATGTACTATCACTGATCCCAGTGTGATCTATCTACCTCTCACTCATGTACTATCACTGATCCCAGTATAATCTACCTACCTCTCTCGCATGTACTATCACTGATCCCAGTGTAATCTACCTACCTCTCACACATGTACTATCACTGATCCCAGAGTGATCTACCTTCCTCTCACTCATGTGCTATCACTGATCCCAGTGTAATCTACCTACCTCTCACACATGTACTATCACTGATCCCAGTGTGATCTACCTACCTCTCACACATGTACTATCACTGATCCCAGTGTGATCTACCTACCTCTCACCATGTACTATCACTGATCTCATTGTGATCTACCTTCCTCTCATACATGTACTATCACTGATCCCAGTGTAATCTACCTACCTCTCACCCATGTACTATCACTGATCCCAGTGTAATCTACCTACCTCTCACCCATGTACTATCACTGATCCCAGTATAATCTACCTACCTCTCTCGCATGTACTATCACTGATCCCAGTGTGACCTACCTATCTCTCACCCATGTACTATCACTGATCCCAGTGTAATCTACCTACCTCTCACTCATGTACTATCACTGATCCCAGTGTAGTCTACCTACCTTTCACACATGTACTATCACTGATCCCAGTGTGATCTACCTACGTCTCAGTCATGTGCTATCACTGATCCCAGTTTTATCTACCTACCTGTCACACATGTACTATCACTGATCCCAGTGTAATCAATCTACCTCTCACCCATGTACTATCACTGATCCCAGTGTGACCTACCTACCTCTCACCCATGTACTATCACTGATCCCAGTGTGATCTACCTACCTTTCACCCATGTACTATCACTGATCCCAGTGTGACCTACCTACCTCTCACCCATGTACTATCACTGATCCCAGTGTAATCTACCTACCTCTCACCCATGTACTATCACTGATCCCAGTGTAATCTACCTACCTCTCACTCATGTACTATCACTGATCCCAGTTTTATCTACCTACCTGTCACACATGTACTATCACTGATCCCGGTGTAATCTACCTATCTCTCACACATGTACTCACTGATCCCAGTGTAGTCTACCTACCTCTCACACATGTACTATCACTGATCCCAGTGTAACTTACCTACCTCTCACCCATGTACTATCACTGATCCCAGTTTTATCTACCTACCTGTCACACATGTACTATCACTGATCCCAGTGTAACTTACCTACCTCTCACCCATGTACTATCACTGATCCCAGTTTTATCTACCTACCTGTCACACATGTACTATCACTGATCCCAGTGTAGTCTACCTACCTCTCACCCATGTACTATCACTGATCCCAGTATAATCTACCTACCTCTCTCGCATGTACTATCACTGATCCCAGTGTGACCTACCTATCTCTCACCCATGTACTATCACTGATCCCAGTGTAATCTACCTACCTCTCACTCATGTACTATCACTGATCCCAGTGTAGTCTACCTACCTTTCACACATGTACTATCACTGATCCCAGTGTGATCTACCTACGTCTCAGTCATGTGCTATCACTGATCCCAGTTTTATCTACCTACCTGTCACACATGTACTATCACTGATCCCAGTGTAATCAATCTACCTCTCACCCATGTACTATCACTGATCCCAGTGTGACCTACCTACCTCTCACCCATGTACTATCACTGATCCCAGTGTGATCTACCTACCTTTCACCCATGTACTATCACTGATCCCAGTGTGACCTACCTACCTCTCACCCATGTACTATCACTGATCCCAGTGTAATCTACCTACCTCTCACCCATGTACTATCACTGATCCCAGTGTAATCTACCTACCTCTCACTCATGTACTATCACTGATCCCAGTTTTATCTACCTACCTGTCACACATGTACTATCACTGATCCCGGTGTAATCTACCTATCTCTCACACATGTACTCACTGATCCCAGTGTAGTCTACCTACCTCTCACACATGTACTATCACTGATCCCAGTGTAACTTACCTACCTCTCACCCATGTACTATCACTGATCCCAGTTTTATCTACCTACCTGTCACACATGTACTATCACTGATCCCAGTGTAGTCTACCTACCTCTCACACATGTACTATCACTGACCCCAGTGTAACTTACCTACCTCTCACTCATGTACTATCACTGATCCCAGTGTAATCTACCTACCTCTCACCCATGTACTATCACTGATCCCAGTGTGATCTACCTACCTCTCACTCATGTACTATCACTGATCCCAGTGTAATCTACCTACCTCTCACCCATGTACTATCACTGATCCCTTTGTGATCTACCTACCTCTCACCCATGTACTATCACTGATGCCAGTGTAATATACCTACCTCTCACACATGTACTATCACTGATCCCTTTGTGATCTACCTACCTCTCACACATGTACTACCACTGATCCCTGTGTAATCTACCTACCTCTCACACATGTACTATCACTGATCCCAGTGTAATCTACCTACCTCTCACACATGTACTATCACTGATCCCAGTGTAATCTACCTACCTCTCAGTCATGTACTATCACTGATCCCAGTGTGATCTACCTCCCTCTCACCCATGTACTATCACTGATCCCAGTGTGATCTACCTCCCTCTCACACATGTACTATCACTGATCCCAGTGTAATCAACCTACCTCTCACACATGTAGTATCACTGATCCCAGTGTGATCTACCTACCTCTCACACATGTACTATCACTGATCCCAGTGTAATATACCTACCTCTCACACATGTACTATCACTGATTCCAGTGTAATCTACCTACCTCTAACACATGTACTATCACTGATCCCGTTGTAATCTACCTACCTCTCACCCATGTACTATCACTGATCCCAGTGTGATCTACCTACCTCTCACCCATGTACTATCACTGATCCCAGTGTGACCTACCTACCTCTCACCCATGTACTATCACTGATCCCAGTGTAATCTACCTACCTCTCACTCATGCACTATCACTGATCCCAGTGTGATCTACCTACCTCTCACTCATGCACTATCACTGATCCCACTGTAATCTACCTACCTCTCACTCATGCACTATCACTGATCCCAGTGTGATCTACCTACCTCTCACTCATGCACTATCACTGATCCCAGTGTAATCTATCTACCTCTCACCCATGTACTATCACTGATCCCAGTGTGACCTACCTACCTCTCACCCATGTACTATCACTGATCCCAGTGTGATCTACCTACCTCTCACCCATGTACTATCACTGATCCCAGTGTGACCTACCTACCTCTCACCCATGTACTATCACTGATCCCAGTGTAATCTACCTACCTCTCACACATGTACCATCACTGATCCCAGTGTACTCTACCTACCTCTCACACATGTACCATCACTGATTCCAGTGTACTCTACCTACCTCTCACTCATGTACTATCACTGATCCCAGTGTAACTTACCTACCTCTCACCCATGTACTATCACTGATCCCAGTGTTATCTACCTACCTCTCACACATGTACTATCACTGATCCCAGTGTAATCTACCTACCTCTTACACATGCACTATCACTGATCCCAGTGTAATCTACCTACCTCTCACACATGTACTATCACTGATCCAAGTGAAATCTACCTACCTCTCACACATGTACTATCACTGATCCCAGTGTAATCTACCTACCTCTCAGTCATGTACTATCACTGATCCCAGTGTAATCTACCTACCTCTCACACATGTACTATCACTGATCCCAGTGTAATCTACCTACCTCTCAGTCATGTACTATCACTGATCCCAGTGTGATCTACCTACCTCTCACTCATGTACTATCACTGATCCCAGTGTGATCTACCTACCTCTCACACATGTACTATCACTGATCCCAGAGTGATCTACCTACCTCTCACTCATGTACTATCACTGATCCCAGTGTGATCTACCTACCTCTCACTCATGTACTATCACTGATCGCAGTGTAATCTACCTACCTCTCACACATGTACTATCACTGATCCCAGTGTAATTTACCTCCCTCTCACCCATGTACTATCACTGATCCCAGTGTGATCTACCTCCCTCTCACCCATGTACTATCACTGATCCCAGTGTGATCTACCTACCTCTCACTCATGTACTATCACTGATCCCAGAGTAATCTACCTACCTTTCACTCATGTACTATCACTGATCCCAGTGTAATCTACCTACCTCTCACACATGTACTATCACTGATCCCAGTGTAATCTACCTACCTCTCTCATATGTACTATCACTGATCCCAGTGTGATCTATCTACCTCTCACCCATGTACTATCACTGATCACAGTGTAATCTACCTACCTCTCACACATGTACCATCACTGATCCCAGTGTAATCTACCTACCTCTCACTCATGTACAATCACTGATCCCAGTGTAATCTATCTACCTCTCACCCGTGTACCATCACTGATCCCAGTGTAATCTACCTACCTCTCACACATGTACTATCACTGATCCCAGTGTGATCTATCTACCTCTCACCCGTGTACTATCACTGATCTCAGTGTAATCTACCTACCTCTCACACATGTACTATCACTGATCCCAGAGTGATCTACCTTCCTCTCACTCATGTGCTATCACTGATCCCAGTGTAATCTACCTACCTCTCACACATGTACTATCACTGATCCCAGTGTGATCTACCTACCTCTCACACATGTACTATCACTGATCCCAGTGTGATCTACCTACCTCTCACCATGTACTATCACTGATCTCATTGTGATCTACCTTCCTCTCATACATGTACTATCACTGATCCCAGTGTAATCTACCTACCTCTCACCCATGTACTATCACTGATCCCAGTGTAATCTACCTACCTCTCACCCATGTACTATCACTGATCCCAGTATAATCTACCTACCTCTCTCGCATGTACTATCACTGATCCCAGTGTGATCTACCTACCTCTCACCCATGTACTATCACTGATCCCAGTGTAATCTACCTACCTCTCACTCATGTACTATCACTGATCCCAGTGTAGTCTACCTACCTTTCACACATGTACTATCACTGATCCCAGTGTGATCTACCTACGTCTCAGTCATGTGCTATCACTGATCCCAGTTTTATCTACCTACCTGTCACACATGTACTATCACTGATCCCAGTGTAATCAATCTACCTCTCACCCATGTACTATCACTGATCCCAGTGTGACCTACCTACCTCTCACCCATGTACTATCACTGATCCCAGTGTGATCTACCTACCTTTCACCCATGTACTATCACTGATCCCAGTGTGACCTACCTACCTCTCACCCATGTACTATCACTGATCCCAGTGTAATCTACCTACCTCTCACACGTGTACCATCACTGATACCAGTGTACTCTAACTACCTCTCACTCATGTACTATCACTGATCCCAGTTTTATCTACCTACCTGTCACACATGTACTATCACTGATCCCGGTGTAATCTACCTACCTCTCACTCATGTACTATCACTGATCCCAGTTTTATCTACCTACCTGTCACACATGTACTATCACTGATCCCGGTGTAATCTACCTACCTCTCACACATGTACTCACTGATCCCAGTGTAGTCTACCTACCTCTCACACATGTACTATCACTGATCCCAGTGTAACTTACCTACCTCTCACCCATGTACTATCACTGATCCCAGTTTTATCTACCTACCTGTCACACATGTACTATCACTGATCCCAGTGTAGTCTACCTACCTCTCACACATGTACTATCACTGACCCCAGTGTAACTTACCTACCTCTCACTCATGTACTATCACTGATCCCAGTGTAATCTACCTACCTCTCACCCATGTACTATCACTGATCCCAGTGTGATCTACCTACCTCTCACTCATGTACTATCACTGATCCCAGTGTAATCTACCTACCTCTCACCCATGTACTATCACTGATCCCAGCGTGATCTACCTACCTCTCACCCATGTACTATCACTGATCCCAGTGTAATCTACCTACCTCTCACTCATGCACTATCACTGATCCCAGTGTGATCTACCTACCTCTCACTCATGCACTATCACTGATCCCACTGTAATCTACCTACCTCTCACTCATGCACTATCACTGATCCCAGTGTGATCTACCTACCTCTCACTCATGCACTATCACTGATCCCAGTGTAATCTATCTACCTCTCACCCATGTACTATCACTGATCCCAGTGTGACCTACCTACCTCTCACCCATGTACTATCACTGATCCCAGTGTGATCTACCTACCTCTCACCCATGTACTATCACTAATCCCAGTGTAATCTACCTACCTCTCACTCATGTACTATCACTGATCCCAGTGTAACCTACCTACCTCTCACTCATGTACCATCACTGATCCCAGTGTAATCTACCTACCTTTCACTCATGTACTATCACTGATCCCAGTCTAATCTACCTACCTCTCACACATGTACTATCACTGATCCCAGTGTGATCTACCTACCTCTCACACATGTACTATCACTGATCCCAGAGTGATCTACATTCCTCTCCCTCATGTACTATTACTGATCCCAGTGTAACCTACCTACCTCTCACACATGTACTATCACTGATCCCAGTGTGATCTACCTACCTCTCACACATGTACTATCACTGATCCCAGTGTAGTCTACCTACCTTTCACACATGTACTATCACTGATCCCAGTGTGATCTACCTACGTCTCAGTCATGTGCTATCACTGATCCCAGTGTAATCTACCTACCTCTCACTCATGTACTATCACTGATCCCAGTGTAATCTACCTACCTCTCACCCATGTACTATCACTGATCCCAGAGTAATCTACCTACCTCTCAGTCATGTCCTATCACTGATCCCAGTGTGATCTACCTACCTCTCACTCATGTACTAACACTGATCCCAGTGTGATCTACCTACCTCTCACACATGTACTATCACTGATCCCAGAGTGATCTACCTTCCTCTCACTCATGTACTATCACTGATCCCAGTGTAATCTACCTACCTCTCACACATGTACTATCACTGATCCCAGTGTGATCTACCTACCTCTCACACATGTACTATCACTGATCCCAGTGTAATCTACCTACCTCTCACCCATGTACTATCACTGATCCCAGTATAATCTACCTACCTCTCTCGCATGTACTATCACTGATCCCAGTGTAATCTACCTACCTCTCACCCATGTACTATCACTGATCCCAGTGTAATCTACCTACCTCTCACACATGTACTATCACTGATCCCAGTGTAATCTACCTACCTCTCACACATGTACTATCACTGATCCCAGTGTAATCTACCTACCTCTCACACATGTACCATCACTGATCCCAGTGTAATCTACCTACCTCTCACACATGTACTATCACTGATCCCAGTGTAATCTACCTACCTCTCACACATGTACTATCACTGATCCCAGTGTAACCTACCTACCTCTCACACATGTACTATCACTGATCCCAGAGTAATCTACCTACCTCTCACCCATGTACTATCACTGATCCCAGTGTAATCTACCTACCTCTCCCTCATGTACTATCACTGATCCCAGTGTAACCTACCTACCTCTCACACATGTACTATCACTGATCCCAGTGTGATCTACCTACCTCTCACACATGTACTATCACTGATCCCAGTGTGATCTACCTACCTCTCCCTCATGTACTATTACTGATCCCAGTGTAACCTACCTACCTCTCACACATGTACTATCACTGATCCCAGTGTGATCTACCTACCTCTCACCCATGTACTATCACTGATCCCAGTGTAATCTACCTACCTCTCACACATGTACTATCACTGATCCCAGTGTAGTCTACCTACCTTTCATACATGTACTATCACTGATCCCAGTGTGATCTACCTACGTCTCAGTCATGTGCTATCACTGATCCCAGTGTAATCTACCTACCTCTCACTCATGTACTATCACTGATCCCAGTGTAATCTACCTACCTCTCACCCATGTACTATCACTGATCCCAGAGTAATCTACCTACCTCTCAGTCATGTACTATCACTGATCCCAGTGTGATCTACCTACCTCTCACTCATGTACTATCACTGATCCCAGTGTGATCTACCTACCTCTCACACATGTACTATCACTGATCCCAGAGTGATCTACCTTCCTCTCACTCATGTACTATCACTGATCACAGTGTAATCTACCTCCCTCTCACCCATGTACTATCACTGATCCCAGTGTGATCTACCTACCTCTCACCATGTACTATCACTGATCCCAGTGTAATCTACCTACCTTTCACTCATGTACTATCACTGATCCCAGTGTAATCTACCTACCTCTCACACATGTACTATCACTGATCCCAGTGTAATCTACCTACCTCTCTCATATGTACTATCACTGATCCCAGTGTGATCTATCTACCTCTCACCCATGTACTATCACTGATCCCAGTGTAATCTACCTACCTCTCACACATGTACTATCACTGATCCCAGTGTAATCTACCTACCTCTCTCATATGTACTATCACTGATCCCAGTGTGATCTATCTACCTCTCACCCATGTACTATCACTGATCCCAGTGTAATCTACCTACCTCTCACACATGTACTATCACTGATCCCAGTGTAATCTACCTACCTCTCTCATATGTACTATCACTGATCTCATTGTGATCTACCTTCCTCTCATACATGTACTATCACTGATCCCAGTGTAATCTACCTACCTCTCACCCATGTACTATCACTGATCCCAGTGTAATCTACCTACCTCTCACCCATGTACTATCACTGATCCCAGTATAATCTACCTACCTCTCTCGCATGTACTATCACTGATCCCAGTGTGATCTACCTACCTCTCACCCATGTACTATCACTGATCCCAGTGTAATCTACCTACCTCTCACTCATGTACTATCACTGATCCCAGTGTAGTCTACCTACCTTTCACACATGTACTATCACTGATCCCAGTGTGATCTACCTACGTCTCAGTCATGTGCTATCACTGATCCCAGTGTAATCTACCTACCTCTCACTCATGTACTATCACTGATCCCAGAGTAATCTACCTACCTCTCAGTCATGTCCTATCACTGATCCCAGTGTGATCTACCTACCTCTCACACATGTACTATCACTGATCCCAGAGTGATCTACCTTCCTCTCACTCATGTACTATCACTGATCCCAGTGTAATCTACCTACCTCTCACACATGTACTATCACTGATCCCAGTGTGATCTACCTACCTCTCACACAAGTACTATCACTGATCCCAGTGTGATCTACCTACCTCTCACCATGTACTATCACTGATCTCATTGTGATCTACCTTCCTCTCATACATGTACTATCACTGATCCCAGTGTAATCTACCTACCTCTCACCCATGTACTATCACTGATCCCAGTGTAATCTACCTACCTCTAACCCATGTACTATCACTGATCCCAGTATAATCTACCTACCTCTCTCGCATGTACTATCACTGATCCCAGTGTAATCTACCTACCTCTCACCCATGTACTATCACTGATCCTAGTATAATCTACCTACCTCTCACGCATGTACTATCACTGATCCCAGTGTAACCTACCTACCTCTCACACATGTACTATCAATGATCCCTGTGTAATCTACCTACCTCTCACTCATGTACAATCACTGATCCCAGTGTAATCTACCTACCTATCACCCATGTACTATCACTGATCCCAGTGTAATCTACCTACCTCTCACTCATGTACTATCACTGATCCCAGTGTAACCTACCTACCTCTCACCCATGTACTATCACTGATCCCAGTGTAACCTACCTACATTTCACTCATGTACTATCACTGATCCCAGTGTAATCTACCTACCTCTCACACATGTACTATCACTGATCCCAGTGTAATCTACCTACCTCTCTCATATGTACTATCACTGATCCCAGTGTGATCTATCTACCTCTCACCCATGTACTATCCCTGATCCCAGTGTAATCTACCTACCTCTCACACATGTACTATCACTGATCCCAGTGTAACCTACCTACCTCTCAAACATGTACTATCACTGATCCCAGAGTAATCTACCTACCCCTCACCCATGTACTATCACTGATCCCAGTGTAATTTTCCTCCCTCTCACCCATGTACTATCACTGATCCCAGTGTGATCTACCTCCCTCTCACCCATGTACTATCACTGATCCCAGTGTGATCTACCTACCTTTCACTCATGTACTATCACTGATCCCAGTGTAATCTACCTACCTCTCACACATGTACTATCACTGATCCCAGTGTAATCTACCTACCTCTCTCATATGTACTATCACTGATCCCAGTGTGATCTATCTACCTCTCACCCATGTACTATCCCTGATCCCAGTGTAATCTACCTACCTCTCACAAATGAACTATCACTGATCCCAGTGTAACCTACCTACCTCTCACCCATGTACTATCACTGATTCCAGTGTAACCTACCTACCTCTCACCCATGTACTATCACTGATCCCAGTGTAATCTACCTACCTCTCACACATGTACTATCACTGATCCCAGTGTAATCTACCTACCTCTCACACATGTACTATCACTGATCCCTGTGTAATCTACCTACCTCTCACACATGTACTATCACTGATCCCAGTGTGATCTATCTACCTCTCACCCATGTACTATCACTGATCCCAGAGTAATCTACCTACCTCTCACACATGTACTATCACTGATCCCAGTGTAATCTACCTACCTCTCACACATGTACTATCACTGATCCCAGTGTAATCTACCTACCTCTCACACATGTACCATCACTGATCCCAGTGTAATCTACCTACCTCTCACACATGTACTATCACTGATCCCAGTGTAATCTACCTACCTCTCACACATGTACCGTCACTGATCCCAGTGTAATCTACCTACCTCTCACACATGTACTATCACTGATCCCAGTGTAATCTACCTACCTCTCACACATGTACTATCACTGATCCCAGTGTAACCTACCTACCTCTCAAACATGTACTATCACTGATCCCAGAGTAATCTACCTACCTCTCACCCATGTACTATCACTGATCCCAGTGTAATCTACCTACCTCTCCCTCATGTACTATCACTGATCCCAGTGTAACCTACCTACCTCTCACACATGTACTATCACTGATCCCAGTGTGATCTACCTACCTCTCACACATGTACTATCACTGATCCCAGTGTGATCTACCTACCTCTCACACATGTACTATCACTGATCCCAGTGTGATCTACCTACCTCTCCCTCATGTACTATTACTGATCCCAGTGTAACCTACCTACCTCTCACACATGTACTATCACTGATCCCAGTGTAATCTACCTACCTCTCACACATGTACTATCACTGATCCCAGTGTAGTCTACCTACCTTTCACACATGTACTATCACTGATCCCAGTGTGATCTACCTACGTCTCAGTCATGTGCTATCACTGATCCCAGTGTAATCTACCTACCTCTCACTCATGTACTATCACTGATCCCAGAGTAATCTACCTACCTCTCAGTCATGTACTATCACTGATCCCAGTGTGATCTACCTACCTCTCACTCATGTACTATCACTGATCCCAGTGTGATCTACCTACCTCTCACACATGTACTATCACTGATCCCAGAGTGATCTACCTACCTCTCACTCATGTACTATCACTGATCCCAGTGTGATCTACCTACCTCTCACACATGTACTATCACTGATCCCAGAGTGATCTACCTTCCTCTCACTCATGTACTATCACTGATCGCAGTGTAATCTACCTACCTCTCACACATGTACTATCACTGATCCCAGTGTAATTTACCTCCCTCTCACCCATGTACTATCACTGATCCCAGTGTGATCTACCTCCCTCTCACCCATGTACTATCACTGATCCCAGAGTAATCTACCTACCTTTCACTCATGTACTATCACTGATCCCAGTGTAATCTACCTACCTCTCACACATGTACTATCACTGATCCCAGTGTAATCTACGTACCTCTCTCATATGTACTATCACTGATCCCAGTGTGATCTATCTACCTCTCACCCATGTACTATCACTGATCACAGTGTAATCTACCTACCTCTCACACATGTACCATCACTGATCCCAGTGTAATCTACCTACCTCTCACTCATGTACAATCACTGATCCCAGTGTAATCTATCTACCTCTCACCCATGTACTATCACTGATCCCAGTGTAATCTACCTACCTCTCACCCATGTACTATCACTGATTCCAGTGTAATCTACCTACCTCTCACACATGTACCATCACTGATCCCAGTGTAATCTACCTACCTCTCACACATGTACTATCACTGATCCCAGTGTGATCTATCTACCTCTCACCCGTGTACTATCACTGATCCCAGTGTAATCTACCTACCTCTCACACATGTACTATCACTGATCCCAGTGTGATCTATCTACCTCTCACTCATGTACTATCACTGATCCCAGTATAATCTACCTACCTCTCTCGCATGTACTATCACTGATCCCAGTGTAATCTACCTACCTCTCACACATGTACTATCACTGATCCCAGAGTGATCTACCTTCCTCTCACTCATGTGCTATCACTGATCCCAGTGTAATCTACCTACCTCTCACACATGTACTATCACTGATCCCAGTGTGATCTACCTACCTCTCACACATGTACTATCACTGATCCCAGTGTGATCTACCTACCTCTCACCATGTACTATCACTGATCTCATTGTGATCTACCTTCCTCTCATACATGTACTATCACTGATCCCAGTGTAATCTACCTACCTCTCACCCATGTACTATCACTGATCCCAGTGTAATCTACCTACCTCTCACCCATGTACTATCACTGATCCCAGTATAATCTACCTACCTCTCTCGCATGTACTATCACTGATCCCAGTGTGACCTACCTATCTCTCACCCATGTACTATCACTGATCCCAGTGTAATCTACCTACCTCTCACTCATGTACTATCACTGATCCCAGTGTAGTCTACCTACCTTTCACACATGTACTATCACTGATCCCAGTGTGATCTACCTACGTCTCAGTCATGTGCTATCACTGATCCCAGTTTTATCTACCTACCTGTCACACATGTACTATCACTGATCCCAGTGTAATCAATCTACCTCTCACCCATGTACTATCACTGATCCCAGTGTGACCTACCTACCTCTCACCCATGTACTATCACTGATCCCAGTGTGATCTACCTACCTTTCACCCATGTACTATCACTGATCCCAGTGTGACCTACCTACCTCTCACCCATGTACTATCACTGATCCCAGTGTAATCTACCTACCTCTCACCCATGTACTATCACTGATCCCAGTGTAATCTACCTACCTCTCACTCATGTACTATCACTGATCCCAGTTTTATCTACCTACCTGTCACACATGTACTATCACTGATCCCGGTGTAATCTACCTATCTCTCACACATGTACTCACTGATCCCAGTGTAGTCTACCTACCTCTCACACATGTACTATCACTGATCCCAGTGTAACTTACCTACCTCTCACCCATGTACTATCACTGATCCCAGTTTTATCTACCTACCTGTCACACATGTACTATCACTGATCCCAGTGTAACTTACCTACCTCTCACCCATGTACTATCACTGATCCCAGTTTTATCTACCTACCTGTCACACATGTACTATCACTGATCCCAGTGTAGTCTACCTACCTCTCACCCATGTACTATCACTGATCCCAGTATAATCTACCTACCTCTCTCGCATGTACTATCACTGATCCCAGTGTGACCTACCTATCTCTCACCCATGTACTATCACTGATCCCAGTGTAATCTACCTACCTCTCACTCATGTACTATCACTGATCCCAGTGTAGTCTACCTACCTTTCACACATGTACTATCACTGATCCCAGTGTGATCTACCTACGTCTCAGTCATGTGCTATCACTGATCCCAGTTTTATCTACCTACCTGTCACACATGTACTATCACTGATCCCAGTGTAATCAATCTACCTCTCACCCATGTACTATCACTGATCCCAGTGTGACCTACCTACCTCTCACCCATGTACTATCACTGATCCCAGTGTGATCTACCTACCTTTCACCCATGTACTATCACTGATCCCAGTGTGACCTACCTACCTCTCACCCATGTACTATCACTGATCCCAGTGTAATCTACCTACCTCTCACCCATGTACTATCACTGATCCCAGTGTAATCTACCTACCTCTCACTCATGTACTATCACTGATCCCAGTTTTATCTACCTACCTGTCACACATGTACTATCACTGATCCCGGTGTAATCTACCTATCTCTCACACATGTACTCACTGATCCCAGTGTAGTCTACCTACCTCTCACACATGTACTATCACTGATCCCAGTGTAACTTACCTACCTCTCACCCATGTACTATCACTGATCCCAGTTTTATCTACCTACCTGTCACACATGTACTATCACTGATCCCAGTGTAGTCTACCTACCTCTCACACATGTACTATCACTGACCCCAGTGTAACTTACCTACCTCTCACTCATGTACTATCACTGATCCCAGTGTAATCTACCTACCTCTCACCCATGTACTATCACTGATCCCAGTGTGATCTACCTACCTCTCACTCATGTACTATCACTGATCCCAGTGTAATCTACCTACCTCTCACCCATGTACTATCACTGATCCCTTTGTGATCTACCTACCTCTCACCCATGTACTATCACTGATGCCAGTGTAATATACCTACCTCTCACACATGTACTATCACTGATCCCTTTGTGATCTACCTACCTCTCACACATGTACTACCACTGATCCCTGTGTAATCTACCTACCTCTCACACATGTACTATCACTGATCCCAGTGTAATCTACCTACCTCTCACACATGTACTATCACTGATCCCAGTGTAATCTACCTACCTCTCAGTCATGTACTATCACTGATCCCAGTGTGATCTACCTCCCTCTCACCCATGTACTATCACTGATCCCAGTGTGATCTACCTCCCTCTCACACATGTACTATCACTGATCCCAGTGTAATCAACCTACCTCTCACACATGTAGTATCACTGATCCCAGTGTGATCTACCTACCTCTCACACATGTACTATCACTGATCCCAGTGTAATATACCTACCTCTCACACATGTACTATCACTGATTCCAGTGTAATCTACCTACCTCTAACACATGTACTATCACTGATCCCGTTGTAATCTACCTACCTCTCACCCATGTACTATCACTGATCCCAGTGTGATCTACCTACCTCTCACCCATGTACTATCACTGATCCCAGTGTGACCTACCTACCTCTCACCCATGTACTATCACTGATCCCAGTGTAATCTACCTACCTCTCACTCATGCACTATCACTGATCCCAGTGTGATCTACCTACCTCTCACTCATGCACTATCACTGATCCCACTGTAATCTACCTACCTCTCACTCATGCACTATCACTGATCCCAGTGTGATCTACCTACCTCTCACTCATGCACTATCACTGATCCCAGTGTAATCTATCTACCTCTCACCCATGTACTATCACTGATCCCAGTGTGACCTACCTACCTCTCACCCATGTACTATCACTGATCCCAGTGTGATCTACCTACCTCTCACCCATGTACTATCACTGATCCCAGTGTGACCTACCTACCTCTCACCCATGTACTATCACTGATCCCAGTGTAATCTACCTACCTCTCACACATGTACCATCACTGATCCCAGTGTACTCTACCTACCTCTCACACATGTACCATCACTGATTCCAGTGTACTCTACCTACCTCTCACTCATGTACTATCACTGATCCCAGTGTAACTTACCTACCTCTCACCCATGTACTATCACTGATCCCAGTGTTATCTACCTACCTCTCACACATGTACTATCACTGATCCCAGTGTAATCTACCTACCTCTTACACATGCACTATCACTGATCCCAGTGTAATCTACCTACCTCTCACACATGTACTATCACTGATCCAAGTGAAATCTACCTACCTCTCACACATGTACTATCACTGATCCCAGTGTAATCTACCTACCTCTCAGTCATGTACTATCACTGATCCCAGTGTAATCTACCTACCTCTCACACATGTACTATCACTGATCCCAGTGTAATCTACCTACCTCTCAGTCATGTACTATCACTGATCCCAGTGTGATCTACCTACCTCTCACTCATGTACTATCACTGATCCCAGTGTGATCTACCTACCTCTCACACATGTACTATCACTGATCCCAGAGTGATCTACCTACCTCTCACTCATGTACTATCACTGATCCCAGTGTGATCTACCTACCTCTCACTCATGTACTATCACTGATCGCAGTGTAATCTACCTACCTCTCACACATGTACTATCACTGATCCCAGTGTAATTTACCTCCCTCTCACCCATGTACTATCACTGATCCCAGTGTGATCTACCTCCCTCTCACCCATGTACTATCACTGATCCCAGTGTGATCTACCTACCTCTCACTCATGTACTATCACTGATCCCAGAGTAATCTACCTACCTTTCACTCATGTACTATCACTGATCCCAGTGTAATCTACCTACCTCTCACACATGTACTATCACTGATCCCAGTGTAATCTACCTACCTCTCTCATATGTACTATCACTGATCCCAGTGTGATCTATCTACCTCTCACCCATGTACTATCACTGATCACAGTGTAATCTACCTACCTCTCACACATGTACCATCACTGATCCCAGTGTAATCTACCTACCTCTCACTCATGTACAATCACTGATCCCAGTGTAATCTATCTACCTCTCACCCGTGTACCATCACTGATCCCAGTGTAATCTACCTACCTCTCACACATGTACTATCACTGATCCCAGTGTGATCTATCTACCTCTCACCCGTGTACTATCACTGATCTCAGTGTAATCTACCTACCTCTCACACATGTACTATCACTGATCCCAGAGTGATCTACCTTCCTCTCACTCATGTGCTATCACTGATCCCAGTGTAATCTACCTACCTCTCACACATGTACTATCACTGATCCCAGTGTGATCTACCTACCTCTCACACATGTACTATCACTGATCCCAGTGTGATCTACCTACCTCTCACCATGTACTATCACTGATCTCATTGTGATCTACCTTCCTCTCATACATGTACTATCACTGATCCCAGTGTAATCTACCTACCTCTCACCCATGTACTATCACTGATCCCAGTGTAATCTACCTACCTCTCACCCATGTACTATCACTGATCCCAGTATAATCTACCTACCTCTCTCGCATGTACTATCACTGATCCCAGTGTGATCTACCTACCTCTCACCCATGTACTATCACTGATCCCAGTGTAATCTACCTACCTCTCACTCATGTACTATCACTGATCCCAGTGTAGTCTACCTACCTTTCACACATGTACTATCACTGATCCCAGTGTGATCTACCTACGTCTCAGTCATGTGCTATCACTGATCCCAGTTTTATCTACCTACCTGTCACACATGTACTATCACTGATCCCAGTGTAATCAATCTACCTCTCACCCATGTACTATCACTGATCCCAGTGTGACCTACCTACCTCTCACCCATGTACTATCACTGATCCCAGTGTGATCTACCTACCTTTCACCCATGTACTATCACTGATCCCAGTGTGACCTACCTACCTCTCACCCATGTACTATCACTGATCCCAGTGTAATCTACCTACCTCTCACACGTGTACCATCACTGATACCAGTGTACTCTAACTACCTCTCACTCATGTACTATCACTGATCCCAGTTTTATCTACCTACCTGTCACACATGTACTATCACTGATCCCGGTGTAATCTACCTACCTCTCACTCATGTACTATCACTGATCCCAGTTTTATCTACCTACCTGTCACACATGTACTATCACTGATCCCGGTGTAATCTACCTACCTCTCACACATGTACTCACTGATCCCAGTGTAGTCTACCTACCTCTCACACATGTACTATCACTGATCCCAGTGTAACTTACCTACCTCTCACCCATGTACTATCACTGATCCCAGTTTTATCTACCTACCTGTCACACATGTACTATCACTGATCCCAGTGTAGTCTACCTACCTCTCACACATGTACTATCACTGACCCCAGTGTAACTTACCTACCTCTCACTCATGTACTATCACTGATCCCAGTGTAATCTACCTACCTCTCACCCATGTACTATCACTGATCCCAGTGTGATCTACCTACCTCTCACTCATGTACTATCACTGATCCCAGTGTAATCTACCTACCTCTCACCCATGTACTATCACTGATCCCAGCGTGATCTACCTACCTCTCACCCATGTACTATCACTGATCCCAGTGTAATCTACCTACCTCTCACTCATGCACTATCACTGATCCCAGTGTGATCTACCTACCTCTCACTCATGCACTATCACTGATCCCACTGTAATCTACCTACCTCTCACTCATGCACTATCACTGATCCCAGTGTGATCTACCTACCTCTCACTCATGCACTATCACTGATCCCAGTGTAATCTATCTACCTCTCACCCATGTACTATCACTGATCCCAGTGTGACCTACCTACCTCTCACCCATGTACTATCACTGATCCCAGTGTGATCTACCTACCTCTCACCCATGTACTATCACTGATCCCAGTGTGACCTACCTACCTCTCACCCATGTACTATCACTGATCCCAGTGTAATCTACCTACCTCTCACACATGTACCATCACTGATTCCAGTGTACTCTACCTACCTCTCACACATGTACCATCACTGATTCCAGTGTACTCTACCTACCTCTCACTCATGTACTATCACTGATCCCAGTGTAACTTACCTACCTCTCACACATGTACTATCACTGATCCCAGTGTAATCTACCTACCTCTTACACATGCACTATCACTGATCCCAGTGTAATCTACCTACCTCTCACACATGTACTATCACTGATCCCAGTGAAATCTACCTACCTCTCACACATGTACTATCACTGATCCCAGTGTAATCTACCTACCTCTCAGTCATGTACTATCACTGATCCCAGTGTAATCTACCTACCTCTCACACATGTACTATCACTGATCCCAGTGTAATCTACCTACCTCTCAGTCATGTACTATCACTGATCCCAGTGTGATCTACCTACCTCTCACTCATGTACTATCACTGATCCCAGTGTGATCTACCTACCTCTCACACATGTACTATCACTGATCCCAGAGTGATCTACCTACCTCTCACTCATGTACTATCACTGATCCCAGTGTGATCTACCTACCTCTCACTCATGTACTATCACTGATCGCAGTGTAATCTACCTACCTCTCACACATGTACTATCACTGATCCCAGTGTAATTTACCTCCCTCTCACCCATGTACTATCACTGATCCCAGTGTGATCTACCTCCCTCTCACCCATGTACTATCACTGATCCCAGTGTGATCTACCTACCTCTCACTCATGTACTATCACTGATCCCAGAGTAATCTACCTACCTTTCACTCATGTACTATCACTGATCCCAGTGTAATCTACCTACCTCTCACACATGTACTATCACTGATCCCAGTGTAATCTACCTACCTCTCTCATATGTACTATCACTGATCCCAGTGTGATCTATCTACCTCTCACCCATGTACTATCACTGATCACAGTGTAATCTACCTACCTCTCACACATGTACCATCACTGATCCCAGTGTAATCTACCTACCTCTCACTCATGTACAATCACTGATCCCAGTGTAATCTATCTACCTCTCACCCGTGTACCATCACTGATCCCAGTGTAATCTACCTACCTCTCACACATGTACTATCACTGATCCCAGTGTGATCTATCTACCTCTCACCCGTGTACTATCACTGATCTCAGTGTAATCTACCTACCTCTCACACATGTACTATCACTGATCCCAGAGTGATCTACCTTCCTCTCACTCATGTGCTATCACTGATCCCAGTGTAATCTACCTACCTCTCACACATGTACTATCACTGATCCCAGTGTGATCTACCTACCTCTCACACATGTACTATCACTGATCCCAGTGTGATCTACCTACCTCTCACCATGTACTATCACTGATCTCATTGTGATCTACCTTCCTCTCATACATGTACTATCACTGATCCCAGTGTAATCTACCTACCTCTCACCCATGTACTATCACTGATCCCAGTGTAATCTACCTACCTCTCACCCATGTACTATCACTGATCCCAGTATAATCTACCTACCTCTCTCGCATGTACTATCACTGATCCCAGTGTGATCTACCTACCTCTCACCCATGTACTATCACTGATCCCAGTGTAATCTACCTACCTCTCACTCATGTACTATCACTGATCCCAGTGTAGTCTACCTACCTTTCACACATGTACTATCACTGATCCCAGTGTGATCTACCTACGTCTCAGTCATGTGCTATCACTGATCCCAGTTTTATCTACCTACCTGTCACACATGTACTATCACTGATCCCAGTGTAATCAATCTACCTCTCACCCATGTACTATCACTGATCCCAGTGTGACCTACCTACCTCTCACCCATGTACTATCACTGATCCCAGTGTGATCTACCTACCTTTCACCCATGTACTATCACTGATCCCAGTGTGACCTACCTACCTCTCACCCATGTACTATCACTGATCCCAGTGTAATCTACCTACCTCTCACACGTGTACCATCACTGATACCAGTGTACTCTAACTACCTCTCACTCATGTACTATCACTGATCCCAGTTTTATCTACCTACCTGTCACACATGTACTATCACTGATCCCGGTGTAATCTACCTACCTCTCACTCATGTACTATCACTGATCCCAGTTTTATCTACCTACCTGTCACACATGTACTATCACTGATCCCGGTGTAATCTACCTACCTCTCACACATGTACTCACTGATCCCAGTGTAGTCTACCTACCTCTCACACATGTACTATCACTGATCCCAGTGTAACTTACCTACCTCTCACCCATGTACTATCACTGATCCCAGTTTTATCTACCTACCTGTCACACATGTACTATCACTGATCCCAGTGTAGTCTACCTACCTCTCACACATGTACTATCACTGACCCCAGTGTAACTTACCTACCTCTCACTCATGTACTATCACTGATCCCAGTGTAATCTACCTACCTCTCACCCATGTACTATCACTGATCCCAGTGTGATCTACCTACCTCTCACTCATGTACTATCACTGATCCCAGTGTAATCTACCTACCTCTCACCCATGTACTATCACTGATCCCAGCGTGATCTACCTACCTCTCACCCATGTACTATCACTGATCCCAGTGTAATCTACTTACCTCTCACTCATGTACTATCACTGATCCCAGCGTGATCTACCTACCTCTCACCCATGTACTATCACTGATCCCAGTGTAATCTACCTACCTCTCACCCATGTACTATCACTGATCCCAGCGTGATCTACCTACCTCTCACCCATGTACTATCACTGATCCCAGTGTAACCCGCCTACCTCTCACCCATGTACTATCACTGATCCCAGTGTAATATACCTACCTCTCACACATGTACTATCACTGATCCCTTTGTGATCTACCTACCTCTCACACATGTACTACCACTGATCCCTGTGTAATCTACCTACCTCTCACACATGTACTATCACTGATCCCAGCGTAATCTACCTACCTCTCACACATGTACTATCACTGATCCCAGTGTAATCTACCTACCTCTCAGTCATGTACTATCACTGATCCCAGTGTAATCAACCTACCTCTCACACAAGTAGTATCACTGATCCCAGTGTGATCTACCTACCTCTCACACATGTACTATCACTGATCCCAGTGTAATATACCTACCTCTCACACATGTACTATCACTGATTCCAGTGTAATCTACCTACCTCTAACACATGTACTATCACTGATCCCGTTGTAATCTACCTACCTCTCACCCATGTACTATCACTGATCCCAGTGTGATCTACCTACCTCTCACCCATGTACTATCACTGATCCCAGTGTGACCTACCTACCTCTCACCCATGTACTATCACTGATCCCAGTGTAATCTACCTACCTCTCACTCATGCACTATCACTGATCCCAGTGTGATCTACCTACCTCTCACTCATGCACTATCACTGATCCCACTGTAATCTACCTACCTCTCACTCATGCACTATCACTGATCCCAGTGTGATCTACCTACCTCTCACTCATGCACTATCACTGATCCCAGTGTAATCTATCTACCTCTCACCTATGTACTATCACTGATCCCAGTGTGACCTACCTACCTCTCACCCATGTACTATCACTGATCCCAGTGTGATCTACCTACCTCTCACCCATGTACTATCACTGATCCCAGTGTGACCTACCTACCTCTCACCCATGTACTATCACTGATCCCAGTGTAATCTACCTACCTCTCACACATGTACCATCACTGATTCCAGTGTACTCTACCTACCTCTCACACATGTACCATCACTGATTCCAGTGTACTCTACCTACCTCTCACTCATGTACTATCACTGATCCCAGTGTAACTTACCTACCTCTCACACATGTACTATCACTGATCCCAGTGTAATCTACCTACCTCTTACACATGCACTATCACTGATCCCAGTGTAATCTACCTACCTCTCACACATGTACTATCACTGATCCCAGTGAAATCTACCTACCTCTCACACATGTACTATCACTGATCCCAGTGTAATCTACCTACCTCTCAGTCATGTACTATCACTGATCCCAGTGTAATCTACCTACCTCTCACACATGTACTATCACTGATCCCAGTGTAATCTACCTACCTCTCAGTCATGTACTATCACTGATCCCAGTGTAATCAACCTACCTCTCACACATGTAGTATCACTGATCCCAGTGTAACCTACCTATCTCTCACCCATGTACTATCACTGATCCCAGTGTGATCTACCTACCTCTCACACATGTACTACCACTGATCCCAGTGTAATCTACCGACCTCTCACCCATGTTTTATCACTGATCCCAGTGTGATCTACCTACCTCTCACTCATGTACTATCACTGATCCCAGTGTAATCTACCTACCTCTCACACATGTACTATCACTGATCCCTGTGTAATCTACCTACCTCTCACACATGTACTATCACTGATCCCAGTGTAATATACCTACCTCTCACACATGTACTATCACTGATCCCAGTGTGATCTACCTACCTCTCACACATGTACTACCACTGATCCCAGTGTAATCTACCGACCTCTCACCCGTGTACTATCACTGATCCCAGTGTAATTTACCTACCTCTCACACATGTACTATCACTGATCCCAGTGTGATCTACCTACCTCTCACACATGTACTACCACTGATCCCAGTGTAATCTACCTACCTCTCACACATGTACTACCACTGATCCCAGTGTAATCTACCTACCTCTCACACATGTACTATCACTGATCCCAGTGTGATCTACCTACCTCTCACTCATGTACTATCACTTATCCCAGTGTAATCTACCTACCTCTCACACATGTACTATCACTGATCCCAGTGTAATCTACCTACCTGTCACCCATGTACTATCACTGATCCCAGTGTGACCTACATACCTCTCACACAAGTACTATCACTGATCCCTGTGTAATCTACCTACCTCTCACACATGTACTATCACTGATCCCAGTGTGATCTACCTACCTCTCACCCATGTACTATCACTGATCCCAGTGTAATCTACCTACCTCTCACACATGTACTATCACTGATCCCAGTGTAATCTACCTACCTCTCAGTCATGTACTATCACTGATCCCAGTGTGATCTACCTACCTCTCACTCATGTACTATCACTGATCCCAGTGTAATAAACCTACCTCTCACACATGTAGTATCACTGATCCCAGTGTGATCTACCTACCTCTCACACATGTACTATCACTGATCCCAGTGTGATCTACCTACCTCTCACACATGTACTATCACTGATCCCAGTGTAATATACCTACCTCTCACACATGTACTATCACTGATCCCAGTGTGATCTACCTACCTCTCACACATGTACTACCACTGATCCCAGTGTAATCTACCTACCTCTCACACATGTACTACCACTGATCCCAGTGTAATCTACCTACCTCTCACACATGTACTATCACTGATCCCAGTGTGATCTACCTACCTCTCACCCATGTACTATCACTGATCCCAGTGTAATCTACCTACCTCTCACACATGTACTACCACTGATCCCAGTGTAATCTACCTACCTCTCACACATGTACTACCACTGATCCCAGTGTAATCTACCTACCTCTCACACATGTACTATCACTGATCCCAGTGTGATCTACCTACCTCTCACCCATGTACTACCACTGATCCCAGTGTAATCTACCTACCTCTCACACATGTACTACCACTGATCCCAGTGTAATCTACCTACCTCTCACACATGTACTACCACTGATCCCAGTGTAATCTACCTACCTCTCACACATGTACTATCACTGATCCCAGTGTAATCTACCTACCTCTCACACATGTACTATCACTGATCCCAGTGTAATCTACCTACCTCTCACACATGTACTATCACTGATCCCGCTATAATCTATCTGGCTCAGTCAGACTACGTACGTTTGGAGCTGGTAGTTTGCCTCCGCGCTCCCGGAACGTTCCGTTCACCTTGTAGATTAGGTCTTGTACATATTTGTTATATGTGGGATGATTATTTGATATTGTGGGAATGTGAGCAGCTGCGTTCGCGCTTCCCCTCCTTTACCGGACGGCGCGGGCGGGCCGGGCGCACTGATGGCCAGGATTCTTCTGTTGTTACCCGACGTACGACCCAATGAGCAGGAAGTCTATCTGTAAAAGTGACTTTATTCTTTATTTCGGTAACATTCTGCGTTTTTTGCTCTTAACAATTAATTTTCCTTCTAAAGAAACAGAAGACCATGAGAAAAAATATCCTGATAAAAACTCAAACAAAAATATTTCTGTTCGATTTACCGACGGAGGATTTTACCACGGACACAAATATTATATATTCAGCCTGGAGGACGGAAAACGGCAAAAACACAAAGTCAGGTGGAGGAGATGGAGGGGATCCAGGTACATTCAGAATGGGGGGCGGAGAAGGCAAAACACAGGTGGAGGAGATGGAGGGGATCCAGGTACATTCAGAATGGAGGGCGGAGAAGGCAAAACACAAAGTCAGGTGGGGGAGATGGAGGGGATCCAGGTACATTCAGAATGGGGGGCGGAGAAGGCAAAACACAAAGTCAGGTGGAGGAGATGGAGGGGATCCAGGTACATTCAGAATGGGGGGCGGAGAAGGCAAAACACAGGTGGAGGAGATGGAGGGGATCCAGGTACATTCAGAATGGAGGGCGGAGAAGGCAAAACACAAAGTCAGGTGGGGGAGATGGAGGGGATCCAGGTACATTCAGAATGGGGGGCGGAGAAGGCAAAACACAAAGTCAGGTGGAGGAGATGGAGGGGATCCAGGTACATTCAGAATGGGGGGCGGAGAAGGCAAAACACAGGTGGAGGAGATGGAGGGGATCCAGGTACATTCAGAATGGAGGGCGGAGAAGGCAAAACACAGGTGGAAGAGATGGAGGGGATCCAGGTACATTCAGAATGGAGGGCGGAGAAGGCAAAACACAAAGTCAGGTGGAGGAGATGGAGGGGATCCAGGTACATTCAGAATGGGGGGCGGAGAAGGCAAAACACAGGTGGAGGAGATGGAGGGGATCCAGGTACATTCAGAATGGAGGGCGGAGAAGGCAAAACACAAAGTCAGGTGGAGGAGATGGAGGGGATCCAGGTACATTCAGAATGGAGGGCGGAGAAGGCAAAACACAAAGTCAGGTGGAGGAGATGGAGGGGACCCAGGTACATTCAGAATGGAGGGCGGAGAAGCCAAAACACAAAGTCAGGTGGAGGAGATGGAGGGGATCCAGGTACATTCAGAATGGGGGGCGGAGTAGGCAAAACACAAAGTCAGGTGGAGGAGATGGAGGGGACCCAGGTACATTCAGAATGGAGGGCGGAGAAGGCAAAACACAAAGTCAGGTGGGGGAGATGGAGGGGACCCAGGTACTTTCAGAATGGAGGGCAGAGAAGGCAAAACACAAAGTCAGGTGGAGGAGATGGAGGAGATCCAGGTACATTCAGAATGGGGGGCGGAGAAGGGAAAACACAAAGTCAGGTGGGGGAGATGGAGGGGACCCAGGTACATTCAGAATGGAGGGCGGAGAAGGCAAAACACAAAGTCAGGTGGAGGAGACGGAGGGAATCCAGGTACATTCAGAATGGGGGGCGGAGAAGGCAAAACACAAAGTCAGGTGGGGGAGATGGAGGGGACCCAGGTACATTCAGAATGGAGGGCGGAGAAGCCAAAACACAAAGTCAGGTGGGGGAGATTGAGGGGACCCAGGTACATTCAGAATGGGGGGCGGAGAAGCCAAAACACAAAGTCAGGTGGAGGAGATGGAGGGGATCCAGGTACATTCAGATTGGGGGGCGGAGAAGGCAAAACACAAAGTCAGGTGGGAGAGATGGAGGGGACCCAGGTACATTCAGAATGGGGGGCGGAGAAGGCAAAACACATAAAGTCAGGTGGGGGAGATGGAGGGGACCCAGGTACATTCAGAATGGAGGGCGGAGAAGGCAAAACACAAAGTCAGGTGGAGGAGATGGAGGGGATCCAGGTACATTCAGAATGGAGGGCGGAGAAGGCAAAACACAAAGTCAGGTGGAGGAGATGGAGGGGACCCAGGTACATTCAGAATGGAGGGCGGAGAAGGCAAAACACAAAGTCAGGTGGAGGAGATGGAGGGGACCCAGGTACATTCAGAATGGAGGGCGGAGAAGGCAAAACACAAAGTCAGGTGGAGGAGATGGAGGGGATCCAGGTACATTCAGAATGGAGGGCGGAGAAGCCAAAACACAAAGTCAGGTGGAGGAGATGGAGGGGATCCAGGTACATTCAGAATAAAGGGCGGAGAAGGCAAAACACAAAGTCAGGTGGAGGAGATGGAGGGGATCCAGGTACATTCAGAATGGAGGGCGGAGAAGCCAAAACACAAAGTCAGGTGGAGGAGATGGAGGGGATCCAGGTACATTCAGAATGGAGGGCGGAGAAGGCAAAACACAGTCAGGTGAAGGAGATGGAGGGAATCCAGGTACATTTAGAATGGGGGTCGGAGAAGGCAAAAACACAAAGTCAGGTGGAGGAGATGGAGGGGATCCAGGTACATTCAGAATGGAGGGCGGAGAAGGCAAAACACAAAGTCAGGTGGAGGCGATGGAGGGGACCCAGGTACATTCAGAATGGGGGGGGCGGAGAAGGCAAAACACAGTCAGGTGGAGGAGATGGAGGGGACCCAGGTACATTCAGAATGGAGGGCGGAGAAGGCAAAACACAGGTGGAGGAGATGGAGGGGATCCAGGTACATTCAGAATGGAGGGCGGAGAAGGCAAAACACAGTCAGGTGGAGGAGATGGAGGGGATCCAGGTACATTCAGAATGGAGGGCAGAGAAGGCAAAACACAGTCAGGTGAAGGAGATGGAGGGGATCCAGGTACATTCAGAATGGAGGGCGGAGAAGGCAAAACACAAAGTCAGGTGGAGGCGATGGAGGGGACCCAGGTACATTCAGAATGGGGGGGGCGGAGAAGGCAAAACACAGTCAGGTGGAGGAGATGGAGGGGACCCAGGTACATTCAGAATGGAGGGCGGAGAAGGCAAAACACAGTCAGGTGGAGGAGATGGAGGGGATCCAGGTACATTCAGAATGGAGGGCGGAGAAGGCAAAACACAGTCAGGTGAAGGAGATGGAGGGGATCCAGGTACATTCAGAATGGAGGGCGGAGAAGGCAAAACACAGTCAGGTGGAGGAGATGGAGGGGATCCAGGTACATTCAGAATGGAGGGCGGAGAAGCCAAAACACAAAGTCAGGTGGAGGAGATGGAGGGGATCCAGGTACATTCAGAATAAAGGGCGGAGAAGCCAAAACATAAAGTCAGGTGGAGGAGATGGAGGGGATTCAGGTACATTCAGAATGGAGGGCGGAGAAGCCAAAACACAAAGTCAGGTGGAGGAGATGGAGGGGATCCAGGTACATTCAGAATGGAGGGCGGAGAAGGCAAAACACAAAGTCAGGTGGAGGAGATGGAGGGGACCCAGGTACATCCAGAATGGAGGGCGGAGAAGGCAAAACACAAAGTCAGGTGGAGGAGATGGAGGGGACCCAGGTACATTCAGAATGGAGGGCGTCTGCCTTAATTCAAGGTGCTTCATAATTAATACATTCATTAATGAGAAGAAGAAAATCAACATTCAAACCGTTTGGGTTAAATCAACGTAAACAATACATGAAAAAGGGGGCGTTCTGCTAATATATCAAAGGAAGTGGCCTGATTGTAGCGCCATCAGCAGGCCGCGGAAGGTACGCAGAGAGGTGGAACTAACGGCACCTTCGGACCTCCCTCGCCAGAAACATCATCTTTTCTGCATCCGCGGTTTGGAAATTGATGGAAAACCGTCATCTCCCAAATTCATCCAGACTCCCCTCCCTCCCACGAGACACGCCCGCCTAAACGCTGATGGCTCCGCCTACTGCGCCTGGGGATCTGGCCCGTGTGCAGGGGCGTACTGTTGTGCCTTCAAGATCCTAAATGCCGTCCTCTGCGCAGAAGCGCGGCTGACTGGCCTGGCTACAGCACGATGGGTGCGTTCAGCAGAAGGAGGCGCTCAGATGCGTCCGGGAGACGAGCCGCGCAATTACCGGCATTTATGTACCGGACGGATCGTGCAGGACAGACGATATATATGGATGGAGGGACCGGCGGTACAATAGGGTATTGGTCGCATCACGCCGTCCCGCCTCTCATCATGGGCTCAGTTCATACTCTTAGGATCCGGAGGAAAGAAAAAATAATCAGAATTAAAAGTGGAAGCTTCCCCTAAGGGGTTAATAATAATACAGAACTTGTGGAGAATGGGAAATAAACATAAATAATGCAGAAAAAGGCATCAAATAAAACGATCAGATTAAGGTAGTTTAGGCGGCAGAGACTCTCCGATGTGAGGCGGCGGCCGGCGGGCGGAAAGTCAGAGAAAAGAGGGAAAACAACCAGCAGAAATAACAACTGCGGAGAGAGAAGCGCAGGAAGGAGGCGGATCAATATGGAGGGAACTCCGAGGGGCGGGAAGGAGGGGAACAGTTTGGAAAATCCAGCCGCAGCGCCGCCGGATACAATAGGGGGGCGCTGTGGCCGTATACAATAGAGGGGGCGCTGCGGCCGGATACAATAGGGGGGGGGGGGGCGCTGCGGCCGGATACAATAGAGGGGGCGCTGCAGCCGGATACAATAGAGGGGGCGCTGCGGCTGGATACAATAGAGGGGGATACAATAGAGGGGGCGCTGCGGCCGGATACAATAGGGGGGGCGCTGCGGCCGGATACAATAGGGGGGGGGGGGCGCTGCAGCCGGATACAATAGAGGGGGCGCTGCGGCCGGATACAATAATGCACTTGGTTTCAGGTGTAAAATGATACGTCAAAAAAGAAAACCTAAAAATAATGTAAAAAACCAAAAGCAGGCGGTGAAGTGTTAGACAGATGACACCGAGGCTACAATCAGTACGATCTCTGCGGCTCGCCGAGTCCTCCTATGTACAAAAAGCTTTATATACACCAATAAATATGTGAAATTCCTTCATTATTACAGTCCACAAAACGAGCCCACAAGGCGGCGCCGGCGGCGGACCCCGGGATTGTCGGCGGACCCCGGGGATTGTCGGCGGACCCCGGGATTGTCGGCGGACCCCGGGGATTGTCGGCGGACCCCGGGGATTGTCGGCGGACCCCAGGATTGTCGGCGGACCCCGGGATTCATCTGTTTTGGGGTTTTACGTTTTTTGTAATTAGTCAGCTGCTTAGTAATTACCGAGAAGAGATTGAAGCGGAGGGGTAATTCCTCATATTCCGGCCCCATATCCGGAGCCCCCCAACCTGCGCTCATCCAGTTTGTTAAAGGGGTCAACTGCTCCAATAGGGCTGCCTGCAGTAAATGAACTGAAGCAAACTTACTTCCCCGCAACTGCCGGGATCCAGCGCTGCCACCCGCTGCAGTCCCAGTGTTTGTTGTGAGTGATGATGTCACAGGAAATCAGGTGACCGCTGCAGAATCATAGAATGGTGGAGTTGGAAGGGACCTCCAGGGTCATCGGGTCCTCCAGGGTCATCGGGTCCTCCAGGTTCATCAGGTCCACATCATTGTGCTCAGGATACAAGTGCCGATGGCAGGAGAATGAGTGATGGCATTGCAGCCTCTCATTGGACGCAGCGGTCACCTGATTTCTTGTGACATCATCTATGACAACAAACACCGGGAGCACAGCGGGGCTGCAGCGTTTGATTCCGGTGGCCATGAAGAGGTAAGTATACTTTAGTTTATTATTTTAATGCAGGAAGCCCTTTGGGGGTGGGGTTATCCGGTAAGCAGACCACCCCTTTAAGACACCCATACACATTAGATTCCTTTGGGGAGATTCCACTATTTTCATGGGGGGGGGGGGGGATCATTGCTGATTTACATCGAGCTTCTAGAGGTCTTTGGAGTTTGGTGACATCATGTGACACCTCAGCACCAATGTACCATTACGACCATCGCACCACCACAAGCCCAAGATGTCGTATCCAGTATGACAAGGAAGCCCTGGATGTGGGAGGACGAGGGGCGAAGGTGAATCTTGTACCTGTTATTGGGGCAAAGCCATATTTTTGGTGGTTCCCTGTTGGTGGAGCCTTGGAGGGGCATTAGCCAAGTTGGCCCTCACTAGCCTTATTGTGATAAATGGAGCCAGGCTTATCCCGCCCCCACAGGGACCGCCGCAGACGTTTTGACCTCCAATGATCTAATGTGTATGTCAGGCTGGAGGCACGGTCACCCATGCTTCACTGCTGGAATGAACTGGTCGTTAATGGCGTCAACTGAATCTCATAGCGACCATCAATGAAGCCGAAGCACCAAGTTCAAAGAAGCCTTAAAGGGGTGATGCCACCTGAAGTATGCCCTCCCTGTGGTGTCACCTGCCCATTGGGATCATGAGATCCGCCATCTCGGCTCGTCTGTTTATTGGTGACTGAGGGCGGTACAGCATTAGTACTGCCATTACTGGTGGCTCCTATAGGTTAGAGGGCCCCGTGGCCCTGCAGCCTGTAGGACAGCAGCTGACTAGTTGCATGGATTTGCCGATTCTTATTTCGGGTGATTTGCCCGCTGTCGCCTGCGGGTCGTGTGATTGGCGCCGCTCCCTGTGCGTGGTTCTGTCTGGTTAGCCCTTGACCTCGCTGGCGGATGCCACTACTGCCTGGAGTGACCCAACGCTCGGGGGGCTCCTTCTCACAGGTGGAACCTCAAGTACAACCCAACAGCCATTGCTACGGCCACGAAGCGAGAGGACCCCAGCTCTGGACTATCACCCTCATCATCTTTGCCCCCAGCTCCTCCAGTGTAAAACATTTCTCTGCTCTTTGCTGCAGATGATTGCCGTTTCCATATCTGCAGATTTTCCCCTTTTGCCCCCACAGACTTCCTCTCGTGCCCACCTCCACCGCAGGGTTTCGGCCAGCGTCCCTGGGTACAGAAAGGGGGTGAGGATTCTCAGATGGCAGTGTCCCACAACACAGCCTGTTGCCGATGGCAAGGTGGAGTCCCCCCCTTCCGAACTTCGGACCCTCGCCTCCAGCTGGGCAGAATGGGCAGGCTTTCCTGCTTGCAGAGCCCCCTTTCTGCCCTTGGCTGCCGCGACTTGATCTCGTGGCACAGAAATCTCTTCCTCTCAATCACCTCCTGTAATTTCCCGTCACGTTCCCGGCCACCAGAGGGCACTGTTGGGGTTGGGGACAAAACAGCCTGGCAGAAGGAGAGAGAGAAAATCAGGAGTTGGAAGTTCAGGAACAATGGGTAATGAGCTGATATGCATGCGGGAGGAGTAATAGTCTGCAGGGTGGTCAGTTGCTACGCATGCAGGAAAAATACTCTGCAGGATGGTCAGTAGACATGGATGCAGGATTAATGCTCTGCAGACCAGTAACAGACAAGCATGCAGTAATGTCCTGCGGGGATGAGAACAGGAAAGGTGTAACGGCCTGCAGAGAGCTGAGATAATCTGCATGCAGAAGTAATGCTCTTAGGAATGGAGAGATGCTCTGCAGGAAGAAGTAAGAACCCGTGTGGAGTTCAGATTATGGGCATGCAAAAATGATGCTCTACAGAGAGGCGAGATCATCTGCACACATGGGGAATGGAGAAAACCAGCAAGTAAGAGTAAGGCTCTGCAGACATGGAGGATGAGTTTTGCTCTGGAGGAAGTAAGATGATCTTAAAGGAAATGAGGTCAGAAAACGGTATAAAATAATCGGCATGGAGGCGAATAGCTCTGCGGAGATGATCACAATGCAGCAGTAATGCTCTGCAGAGATGGGTGAACTCCATTTGGGAATAATGCTCTGCAGAGAGAGAGAATGATAAAATGATGTCATGAGTTTTGCACAATGGAGAGCTGGGCACATCTGCATGTAGTAGCAATGCTCTGCACAGAGGTGCATGATCTGCATGCAAGAGTAATGCTCTGCAGCGTAGTCAGCTGATGTGCACAATACATTAATGCTTTGCAGGCTTCAGTGTCTGGGCACAAGATGCACAGTACCTGATTCTGCCTGTGGGCGGATGTCTGGCGCACCCCAGAGGTGGAGGCTGAGCGGCCCAGGCGATAGCCACCTCCGAAATCTGCAGGAAGGAGACAGGAAAATGCAGTCATCAGCCATGCACTTGCATCTATCACCACCAGGAGGCAGCAGAGTCCAGACACCAAGAGGAGCCAGGCTGGCCTGCCATGATTTGGCATCAGTTATACTTGTTGTCATGAGGTATTATAGTACCAACTATACTAATGTACGAGCCCGAGTCCAAAAATCCGGGTAAAATGTAAGAACGCGATGCTCTGCAGATCCGGCATCGAGCTACTCTGGCATTATTGCACTTGGCACCAGGTATAACTGTATACTTGTCAGGTGAGTCCTGTCTAGCATGGCGCCCGCTATAGTGCTGTCCGTGGACTTGGTACCAGGTATAACTGTGTACTCATGGCACCCGCTATAGTGCTGCTCGTGGACTTGGCTCCAGGTATAACTGTGTATGCATGGCACCCGCTATAGTGCTGCCGGTGGACTTGGCACCAGGTATAACTGTGTACTCATGGCGCCCGCTATAGTGCTGCCCGTGGACTTCGCTCCAGGTATAACTGTGTACTCATGGCGCCCGCTATAGTGCTGCCCATGGACTTGGCACAAGGTATCACTGTGTACTCATGGCGCCCGCTATAGTGCTGCTTGTGGACTTGACACCAGGTATAACTAGGTACTCATGGCGCCCGCTATAGTGCTGCCCGTGGACTTGGCACCAGGTATAACTGTGTACTTATGGCGCCTGCTATAGTGCTGCCCATGGACTTGGCACCAGGTATAACTGTGTACTCATGGTGCCCACTATAGTGCTACCCGTGGACTTGGCACCAGGTATCACTGTGTACTCATGGCGCCTGCTATAGTGCTGTCTGTGGACTTGGCACGAGGTATAACTGTGTACTCATGGTGCCTGCTATAGTGCTGCCCGTGGACTTGGTACAAGGTATAACTGTGTACTCATGGTGCCCGCTATAGTGCTGCCCGTGGACTTGGCACCAGGTATAGCTGTGTACGCATGGCGCCCGCCATAGTGCTGCCCGTGGACTTGGCACCAGGTATAGCTGTGTACGCATGGCGCCAGCTATAGTGCTGCCCATGCACTTGGCACCAGGTATAACTGTGTACTCATGGTGCCCACTATAGTGCTGTCCGTGGACTTGGCACCAGGTATCACTGTGTACTCATGGCGCCTGCTATAGTGCTGTCTGTGGACTTGGCACGAGGTATAACTGTGTACTCATGGTGCCCGCTATAGTGCTGCCCGTGGACTTGGTACAAGGTATAACTGTGTACTCATGGTGCCCGCTATAGTGCTGCCCGTGGACTTGGCACCAGGTATAGCTGTGTACGCATGGCGCCAGCTATAGTGCTGCCCGTGGACTTGGCACCAGGTATAGCTGTGTACGCATGGCGCCAGCTATAGTGCTGCCCATGCACTTGGCACCAGGTATAACTGTGTACTCATGGCGCCCGCTATAGTGCTGCCCGTGGACTTGGAACTCGGTATAACTGTGTACTCATGGCGCCCGCTATAGTGCTGCCCGTGGACTTGGCACCAGGTATAACTGTGTACTCATGGCGCCCGCTATAGTGCTGCCCGTGGACTTGGCACCAGGTATAACTGTGTACTCATGGCGCCCGCTATAGTGCTGCCCGTGGACTTGGCTCCAGGTATAACTGTGTAGTCATGGTGCCCGCTATAGTGCTGCTCGTGGACTTGGCACTAGGTAAAACTGTGTACTCATGGTGCCCGCTATAGTGCTGCCCGTGGACTTGGTACAAGGTATAACTGTGTACTCATGGCGCCCGCTATAGTGCTGCCCGTGGACTTGGCACCAGGTATAGCTGTGTACGCATGGCGCCAGCTATAGTGCTGCCCATGCACTTGGCACCAGGTATAACTGTGTACTCATGGCGCCCACTATAGTGCTGCCCGTGGACTTGGAACTCGGTATAACTGTGTACTCATGGCGCCCGCTATAGTGCTGCCCGTGGACTTGGCACCAGGTATAACTGTGTACTCGGCGCTTGCTACAGTGCTGCCTGTGGACTTAGCACCAGGTATAACTGTGTACTTATGGCACCCGCTATAGTGCTGCCCGTGGACTTGGCTCCTGGTATATCTGTGTACTCATGGCGCCCGCTATAGTGCTGCCCGTGGACTTGGCTCCAGGTATAACTGTGTACTCATGGTGCCCGCTATAGTGCTGCCTGTGGACTTGGCACCAGGTATAACTGTGTACTCATGGCACCCGCAATAGTGCTGCCCCTGGACTTGGCACAAGGTATAACTGTGTACTCATGGCACCCGCTATAGTGCTGCCCGTGGACTTGGCTCCAGGTATAACTGTGTACTCATGGTGCCCGCTATAGTGCTGCCTGTGGACTTGGCACCAGGTATAACTGTGTACTCATGGCACCCGCAATACTGCTGCCCCTGGACTTGGCACAAGGTATGACTGTGTACTCATGGCGCCCGCTATAGTCCTGCCCATGGATTGGCGTGACAGTCTGCCTCCTTCACTACGCATATAGAACTATTTTAACAAAAAAACTATAGTATATAGTTTGATAAACATCAATATAACCGATGTCAAATACTTCACTGGCAAACTTGAGCTGGTGCAGAGGCGCCCCGGGCTACTGGTCGGCACGGCCTTCAGGCTCCGCTGAAGTGTGTGGAATTTAAAAAATCAAAACAATCCGACTCACCTGCTGCGTTGCACCCCGGCGGCCGTCCGCCTCTGTGTGATCATGTGATTGTCACATGGCAGCGTTGGACGGCGCGCTGGAGGAGAGCGACACAGGAGGAGGTGTAACTACATACAATGGGACATTGGCGCATGATTTCTGAAAGGGGGCATCACGTCTGAAAATGGGGCATTACTTCTAAATGGGGGCAAACAGAGACATTATTTCTGGAAGGGGGCATTATTAATGAATGGGGACAAAATGGGCAATATTACTGAATGGAGGCAGAAGTGGGTATTATTACTGAGTGGGGATATAAAGAAGGCATTATTGTTAAGCGGGGGCACTTTTACTGTGTAAGGGTGATTATAAGTAGCGCTTACCGTGTGGGATCTGCAGGGGACACAAAATGGGGATAGGATACCACAGGTGTCATTATTACTACCTTGGGTACTATGGAAGGGGAGATTGTGTAAAGGTGTAGATAACGCAGGGAGGACAGCGGAAAAGCGAAGAGACAAAGAATTCCACAGAGACAAGTTGTGCCCAGGAGAAGTCACCATGGGGGTCTGGGCCAGATACAGAAGAAAAGGGAAAGTGAATGACTCTAATCAGAGGTGACATCACCTGTGATCACTGGTACTGTAACCATTTATATGGTCTGCTAAGCACCTGTGTAGAGCTGATATGTGCCTTTATATGGTCATTGGGGCAGATTTACTGCCCCATGGGTCATGACACACTGTAAAGGGGCCCACTGAGACTCTGTTGCTCAAGGCCTGCATAAACCTGAACTTGACTCTAGTCTCTACAGAGTTTGGGCATGTACCTGTACTCCTATGGCATGCTGGAAAGGTTTGACATGGCACTGGAAGACCGGTACGTGCCACTCCACGGGCAAGTGCACTGTCCAAGCTTTGTTGGCTCCGAACAGGGATCCCAGACACAGCTGTTCCATGACTGGTCTTCTCCGGTCTTCCTGGATTCCCATTCCAAACACGGGGCACATCGGTCAATGCTGGGATGAGACAGAAAATTATGCTTACACTAGGTGTCAATATGGTGGTAATGCCAAGTTTGTCTCGGCACAGACAATAGACAGCAGGACTAGGCCATGATGGTTGACTTACGTTCCCCAAGTTGGCTCCTTCGCCCACATGACATCCTTCTCTGTATTTCCCATACAGACCCCGGCCTCTCCTCCTCTGCTGCACCTGCTGCACTGCTTACACGAGTTTCGGAAGCCTGAACGACTGGTGTTCTTGAGCCCTTTATGCTGGTCTCGTATGCTGGTGGTCTCTTGCCTGTAGGGTAGGTCCAGACGGCAGGAGAAGCCTGCTCCCCTTGGACCTGATGGAGGTGTGCTGAAGGAGGTCGACTTGGGAGTTGTGTGCCCGCCACACGGGATGCTGGGCAGATAAGTCCAGCCAAGACTGAGATCTCTCTCTCTGTTTTTTCCTCAACCTGTGAGGCTGGTAAGAGAGAATGTGTCACCTTGACAGAAGAATACACCATGGTATAAGAAAGGGCTTTGTCCCGATTATGTCCATGGGGAATGGGTAGCATTGATGCCCCTTTTTCCTGTGAGCATGTTGACCCTCTTGGGGTTTCAGACTCCGGTCTGCGTTGGGTGGAAGCCTGTGGGGGCAATGGTGTTGAGTGACTACGGGCACGACCAGACGGAGGAAGGTGAACAGATGATGAGGAAGCTGCACTTGGCATTTCCTTGTGAGGGACTGGCAGCTTAGATGATGAGGCCATTTGTGAAGGCTTTGTAACTTTTTGGCCCTTTCCAGATGGTGCCCCAAGAAGAGGAGGTCGATGTTGTAGGAGGTTAGGAAAAGGTGGAGGGATGTCAACCTCCGGAGTTCTAGGTGGTGGAAGTCGCCGGCGCTGAGGATGTCGCAGATGGGATGGATGCTCTTCATGAAGAGGATATTTCATTTCCTCATAAATTGCCTCTTCTTCACCATCTGATTCCTCCTCTGGAGGTGCTGGGGTGGGTGGAGGAGGAGGCCTTCGGGACGCGTTGCCTACCATTTCAATGTACACAGGTTCTTCCAGGGAAGGTGAAGAGGCACGGGTACTGGAAGTGAGAATGGCAGATGTTGAGGCAGGTCGGTTCGCATAGGCCTCATCAAAAGAGGCAGAGAGATGCGTATGGGGGCTGCGTTGTGGCTTCTGTGGGGGCATCCGGCGAGTGTCAGAGGCACTTTTTAGGGACCCTGTAAGACAAATATAAGACTCAAGTCTTTAAGTTGAATGACCGTTGTGGTGCCCAGACAAGATATGCCACACTGTGACTCTATGTAGAACAAGACCACTAATTGGCACCTCATGGTGCGCTTCATCATTTGTTCTTACCTTCTTTCCTAATCCTACGTTCCTCTGCTGTCCTTCCCTCTCCACCAAGGCTGAGTTTTGTGCTCGGGTTTCTCTTAGGTTTGGCAGGGGGTCTCCTCCCTGGAGGACCTCCTTCATTTCCACTATCCTCTGGTGCACTGCCCACTGAGTGACAGGAAAGAGATCGGGGGGCCATGGCACTGGCACATGGGAGAGGCGCCCGCTCCTGAGAGGCTGGCATCGTCATAAAACCCATACGGAAATGGCGACGAAATGAAGCCATGTCCCGAACCTTTCCCGAGCTACAAAACAAACACACATAAAATAATGCAAATACAGCCATATGAAGTTCGATGAGACGAGATAGCAGCCCGGTGGGCTTGTTTGATGTTTGCCGGACTGTGGTTGTCGAATTCAGGTGGCAAATCTATAACCATGCATTAAAGCATGAGGGATATCTGAAGGAATCCAACATGTCTGACCTTTCGTCTACTGAAGATCTGTCCAGTCTAAGGCTCGTGGTGACGTAAGTCCCCACACCCACACCCTCCACACTATGTATTTACCTTTTCTTAGGCTCCTCCTCCTTCTGTCTCCACTCCACCCGACTCTTCCTGTACAGCAGATTCATGGCTCCAGCCTTTTCGATCCCAAGAAATGTCACAGTGTCAGAGGAGCTGGGGGTCATCTTCTGGAGACTGACCTTTAGACCCCACTGAGGGTGGAGACTATGTGAAACAATGAAGAAGTCACTATAAGAACAGCATGATGAAAGAAGAGAGAAGTTCAATTCTTTTTAATAAAAAAAAGCTAGGACCAAAGGCCCATTTACACGCCACGATTATCGCTCAAAATCCGTTCAAATGATGGCATATGAGCGATAATTGTTTAGTGTAAATGCTACAATTGTTCACTCTTCAGCTGAACCATGATTTTAAGGTGAGCTTAAAATCCATTGTTCAGCTTAAGAGAGATAACACAGACTGCATGCTGTGTTCTGCACGGGAGTCAGAGATTACATTTTATTCAGCCGACAGTCCATGCGAGAAAAATGGAGCTGTGTGCAGAGCTCAGACCACATGCCTTGCTCTGCAAACAGCTTCTGGAGTCCCTTTTACATGCAAATGAAGCTAATAAAGTGTTAATGGACATTAGTGTCCATTAACACTTTATGCAAAATAATCACTAAAACTGTCAATCTTTCAATCGTTTGAAAGATTGTCTGTGCGTGTAAATGGGCCTCAAGTCACAGGGAGTGTGTAATGACCTGGTTGTGGACCTTTTTGGGCTTATTTGGGATTTTAACCTGGGACATTTCACATCTAAACTTAGGTCAGCATGCTGTCTACAAATCAAAGATGTCTAAAACTTCTAGGAAAGGGGCATTTGATGTTGATGCAGCTGATCCTAAATGCCATGGACTGCTTCTATGGCCGGGACATCAACACGTGAAAACGTACGCTATGTTGACAAAAGTATTGGCCCTCCACCAAACCTGTTCTGTCAGGTGATGTGTGAGCATTAGGTATAATGTACAGGAGAACACAGGTGTAGAGCTGACAACGGGGTCTGGTGGGGGGATGTAACCAGGTGTAGAGCTGACAACGGGGTCTGGTGGGGGATGTCACCAGGTGTAGAGCTAACAATGGGGTCTGGTGGGGGGATGTCACCAGGTGTAGAGCTGACAAAGGGGTCTGGTGGTGGAATGTCACAAGGTGTAGAGCAGACAACAGGGTCTGGTGGTGGAATGCCACCAGGTGTAGAGCTGACAATGGGGTCTAGTGGGGGAGATGTTACAAGGTGTAGAGCCGACAGCGGGGTCTGGCGGTGGGATGTCACCAGGTGTAGAGCTAACAATGGGGTCTGGTGGTGGAATGTCACCAGGTGTAGAGCAGACAACGGGGTCTGGTGGTGGAATTTCACCAGGTGTAGAGCTGATAACGGAGTCTGGCAGTGGGATGTCACCAGGTGTAGAGCTGACAACGAGGTCTGGTGGTGGAATGTCACCAGGTGTAGAGCTAACAATGGGGTCTGGTGGGGGATGTAACCAGGTGTAGAGCTGACAACGGGGTCTGGTGGGGGATGTCACCAGGTGTAGAGCTAACAATGGGGTCTGGTGGGGGGATGTCACCAGGTGTAGAGCTGACAAAGGGGTCTGGTGGTGGAATGTCACAAGGTGTAGAGCAGACAACGGGGTCTGGTGGTGGAATGTCACCAAGTGTAGAGCTGATAACGGAGTCTGGCAGTGGGATGTGTCACCAGGTATAGAGCAGACAACCGGGTCTGGTGGTGGAATGTCACCAGGTGTAGAGCTGACAATGGGGTCTAGTGGGGGAGATGTTACAAGGTGTAGAGCCGACAACGGGGTCTGGCGGTGGGATGTCACCAGGTGTAGAGCTAACAATGGGGTCTGGTGGGGGATGTAACCAGGTGTAGAGCTGACAACCGGGTCTGGTGGGGGATGTCACCAGGTGTAGAGCTAACAAAGGGGTCTGGTGGGGGGATGTCACCAGGTGTAGAGCTGAGAAAGGGGTCTGGTGGTGGAATGTCACAAGGTGTAGAGCAGACAACGGGGTCTGGTGGTGGAATGTCACCAAGTGTAGAGCTGATAACGGAGTCTGGCAGTGGGATGTGTCACCAGGTATAGAGCAGACAACCGGGTCTGGTGGTGGAATGTCACCAGGTGTAGAGCTGACAATGGGGTCTAGTGGGGGAGATGTTACAAGGTGTAGAGCCGACAACGAGGTCTGGTGGTGGAATGTCACCAGGTGTAGAGCTGACAATGGGGTCTAGTGGGGGAGATGTTACAAGGTGTAGAGCCGACAACGGGGTCTGGCGGTGGGATGTCACAAGGTGTAGAGCTAACAATGGGGTCTGGTGGTGGAATGTCACCAGGTGTAGAGCAGACAACGGGGTCTGGTGGTGGAATGTCACCAGGTGTAGAGCTGATAACGGAGTCTGGCAGTGGGATGTCACCAGGTGTAGAGCTGACAACGGGGTCTGGTGGTGGGATGTCACCAGGTGTAGAGCTAACAATGGGGTCTGGTGGGGGGATGTCACCAGGTGTAGAGCTGACAAAGGAGTCTGGTGGTGAGATGTCACCAGGTGTAGAGCTGACAACGGGGTCTGGTAGGGGGATGCCACCCGGTGTAGAGCTGACAATGGGGTCTGGTGGTGAGATGTCACCAGGTGTAGAGATGACAACGGGGTCTGGTAGGGGGATGCCACCCGGTGTAGAGCTGACAATGGGGTCTGGTGGTGAGATGTCACCAGGTGTAGAGCTGACAACGCGGTCTGGTGGTGGAATGTCACCAGGTGTAGAGCTAATAACGGAGTCTGGCAGTGGGATGTCACCAGGTGTAGAGCTGACAACGGGGTCTGGTGGTGGAATGTCACCAGGTGTAGAGTTGATAATGGGGTCTAGTGGGGGAGATGTTACAAGGTGTAGAGCCGACAACGGGGTCTGGCAGTGGGATGTCACCAGGTGTAGAGCTGACAACAGGGTCTGGTGGTGGGATGTCACCAGCCAATTAGTACGGGGCATGTTATTGGGAGATGGAAGCCATCCGGTGTGTGCGGTGCAGCACACGTTTAGGGAGACCTCGTAAACTGAGAGAATGTGCACAATGAAGCCTTGTAGGAGCTGTAAAGACATCACACACATCGTCTGCCCTCGCTCAGGGGGTCTCACAGGCCATTGGAACATCCATTAGCACCAGAACCCTCTGTAGCTTACTGTATGTAAAGGGTTACCATGGCTCAGCGGCTGCACACAACATCACAGCGGTGCCTGCAATGGGGCTCGGAGCGACGGACTGTAAGTGAGTGGAAGCAAATGTTGTGGATGAATCACAGTCCACTTTCTTCCAGTCGGATGGCGGCACTTGGGTGTGGTGGTTGGCTGGAGAGCGGTTTCTATGTGACTGCATCGCTCCAACTGTGAAGGAGAATCTTCTGTTGGGCCATTGGTTTAGTAAAAGTCCACCCTCAATGCACCCTCTGGGTACAGAGACATTTCAGACAGTGTGGTATTACCTACCTTGTGGCAATACTTTGGCACAGCTTTGTGTCTCTGCCAACATGACCGAGCACCATGTCCTACAGCATGCAGTGTTGAGGCTTGGTTTGAGAAGCAAATCGTCTGTACACTTAATTGGCCAGCCCAAAGTCTTGATTTCATCCAATTTTGGGATGAACTAGAACCCCATATCTGTGCATGCCCAACACACCCATCACTATCTAAAGCTTGAGGAATGGAGGCACATCCCTCTACACGTCTAAGGGAATTTGGTGGAAAGCATGCTAAGCAGGGCGGCCCATCACTGTATTGAGAAATGTGAATAAAATCAAATTTCATTACTTTCTGTGTCCCAGTATTTGTACCAACAAAGCGCACGATAGACCTGATCCCCTTAAATGACTGCATGCTTTCTATAGCCTACCTTAGGGTGTCTCACTTCGGGAAGTTCATCCCACAGCCATGTCTCCCGATCTTGCATGTGGGTCAAGTTGAATAAACTGACCTCACGTTCTCTACAAGGACTGTCCAGAGATGTTCATGCAGGATCCGTTCTTGTCCCGAGCAGGAATCAATCCATAAAGTCAATTCTGAACACCTGTTTACAAACGTTTCAAAGCTCCGTCCTACATTTCATAGGTAGTGGGGGAAACTCCTTCCTCCTATGAAGATGTAGGTTTCACATGGATCCAGTATGAATGCAGACCATGGCCATACGAAGACGTTATTCGGCATGCATCTCCTGTGCCCAAACCTTTTCTCAAAGGACACAGAGAAAATATAATCTAAAGATATTGCACAACTGACCCTGGAGAATGGTCCATCGGCTACAGTCATCTACAAAATCTCCAGCATAATTCGACCACATCAAAGATCACGGGTTGGTGGGTTACCAGTGGTTGGACTGGTATATGCTAAAGCAGATCAGTATGTACAGGATAGAAATGCTACCAGGTCAGTGTACACATCTTATCTTTAGAATAAGAAAGGTCTCTTTCCTCACTCAAGTCAGTGGTGGATGAGGTCTTGGCCGACAGAGGTATGCTGATGTAAAGCCCATAGGTAGGTCAACAGAAACAAAGTGGACTGTGTGGTGCCTCTACTTTCTTGGTACAAACTTTGTCCATATAAGATGGGGTCATAAGACAGAGTGACTGGAAGACATCTTCAAGGACAGATCTCTAGAAGAAAACAAAGTAAGAGTAATGAGGCATCACCATCTTTCTGGCTATGGGTAATTACATTGGTGAAAGGTACTAAAGAAGTGGAGAGGTAAAAACAGAGGTGGGGTAGTGATAGAAAGCACAGCTAATAACATATAGTGGAGGAAGTAACGGAGAACATAGGTAGTAGCAGAGGCAAGAGGTAATAACAGAAATAAAAGACAGTAACAGAAATCAATTGTAGTAAGAGAAGACAAATAGTAACAAACGAGAGATCACATAACAGAGAAAAGGTAGTAACGGAGAGGAGAGGGATGTCAGGTTGTGCTGCTGGCACCTGTGGTTCTTTGAAGTTCCAGGAGCACTCCTTCACAGGTGTGGGATAATTAAGCTGGCTGAGTGTGAAGTTTCTCCAGCCAGCCAACCCCCCTGGTCTGCTGCACATGAATACCAGCTCCTCTGGTTAGAGGTTGACGGTCATTTTACTCATTCTATCATATTCCCACTCAGAGCTAGTGTTATGCATGCTAGTCTGTAGTGTCTCTCTCCTTCCCTGAGGACGGTCTGGACACCTGTTGTCCTCCTCTGCATCTTATGTGGACCCCCTTTCCCTTTCCATTTGACAGGTGCAGCCTCCAGATGTCTGATGTCATTTATGGTCACATGGGTGATTCTTGACACGGTTCCCTTTATGTCAGCACGGTGGCTGACTCTCTTTCCCCTTGGTGTGAGCACACTTGGACTAGATATTGTTTACTACCTTTATGCATGAGAGTTTTGAGTGGGGTTCCTGTTCTGTGTGGTTTGCATTACTTGGTCTGTTAGTGGGAACAGTGACATGTGCATTGGGTCTGTTCTGGTGGCCAGACATGTGAAGTATGATTCATCCTGTTCTGTGTATAGGTGTGAACAGTTTTGTGTTCTGTGGTTGGTGCATCTCTCCAGGTTCATAATCAGGCATAGCCAGGTCCGAGATGACGACGGTGGGGCCGTCCTTATTAGGGCACCTACCCTGCTCTTAGGCAGGGGTTTCCCCACTTTCCCCAATTAGTAAGGGACAGGTTCCCTTCTATCTGTGCCTGGAGTGGTATAATTTGTCATTGCAATCACTGTGAGTGTGTTTACGGGTTTACTAGGACACCGTCTTGCGTCCGTACTGAGGTGCGGTGCTTTAGTGCACCGTGCGGACATAAGAGGGGTTAGTAATCCTTTAACCCCTTGAGGACATGGCCTATTTTGGCTATAAGGACACAACAATTTTGGGGGGTTTTTCATTTCCACTTTTCAAAAGCCCAAACCTTTTTACTTTCCTGTCGCCCCGGCCGTCTGAGGGCTTGTTTTTTGCGTGGCGAACTGTAGTTTTTATCGGTGCCATTCTCGGGTCCGCAGACTATATTGTAAAGCTTTCATTAAATTTTTATGATCGTAGGGAGAGAAAACGCATCAATTCTGTCTTGTATTTTTGTGTTAATCACGCAACATAAATGACACAATACATTTTTTTGCAGGTCGGTACGATTACAACAATACCAAAATTATTACTATTTTTTTAGGTTTTTCCACTTTTCCACAATAAAACCCCTTTTTTTGGAAATTATTTGTTTTTCTAAATTGCTGCATTCAAAGTCCTATAACTTTTTTATTTCTCCATGGACGGCGCTCTGTGAGGGCTTGTATTTTGCCTGACGAGCTGTCGTATTTATGGGTACCATTTTGGGGTACATACGACTATTTTGATCACTTTAATTGCTTTTTTTAGGAGGCAAAATGAAAAACAGTAAGCATTTTGCCTCAGTTTTTTAGTCGTTTTTTTTTTTTAATGCTTTTTGCTGTGCAGAATAAAAAGTGTGCTCAATGTTTTAATAGCATTAATCATGCAGCATAAATTATGTGTTTTTTCTGCGGGTCGGTACAATCACAACTATACCAAAATTCTTCTAATTTTTTAAAAAGATTTTTCTACTTTTGCAGAATAAAAAACTTTTTTTGGAGATTATTATTTTTTCAGTTGCATTCAAAGTCCTATAACGGTTTAACCCTTCCATGGACGGAGCGGCTTGTGTTTTGAATGGTGAATTGTAGTTTTTATTGGTATTTTGGGGTACATGCAGTTTATTTGATTTTTTGGTCATTTTTATTGTGTTATTTGGGAGGCAAAACAAACAAATAAGCTTCCCCCCCCCCCCCCACTTTTTAGGTTGTTTTTTTTTTTAATGTTTTTTGCCACCCAGGTTAAATAATGTGTTGAATTTATCATACATTACGGATAGGATTATGCCAAATATGTGGGATTTTTAAAATGTTTTATATAATAATTAGATTTTTTTAAATACAAATAGGGGAAGTGTGCAAAAAAGTGGGTTTGTTTGTTTTATTCTACATGCTTTTTTTTAAAACATTTTTTTATGTCCCTGTGGGGGACTTGAACCACAACAGCTATGATCGCTATGACAATGCATTGCAGAACTTCTGTACTACAATGCCCTATTGCTTACAATAGCAAACATAGCATATGGCAGGCCGGGACAGCAGTATCCGGCATCCTGTTTCCGTGACAACCCATCGGCCCTCTGTGATTTCTGCTCCCTCTCTTAACCCATAGATTGCGGCATGTGGGGGGTTAACGGCAGAGACCGCTGTTCTTATCTATGCCTGCTGTTGCCAGCGGTAACAATAACTCCTGCTGCAGGGTGATGTGTGCTCACTCCATCCATAGGATGTACATTTATGTCCTGTAGTGTTAAGGGGTTAAAGAAGAAAGGCAGTAATAGTGAGGAAAGTAGTAAAACAGAGTAGAGGTAGTAATAGAGAGAACGTTCAGCAACTCGGAGGTATGAGAGGAAAGGTAACATAGCAGAGGGGTAGTAATAGAGGGGCGAGATATTGGAGGGCAGGGGAAGAAACAGAGAGGAGATGTAATAGAAGGGCGAGATATTGGAGGGCGGGGAAGAAACAGAGAGGAGATGTAATAGAAGGGCGAGATATTGGAGGGCGGGGAAGAAACAGAGAGGAGATGTAATAGAAGGGCGAGATATTGGAGGGCGGGGAAGAAACAGAGAGGAGATGTAAGATGTGTAGAGAGAAAAGCTGAGAGAGTAAAACAAAGGAGAAGTAATGGAGAGCAGCGGTTGTAAGACAAAGGAGAGGTAATAAGGAGAGCAGTAATAATACAGAGGAAGGGTAGTAACAGAGAGGGCAGGTAGTAACAAGGACAGGACATAACGGAGTGGCAGTAACAGAGAAGAGGTAATAAAGAGAAAAGGTAGAAATACAGGGGTACGATAGCAGCAATGAGGAAAGGTAGTAAAAGAAAGGGGAGATAGTATTAAAGAGGGATGGTAGCAAAAAAAGATGAAGGGTAGTATTAGAGATAAAGGGTAGTAACAGAGAGGAAAGGTACTATTAGAGAGGAGAGGTACTAACAGGGCAAACAGTAACAGGAGATGAAGTAAGAGAAGGGAGATATAGTAACAGAGCGGATGTAACACAGAGTAGAGGTCATAACAATAAGGAGAGGTAACAAATGAGAAAAAAGGTAGTAGTAGAGGGGAAAAGAAGGAACAGAGATTAGAGATAGTAATAAATAGGAGAGGTACTAAGGGAATCGGTAGTAATCCAAAAGAGTGGTCATACTATAGAGTAGGGGAAGTAACAAAGAGGAGAAGTACTATTGAGATGAGGTACTGGCACTAGGGTGAAGCCTCAGGTGTAACAGGCTCAGGTCTAGAGAGTAGTCAGATGGAAAGCCAGGAGTCAGCGAGAAAAGTCTCAGTATGCAGTACAATGGATGGATGGATAATGTAGTCAGTAGGGAAGCCAGAATTCGGTAACGTTTTTCAGGAGAGAAGCAGGTTTAGGGGATGACAATTGATCAAGACAATAGAGCACAACAATCACACAAGGAAGGAGGGATCAGGGGCAGGTTTATATAGCAAGCCTAATCAGGGACAGGGCAGAGCCAGAATGGAGACTGGATAGCGGGATCTGGGAACAAGGCTAAGTTATGCAGGGAAACTGTCTAAAGGCTGGATAGGCTGGAAAGATCAACAGGGCACTACCACCCAGACGACCATGTTGCCTTCGGAAGGTGGAAAATCCATAATGAAGTCCATGGACAAATGAGTCCAAGGTTTCATAGGGATTAGCAAAGGTAATAATTTTCCAGCCGGTGGGTAGTAAGGTGACTTGGTTCTGGCACACACCTCACAAGACGATACAAAACTGAACATATCCCGTCGTAACGACGGCCACCAAAACTTTCTCAAGAGTAGCTTATGGGTATTATTAATTCCCCGATGACCTGCCAATACAGAACTATGAACCTCGGACAGCATCTGTAACCTTAGATGAACTGGAACAAAAAGTTTTCCAGCAGGAAGCTTTGACAGAGCTAAATCCTGAGATTTACAGACTTGCTCCTCTAACTCCAATGACACTGCTGACCCCACCACCCCTTCAGACAGGATAGGGGCAGGAAGCTCAGTAGAAACTACTGGAAGAAAGCTTCTCGAAAGAGCATCGGCCTTCACGTTCTTCCAACCTGGACGATAAGTAACTAAAAAGTTGAAACGGAAAAAAAAAAACCGACCACCGTGTCTGTCTACGATTAAGTCTCTTAGCTGATTACTAGAAATGGCCGTTTAAGGCCGATGCTTGATCGAGCATCGGTCTTCTCGAGTAACCGATTACTCGACCAAGCACCATGCGGGGGGGGGGGGGGGGGGCGCGGCGGGGGTACCCGGGGGAGAGTGAGAGAGATCTCTCCCTCCCCCCGCATGGTGCTCGGTCGAGTAATCAGTTACTCGAGAAGACAAGGCTCGATCGAGCATCAGCCTTAAACGAGCGTGCTCGCTCACTTCTACTGATTACAGATATATAAGGTTTTTGTAATCCACAAAAACCGTCACTTTGTGTCGCGCCCCTTCTAGAAGATGAAGCCACTCCTCAAATGCCCATTTAATTGTTAATAGTTCCCTACCCCCGATATCATAATTTTGTTCCGAGGAAGAAAATTTAGAAGAAAAGAACTCACACAGGTGAAGATCTTGCAATGTCACAGTTCCCTGAGACAGAACCGGTCCAACCCCCACCTCTGAAGCATCGACTTCAACAACAAAAGGCCTAGAAGAATCTGGCTGCACCACAACTGGAGCCATAGCAAAACACTTCTTCAAGTTCTGAAACGACTGCAGTGCTCCCACAGACCATTCAGTCATGAAGCAGCCCTTCTTTATTATATCCGTAAGAGGTTTAACTACCACAGAAAAATCCCTAATGAATCGATGGTAATAGTTGGCGAATGCCAAGAACCTTTGTAGGGCTTTCACATTCTCTGGTAGGACCCAGTCATGAACTGCTCGAACTTTCTCAGGGTCCATCTTGAAACCCTCTCGGGTAATTATATGCCTCTAAAATGTGACCTCTTGCACAGCAAACACAAATTTCTCTCTCTTGGCGAATAAACAATTCTCGCACAAAACTTGGAGGACCTGGCGAACATGGGAAACGTGAGACTCAAAATCAGGGGGAAAAAACAAAATATCGTCCAGGTAAACCAACACAAATCTGCCCACAAACTCATAGAGAACCTCATGGGTGAAGGACAGAAACACAGCAGGGGCATTAGTGAGACCAAAAGGCATCACCAGACTCTCATAATGCCCCTCTTGGTTAGTAAACGCGGCTTTCCACTCGTCCCCCTCCTTAATCCGGATAAAGTTATATGCCCCACATAAGTCCAATTTAGAAAACCAGTTGGAGCCATTCAACTGCAAAAACAGATCCGTAATAAGGGGGAGAGGGTATGGATTGCGTTTCGTGATTTTGTTCAGTTCTCTAAAGTCAACACAAGGACGTAAACCGCCATCCTTTTTCTTCACAAAAAGAACCCAACTGCTAACGGGGAACTAAAGGCCATATACGATTCTTTCCCAAACTGTCCAGGATATAATGTTTAAGAGCCTGTCTCTCAGGGACACATATCATCGAGTCATAGAATGGTAGAGTTGGAAGGGACCTCCAGAATCATTGGGTCCAACCCCCTGCTCAGTGCAGGATCACTAAATCATCCCAGACATACATTTGTCCAGCTTCTGAAGACTTCCATTGAAGGAGAACTCCCCACCTCCCATGGCAACCTGTTCCACTCATTGATCCTCTCACTGTCTAATATCTACTCTGTCTCCTCCCTTTCAGTTTCATCCCATTGCTTCTAGTCTTTCCTTGTGCAGATAAGAATAGGGCTGATCCCTCTGCACTGTGACAGCCCTTCAGATATTTGTAGACAGCTATTAAGTCTCCTCTCAGCCTTCTCTTCTGCTAAACATTCCCAGATCCTTTAACCGTTCCTCATAGGACATGATTTGCAGACCGCTCACCATCTTGGTAACTCTTCTCTGAACTTGCTCCAGTTTGTCTATGTCTTGTATAAAGTGTGATGCCCAGAACTGGACCCAGTATTCCAGATGAGGTCTGACTAAGGAGGAGTAGAGGGGGATAATGACCTCACGTGATCTAGACTCTATGCTTCTCTTAATACATCCCAGAATTGTGTTTGCCTTTTTGGCTGCTGCATCACATTGTTGACTCATGTTCAGTCTATGATCTATTAGTATACCCAAGTCTTTTTCACATGAGCTGCTGCTTAGCCCAATTCCTCCCATTCTGTATGTGCTTTCTTCATGTTTCTTGCCCAGATGTAGGACTTTGCATTTCTCCTTGTTAAATACCATTCTGTTAGTCGCCGACCACTGTTCAAGCTTTTCTAGATCTTTCTGAATCCTCTCTATCTTCCCTAGTGTTAGCTATCCCTCCTAGCTTTGTGTCATCAGCAAATTTGATCAGTTTCCCACCAATTCCCTTCTCCAGATCATTTATAACAATGTTGGCCACCACTGGGCCTAGGACAGAGCCTTGTGGTCCCCACTTGATACATTCTTCCACTATGTTATACATGCGACCTTTGGGAAACTTGCAGTCATGGAGATGTTCAATTGCACAATCCCCCTTTCTGTGCGGTGGTCATTTATCTGCCCCCTCCTGGGAAAACACATCAGTGAAGTCAGCAATAAATTCAGGTAACTCTTTTACATTAACAGAATGTAATAAGAAAGACAGAAGGAGCTCTATTTAGTGATGTTCTCCCAATCTACTACCGGGTTATGTAAGTGTAACCAAGGCCACCCCAAAACAACTTGCGTAGGAAGGGATTCCATGACATATAATGTAATAATCTCTGTATGGAACAACCCTATCTTCAAATAAACACGTGGCACACAGAACCCCAGACTTCTCTGAGATAGTGGAGCAGCATCAATGGCGGACACAGGGATAGGGAAATCCAAAGGATTCATCTCTAAGCCTAAACGTTTGACCGTTTCCTGATGTATTAAATTAATACTAGCTCCACAATCCAGAAAGACTCTTATGGGACTGCCCATACCGCCACAAAGAATCTCAGCGGGAAGCACCAGCCTGGAGGACGATACCCAATCAATAGGATGGCCTAGAGGGACCTTCTCACTAATCTCCAGGCCATCAAATTCCGGCCGGAAATTATGAGGGGGACAAAACCGAGCCATATGATCTGTGCGATTACAGGAAAAGCATTGACCGTGACACTGTACCTTCCTCTCACTCCTAACCCTGCCAGCCAGTGATCCCAGCTGCATGGGCTCCTCCACATCCGCAGTCCCTGTCCCTGATGCCTGTCCCAGCTTTAATAGCCAGAGACATGGCCTCATCTAGACTGCGGGGTACTGGATACCCTACCAGTAAGTCCTTGATCTTATTGGACAGACCACAATGGAGCTGGGTCTTTAGGGTAGGGTCATTCCACTGAGTTTCCGTTGCCCACCGTTGAAACTCAGGACAATAATCCTCTACAGGGACGTCCCCCTGTTGCAAATGTCTACTATTTCCCTCAGCCATATATATCTTATCTGGGCCTTCATAGATCGGACCCAAGGCTACAAAAAAAGATATCAACTGAGACCAAGACCTCAGACGTCAGAGGCAAGGAGAAAGCCCATGCCTGCAGCACCCCTTGAAGTCAGGAAATTACAATGCCCACCCTCTGGGCGTTGTCCCCCGAAGACCCTGGATGCAGTCTAAAATAGAGCTTGCAGGCTTCTTGAAATTATCCGAATTTCTGTCTATCACCAGAAAAACAATCAAGTAATTCTGTTTTTGGTTCCTTGCTGGGAACCTGCAGCACCAGTTGTTGCTGTTTTACCTTTGCGAGCTTAGCAGCCAGCGCCCCTAACTGGTGCAACAAAACCTCAAGCAGAGTCATAATAGACAAGCAGAATCCCCGTAAGTAAGGGCGGGTCAATCTATTACGTCCTGACTGGACATGAAGGGTAATTAAATGCAAAGAAGCACGACCGTGCGTAACTAAACCAAAACCACCACCGTGCGTAACTAACATAACTAAACCAAAAGGGAAAATCTATCCCTAAACAAAACCCCTTACCCAGGAGAAGCCACCACCTAATAGGCAAGCCGATCACTCTGATAAAGAGCAGACCTTTATCTTAAGCGTCTGAAGGGTTAACTGTGATAAAATCATTGCCTGTCAGCTTTGTCTGCTGAGTGTATCTATTCTATTGTGTCATGTGGTGTAAATAAATAGGAGTGTCTGAGAGCGGGAAAGGAGTTCCATCTTCAATCTGTGAGTGCTATCTTGTTCAGGGACCCAAGAGAGTGCTAACACAGAGCCACATGGAAGCACCTTTAGCTTTCATGTAGGTGAAGATCGAAGAGGAGAGCGACATCGCGTAGCGATTGAAGTGTGGAGTTGAGGAGTGAGTCCCAGCAACACAGAGAGAAAGAGCAACCCCAAGTTTCCTAAAACAGGTACCCGTGCACAATACATGCGTTTTCCTGTGCGATCGTCCGTCATTAGGATCACCGCACAGAGGTACTTGATTGTGACATCCATGCTTATGCTGTCCAGGGTGTATATTAGCTAAGACATTTTTTGAGTTATTGTCTGCCAGAGTGTATGTGGAGTGACACCTATCCCCTTCCTCCTTCTGAATGCTCCCAATCCACGACTGGTGACATATAGCTAATGTGGACTATAGGGCTGTATTGATCCTGTGTATCCTCCCTACCTCTGAGCTTTGGCCTGTCTTTCTGCTGAAAGTGAATTGTACCTGCATTGCCTGTTATTCAAGTTTATTCTTAAGTAAAAGTTATACCGGGCCTTGACCATTCCTAAGGACCCGAGATACTATACACAAGTCTCCGTGTTTATTACTCTGCCGCATAGAATAACGGTGTGTGGGAACGGTGGCATCACGAGTGATATCTACTACAACCCCCTCATCCCCTTTATTGGCACTCCCTGCCAAAGGAGTGTCGAAGCCTGGCTTGCAAACTACACTGGCCTTGGCTGCATGTCATCCCTCCGGGACCAAAGCAGGGTAAGTGCCACTGTGACAAGACAGCACTTATCCCTCCAAGCTCTTCATGTTAGCCGAGTGCCCAGAGTCATCCCTCTGGGGTGTTGCAGGACGACTGTTGGGCAAACGATACCCGACACTTGTTCCCGCACATACTCACTCTGGTGCTGCTGTACAGGAGCTAGTATCGCTGGCTCACAGTGGGGCGGCTGCAGGAGATTTCTCTCCTCGCTCTACCCCACCCCTCTCCATTGACATATTACTGCAGCCGTTCAGTATTGACCTGCTGCTATTTATACTGAGCGATCAGCTCATCGTCCATTGCCATATGCTGTATAAACGATGGACGATGAGCTGATCGCTCATCGTTCAGTGTAAATAGCGGTCGTTCAGTACTGAACGGCTGCTGTGTTATGTTAATAGAGAGGGCAGAGGAACGAGAGGAGAGAAATCTCCTGCAGTCGCCCTGCCCCCTGCTGGCCGCTCTGTGAGTGAGCCAGCGCTACTAGCTCCTGTACAGACGCATGGGAGCAAGGACACACAGGGTTGAGTGCCGGGCATCACTTGCCCGACATTCGTCCTGTGTAAACCCAGCTTTAGACTATATAGGGCAGGGCAAACTAGTGACAGATGACAACTGACATCACTCACCCGACACCATGCCCCTTAACCCCAGGAAAGGCAGAGATACTGCTAAAACCTGGTCTGGTCTGAAAGCAAGGTGAAGGTCCCAGAACAACTGCAACAGAGGATAAGTCTAGAAGGAGGAGCACAATATTATTATAGATGGAGGATAGGTCAGGAAGCATTTCTGGATTCTGTGGCTCATCCAGCCACTGGGTTCTATGATTCTCCGTGCAACTCTTCAAGTTAAGTATGGTGGTTTGTTGTGTTGTGAAGTTTGATTATTTGTGCAGTGGTAATCTTTAGTTAGAGGTTGCAGGGTTACTGAGTGCCCCAGGAACGTGGGTGAGTGCGTCCTTATCGGGACGGACCATTCACTATTAGGTAGGGACCGTCACCTGCTAAAGTACCATAGGGAAAGTTCTCTTCTTCTTTGCTTTTCGTTACTACTTATAGCTTGCTTTTTGTACTATAGTGTGAACAGTGCCAAAGGGAATATTTTTGGTTTACCATTACAGCATATTTGAAGTAGACATGACAGATTGAATGGCCTTCCTTTTTCTGTGGTGAATTTACAGATTCCATAGAAATCTTGTCCAACCAACTCAGGCTGCTGGCAATGGAGGTCACTGAACTTAAGCAGCAACTGGTTTAGAGGGGCTCAGTGAAGGAACCAAAGCTTGACTTACTGGACCAGTTTTCAAGTAGCAGGTAAGAGTTTGCTACATTTAGGAAGTCCTGTAGACTATATTTTAGGTTGCGCCCCATTTCTTCAGGTGATGACAGTCATATAGTGGGTATTGTGACATCTAGGTTGCAGGGAGACCCGCAGGCCTGGGCCTTTACCTTGTCACCCACTTCAGAGGCTTGGTCATCCATGGATATTTTTTTTTTTGCATTAGGTCTGCGCACTGGTCATTGTTCTTTTCACGTTTCAACTTTGCGGTCACATACCATCTCGGCAGTAAAAATGTCAAGGCAGATGCTTTGGCCAGGAGCATGGTTCCAGCAGTTTCACTGGATCTCCTGTGCATATTCTCTCTGAAGGGGTTGTAGGATCAGCTGGATCACTGGATTTGGACACAGGAGAAGCTTTTTGTGCCGGTACATTTGCGTTTGAAAATTCTGTCTGAGGTTGAATAGTTCGGTTCTGGCAGATCATCATGGAATCCATAATACTAAGAGACTACTTCCTAGAATGTTTTGGTGGGCGGGTTTACGCGGGGATGTTTTTAGTTTTGTTTCCGCGTGTCAGACTCTTCCTGCTGGAAGGCTGTTACCTTTGCCAATTCCTGAGAAACCTTGGACTCATTTGTCTATGGATTTTATTATGGATCTTCCACCTTCGAGGGCACTGTGGTTATTTGTGTGGTGGTTGATCGCTTTAGTAAGATGTGCCATTTCGTGGCACTGCCCAGTCTTCCCAATACTTAGACTTTGGCGAAATTATTTCTCCATCTCCAATCGGCGAGTACAATTTGTTTTCACATTTTGGTGATTGATGTGTACCCAACTGGGAATTCAACTCTCCTTTTGCGTATCATGCTCAGACTAATTGTCAAATGGAAAGATGTAATCTAAATTTGGAGCCATACCTATGGTGTTATGTATTCTGATAATCAGGAGGAGTGCTCAGAATTTTTGCCTTTGGCGAAGTTCGCGATGAATAATAGGACCTTGGAGTCTGCAGGCACATCACCATTTTTTTGTAACTATGGATTTCACCCTTGTTTTGGCCAGTTTTCTTAAGCACGTTCAGAGGTGCCGGAGGAAAATGACTTATCCTCTAACATTGAGACTATTTGGGAGGAGGTCGAGAGAAGCTGATGGCAGGCGTTCTGTGGGGGTTGACTGCTTGATGTCTACCGAGAACATTAAATTCAAGCAACAGTCTTTCAAACTGGGATCCCTGGTTATTGGTCCGTTCAAAATCATAGAAAGGGTCAATGCGGTTTCTTTTAGGTTGAAGATTCCTAACTGTAGGATAGCTAATGTGTTTCACAAACCTTTATTAAAACAGTATGTCAATTCAGGAGATGGTTCGTCCCCTCCTGCCCCGATGGAGGTTGATGAAGATCTCCAATTTGAGATCAGTCGCATTGTAGGCTCCCATCTTGTGAGAAACAAATTACGACACTTACAAGGTTATGAGCCAGAAGAAAGGATGTGGTTTCTGGCCATGGATATTAATGAGGACCGTCTCATAAAGAACTATCTTAGACGTAATCCTGGTAGAGGGCACCTAAGGGTCCAGAGGCCCCTTCTTAAAGGGGAGCTACTGTTGTGCTGGTTTGAGTTTGATTCTGATGGTTATTTTGGATTTCTTTTCCTTTGTCTCCTCAAACACTGGTGGGAGATGTTATGGGTGTGTTTTGCTGCTGGAGGACACCTGAGGGCTATTAGGAAGGCTTTTTATTTCCACCTTGCCTTGGTTCTGTGCTATTCAATTTATGCAGTCTCCTTCAATAGGCGGAAGTGAATATTGCTGGATTCTGTGGATCATCCAGCATCTGGGTTCTGGGATTCTCCCAACTACTTTTCAAGATAAGCACAGTGGTTTGTTTTGTGGTGGAGTTTGTTTATTTGTGCAGTGGTAATCTTTAGTTATAGGTTGCAGGGTTAGTGAGTGCCCGAGGAACACAGGTGAGTGCGTCCTTATCAGGGCGGACCATTCACTATAAGGTAGGAACTGTCACCTCCTGGAGACCCATAGGGAAAGTTCTTCTCTTCTTTGTTTTCCATTCCCATTTATAGCTTGTTTTTCTGGTTCTATGGTGTGAACAGTACCAGAGGGAGTATTTTTGGTTTACCACTATAGTACATGTAAAGCGGACGTGACAATATCTAGAAGAAGATGCACAGTGTAATGTAGAAGGGGGATAGAAGGAAGAACACAGAGTAATGTAGAAGGAGTAGGGTAGGAGGAGGAGACCATAATAATGTAGTAGAAGAAGAACAGGTATAGAAAAAGGAGCACAGAATAATGTAGAAGGGCAGGTTTAGAAGATGCACATAGTAATGTGGAAGGAGGAGAACAGATCTAGTAGGAAGAGCATAAGGTAATGTAGAAGGCAGAGGGCAGGTCAAATGCAGAAGGTAGAGGACAGGAGTAATGTAGAAGGAGTAAGACATCTAGAAGTAGAACACAGAGGAACATAGAAGGAGGAGCACAGAGTGATGTAGAAGGAGGAGGAGAGGTCTAGAAGTAGGAACTCAGAGTAATGTAGAATGAGATCACATCTAGAATGAAGAACACAGAGTAATGTAGATGGAGGAAAAATCCAGAAGTAAGACCACAGGGTAATGTAGTAGGAAGAGGGCAGATCTAAAAAGAGGAGCGCAGAGTAATGTAGAAGGAGGAAAGGTCTAGAAGGAAGAACACAGTGTAATGTCAAAGGAGGAGGACAGGTCCAGAAGGAGGAAAACAGAGTAATGTAGAAGAGGAACAGGTCTAGAAGGAGGAGCACAGAGTAATGCAGTAAAAAAAAGCAGGTCTAGAAAGAGGAATACAGAGAAACGTAGAAGCAAGAGCAAGTCTATAAGAAGGAGGAGCAAAGAGTAATGGAAAAGGCAGAATTCTAGGAGGAGGGGCACAGAGTAAGTGAGAAAAGGGCTGATCCCTCTGCACTGTGACAGCCCTTCAGATATTTGTAGATAATAATAATAATAATAATCTTTATTTGTATAGCGCCAACTTATTCCGCAGCGCTTTCAGGCATGGATAAATGCAAAACAATACAACAATTGCAACAATTACAATGTGAGATACATTGGGTTAGACACAAATGGGTTGGGGGTGGTACAGGAGGTGCAGGGGTTGGGGAACACAGGCAATAGGGGATTTCATGTACAGATCATTTATTAGAAGGCAAACAGGGTTGGGCGCCATAGGGAGGGGCGGGGGACTAGGCCGGAGATTTGGTATGCTTCCCTGAAGAGGTGCGTTTTTAAGGCACGTCTGAAATTTCGTGCATCGGGAATTGTCCGGATGCCTTGGGGTAGAGCATTCCAGAGGATGGGTGCTGCTCTAGTGAAGTCCTGTAGGCGAGCATGAGAGGTTCGTATTACAGGGGTGTTTAGTCTGAGTGTGTTAGCCGATCGGAGTGAGCGCGCTGGGTGGTATACTGACAGTAGGGAGGCGATGTATGGTGGCGCAGCGCCATGCAGAGCTTTGTGAGTGAGGTAGAGGAGTTTAAATTTAGTTCTGCAGTGGATGGGCAGCCAATGCAGCGACTGGCATAATGCAGAGGTATCTGAATAACGACTGGATAGAAAAATGAGTCTAGCTGCTGCATTTAGTATGGATTGGAGTGGAGCGAGTCTAGTGCGGGGGAGGCCAATGAGTAGCAAGTAGCAGTAGTCAAGCCGGGAGTGGATGAGCGCAACCACGAGCGTCTTTAGCGTGTCCGTGGTTAGGAACGGACGTATTGTATTGTAGATGGCTATTAAGTCTCCTCCTTGCCACCTCCTGTGGCAACCTGTTCCACTCATTGATCCCCCTCATTGTCTAATATCTAATCTGTGTCTCCTCCTTTTTAGTTTCATCCCATTGCTTCTAGTCTTCCCTTGTACAGATGAGAATAGGGCTGATCCCTCTGCACTGTGAAAGCCCTTCAGATATTTGTAGACAGCTATTAAATCTCCTCTCAGCCTTCTCTTCTGCTAAACATTCCCAGATCCTTTACCCGTTCCTCATAGGACATGATTTGCAGACCGCTCACCATCTTGGTAACTCTTCTCTGAACTTGCTCCAGTTTGTCTATGTCTTGTATAAAGTCTGATGCCCAGAACTGGACCCAGTATTCCAGAGGAGGTCTGACTAAGGAACAGTAGAGGGGGATAATGACCTCACGTGATCTAGACTCTATGCTTCTCTAAATACATCCCAAAATTGTGTTTGTCTGGATCGGTAAAATCTCCCATGATCACTATGTTGGGCTTCTTTGAGAGCTTGGCCATCTGATGTAGAAAGAGTTCCTCCATATCTTCTGCTTGTCCAGGCGGCCTATAGTAAATGCCTACAATGGTGTCCTTTCTGTTCTCTCCTTGTATTCTTACCCAAACAGTTTCTACAGAACTCCCAGCTCTGAAGCTTGAATCTCGGTGGAGATGAATGTTCTCCTAACATACAACACAATACCTCATCCCCTCTTATTAGGTCTGTTTCCTATAATTACATTGTATCCTACAAGCCTTGTATACCAATCATGTGTATCATCCCACCAAGTGTCCGTGATGCAGATGACATCATATTTCTCTTCCTGTGTTCGGAGCTCCAATTCTCCTTGTTTGTTTCCCAGCTCTGTGCATTTGTGTAGAAACATGTTAGTTTGTGATTGGGGTCTCTTGTTCAGTTCTCCTTGTTTGTTTCCCATGCTCTGGGCATTTGTGTACAAACATGTTAGTTTGTGATCGGGGTCTCTTGCTCCTCTACTTTACTTCATTTTTTTTTTCTTTGTTCTTTCTTTCTATTTCTTCTAACAGGGTTCTCAATTGTATTCATTAGCTGTATATTTTTGCCTGGCCAATGTAATTTAGTAACGTAGAAAGAGACTAGGTATAGAAGGAGAAGTACGGAATAATGTAGAAGGAGAAGGACAGGTATAGAAGGAATAGCACAGAGTAATGTAGAAAATGGATGGCAGGTCTACGAGGAAGAGCAGAGAATAACATGGAAGGAGAATAGGTCTAGAAGGAGGAGTACAGAATAATGTGGGAGGAGGATAGCTATACAAGGAGATGTGCAAAGTAATCAAGAAAGAGGACAGTTTTAGAAGGAGGAGAACAAAATATTATAGAAAAAGGATAATTCTAGATGGAGGGACACAGAATAATGTAGAAGGAAGAGAACAGTTCTAGAAGTATGAGCACAGGGGGGCGTGGCCTGCAGATGCCCGGATAGGACGTGAGCGAGACGAGCTCCCATGGCACTCACCCCTACCACGGCAGTAAACCTCCGACGATCGGCAAATTTCGCCCACCCAGACCGGGATGGGCAAGAAGGCGGCAGCGGACATCAGACCAGCAGCAGCAAGCGGCAGGAAAGGGGCTATGGAGCGATTTCTCGGCGCACCGAGCCCAGACGGGAGAAAAACTAAGATGGTGCCGACTCTAATGAGACAACGCGAGTCACTGCCTCCCTCAGCCTGCACAATGCTGGACAGCCCAACATCTCAGCGGCATCAGCCTCTCCCGACCGGGGCCTCAACCAGAGAGGCAGAGACAGAGGAGCGCCCCCCACCTGCAGGGCTGTCAGGACCAGCGGGCCCAGAACCTGGATCCCACATGGATCTGAGTGCCAGCGGCAGAACTGTGAGTAACAATGTAAAATCACTCACAGGACAGGGGGCTTTGACCACATCATTTACATCTAATATGACACAGCCACACCATGAAGATAATAAGGACAGTGACCCTCCACCAGTAGCCCTGGTCACAACACATCAGAGAGGGCAACCTCTAATGGTGATAGGGACAACTGGAAGGCATGCGTAATGTCAATTCCAACTAAAAGTGAACTGGACACGCTATTCATGAGATTTGAAACATCAAACAAACAAGCTCTGGAGCAGATTCACACTGATATACACCAAATAGGCCATAGGCTGATTCAGGTGGAGGAAGCACCGGAGGGAACGGGGGCCATTTTAGAGTCACATAGACAGGCCATCCAATTTCAAGCTGATCAAATAGCTAACATCACTATTAGAGATGAGCGAGCGTACTCGGATAAGCACTACTCGCTCGAGTAATTGGCTTTATCCGAGTATCGCTGTGCTCATCCCTGAAGATTCGGGTGCCGCTGCGGCTGACAGGTGAGTCGCAGCGGGGAGCAGGGGAGAGAAGGAGAGAAAGATCTCCCCTTCGTTCCTCCCCGCTCTCCCCTGCAGCTCCCCGCTCCGTGCCGGCACCCGAATCTTTAGACCCGAGCACAGCGATACTCGGATAAAGCCAATTACTCGAGCGAGTAGTGCTTATCCGAGTACGCTCGCTCATCTCTAATCACTATGCATCTAGACGATCTCGAAAGCAGAAACAGGAGGAACAACCTCCGCATCCGAGGTGTAACAGAAGAGATAGAAGGTCACAAATAAGAACCGCGGGCTCAAACCTTTTTCCTGCAACTTCTGGGCTGCACCTCGGACGACCCGGTCATTATCGATAGGATTCACAGAGTACTAGGACCCAGAACGGCTGACCCAAACAGACCTAGAGATATAATCTGCAGGATCCACTTTTCAGAGACAAGGAATCTATATTACGCAAAGCCGGAGAAAAGGGAGACATTACTCATAGCGGCAAACCTATTATAATGCTACAGGACTAGCACGCCACACGCTTTGCCCCAGAGGAGCCCTAAAACCACTGTTAGCAATGCTTTGTGAACATGACATTCCCTATAGTTAGGGCTACCCATTCGCCCTGACTGCCAAAAAAGATGGCAAGACGGCCACACTCCGCACACTAGGCGACCTACCTAAACTTCTGGGAACCTTCCAGCTGCCAATGATCACACTCCCAGACTGGCCTACGGTCCCGACTTTGATCGCACCCGCAGCTCAAGAGCATTGGTGGACTGCTCATCCCAAACAAAGCAACGAACGGCACTGAGGCCTGGACTCTGACACCTGAAGACTTCTACTTTATATTGAAAATCCTTTATCTGGGACTTCTCTGGGGACACACTGGGGGTATAGAGGACGGCAGAGGGTGCACCTCCTATTTCCCCTGACACTGTCCACGATTTAGTTGATTTGGTTGCTGACCCTGTGGCGAGAGAGAGATCAGCTTGGTTCACCTGGGGGCATGCAACTCTGGGGACCCCCTATGTCTCCTCTTGGTGGATGTGGAGAAGGCGTTCGATAGGGTGAACTGGAGGTTCCTGGAGGCAGTTTTGGAATGTGTGGGCTTTGGCCCCAGGCTCAGGAGCTGGATAATAGCTCTGTACCATGATCTCTCTGCGCGTGTTCGGGTTAATGGTCAGCTATCATCACCCATACAAATACGCAATGGCACGCGACAAGGTTATCCCCTGTCCCCCTCCCTGTATATTTTGGTGATGGAGACCCTGGCGAACGCCCTACGTGCAAACGTTAACATCGGCGGTGTAAAAATAGGCGATATTGAAAATAAAGTAGCCCTTAATGCAGACGATTTACTAATTCTAAGTCTATATCACAAATTCCAGAATTGCTGTCCCTAATAGATTGACAGAATCCAAACGGTTGGGAAGGCTCTCCAATTTCAAAGTGAACCTTAGTAAATCGGTAATCCTTCATATCACTTTAGCAGACTCTCAGGCCCACCCTCCCATTTAAATGGAGCCCAGACGAGCTTACATACCTGGGGGTGGTGATCACGGCAGCGCTGAAAAAACTTTAGGAAAAATTATGAACCTCTCTTAGCCAAAATTGAAACAGACTTTAATAATTGGAAGGCGGTCCCTTTATCCTGGTTGGGGAGAATCATTGCGGTGAAAATGAATGCCCTGCCGAGATTTCTTTATATTCTCCAAACGGTACCCATTAGTTTGCCGGGATCATTCCTCTCACGGGTCAGGAAAATTGTAATGAATTTCATATGGGGAGGGAGTAGGCCTAGGCGTAACTGGAAGGCCCTTACTAGCCTAAGGGAATCGGGCGGTGTGAGTATACCGAACATCACTGACCAGACGGATCCTAGACTTGCTCCATAGCTGATTACAGAGGCTCCCAGGAAAAAGGACGCACAGAGGTCTCGGACTGTCCCCATTTATGGAAGATATGGTGACGGCTTGGATAGGGCAAGCGACTAAAACGGGGCTGATTAGGAGATCGGCCCACTCACTCCCTTGGTAGGGAACCCGGATATTCCCAACCTTATAAGGGGCTCTCTTTTGACAAACAATATTTCTGACACGATCCTCAGGGTCCGGGACATTACTCAGGGTGTTCGATTCAAAACACTACGTGAGATATTGAGAGTCCAGCGACCCCCACCCGGTGCGTGGTTTCAGTACCTACAGCTATGCCACTATGTGGGGGCTCTGGGGGATGCGCGACAGCTAAGAAACTGTGCGTTTCGACCCCCACAGTCCAACAGAGGATCTCAACGCTATACCGGATGTTCCTAGAGGAAGATACGAGCAATAGTAATAGGGATATAGAACGAGAATGGGAGAGGGATCTCGGTTTTATGCCCCCGGAGGAGTCTTGGAGAAAAACCTATATCTTGACCCATAAAATTAACGTATCCAGCAAAATGCAAGAGCTAAATGATAAAATATTGACCAGATGGTATCAGACCCCAGTGAGTCTGGCCAGGATATTCCCCCAGTATCCGGATGCCTGCTGGTGATGCCTTTTGGGGACTGGGTCCCTAATCCACCTCTGGTGGTCTTGCCCCCTGATCCTCCCCCTCTGGCAGGAGATCAACACCCTCTATTCCTCAGTTTGCAGAAACCGAATCTATTTCACACCAGAAACAGCATTGCTGTCCATGATCCCAGGATCCCTAACGTGTGCTAAGGGTTTTCTGCTCAGGTTCTTCATACTGGCCATGCGCCAGATAATTCCTAGGAACTGGAGATCTACAACACCTCCCTCCAGACTGATGTGGTTGGAAGCCTTAGATCATGTAAAAAACATGGAGCAACATTGTGCATGAGACGAAATGAGACATGACAAATGTTCCACAACGTGGATGATAAGGAACCAGTCCCGCTTTTCTCCAGACCTAAACGTGTGGCTTGAAAGCAAAACCTTACCCGCCACATACACAAACAACAACCTAGCCAACACTACAAGACCATAAGATACCATTTCCTTCTCCTCTGCTCAGAGGCCGGGCCGTACACCCCCCCCCCCCCCCCCCACAACCCTCTGTTTCTGCCTCTCCTTCCTTTCTCTCCTCTCCTTTCTTGTTTATCTGTTTGTCAGTATTTTTTAGTTTAGATTTTTTTTTCTCTGTTCTTTTTGTTTTCTTTGATTCTAATTATCGTTTAATATCTGATATCTGACTGGTAAAATATTCTAGAGTTATCCAAGAGGTATTATAGAACTAAAATAACTGTCTTAGAACATTGGAAATGCAATCTGAAGAAGGAGGACAGATTTCTTGCTTGTCCATTTTGTTTATTCGATGACTGGTTTTTACAATTCAGTATTCATTGTATCTCATTGACAGACTAAATAAAAACTTTTTGAACCATAGAAGTATGAGCACAGAGTAAGGTGGAAGGAAGAGCGCATGTCTAGAAACCAAAGCCTAAAGCAATACAGAAGGAGGGCAGGTGTGGAATCATGTAAAAGGAGAAGAACAGAATAATGTAGAAAGAGGGCAGGTCTAGAAGGAGGAGCTCAGAGTAGGATAGAAGGCAGAGGACAAGTCTAGCAGGATGAGCATAGAGTAATGCAGAGGGGAGAGGGCAGGTCTGGAAGGATGGGCATCGAGTAATGTAGAAGGCAGACGACAGGTCTATAAGTAGGAGCTCACAATAATGTAGAAGGAGGACAAATCTAGAAGGAGGAGCATTAAGTGATGACGAAGGAAGAGCACACATCTAGAAGTATGCGCACAGCGTAGAGAAGAAGGAGGAGGACAGGTCTAGAAGAGGGAAGACAGAGTAATGTAAAAAAGGGCAAGTGTCAGGGCTCATAACCAGGAGCTCCTGTGCCCTCGTTGGCAGCTCTCTCTGCTGAATTATCCAGCTGTCAGGACAGCTTCCCTGCGAAAAGGTCTAGAAGAAGGAGCTCAGAGTAATGTAGAAGGAGAGCAGATCTAGAAGGAAGGCCAAAGAGAATTATAGAAAGCAGAGAACAAGTCTAGGAGGATGAGCACAGAGTAATGTAGACAGCAGAGGACGGATCTAGAAGGAGGAGCACAGGTCTAGAAATAGATGCTCAAGGAAATGTAGAAAGAGAGAAGGTCTAGAAGAATGAACACAGAATAATGTGGAAGAAAGAAAGATCTAGAAGAGGACAGGGTAATGCAGAAGGACGACGGGTCTAGAAGTAAAAGATCAGAGTAATGCAGGAGGAGGGCAGTTCTAGAAGGAGGAAGTGATGGAGAAGAAGAAAAAAAGGTCTAGAAGTAGAAGGTGATGTAGAAGGAGGAGTAAAGAGTAATGTAGAAGGCGGAGGACAAGTCTAGACAATGGAATACAAAGTAATGTAGAAGGAGTGTAGGTCTAGAAGGAAGATCACAGAGTAACATAGGAGAAGAGCACGTCTAGAAGGAGGCACACAGAGTAATCTAGAAGGCATATGACAAGTGTATAGGGAGAAAGAGTAATGTTGAAGGAGGACAGGTCTATAATGAAGAACATAAAGTAATATGGAAGAAGGAGAACAGGTCTGGAAACAGATGCACAGAGTAATGCTGAAAGAGGGCAAGTCTAAAAAATGGAGTACGGAGTAATGTAAAAGGAGAGCGTGTCTAGAAGGAGGAGCAAAGGGCAAAGGCCAGGTCTAGGATGAGGGGCACAGAGTAATATAGAAGGCACAGAGTAATCGTGAGGCTTGGGCAATTCACAGATCATTGGTGATTTTGGTGAAGGACATTTCAGCAGAGTGATGGGATCAGAAACTAGATTGCAGTCGGTCAAGAGGGGGTTGGATGAGAGTTAGTAGACCAGTCTGAGATGGACATGTTGATCAGGGAGCTTCAGATAAATGGGAGTAGTGAGATAGGCTGATAGCTAGAGAAATACTATGAGTGGAGGATGGAATTGTGGGATGTGTGTCTAAAAGAAGAAGGGAAAACACTGTAATAGATTGAAAAGATGGGTGATGGTTGGGAGAGACATAGGGTCAGGTGGTTGATGAGGTGGAATGGGGTTGGGTCAAGTCGCTCTATCTAGACTTGTGTTAAATAGTTCATTACCTACATTATATACTTAGGATCTACAAGGAACGGTTTCAGCTGGGTTCACATGTTGCAACTGCAATGCAGTTTAGGTGCACCTAGAATCTGTCCGAAACCGCGCCAACATGCAAATCAACGTGTTTTTCATCTTGACCGCAACTAAAAGCAGTTTTTATTGTTTTGAACGATTAGCGGATCACCTTAGCTGCAACGTATGAACCCAGTCTTGTAAATGACATCTTTCCTCCCAAACGGTCCAATACTGACAGGTGCTACAGGGACCTGCCGATAGCGAGAGGTGTGCAAGAACTGCAGCTGTGGAGTGTGACTACTAATGCATTGGAAAATGGAAACCCACTGCTGCGCAGACCCCTGACTGTAAGGTCACAGCAGACTTATGCCCAACCACCTCATGTTGTTCCCCCTTACCACGATATTGGTATTCTAATGAGGATGAATGGGAGCAGGTGAGAGAAACAAATATGTGACGTTGTACTAAATGATGTATATACGTGTGTGCATATGACTATGTAATATACACATACATATGATATATAATAATAGACACTGTTTACTACATATAGTATAGCCAAACTGGAGCAAGTTCAGAGAAGAGTTACCAAGATGGTGAGCGGTCTGCAAATCATGTCCTATGAGGAACGGTTAAAGGACCTGGGAATGTTTAGCAGAAGAGAAGGCTGAGAGGAGACTTAATAGCGGTCTACAAATATCTGAAGGGCTGTCACAGTGCAGAGGGATCAGCCCTATTCTCATCTGCACAAGGGAAGGCTAGAAGCAATGGGATGAAACTGAAAGGGAGGATACACAGATTAGATATTAGACAGTGAGGGGATCAATGAGTGGAACAGGTTACCATGGGAGGTGGGGAGTTCTCCTTCAATGGAAGTCTTCAGAGGCTGGACAAAGATCTGTCTGGGATCATTTAGTGACCCTTCACTGAGCAGGGGGTTCGACCCAATGACCCCGGAGGACCCGATGACTCTGGAGGACCCTTCCAACTCTACCATTCTATGATACAATGATTCTATATATACACACATATCCTACATAATAGTTACTGTGTAATATACACTCCTTGTCATTTTGCTGCAAAACCCGGCTTGCAGTTTCATCTCAGGCAGATATGATGAGAGTTGTGGTGATTAGATGAACCGTCACTGGAGACCCTAAAAGTGGTTCCCCCCTTGGCCTATAAGAGGCTCTCAAAGGCTCCTTGTGTGCAGTGACCTCTTCTTCCGCTTGTAGAGCTTGTTGACAACTAGACACCTCTACGATGCAGAGAAGAGATGTCACCCCGTTACCAGAGGGGGGCGCATTATTGGGATCTGAGAAGCTGTATGGTCATATCGATGAATTGTCCCCCACCGGCCGTTCTTTCCAGACTGTTAGAAGGTGTTTGGACCAGTGGATGGGGGCACACAAGGTGACCGGGCTCAGAATGCCCCCTACAGACTACCAGTAGAGAGGAGCGTCTGACCAGACTGTTAGGAGGTGTTGGGACCAGTGGATGGGGGGCACACAAGATGGCCGGACTCAGGACGCCCCCTACAGACCACCAGTAATGAGGAGCATCTGACCAGAGTGTTATGAGGTGTTGGGACCAGTGGATGGGGGCACACAAGGTGACCGGGCTCAGGATGCCCCCTACAGACCACCAGTAGAGAGGAGCATCTGACCAGACTGTTAGGAGGTGTTGGGACCAGTGGATATGTGAGGGCACACAAGGTGACCGGGCTCAGGACCCCCAACAGACCATCAGTAGGGAGGAGCATCTGACCAGACTGTTAGAAGGTGTTTGGACCAGTGGATGGGGGCACACAAGGTAACCAGGCTCAGGACCCCTGACAGGCCATCAGTAGAGAGGAGCGTCTGATCACACTGTTAGGGGATGTTGGGACCAGTGGGTGTGCGAGGGCACACAAGGTGACCGGGCTCAGGACCCCCAACAGACCAACTATAGAGAGGAGCATCTGACCAGAGTGTTAGCAGGTGTTGGGACCAGTGGATGGGGGCACACAAAGTGACCGAGCTCAGGACGCCTCCTACAGACCACCAGTAGGGAGGAGCATCTGACCAAACTGTTAGGGAGTATTGGGACCAGTGGATGGGGGCACACAAGGTGACCGGGCTCAGGACGCCTCCTACAGACCACCAGTAGAGAGGAGCGTCTGACCAGACTGTTAGGGGGTGTGGCGACCAGTGGATGGGGGCGCACAAGGTGATCAGGCTCAGAACGCCCCCTACAGACCACCAGTAGAGAGAAGCATCTGACCAGACTGTTAGGAGGTGTGGCGACCAGTGGATGGGGGCACACAAGTTGACCGGGCTCAGAGCACCCCCTACAGGCTATCAGTAGAAAGCACCAGCAGCTCGAATTGTTTTGTTGTTCTCCATCCAGAGACAGGGGGCACCATGTATCTGTCAGGACCATTTACAGGCACTTAGCTAAAAAGACATTTGGTGTCATGGCCCCCAATACATGTACGGCCTTTGACACCCACCGTCTCCTCTGTTCGCACTGATATTGCGAATTATGTAACTGGACGCTACGGAGGGAAACCGGGTTGTTTTCAACGACAAATCCAGGTTTAGTTTACATGCTGACGATGGCCGTGATCATGTCTGGAGACCTTGAGTGAGCGCCTCAATCCTGCCTCTGCTGTGGAGCGGCACGCTGCCCCCTGCTGGTGCGATAGTCCGAGGGGCCATCCCATACAAAAGTCGGACCCCCTAGTAGTGGTACGAGGGACAATGACAGCTCAGCGATATGTTCAGGACATCCTGCAGCCACATGTGTTCCTCTCATGGCGGCTTCCAGCAGGATAATGCTCAGCCGCACACACAAAGGGGTCACAGGAGCCCCCACAACATGGTCACACCTCCGTGGCTGCCCGGTCACCAGATTTATCACCAATAGAATATCTATGGCACCATCTGGGACGCCAACTACCACAGCCGCCGAATTACATGATCTACAGGGTTAGTTATAAAAAATGTGGACTAATATGCTGCAAGATACTATACAAAACCTGTATGCCCCCATGCTCACACGTATCACATCTTGTATCCAAGCCAGAGGCGGTACAACAGGGTACTAGAGCCCCCATGCTCACACGTATCACATCTTGTATCCAAGCCAGAGGCGGTACAACAGGGTACTAGAGCCCCCATGCTCACACGTATCACATCTTGTATCCAAGCCAGAGGAGGTACAACAGGGTACTAGAGCCCCCATGCTCACACGTATCACATCTTGTATCCAAGCTAGAGGTGGCCTAACAGGGTACTAGATCCTCCATGCCCACCCGTATCACATCCTGTATCCAAGCTAGAGGCCATACAACAGGGTACTAAAGCCTCCATGCCCACCTGTATCACATCCTGTATCCAAGCTAGAGGCGGTACAACAGGGTACTAGAGACTCCATGCCCGCCTGTATCACATCTTGTATCCAAGCTAGAGGTGGTACAACAGGGTACTAGAGCCTCCATGCCCGCCAGTATTACATCTTGTATCCAAGCTAGAAGTGGTACAACAGGGTACTAGAACCTCCATGCAAGCCTGCATCACATCTTGTATCCAAGCTAGAGGCAATACAACAGGGTACTAGAGACTCCATGCCCACGGATGTATCACATCTTGTATCCAAGCTAGAGGCGATATCCACATAAATGATCCTTTTGCTCTGATATTGTAATCACTTACTTATATTAGGAAATAACTTCCCAACCCCAGGCTAGCCCTGACCCTAGTCTTGTCAGCACTGCATCTAGCTCCTGCTCACTGTCTGCACTCAGACCAGCGACAGAGGAAGAAGTCTCCAAATTGCTCTTCTCTTCTCGCCCCACCACCTGCGCTAGCGACCCTCTCCCCTCGCACCCCCTCCGGCCCCCTCTCCCCTCACACCCCCTCCGGCCCCCTCTCCCCTCCTCCGGTCCCTCTCCCCTCACACCCCCTCCGGCCCCCTCTCCCCTCACACCCCCTCTGGCCCCCTCTTCCCTCCTTGGCCTAAAGGACACTGCCCTCTCCTGGTTCTCCTCCTACCTATCTGACCGCTCTTTCAGTGTCTCCTTTGCTGGCTCTACCTCCCCTCCTCTTCCCCTTGCTGTTGGGGTCCCCCAGGGCTCGGTCCTCGGCCCCCTCCTCTTCCCCTTGTGGTTGGGGTCCCCCAGGGCTCAGTCCTCGGCCCCCTCCCCTCCTCTTCCCCTTGTTGTTGGGGTCCCCCAGGGCTCGGTCCTCGGCCCCCTCCTCTTCCCCTTGTTGTTGGGGTCCCTCAGGGCTCGGTCCTCGGCCCCCTCCTCTTCCCCTTGCTGTTGGGGTCCCCCAGGGCTCGGTCCTCGGCCCCCTTCTCTTCCCCTTGTTGTTGGGGTCCCCCAGGGCTCGGTCCTCGGCCCCCTCCTCTCCTCTTCCCCTTGCTGTTGGGGTCCCCCAGGGCTCGGTCCTCGGCCCCCTCCCCTCCTCCTCCCCTTGCTGTTGGGGTCCCCCAGGGCTCGGTCCTCGGCCCCCTCCCCTCCTCTTCCCCTTGCTGTTGGGGTCCCCCAGGGCTCGGTCCTCGGCCCCCTCCTCTTCCCCTTGCTGTTGGGGTCCCTCAGGGCTCGGTCCTCGGCCCCTTTCTCTATCTACACAGCCCCTATTGGACAAACCATCAGGAGATTTGGCCCCCAATACCCCCTCTATGCTGATGACACCCAGTTATACACCTCTTCCCGTGACATCTCTGCACCTTTACTCCAAAACATCACCGACTGTCTGTCCGCTGTCTCTAACACTATGTCCTCTCTCTACCTAAAACTAAACCTCTCTAAAACTGACCTGCTGGTGTTTCCACCCTCCACTAACCGCCCTCCTCCTGACATCTCCATCTCAGTGTGTGGCACCATAACTCCCAGCATGCCCGCTGCCTTGGGGACATATTTGACTCCGATCTCTCTTTTACCCCCTACATCCAATCTCTGGCCCGAACATGTCAGCTGCACCTCAAGAACATTGCAAGAATCCGCTCTTTTCTCACTGTGGAGACGTTATAAACGCTTACTGTTGCCCTCATCCACTCCCGGCTCGATTATTGCAACTCGTTGCTGATCGGCCCCCGCACCAGACTCTACCCTCTCCAATCCATCCTGAATGCGGCAGCCAGGCTCATCTTCCTGTCCAGCCGCTACTCGGATGCCTCTGCCCTGTGCCGCTCACTGCACTGGCTGCCCGTTAAATACAGAATTCAATTCAAACTGACTACCCTCATCCACAAAGCCCTCCACAGCGCAGCGCCCCCTATATTGTATCCCTCATCCACAGCGCAGCGCCCCCTACATTGTATCCCTCATCCACAGTGCAGCGCCCCCCTATATTGTATCCCTCATCCACAGCGCAGCGCCCCCTATATTGTATCCCTCATCCACAGCGCAGTGCCCCCCTATATTGTATCCCTCATCCACAGCGCAGCGCCCCCTATATTGTATCCCTCATCCACAAAGCCCTCCACAGTGCAGCGCCCCCCTATACTGTATCCCTCATCCACAGTGCAGCGTCACCCTGTATTGTATCCCTCATCCATAAAGCCCTCCACAGCGCAGCGCCCCCCTATATTGTATCCCTCATCCACAAAGCCCTCCACAGCGCAGCACCCCCTACATTGTATCCCTCATCTACAGCGCAGCGCCCCCCTATATTGTATCCCTCATCCACAGCGCAGCACCCCCCTATATTGTATCCCTCATCCACAGCGCAGCACCCCTCTATATTGTATCCCTCATCCACAAAGCCCTCCACAGCGCAGCACCCCCCTATATTGTATCCCTCATCCACAGCGCAGCGCCCCCCTATATCGCCTCCCTCATCTCAATCCATCACCCAGCCCGGGCTCTCCGCTCTGCTAACGAAACCAGACTGAGCGCCCCTTTAATTCGAACTTCTCATTCCCGCCTCGAAGACTTCTCCAGAGCAGCACCGGTCCTCTGGAACGCACTACCAAAGGCTACCCGAGCAATCCAGGACTCGCAGAACTTCAGGCGTGCTCTAAAAACGCACCTCTTCAGGGAGGCATACCGCATTCCCTAAACAAACCCCTCTGTACCCCCCTGATAACATGCTCCCTGACCTACTGACTGCAGTCCCTGCTAGCCACCATCAACCGCTCCTGCAGTCATACCGATCCTGCAATCACACGGCCAAATGTCTGATCATTGTCTATGTGTATAGCATCCCTCACTCTCCAGCCCGCCATACCGTGCACATCTCCAGCCCCTTTACCTTCTGTATCACCCCACTATTTGTAGTATGTAAGCTCGTTGGAGCAGGACCCGCCCCCCTATTGTTTCCATCAATTGATTACTATGTAACCGCGGTTCTGTAATGTTTGTCCTTTTGTCTTTCTGTATCCCCCGTCTATGTAAGCGCTGCGGAATATGTTGGCGCTATACAAATAAAGATTATTATTATATAAACGTTACAATCACAGAGAAAGTTTCCTTCCGACAACTTCTAGGGGAGGGAGGTTACTGACCATTAGTGTATATATATATATACACTCTTTCTAGGACAGGTATATTGCTGACAATAACTGTATATATTTTAGGGTGACCTCCTTCACTATAAAAAGTACAGGGCCGTTTCAAAAAAGACAGGGAGTAAAATCTGCATCCAAAAAACAGTCAAGAGCTTCAGCCGCTACTGTGTGGCGCTCCCATCACCTCCTCTATAGGCTTTCCACTGTCAGCGCTCCCCGGCTACTGGCTCCCAGTGAGCTGTAGTGGCCCCAACTGACCAGCGGCGCCGCACCTGACCAGCATCACCTGACCCGCGGCGACACAACTAACCAGCGGCACCGCCCCTGACCAGCGGCGACACACCTGACCAGTGGTGCCGCACCTGACCAGAGTCACCTGACCAGCGGCGCCGCACCTGACCAGCATCACCTGACCCGCGGCGACACAACTAACCAGCAGCACCGCACCTGACCAGCGGCGACACAACTAACCAGCGGCACGGCACCTGACCAGCGGCGACACAACTAACCAGCGGCACTGCACCTGACAGCGGCGACACAACTAACCAGCGGCACCGCACCTGACCAGCGGCGACACAACTAACCGGCGGCACCGCACCTGACCCGCGGCGACACAACTAACCAGCGGCACGGCACCTGACCAGCGGCGACACAACTAACCAGCGGCACCACACCTGACAGCGGCGACACAACTAACCAGTGATGCCGCACCTGACCATCACCACCTGACCAACGGCGCCGAACCTGACCAGCAGCGATGCAACTGACCAGGATGCTGGGAACCAGAAGCCGGGAAGCGCTGAAAGAGGAAAGCCTACGTAGGAGGTGAGGGCAGTGCCGCATAGTATGAAATCAACCGCGGGTAAGCGGCTGATTTTCATTCAAAATGGGTTTTGGATGCGAAAATGTTGCAGAAATTCCACAGCATTTCCGCCATGTGTAAACATACCCCAAGTCAGCTTGAGGTACGCTGCCACGTGCAGTGTGGCCCCAGTAGTAATAGTGACCTCCATAGTGACCCAAGTAGTAATAGTGACCCCTATATCGGCCACAGTAGTAATAGTGACCTCCATAGTGACCCAAGTAGTAATAGTGACCTCCATAGTGACCCAAGTAGTAATAGTGACCCCTATATCGGCCCCAGTAGTAATAGTGACCCCTATATCAGCCTCAGTAATAATAGTGACCCCCATAGTGACCTAAGTAGTAATAGTGACCCCTATATCAGCCTCAGTAATAATAGTGACCTCCATAGTGACCTAAGTAGTAATAGTGACCCCTATATCGGCCCCAGTAGTAATAGTGGCCCCTATATCGGCCTCAGTAATAATAGTGACCCCTATATCGGCCTCAGTAGTAATAGTGACCCCTATATCGGCCCCAGTAGTAATAGTGGCCCCTATATCGGCCCCAGTAGTAATAGTGGCCCCTATATCGGCCCCAGTAGTAATAGTGGCCCCTATATCGGCCCCAGTAGTAATAGTGGCCCCTATATCGGCCTCAGTAGAAATAGTGACCCCTATATCGGCCCCAGTAGAAATAGTGACCCCCTATATCGGCCTCAGTAATAATAGTGGCCCCTATATCGGCCTCAGTAGTAATAGTGACCCCTATATTGGTCCCAATAGTAATAGTGACCCCCTATATCGGCCTCAGTAACAATAGTGACCCCTATATCGGCCCCAAGTAGTGATAGTGACCCCTATATCGGCCCTAAGTAGCAATAGTGACCCCTATATCTGCCCTAAGTAGTAATAGTGACCCCTATATCGGCCCTAAGTAGTAATAGTGACCCCTATATCAGCCTCAGTAGTAATAGTGTCCAGTATATCAGCCTCAGTAGTAATAGTGACCCCTATATCAGGCTCAGTAGTAATAGTGGCCCCTATATCGGCCTCAGTAGTAATAGTGGCCCCTATATCGGCCCCGAGTAGTAATAGTGTCCCCTATATCGGCCTCAGTAGTAAAAGTGACCCCTATATCCGCCTCAGAAGTAATAGTGACCCCTATATCGGCCTCAGTAGTAAAGGGTGACCCCTATATCAGCCCTTAGTAGTAATAGTGACCCCTATATCAGCCTCAGTAGTAATAGTGACCCCTATATCAGCCTCAGTAGTAATAGTGTCCCCTATATCGGCCTCAGTAGTAATAGTGGCCCCTATATCGGCCCCGAGTAGTAATAGTGAACCCTATATCGGCCTCAGTAGTAACAGTGACCCTATATCAGCCACAGTAGTAATAGTGACCCCTATATCGTCCCTAAGTAGTAATAGCGACCCCTATATCGGCCTCAGTAGTAATAGTGACCCCTATATCGGCCTCAGTAGTAAAGGGTGACCCCTATATCGGCCCTAAGTAGTAATAGTGACCCCTATATCAGCCTCAGTAGTAATAGTGACCCCTATATCAGCCTCAGTTATAATAGTGACCCCTATGTTGGCCTTAGTAGTAATAGTGACCCCTATATCAGCCTCAGTAGTAATAGTGACCCCTATATCGGCCTCAGTAGTAATAGTGACCCCTATATCGGCCTCAGTAGTAATAGTGACCCCTATATCGGCCTCAGTAGTAATAGTGACCCCTATATCGGCCTCAGTAGTAAAGGGTGACCCCTATATCGGCCCTAAGTAGTAATAGTGATCCCTATATCAGCCTCAGTAGTAATAGTGACCCCTATATCAGCCTCAGTAGTAATAGTGACCCCTATGTCGGCCTCAGTAGTAATAGTGACCCCTATATCAGCCTTAGTAGTAATAGTGACCCCTATATCGGCCCTAAGTGGTAATAGTGACCCCTATATCAGCCTCAGTAGTAATAGTGACCCGTATATCGGCCTCAGTAGTAATAGTGTCCCCTATATCGGCCCCGAGTAGTAATAGTGACCTCAATGTCGGCCTCAGTAGTAAAAGTGGCCCCTTTATCAGTCCCGTTACTAATAGTGACCCCTATATCGGCCCCAGTAGTAATAGTGACCCCTAAGTCAGTTCCGGTAGTAATAGAGTCCCCTATTTCGGCCTCAGCAGTAATAGTGTACCCTCTATTAGCCCCAGAGGTAATAGGGACCTCCACAGTGTCCTCAGTAGTGGCCCCAGCAGTAATAGTGTCCCCTCGGCCTCAGTAGTAATAGTGACCCCTATATCAGCCTCAGTAGTAATAGTGACCCCTATATCGGCCCTAAGTAGTAATAGTGACCCCTATATCAGCCTCAGTAGTAATAGTGACCCGTATATCGGCCTCAGTAGTAACAGTGTCCCCTATATCGGCCTCAGTAGTAATAGTGACCCATATATCGGCCTCAGTAGTAATAGTGTCCCCTATATCGGCCCTGAGTAGTAATAGTGACCCCTATGTCGGCCTCAGTAGTAAAAGTGGCCCCTTTATCAGTCCCGTTACTAATAGTGACCCCTATATCGGCCCCAGTAGTAATAGTGACCCCTAAGTCAGTTCCGGTAGTAATAGAGTCCCCTATTTCAGCCTCAGCAGTAATAGTGTACCCTCCATTAGCCCCAGAGGTAATAGGGACCCCCACAATGTCCTCAGTAGTGGCCCCAGCAGTAATAGTGTCCCCTATATCGGCCTCAGCAGTAATAGTGTACCCTCTATTAGCCCCAGAGGTAATAGGGACCCCCACAGTGTCCTCAGTAGTGGCCCCAGCAGTAATAGTGTCCCCTATATCAGCCTCAGTAGTAATAGGGACCACCACATTGGCCCCAGCAGTAATAGTGTCCCCTATATCGGCCTCAATAGTAGCAGTGTCCCCCACAGTATCCTCAGTAGTAATAGTGACCCCTATATTGGTCTCAGTAGTAATAGTGTCACCTATATCGGTTTCAGTAATAGTGTTCCCTATATCAGCCCCAGCAGTAATAGTGTCCCCTATATTGGCCCCAGCACTAATAGTGTCCCCTATATCAGCCCAAGTAGTAATAGTGTCCCCTATATCAGCCCAAGTAGTAATAGTGTCCCCTATATCAGCCCCAGCAAGTAATATTGGCCCCAGCAGCAGTAGTGTCCTCTATATTGTCCCCAGTAGTAACAGTGAACCCTATATCGGCCTCAGTAGTAATCGTGACCCCTATATCGGCCTCAGTAGTAATAGTGACCCCTATATCGGCCCCAGTAGTAATAGTGACCCCTATATCGGCCCCGAGTAGTAATAGTGACCCCTATATCGGCCTCAGTAGTAATAGTGACCCCTATATCGGCCTCAGTAGTAATAGTGACCCCTATATCGGGCTCAGTAGTAAAGGGTGACCCCGATATCAGCCCTAAGTAGTAATAGTGACCCCTATATCAGCCTCAGTAGTAATAGTGACCCCTATATCAGCCTCAGTAGTAATAGTGACCCCTATATCGGCCTCAGTATTAATAGTGGCCCCTATATCGGCCCCGAGTAGTAATAGTGACCCCTATATCGGCCTCAGTAGTAATAGTGACCCCTATATCAGCCTCAGTAGTAATAGTGACCCCTATATCGGCCCTAAGTAGTAATAGCGACCCCTATATCAGCCTCAGTAGTAATAGTGACCCGTATATCGGCCTCAGTAGTAATAGTGTCCCCTATATCGGCCTCAGTAGTAATAGTGACCCCTATATCAGCCTCAGTAGTAATAGTGACCCCTATATCGGCCCTAAGTAGTAATAGTGACCCCTATGTCGGCCTCAGTAGTAAAAGTGGCCCCTTTATCAGTCCCGTTACTATAGTGACCCCTATATCGGCCCCAGTAGTAATAGTGACCCCTAAGTCAGTTCCGGTAGTAATAGAGTCCCCTATTTCGGCCTCAGCAGTAATAGTGTACCCTCTATTAGCCCCAGTAGTAATAGGGACCCCCACAGTGTCCTCAGTAGTGGCCCCAGCAGTAATAGTGTCCCCTATATCAGCCTCAGTAGTAATAGGGACCACCACATTGGCCCCAGCAGTAATAGTGTCCCCTATATCGGCCTCAATAGTAGCAGTGTCCCCCACAGTATCCTCAGTAGCAAGAGTGACCCCTATATCGATCTCAGTAGTAATTGTGTCCGCTATATCAGCCTCAGTAGTAACAGTATCCCCCACAGGGTCCCCAGTAGTAATAGTGACCCCTATATTGGTCTCAGTAGTAACAGTATCCCCCACAGGGTCCTCAGTAGTAATATTAGTGAATAATAAAGACAACAGCAGCACTCACATGGATTCACTCTAGAGCAGTCCCAGTCGTTCTGCTGCAAAAATGCAGTGAGGAGCAGGTAGATGCAGCAGCCCAGCTTAGTCAGGATCACGACCCAATAATCAGTAGGAATATGCTTGAGAAAGGTCACGATAGTGACCGAAACGTCGCAGGTTTTTCCTTTGTTGGAGGAATAAAGATTGGAAATTGTTTTGAAGATCCATCTGATGCTGCCTGGTCTTTGCTGTATATTCCTACTCAGTAGTAATATTGACCCCTATATTGGTCCCAGTAGTAATAGTGTCCCCTATATCGGTCCAAGTAGTAATAGTGTCCCCCATATCGGCCCGAGCAGTAATAGTGTCCCCCATATCGGCCCCAGCAAGTAATATTGTCCCCTATATTGGCCCCAGCAGTAATAGTGTCCCCTATATTGGCTCCAGCAGTAATAGTGTCCCCTATATTGGCTCCAGCAGTAATAGTGTCCCCTATATTGGCTCCAGCAGTAATAGTGTCCCCTATATTGGCTCCAGCAGTAATAGTGTCCCCTATATTGGCTCCAGCCGTAATATTGTCCCCTATATCGGCCCAAGTAGTAATAGTGTCCCCTATATCGGCCCCAGCAAGTAATAGTGTCCCCTATATCAGCCCCAATAGTAACAGTGAACCCTATATCGGGCTCAGCAGTAATAATGTCCTCTCTATTAGCCCCAGTAGTAATAGTGTCCCCTATAATCGGTCCCGGTAGTAATAGTGACCCATATATTGGCTTCAGTAGTAATAGAGTCCCCTATATCGGCCTCAGCAGTAATAATGTCCCCTCTATCAGCCCCAGTAGTAATAGGGACACCTTTGTGAAGTCAGCACCCCATCTCTCAAAAAAGTAAATTTTTTCATAAGTTCTGGATGCACCCCAAAGAGTTCTAGAGTTCTTAATTAATTTTTAAAATAGTTCTAGCGAATTAAGCAAAAAAAAATCACCAAATGTATCTCTGCGGTGCTAACTTCCAAAAAGGATATTACTAAATCAGCGAGAACTTTCTAAATATGGGTTCTAGAGCTTCCAGCATTTAGAGTTTTCTTAAGAACTCTTGAGGCGTTACCCAGAACTGTTATAAAATCGCGGGATTTCCCAAAAAATTATTGACACATAATAATTACACTTTATAATAAAATCAGTTATTATGTGTAAATAATTTTGGAGGGGAAATCCCGCGATTTTATAAGAGTTCTGGGTAACACCTCAAGAGTTCTGAAGAAAACTCTAAATGCTCGAAGCTCTAGAACCCATATTTACAAAGTTCTCGCTGATTTTTAGATGCCGGATCGAAAAATTTCAGTTATTATGTGTAAAAAATTTTGGGGAAAATCCCGCGATTTTATAAGAGTTCTAAAGAACTTAATGCTCGAAGCTCTAGAACCAATATTTACAAAGTTCTCGCTGATTTAGTCATTTTTGGAAGTTAGCACCGCAGAGATACATTTTTTGCTTAATTCGCTAGAACTATTTTTAAAATTAATTGGGAACTCTAGAACTCTTGGGGTGCATCCAGAACTTTTTTTAAAGATGGGGTGCTGACTTCACAGAGGTAATAGGGACCCCCACAGTGTCCTCAGTAGTGTCCCCTAGTAATAGGGACCCTCACAGTGTCCTCAATACTGTCCCCTATATCGACACCAGTAGTAATATTGTCCCCTTTATTAGCCTCAGTAGTAATAGTGTCCGCTATATTAGCCTCAGTCGTAATAGTGTCACCTATATCGGCCCCAGCAGTAACAGTTTTCCATATATTGGCCCCAGCAGTAACAGTGTCCCCTCTATCATCCCTAGTAGTAATAGGGACCCCCACAGTGTTGTCTGTAGTAATAGTGACCCTTCTATTAGCCCTACTAGTAAGAGTGTCCCCTATATTAGCATCAGTAGTAACAGGGTCTACAATTTCAGCCCCAGTGGTAATAGTGTCACCTATATTAGCCCCAGCAGTAGTAATGGTGTCCCCCATATTAGCCCCAGTAGGTATAGTGTCCCCTATATCAGCCTCAGTAGTAATAGTGTCCCCTATATCAGCCTGAATAGTAATAGTGTTCCCTATATTAGCCCCAGTAGTAATAGTGTCCCCGATATCAGCCTCAGTAGTAATAGGGGCCACCACATTGTCCCCAGCAGTAATAGCGTCCCCTATGTCGGCCTCAATAGTAGCAGTGTCCCCCACAGTTTCCTCAGCAGCAAGAGTGACCCCTATATCGATCTCAGTAGTAATAGTGTCCCCTATATCAGCCTCAGTAGTAACAGTGTTCCCCACAGTGTCTTTAGTAGTAATACTGACCCCTATATTGGTCTCAGTAGTAATAGTGTCACCTATATAGGTTTCATTAATAATAGTGTTCCCTATATTATTCCCAGGAGTAATAATGTCCCCTGCATGGCCACAGTAGCAATAGTATCCCCTATATTGGAACCAGCAGTAATAGTGTCCCCTATATCGGCCCCAGCAGTAATAGTGTCCCCTATATCGGCCCCAGCAGTAATAGTGTCCCCTATATCGGCCCCAGCAGTAATAGTGTCCCCTATGTCGGCCCCAGCAGTAATAGTGTCCCCTATGTCGGCCCCAGCAGTAATAGTGTCCCCTATGTCGGCCCCAGCAGTAATAGTGTCCCCTATATCGGCCCCAGCAGTAATAGTGTCCCCTTTATCGGCCCCAGCAGTAATAGTGTCCCCTATATCAGCCCCAGCAGTAATAGTGTCCCCTATATCGGCCCCAGCAGTAATAATGTCCCCTATGTCGGCCCCAGCAGTAATAGTGTCCCCTATATTGGTCTCAGTAGTAATAGTGTCACCTATATAGGTTTCATTAATAATAGTGTTCCCTATATTATTCCCAGGAGTAATAATGTCCCCTGCATGGCCACAGTAGCAATAGTATCCCCTATATTGGAACCAGCAGTAATAGTGTCCCCTATATCAGCCCCAATAGTAACAGTGAACCCTATATTGGCCCCAGCAGTAATAGTGTCCCCTATATCGGCCTCAGTAGTAATAGTGTCCCCTATATCGGCCCCAGCAGTAATAGTGTCCCCTATATCGGCCCTAGCAGTAATAGTGTCCCCTATATCGGCCCCAGCAGTAATAGTGTCCCCTATATCGGCCCCAGCAGTAATAGTGTCCCCTATATCGGCCCCAGCAGTAATAGTGTCCCCTATATCGGACCCAGCAGTAATAATGTCCCCTATGTCGGCCCCAGCAGTAATAGTGTCCCCTATTTCGGCCCCAGCAGTAATAGTGTCCCTTATGTCGGCCCCAGCAGTAATAGTGTCCCCTTTATCGGCCCCAGCAGTAATAGTGTCCCCTATATCAGCCCCAGCAGTAATAGTGTCCCCTATATCGGCCCCAGCAGTAATAATGTCCCCTATGTCGGCCCCAGCAGTAATAGTGTCCCCTATGTCGGCCCCAGCAGTAATAGTGTCCCCTATATTGGCTCCAGCAGTAATACTGTCCCCTATATCGGCTCCAGCAGTAATACTGTCCCCTATATCGGCCTCAGCAGTAACAGTGCCCCCTCTATCGGCCCCAGTAGTAATAGTGTCCCTTATATTGGTCTCAGCAGTAATATTGTCCCCTATATTGGCCCCAGCAGTAATAGCGTCCCCTATATTAACCCTAGTAGGTATAGTGTCCCCTATATCGGCCTCAGTAGTAAGTGACCCTTATATCAGCCCCAGTAGTAATAATGTCCCCTATATCAGACCCAGCAGTAATAGTGTCACCTATATCAGCACTATCAGTAATAGTGTCCTCTATATTAGCCCCAGTAGTAATACTGTCCCCTATATCGACCTCAGTAGCAATAGGGACCCCCACAGTGTCCTCAGTAGTGTCCCCTATATCGGCCGAAGTAGCAACGGTGTCCACTACATAAGCCTCAGTAGTAATATTGTCCCCTATATTAGCCCCAGTAGTTATAGTGTCCTCTATATCGGCCCCAGTAGTAATAGTGTCCCTTATATTGGTGCTATCAGTAATAGTGTCCCCTATATTGGCCCCAGTAGTAATAGTGTCCCTTATATCGGCCTCAGTAGTAATAGGGACCCCCACAGTGTCCTCAGTAGTGTCCCCTCTATCGGCCCCAGTAGTAACGGTGTCCACTATATCGGCCTCAGTAGTAATAGCGTCTTCTATGTCGGCCTCAGTAGTAGCAGTGTCCACTATATCGGCATCGGTAGTAATAGTGTCGCCTATATTGGCCTCAGTAGTAACAGTGTCCACTATATCGGCCCCAGTAGTAAAAGTGTCCCCTATATCGGCCCCAGCAGTAATAGTGTCCCCTATATCGGCCCCAGCAGTAATAGTGTTTCCTATATCGGCCCCAGCAGTAATAGTGTTTCCTATATCGGCGCTATCAGTAATAGTGTCCCCTATATTAGCCCCAGTAGTAATACTGTCCCCTATATCAACCTCAGTAGTAATAGTGTCCCCTATATCGGCCCCAGCAGTAATAGTGTCCCCTATATCGGCCCCAGCAGTAATAGTGTCCCCTATATCGGCCCCAGCAGTAATAGTGTCCCCTATATCGGCGCTATCAGTAATAGTGTCCCCTATATTAGCCCCAGTAGTAATACTGTCCCCTATATCGGCCTCAGTAGTAATAGTGCCTTCTATGTCGGCCTCAGTAGTAGCAGTGTCCACTATATTGGCATCGGTAGTAATAGTGTCGCCTATATTGGTCTCAGCAGTAATAGTGTCCCCTATATTAGCCCCAGTAGTAATAGGGACCCTCACAGTCTCCTCAGTAGTGTCCCCTCTATGGGCCCCAGTAGTAACGGTGTCGCCTATATTGGCCTCAGTAGTAACAGTGTCCACTATATCGGCCTCAGTAGTAATAGGGCCCCCCACAATGTCCTCAGTAGTAATAGGGCCCCCCAGAGTGTCCTCAGTAGTAATAGGGACCCCCAGAGTGTCCTCAGTAGTAATAGGGACCCCCAGAGTGTCCTCAGTAATGTCCTCTTTATTGGCCCCAGTGGTAACAGTGTCCTTAGTAGTGTCTCCTATATTAGCTCCAGTAGAAATAGTGTCCCCTATATTAGCCTTGGTAGTAACAGTGTCCCCCACAGTCTCTGCAGTTGTGCCCCCTATGTTAGCCTCAGTAGTAATAGTGTCCCTTCTATCGGCACTAGTAGTAATAGTGTCCCCCACAGTGCCCTCAGTAGTGTCCCCCACAGTACCCTCAGTAGTGTCCCCCACAGTACCCTCAGTAGTGTCCCCCACAGTACCCTCAGTAGTGTCCCCCACAGTACCCTCAGTAGTGTCCCCCACAGTGCCCTCAGTAGTGTCCCCCACAGTGCCCTCAGTAGTGTCCCCCACAGTGCCCTCAGTAGTGTCCCCCACAGTGCCCTCAGTAGTGTCCCCCACAGTGCCCTCAGTAGTGTCCCCCACAGTGCCCCCCACAGTGCCCTCAGTAGTGTCCCCACAGTGCCCTCAGCAGTGTCCCCCACAGTACCCTCAGCAGTGTCCCTCACAGTACCCTCAGTAGTGTCCCCACAGTGCCCTCAGTAGTGTCCCCCACAGTGCCCTCAGGAGTGTCCCCACAGTGCCCTCAGTAGTGTCCCCCACAGTACCCTCAGTAGTGTCCCCCACAGTGCCCCCCACAGTGCCCTCAGTAGTGTCCCCCACAGTGCCCTCAGTAGTGTCCCCCACAGTGCCCTCAGTAGTGTCCCCACAGTGCACTCAGTAGTGTCTCCCACAGTGCCCTCAGTAGTGTCCCCACAGTGCCCTTAGTAGTGCCCCCACAGTGCCCTCAGTAGTGTCCCCCACAGTGCCCTCAGTAGTGTCCCCCACAGTGCCCCCCACAGTGCCCTCAGTAGTGTCCCCACAGTGCCCTCAGCAGTGTCCCCCACAGTACCCTCAGTAGTGTCCCCACAGTGCCCTCAGTAGTGTCCCCCACAGTGCCCTCAGGAGTGTCCCCACAGTGCCCTCAGTAGTGTCCCCCACAGTACCCTCAGTAGTGTCCCCCACAGTGCCCCCCACAGTGCCCTCAGTAGTGTCCCCCACAGTGCCCTCAGTAGTGTCCCCCACAGTGCCCTCAGTAGTGTCCCCACAGTGCCCTCAGTAGTGTCCCCACAGTGCACTCAGTAGTGTCTCCCACAGTGCACTCAGTAGTGTCTCCCACAGTGCCCTCAGTAGTGTCTCCCACAGTGCACTCAGTAGTGTCTCCCACAGTGCCCTCAGTAGTGTCCCCCACAGTGCCCTCAGTAGTGTCCCCCACAGTGCCCTCAGTAGTGTCCCCCACAGTGCCCCCTACAGTGCCCTCAGTAGTGTCCCCACAGTGCCCTCAGTAGTGTCCCCCACAGTACCCTCAGTAGTGTCCCCCACATTACCCTCAGTAGTGTCCCCCACATTACCCTCAGTAGTGTCCCCACAGTGCCCTCAGCAGTGTCCCCCACAGTGCCCTCAGTAGTGTCGTCCACAGTACCCTCAGTAGTGTCCCCACAGTGCCCTCAGTAGTGTCCCCCACAGTGCCCTCAGTAGTGCCCCCCACAGTGCCCTCAGTAGTGTCCCCACAGTGCCCTCAGTAGTGTCCCCCACAGTGCCCTCAGTAGTGTCCTCCACAGTACCCTCAGTAGTGTCCCCCACAGTGCCCTCAGTAGTGTCCCCACAGTGCCCTCAGTAGTGTCCCCCACAGTGTCCTCAGTAGTGTCCCCCACAGTGCCCTCAGTAGTGTCCCCCACAGTGCCCTCAGTAGTGTCCCCCACAGTGCCCTCAGTAGTGTCCCCCACAGTGCCCCCCACAGTGCCCTCAGTAGTGTCCCCACAGTGCCCTCAGCAGTGTCCCCCACAGTACCCTCAGCAGTGTCCCTCACAGTACCCTCAGTAGTGTCCCCCACAGTACCCTCAGTAATGTCCCCACAGTGCCCTCAGTAGTGTCCCCCACAGTGCCCTCAGGAGTGTCCCCACAGTGCCCTCAGTAGTGTCCCCCACAGTGCCCTCAGTAGTGTCCCCACAGTGCCCTCAGTAGTGCCCCCCACAGTGCCCTCAGTAGTGTCCCCACAGTGCCCTCAGTAGTGTCCCCACAGTGCCCTCAGTAGTGTCCCCCACAGTGCCCTCAGTAGTGTCCCCACAGTTCCCGCAGTAGTGTCCCCCACAGTGCCCGCAGTAGTGTCCCCACAGTGCCCTCAGTAGTGTCCCCCACAGTGCCCTCAGTAGTGTCCCCCACAGTGCCCTCAGTAGTGTCCCCCACAGTGCCCTCAGTAGTGTCCCCCACAGTGCCCTCAGTAGTGTCCCCCACAGTGCCCTCAGTAGTTTCCCCACAGTGCCCTCAGTAGTGTCCCCCACAGTGCCCTCAGTAGTGTCCCCACAGTGCCCTCAGTAGTGTCCCCACAGTGCCCTCAGTAGTGTCCCCCACAGTACCCTCAGTAGTGTCCCCCACAGTGCCCTCAGTAGTGTCCCCCACAGTGCCCTCAGTAGTGTCCCCCACAGTGCCCCCCACAGTGCCCTCAGTAGTGTCCCCACAGTGCCCTCAGCAGTGTCCCCCACAGTACCCTCAGTAGTGTCCCTCACAGTACCCTCAGTAGTGTCCCCCACAGTACCCTCAGTAGTGTCCCCACAGTACCCTCAGGAGTGTCCCCCACAGTGCCCTCAGTAGTGTCCCCCACAGTGCCCTCAGTAGTGTCCCCCACAGTACCCTCAGTAGTGTCCTCCACAGTACCCTCAGTAGTGTCCCCACAGTACCCTCAGGAGTGTCCCCCACAGTGCCCTTAGTAGTGCCCCCACAGTGCCCTCAGTAGTGTCCCCCACAGTGCCCTCAGTAGTGTCCCCCACAGTGCCCCCCACAGTGCCCTCAGTAGTGTCCCCACAGTGCCCTCAGCAGTGTCCCCCACAGTACCCTCAGTAGTGTCCCCACAGTGCCCTCAGTAGTGTCCCCCACAGTGCCCTCAGGAGTGTCCCCACAGTGCCCTCAGTAGTGTCCCCCACAGTACCCTCAGTAGTGTCCCCCACAGTGCCCCCCACAGTGCCCTCAGTAGTGTCCCCCACAGTGCCCTCAGTAGTGTCCCCCACAGTGCCCTCAGTAGTGTCCCCACAGTGCCCTCAGTAGTGTCCCCACAGTGCACTCAGTAGTGTCTCCCACAGTGCACTCAGTAGTGTCTCCCACAGTGCCCTCAGTAGTGTCTCCCACAGTGCACTCAGTAGTGTCTCCCACAGTGCCCTCAGTAGTGTCCCCCACAGTGCCCTCAGTAGTGTCCCCCACAGTGCCCTCAGTAGTGTCCCCCACAGTGCCCCCTACAGTGCCCTCAGTAGTGTCCCCACAGTGCCCTCAGTAGTGTCCCCCACAGTACCCTCAGTAGTGTCCCCCACATTACCCTCAGTAGTGTCCCCCACATTACCCTCAGTAGTGTCCCCACAGTGCCCTCAGCAGTGTCCCCCACAGTGCCCTCAGTAGTGTCGTCCACAGTACCCTCAGTAGTGTCCCCACAGTGCCCTCAGTAGTGTCCCCCACAGTGCCCTCAGTAGTGTCCCCACAGTGCCCTCAGTAGTGTCCCCCACAGTGTCCTCAGTAGTGTCCCCCACAGTGCCCTCAGTAGTGTCCCCCACAGTGCCCTCAGTAGTGTCCCCCACAGTGCCCTCAGTAGTGTCCCCCACAGTGCCCCCCACAGTGCCCTCAGTAGTGTCCCCACAGTGCCCTCAGCAGTGTCCCCCACAGTACCCTCAGCAGTGTCCCTCACAGTACCCTCAGTAGTGTCCCCCACAGTACCCTCAGTAATGTCCCCACAGTGCCCTCAGTAGTGTCCCCCACAGTGCCCTCAGGAGTGTCCCCACAGTGCCCTCAGTAGTGTCCCCCACAGTGCCCTCAGTAGTGTCCCCACAGTGCCCTCAGTAGTGCCCCCCACAGTGCCCTCAGTAGTGTCCCCACAGTGCCCTCAGTAGTGTCCCCACAGTGCCCTCAGTAGTGTCCCCCACAGTGCCCTCAGTAGTGTCCCCACAGTTCCCGCAGTAGTGTCCCCCACAGTGCCCGCAGTAGTGTCCCCACAGTGCCCTCAGTAGTGTCCCCCACAGTGCCCTCAGTAGTGTCCCCCACAGTGCCCTCAGTAGTGTCCCCCACAGTGCCCTCAGTAGTGTCCCCCACAGTGCCCTCAGTAGTGTCCCCCACAGTGCCCTCAGTAGTTTCCCCACAGTGCCCTCAGTAGTGTCCCCCACAGTGCCCTCAGTAGTGTCCCCACAGTGCCCTCAGTAGTGTCCCCACAGTGCCCTCAGTAGTGTCCCCCACAGTACCCTCAGTAGTGTCCCCCACAGTGCCCTCAGTAGTGTCCCCCACAGTGCCCTCAGTAGTGTCCCCCACAGTGCCCCCCACAGTGCCCTCAGTAGTGTCCCCACAGTGCCCTCAGCAGTGTCCCCCACAGTACCCTCAGTAGTGTCCCTCACAGTACCCTCAGTAGTGTCCCCCACAGTACCCTCAGTAGTGTCCCCACAGTACCCTCAGGAGTGTCCCCCACAGTGCCCTCAGGAGTGTCCCCACAGTGCCCTCAGTAGTGTCCCCCACAGTGCCCTCAGTAGTGTCCCCACAGTTCCGTCAGTAGTGCCTCCACAGTGCCCTCAGTAGTGTCCCCCACAGTGCCCTCAGTAGTGTCCCCCACAGTACCCTCAGTAGTGTCCTCCACAGTACCCTCAGTAGTGTCCCCACAGTGCCCTCAGTAGTGTCCCCCACAGTGCCCTCAGTAGTGTCCCCACAGTGCCGTCAGTAGTGTCCCCCACAGTGCCCTCAGTAGTGTCCCCACAGTGCCCTCAGTAGTGTCCCCACAGTGCCCTCAGTAGTGTCCCCACAGTGCCCGCAGTAGTGTCCCCCACAGTGCCCTCAGTAGTGTCCCCACAGTGCCCTCAGTAGTGTCCCCCACAGTGCCCTCAGTAGTGTCCCCACAGTGCCCTCAGTAGTGTCCCCCACAGTGCCCTCAGTAGTGTCCCTCACAGTACCCTCAGTAGTGTCCCCCACAGTGCCCTCAGTAGTGTCCCCCACAGTGCCCTCAGTAGTGTCCCCACAGTACCCTCAGTAGTGTCCCCCACAGTGCCCTCAGTAGTGTCCCCACAGTGCCCTCAGTAGTGTCCCCCACAGTGCCCTCAGTAGTGTCCCCCACAGTACCCTCAGTAGTGTCCCCCACAGTACCCTCAGTAGTGTCCCCCACAGTACACTCAGTAGTGTCCCCACAGTGCCCTCAGTAGTGTCCTCCACAGTGCCCTCAGTAGTGTCCCCCACAGTGCCCTCAGTAGTGTCCCCACAGTACCCTCAGTAGTGTCCCCCACAGTGCCCTCAGTAGTGTCCCCACAGTGCCCTCAGTAGTGTCCCCCACAGTGCCCTCAGTAGTGTCCCCCACAGTGCCCTCAGTAGTGTCCCTCACAGTACCCTTAGTAGTGTCCCCCACAGTACCCTCAGTAGTGTCCCCCACAGTACCCTCAGTAGTGTCCCCCACAGTACACTCAGTAGTGTCCCCACAGTGCCCTCAGTAGTGTCCCCCACAGTACCCTCAGTAGTGTCCCCCACAGTACACTCAGTAGTGTCCCCACAGTGCCCTCAGTAGTGTCCCCCACAGTACACTCAGTAGTGTCCCCACAGTGCCCTCAGTAGTGTCCTCCACAGTGCCCTCAGTAGTGTCCCCCACAGTGCCCTCAGTAGTGTCCCCCACAGTACCCTCAGTAGTGTCCCCCACAGTGCCCTCAGTAGTGTCCCCCACAGTGCCCTCAGTAGTGTCCCTCACAGTACCCTCAGTAGTGTCCCCCACAGTGCCCTCAGCAGTGTCCCCCACAGTGCCCTCAGTAGTGTCCCCCACAGTGCCCTCAGTAGTGTCCCCACAGTGCCCTCAGTAGTGTCCCCCACAGTACCCTCAGTAGTGTCCCCCACAGTACCCTCAGTAGTGTCCCCACAGTGCCCTCAGTAGTGTCCCCCACAGTGCCCTCAGTAGTGTCCCCCACAGTACCCTCAGTAGTGTCCCCACAGTGCCCTCAGTAGTGTCCCCCACAGTACCCTCAGTAGTGTCCCCCACAGTGCCCTCAGTAGTGTCCCCACAGTGCCCTCAGTAGTGTCCCCCACAGTACCCTCAGTAGTGTCCCCCACAGTGCCCTCAGTAGTGTCCCCACAGTGCCCTCAGTAGTGTCCCCACAGTGCCCTCAGTAGTGTCCCCACAGTACCCTCAGTAGTGTCCCCACAGTGCCCTCAGTAGTGTCCCCCACAGTGCCCTCAGTAGTGTCCCCACAGTACCCTCAGTAGTGTCCCCCACAGTACACTCAGTAGTGTCCCCACAGTACCCTCAGTAGTGTCCCCCACAGTGCCCTCAGTAGTGTCCCCCACAGTGCCCTCAGTAGTGTCCCCCACAGTGCCCTCAGTAGTGTCCCCACAGTGCCCGCAGTAGTGTCCCCCACAGTACCCTCAGTAGTGTCCCCACAGTGCCCTCAGTAGTGTCCCCCACAGTGCCCTCAGTAGTGTCCCCACAGTGCCCTCAGTAGTGTCCCCCACAGTGCCCTCAGTAGTGTCCCCACAGTACCCTCAGTAGTGTCCCCCACAGTACACTCAGCAGTGTCCCCACAGTGCCCTCAGCAGTGTCCCCCACAGTACCCTCAGTAGTGTCCCCCACAGTGCCCTCAGTAGTGTCCCCCACAGTACCCTCAGTAGTGTCCCCCACAGTACCCTCAGTAGTGTCCCCCACAGTGCCCTCAGTAGTGTCCCCCACAGTGCCCTCAGTAGTGTCCCCACAGTGCCCTCAGCAGTGTCCCCCACAGTACCCTCAGTAGTGTCCCTCACAGTACCCTCAGTAGTGTCCCCCACAGTACCCTCAGTAGTGTCCCCACAGTACCCTCAGGAGTGTCCCCCACAGTGCCCTCAGGAGTGTCCCCACAGTGCCCTCAGTAGTGTCCCCCACAGTGCCCTCAGTAGTGTCCCCACAGTGCCGTCAGTAGTGCCTCCACAGTGCCCTCAGTAGTGTCCCCCACAGTGCCCTCAGTAGTGTCCCCCACAGTACCCTCAGTAGTGTCCTCCACAGTACCCTCAGTAGTGTCCTCCACAGTACCCTCAGTAGTGTCCCCCACAGTGCCCTCAGTAGTGTCCCCCACAGTACCCTCAGTAGTGTCCTCCACAGTACCCTCAGTAGTGTCCCCCACAGTACCCTCAGTAGTGTCCCCCACAGTACCCTCAGTAGTGTCCTCCACAGTACCCTCAGTAGTGTCCTCCACAGTACCCTCAGTAGTGTCCCCCACAGTGCCCTCAGTAGTGTCCCCCACAGTGCCCTCAGTAGTGTCCCCCACAGTGCCCTCAGTAGTGTCCCCCACAGTGCCCTCAGTAGTGTCCCCCACAGTGCCCTCAGTAGTGTCCCCCACAGTGCCCTCAGTAGTGTCCCCACAGTGCCGTCAGTAGTGTCCCCCACAGTGCCCTCAGTAGTGTCCCCACAGTGCCCTCAGTAGTGTCCCCACAGTGCCCTCAGTAGTGTCCCCACAGTGCCCGCAGTAGTGTCCCCCACAGTGCCCTCAGTAGTGTCCCCACAGTGCCCTCAGTAGTGTCCCCCACAGTGCCCTCAGTAGTGTCCCCACAGTGCCCTCAGTAGTGTCCCCCACAGTGCCCTCAGTAGTGTCCCTCACAGTACCCTCAGTAGTGTCCCCCACAGTGCCCTCAGTAGTGTCCCCACAGTACCCTCAGTAGTGTCCCCCACAGTGCCCTCAGTAGTGTCCCCACAGTGCCCTCAGTAGTGTCCCCACAGTGCCCTCAGTAGTGTCCCCACAGTGCCCTCAGTAGTGTCCCCCACAGTACCCTCAGTAGTGTCCCCCACAGTACACTCAGTAGTGTCCCCACAGTGCCCTCAGTAGTGTCCCCCACAGTGCCCTCAGTAGTGTCCCCGACAGTACCCTCAGTAGTGTCCCCCACAGTACCCTCAGTAGTGTCCCCCACAGTACACTCAGTAGTGTCCTCCACAGTGCCCTCAGTAGTGTCCCCCACAGTACACTCAGTAGTGTCCCCACAGTACCCTCAGTAGTGTCCCCCACAGTGCCCTCAGTAGTGTCCCCCACAGTGCCCTCAGTAGTGTCCCCCACAGTGCCCTCAGTAGTGTCCCTCACAGTGCCCTCAGTAGTGTCCCCCACAGTGCCCTCAGTAGTGTCCCCCACAGTACCCTCAGTAGTGTCCCCCACAGTACACTCAGTAGTGTCCCCACAGTGCCCTCAGTAGTGTCCCCCACAGTGCCCTCAGTAGTGTCCCCCACAGTACACTCAGTAGTGTCCCCCACAGTACACTCAGTAGTGTCCCCACAGTGCCCTCAGTAGTGTCCCCCACAGTACACTCAGTAGTGTCCCCACAGTGCCCTCAGTAGTGTCCTCCACAGTGCCCTCAGTAGTGTCCCCCACAGTGCCCTCAGTAGTGTCCCCACAGTACCCTCAGTAGTGTCCCCCACAGTGCCCTCAGTAGTGTCCCCCACAGTGCCCTCAGTAGTGTCCCCACAGTGCCCTCAGTAGTGTCCCCCACAGTGCCCTCAGTAGTGTCCCCACAGTGCCCTCAGTAGTGTCCCTCACAGTACCCTCAGTAGTGTCCCCCACAGTACCCTCAGTAGTGTCCCCCACAGTACCCTCAGTAGTGTCCCCCACAGTACACTCAGTAGTGTCCCCACAGTGCCCTCAGTAGTGTCCCCCACAGTACCCTCAGTAGTGTCCCCCACAGTACACTCAGTAGTGTCCCCACAGTGCCCTCAGTAGTGTCCCCCACAGTACACTCAGTAGTGTCCCCACAGTGCCCTCAGTAGTGTCCTCCACAGTGCCCTCAGTAGTGTCCCCCACAGTGCCCTCAGTAGTGTCCCCCACAGTACCCTCAGTAGTGTCCCCCACAGTGCCCTCAGTAGTGTCCCCCACAGTGCCCTCAGCAGTGTCCCTCACAGTACCCTCAGCAGTGTCCCCCACAGTGCCCTCAGCAGTGTCCCCCACAGTGCCCTCAGCAGTGTCCCCCACAGTGCCCTCAGTAGTGTCCCCCACAGTACCCTCAGTAGTGTCCCCACAATGCCCTCAGTAGTGTCCCCCACAGTACCCTCAGTAGTGTCCCCCACAGTACCCTCAGTAGTGTCCCCACAGTGCCCTCAGTAGTGTCCCCCACAGTGCCCTCAGTAGTGTCCCCCACAGTGCCCTCAGTAGTGTCCCCACAGTGCCATCAGTAGTGTCCCCCACAGTACCCTCAGTAGTGTCCCCCACAGTACCCTCAGTAGTGTCCCCCACAGTGCCCTCAGTAGTGTCCCCACAGTGCCCTCAGTAGTGTCCCCCACAGTACCCTCAGTAGTGTCCCCCACAGTACCCTCAGTAGTGTCCCCACAGTGCCCTCAGTAGTGTCCCCCACAGTGCCCTCAGTAGTGTCCCCACAGTGCCCTCAGTAGTGTCCCCACAGTACCCTCAGTAGTGTCCCCCACAGTACACTCAGTAGTGTCCCCACAGTGCCCTCAGTAGTGTCCCCCACAGTGCCCTCAGTAGTGTCCCCACAGTGCCCTCAGTAGTGTCCCCACAGTACCCTCAGTAGTGTCCCCACAGTGCCCTCAGTAGTGTCCCCCACAGTGCCCTCAGTAGTGTCCCCACAGTACCCTCAGTAGTGTCCCCCACAGTACACTCAGTAGTGTCCCCCACAGTGCCCTCAGTAGTGTCCCCCACAGTGCCCTCAGTAGTGTCCCCACAGTGCCCTCAGTAGTGTCCCCCACAGTGCCCTCAGTAGTGTCCCCACAGTGCCCGCAGTAGTGTCCCCCACAGTGCCCTCAGTAGTGTCCCCCACAGTGCCCTCAGTAGTGTCCCCACAGTGCCCTCAGTAGTGTCCCCCACAGTGCCCTCAGTAGTGTCCCCACAGTACCCTCAGTAGTGTCCCCACAGTACCCTCAGTAGTGTCCCCCACAGTGCCCTCAGTAGTGTCCCCCACAGTGCCCTCAGTAGTGTCCCCACAGTGCCCTCAGTAGTGTCCCCCACAGTGCCCTCAGTAGTGTCCCCACAGTGCCCGCAGTAGTGTCCCCCACAGTGCCCTCAGTAGTGTCGTCCACAGTACCCTCAGTAGTGTCCCCACAGTGCCCTCAGTAGTGTCCCCCACAGTGCCCTCAGTAGTGTCCCCACAGTGCCCTCAGTAGTGTCCCCCACAGTGTCCTCAGTAGTGTCCCCCACAGTGCCCTCAGTAGTGTCCCCCACAGTGCCCTCAGTAGTGTCCCCCACAGTGCCCTCAGTAGTGTCCCCCACAGTGCCCCCCACAGTGCCCTCAGTAGTGTCCCCACAGTGCCCTCAGCAGTGTCCCCCACAGTACCCTCAGCAGTGTCCCTCACAGTACCCTCAGTAGTGTCCCCCACAGTACCCTCAGTAATGTCCCCACAGTGCCCTCAGTAGTGTCCCCCACAGTGCCCTCAGGAGTGTCCCCACAGTGCCCTCAGTAGTGTCCCCCACAGTGCCCTCAGTAGTGTCCCCACAGTGCCCTCAGTAGTGCCCCCCACAGTGCCCTCAGTAGTGTCCCCACAGTGCCCTCAGTAGTGTCCCCACAGTGCCCTCAGTAGTGTCCCCCACAGTGCCCTCAGTAGTGTCCCCACAGTTCCCGCAGTAGTGTCCCCCACAGTGCCCGCAGTAGTGTCCCCACAGTGCCCTCAGTAGTGTCCCCCACAGTGCCCTCAGTAGTGTCCCCCACAGTGCCCTCAGTAGTGTCCCCCACAGTGCCCTCAGTAGTGTCCCCCACAGTGCCCTCAGTAGTGTCCCCCACAGTGCCCTCAGTAGTTTCCCCACAGTGCCCTCAGTAGTGTCCCCCACAGTGCCCTCAGTAGTGTCCCCACAGTGCCCTCAGTAGTGTCCCCACAGTGCCCTCAGTAGTGTCCCCCACAGTACCCTCAGTAGTGTCCCCCACAGTGCCCTCAGTAGTGTCCCCCACAGTGCCCTCAGTAGTGTCCCCCACAGTGCCCCCCACAGTGCCCTCAGTAGTGTCCCCACAGTGCCCTCAGCAGTGTCCCCCACAGTACCCTCAGTAGTGTCCCTCACAGTACCCTCAGTAGTGTCCCCCACAGTACCCTCAGTAGTGTCCCCACAGTACCCTCAGGAGTGTCCCCCACAGTGCCCTCAGGAGTGTCCCCACAGTGCCCTCAGTAGTGTCCCCCACAGTGCCCTCAGTAGTGTCCCCACAGTGCCGTCAGTAGTGCCTCCACAGTGCCCTCAGTAGTGTCCCCCACAGTGCCCTCAGTAGTGTCCCCCACAGTACCCTCAGTAGTGTCCTCCACAGTACCCTCAGTAGTGTCCCCACAGTGCCCTCAGTAGTGTCCCCCACAGTGCCCTCAGTAGTGTCCCCACAGTGCCGTCAGTAGTGTCCCCCACAGTGCCCTCAGTAGTGTCCCCACAGTGCCCTCAGTAGTGTCCCCCACAGTACCCTCAGTAGTGTCCCCACAGTGCCCTCAGTAGTGTCCCCCACAGTGCCCTCAGTAGTGTCCCCACAGTACCCTCAGTAGTGTCCCCCACAGTGCCCTCAGTAGTGTCCCCACAGTGCCCTCAGTAGTGTCCCCCACAGTGCCCTCAGTAGTGTCCCCCACAGTACCCTCAGTAGTGTCCCCCACAGTACCCTCAGTAGTGTCCCCCACAGTACACTCAGTAGTGTCCCCACAGTGCCCTCAGTAGTGTCCTCCACAGTGCCCTCAGTAGTGTCCCCCACAGTGCCCTCAGTAGTGTCCCCACAGTACCCTCAGTAGTGTCCCCCACAGTGCCCTCAGTAGTGTCCCCACAGTGCCCTCAGTAGTGTCCCCCACAGTGCCCTCAGTAGTGTCCCCCACAGTGCCCTCAGTAGTGTCCCTCACAGTACCCTTAGTAGTGTCCCCCACAGTACCCTCAGTAGTGTCCCCCACAGTACCCTCAGTAGTGTCCCCCACAGTACACTCAGTAGTGTCCCCACAGTGCCCTCAGTAGTGTCCCCCACAGTACCCTCAGTAGTGTCCCCCACAGTACACTCAGTAGTGTCCCCACAGTGCCCTCAGTAGTGTCCCCCACAGTACACTCAGTAGTGTCCCCACAGTGCCCTCAGTAGTGTCCTCCACAGTGCCCTCAGTAGTGTCCCCCACAGTGCCCTCAGTAGTGTCCCCCACAGTACCCTCAGTAGTGTCCCCCACAGTGCCCTCAGTAGTGTCCCCCACAGTGCCCTCAGTAGTGTCCCTCACAGTACCCTCAGTAGTGTCCCCCACAGTGCCCTCAGCAGTGTCCCCCACAGTGCCCTCAGTAGTGTCCCCCACAGTGCCCTCAGTAGTGTCCCCACAGTGCCCTCAGTAGTGCCCCCCACAGTACCCTCAGTAGTGTCCCCCACAGTACCCTCAGTAGTGTCCCCACAGTGCCCTCAGTAGTGTCCCCCACAGTGCCCTCAGTAGTGTCCCCCACAGTACCCTCAGTAGTGTCCCCACAGTGCCCTCAGTAGTGTCCCCCACAGTGCCCTCAGTAGTGTCCCCCACAGTACCCTCAGTAGTGTCCCCCACAGTGCCCTCAGTAGTGTCCCCACAGTGCCCTCAGTAGTGTCCCCCACAGTACCCTCAGTAGTGTCCCCCACAGTGCCCTCAGTAGTGTCCCCACAGTGCCCTCAGTAGTGTCCCCACAGTGCCCTCAGTAGTGTCCCCACAGTACCCTCAGTAGTGTCCCCACAGTGCCCTCAGTAGTGTCCCCCACAGTGCCCTCAGTAGTGTCCCCACAGTACCCTCAGTAGTGTCCCCCACAGTACACTCAGTAGTGTCCCCACAGTACCCTCAGTAGTGTCCCCCACAGTGCCCTCAGTAGTGTCCCCCACAGTGCCCTCAGTAGTGTCCCCACAGTGCCCGCAGTAGTGTCCCCCACAGTACCCTCAGTAGTGTCCCCACAGTGCCCTCAGTAGTGTCCCCCACAGTGCCCTCAGTAGTGTCCCCACAGTGCCCTCAGTAGTGTCCCCCACAGTGCCCTCAGTAGTGTCCCCACAGTACCCTCAGTAGTGTCCCCCACAGTACACTCAGCAGTGTCCCCACAGTGCCCTCAGCAGTGTCCCCCACAGTACCCTCAGTAGTGTCCCCCACAGTGCCCTCAGTAGTGTCCCCCACAGTACCCTCAGTAGTGTCCCCCACAGTACCCTCAGTAGTGTCCCCCACAGTGCCCTCAGTAGTGTCCCCCACAGTGCCCTCAGTAGTGTCCCCACAGTGCCCTCAGCAGTGTCCCCCACAGTACCCTCAGTAGTGTCCCTCACAGTACCCTCAGTAGTGTCCCCCACAGTACCCTCAGTAGTGTCCCCACAGTACCCTCAGGAGTGTCCCCCACAGTGCCCTCAGGAGTGTCCCCACAGTGCCCTCAGTAGTGTCCCCCACAGTGCCCTCAGTAGTGTCCCCACAGTGCCGTCAGTAGTGCCTCCACAGTGCCCTCAGTAGTGTCCCCCACAGTGCCCTCAGTAGTGTCCCCCACAGTACCCTCAGTAGTGTCCTCCACAGTACCCTCAGTAGTGTCCTCCACAGTACCCTCAGTAGTGTCCCCCACAGTGCCCTCAGTAGTGTCCCCCACAGTACCCTCAGTAGTGTCCTCCACAGTACCCTCAGTAGTGTCCCCCACAGTACCCTCAGTAGTGTCCCCCACAGTACCCTCAGTAGTGTCCTCCACAGTACCCTCAGTAGTGTCCTCCACAGTACCCTCAGTAGTGTCCCCCACAGTGCCCTCAGTAGTGTCCCCCACAGTGCCCTCAGTAGTGTCCCCCACAGTGCCCTCAGTAGTGTCCCCCACAGTGCCCTCAGTAGTGTCCCCCACAGTGCCCTCAGTAGTGTCCCCACAGTGCCCTCAGTAGTGTCCCCACAGTGCCGTCAGTAGTGTCCCCCACAGTGCCCTCAGTAGTGTCCCCACAGTGCCCTCAGTAGTGTCCCCACAGTGCCCTCAGTAGTGTCCCCACAGTGCCCGCAGTAGTGTCCCCCACAGTGCCCTCAGTAGTGTCCCCCACAGTGCCCTCAGTAGTGTCCCCACAGTGCCCTCAGTAGTGTCCCCCACAGTGCCCTCAGTAGTGTCCCTCACAGTACCCTCAGTAGTGTCCCCCACAGTGCCCTCAGTAGTGTCCCCACAGTACCCTCAGTAGTGTCCCCCACAGTGCCCTCAGTAGTGTCCCCACAGTGCCCTCAGTAGTGTCCCCACAGTGCCCTCAGTAGTGTCCCCACAGTGCCCTCAGTAGTGTCCCCCACAGTACCCTCAGTAGTGTCCCCCACAGTACACTCAGTAGTGTCCCCACAGTGCCCTCAGTAGTGTCCCCCACAGTGCCCTCAGTAGTGTCCCCGACAGTACCCTCAGTAGTGTCCCCCACAGTACCCTCAGTAGTGTCCCCCACAGTACACTCAGTAGTGTCCTCCACAGTGCCCTCAGTAGTGTCCCCCACAGTACACTCAGTAGTGTCCCCACAGTACCCTCAGTAGTGTCCCCCACAGTGCCCTCAGTAGTGTCCCCCACAGTGCCCTCAGTAGTGTCCCCCACAGTGCCCTCAGTAGTGTCCCCCACAGTACCCTCAGTAGTGTCCCCCACAGTACACTCAGTAGTGTCCCCACAGTGCCCTCAGTAGTGTCCCCCACAGTGCCCTCAGTAGTGTCCCCCACAGTACACTCAGTAGTGTCCCCCACAGTACACTCAGTAGTGTCCCCACAGTGCCCTCAGTAGTGTCCCCCACAGTACACTCAGTAGTGTCCCCACAGTGCCCTCAGTAGTGTCCTCCACAGTGCCCTCAGTAGTGTCCCCCACAGTGCCCTCAGTAGTGTCCCCACAGTACCCTCAGTAGTGTCCCCCACAGTGCCCTCAGTAGTGTCCCCCACAGTGCCCTCAGTAGTGTCCCCACAGTGCCCTCAGTAGTGTCCCCCACAGTGCCCTCAGTAGTGTCCCCACAGTGCCCTCAGTAGTGTCCCTCACAGTACCCTCAGTAGTGTCCCCCACAGTACCCTCAGTAGTGTCCCCCACAGTACCCTCAGTAGTGTCCCCCACAGTACCCTCAGTAGTGTCCCCCACAGTACACTCAGTAGTGTCCCCACAGTGCCCTCAGTAGTGTCCCCCACAGTACCCTCAGTAGTGTCCCCCACAGTACACTCAGTAGTGTCCCCACAGTGCCCTCAGTAGTGTCCCCCACAGTACACTCAGTAGTGTCCCCACAGTGCCCTCAGTAGTGTCCTCCACAGTGCCCTCAGTAGTGTCCCCCACAGTGCCCTCAGTAGTGTCCCCCACAGTACCCTCAGTAGTGTCCCCCACAGTGCCCTCAGTAGTGTCCCCCACAGTGCCCTCAGCAGTGTCCCTCACAGTACCCTCAGCAGTGTCCCCCACAGTGCCCTCAGCAGTGTCCCCCACAGTGCCCTCAGCAGTGTCCCCCACAGTGCCCTCAGTAGTGTCCCCCACAGTACCCTCAGTAGTGTCCCCACAATGCCCTCAGTAGTGTCCCCCACAGTACCCTCAGTAGTGTCCCCCACAGTACCCTCAGTAGTGTCCCCACAGTGCCCTCAGTAGTGTCCCCCACAGTGCCCTCAGTAGTGTCCCCCACAGTGCCCTCAGTAGTGTCCCCACAGTGCCATCAGTAGTGTCCCCCACAGTACCCTCAGTAGTGTCCCCCACAGTACCCTCAGTAGTGTCCCCCACAGTGCCCTCAGTAGTGTCCCCACAGTGCCCTCAGTAGTGTCCCCCACAGTACCCTCAGTAGTGTCCCCCACAGTACCCTCAGTAGTGTCCCCACAGTGCCCTCAGTAGTGTCCCCCACAGTGCCCTCAGTAGTGTCCCCACAGTGCCCTCAGTAGTGTCCCCACAGTACCCTCAGTAGTGTTCCCCACAGTACACTCAGTAGTGTCCCCACAGTGCCCTCAGTAGTGTCCCCCACAGTGCCCTCAGTAGTGTCCCCACAGTGCCCTCAGTAGTGTCCCCACAGTACCCTCAGTAGTGTCCCCACAGTGCCCTCAGTAGTGTCCCCCACAGTGCCCTCAGTAGTGTCCCCACAGTACCCTCAGTAGTGTCCCCCACAGTACACTCAGTAGTGTCCCCCACAGTGCCCTCAGTAGTGTCCCCCACAGTGCCCTCAGTAGTGTCCCCACAGTGCCCTCAGTAGTGTCCCCCACAGTGCCCTCAGTAGTGTCCCCACAGTGCCCGCAGTAGTGTCCCCCACAGTGCCCTCAGTAGTGTCCCCCACAGTGCCCTCAGTAGTGTCCCCACAGTGCCCTCAGTAGTGTCCCCCACAGTGCCCTCAGTAGTGTCCCCACAGTACCCTCAGTAGTGTCCCCACAGTACCCTCAGTAGTGTCCCCCACAGTGCCCTCAGTAGTGTCCCCCACAGTGCCCTCAGTAGTGTCCCCACAGTGCCCTCAGTAGTGTCCCCCACAGTGCCCTCAGTAGTGTCCCCACAGTGCCCGCAGTAGTGTCCCCCACAGTGCCCTCAGTAGTGTCCCCACAGTGCCCTCAGTAGTGTCCCCCACAGTGCCCTCAGTAGTGTCCCCCACAGTGCCCTCAGTAGTGTCCCCCACAGTGCCCTCAGTAGTGTCCCCCACAGTACCCTCAGTAGTGTCCCCCACAGTGCCCTCAGTAGTGTCCCCACAGTGCCCTCAGTAGTGTCCCCACAGTGCCCTCAGTAGTGTCCCCCACAGTGCCCTCAGTAGTGTCCCCCACAGTGCCCTCAGTAGTGTCCCCCACAGTGCCCCCCACAGTGCCCTCAGTAGTGTCCCCACAGTGCCCTCAGCAGTGTCCCCCACAGTGCCCTCAGTAGTGTCCCCCACAGTGCCCCCCACAGTGCCCTCAGTAGTGTCCCCACAGTGCCCTCAGCAGTGTCCCCCACAGTACCCTCAGTAGTGTCCCTCACAGTACCCTCAGTAGTGTCCCCCACAGTGCCCTCAGTAGTGTCCCCACAGTACCCTCAGTAGTGTCCCCACAGTACCCTCAGTAGTGTCCCCCACAGTGCCCTCAGTAGTGTCCCCCACAGTGCCCTCAGTAGTGTCCCCACAGTGCCCTCAGTAGTGTCCCCCACAGTGCCCTCAGTAGTGTCCCCACAGTGCCCGCAGTAGTGTCCCCCACAGTGCCCTCAGTAGTGTCCCCACAGTGCCCTCAGTAGTGTCCCCCACAGTGCCCTCAGTAGTGTCCCCCACAGTGCCCTCAGTAGTGTCCCCCACAGTGCCCTCAGTAGTGTCCCCCACAGTACCCTCAGTAGTGTCCCCCACAGTGCCCTCAGTAGTGTCCCCACAGTGCCCTCAGTAGTGTCCCCACAGTGCCCTCAGTAGTGTCCCCCACAGTGCCCTCAGTAGTGTCCCCCACAGTGCCCTCAGTAGTGTCCCCCACAGTGCCCCCCACAGTGCCCTCAGTAGTGTCCCCACAGTGCCCTCAGCAGTGTCCCCCACAGTACCCTCAGTAGTGTCCCTCACAGTACCCTCAGTAGTGTCCCCCACAGTACCCTCAGTAGTGTCCCCACAGTACCCTCAGGAGTGTCCCCCACAGTGCCCTCAGGAGTGTCCCCACAGTGCCCTCAGTAGTGTCCCCCACAGTGCCCTCAGTAGTGTCCCCCACAGTGCCCTCAGTAGTGTCCCCCACAGTACCCTCAGTAGTGTCCCCCACAGTGCCCTCAGTAGTGTCCCCCACAGTGCCCTCAGTAGTGTCCCCACAGTGCCGTCAGTAGTGCCCCCACAGTGCCCTCAGTAGTGTCCCCCACAGTGCCCTCAGTAGTGTCCCCCACAGTACCCTCAGTAGTGTCCTCCACAGTACCCTCAGTAGTGTCCCCACAGTGCCCTCAGTAGTGTCCCCCACAGTGCCCTCAGTAGTGTCCCCACAGTGCCGTCAGTAGTGTCCCCCACAGTGCCCTCAGTAGTGTCCCCACAGTGCCCTCAGTAGTGTCCCCACAGTGCCCTCAGTAGTGTCCCCACAGTGCCCGCAGTAGTGTCTCCCACAGTGCCCTCAGTAGTGTCCCCACAGTGCCCTCAGTAGTGTCCCCCACAGTGCCCTCAGTAGTTTCCCCACAGTGCCCTCAGTAGTGTCCCCCACAGTACCCTCAGTAGTGTCCTCCACAGTACCCTCAGTAGTGTCCCCCACAGTGCCCTCAGTAGTGTCCCCCACAGTGCCCTCAGTAGTTTCCCCACAGTGCCCTCAGTAGTGTCCCCCACAGTGCCCTCAGTAGTGTCCCCCACAGTGCCCTCAGTAGTGTCCCCCACAGTACCCTCAGTAGTGTCCCCCACAGTGCCCTCAGTAGTGTCCCCACAGTGCCCTCAGTAGTGTCCCCACAGTGCCCTCAGTAGTGTCCCCCCCAGTACCCTCAGTAGTGTCCCCCACAGTACACTCAGTAGTGTCCCCACAGTGCCCTCAGTAGTGTCCCCCACAGTGCCCTCAGTAGTGTCCCTGACAGTACCCTCAGTAGTGTCCCCCACAGTACCCTCAGTAGTGTCCCCCACAGTACACTCAGTAGTGTCCCCACAGTGCCCTCAGTAGTGTCCTCCACAGTGCCCTCAGTAGTGTCCCCCACAGTACACTCAGTAGTGTCCCCACAGTGCCCTCAGTAGTGTCCTCCACAGTGCCCTCAGTAGTGTCCCCCACAGTGCCCTCAGTAGTGTCCCCCACAGTGCCCTCAGTAGTGTCCCCCACAGTGCCCTCAGTAGTGTCCCCCACAGTACCCTCAGTAGTGTCCCCCACAGTGCCCTCAGTAGTGTCCCCCACAGTACCCTCAGTAGTGTCCCCCACAGTGCCCCCCACAGTGCCCTCAGTAGTGTCCCCACAGTGCCCTCAGTAGTGTCCCCCACAGTACACTCAGTAGTGTCCCCACAGTGCCCTCAGTAGTGTCCTCCACAGTGCCCTCAGTAGTGTCCCCCACAGTGCCCTCAGTAGTGTCCCCCACAGTGCCCTCAGTAGTGTCCCCCACAGTGCCCTCAGTAGTGTCCCCACAGTGCCCTCAGTAGTGTCCCCCACAGTGCCCTCAGTAGTGTCCCCACAGTACCCTCAGTAGTGTCCCCCACAGTGCCCTCAGTAGTGTCCCCACAGTGCCCTCAGTAGTGTCCCCCACAGTGCCCTCAGTAGTGTCCCTCACAGTACCCTCAGTAGTGTCCCCCACAGTACCCTCAGTAGTGCCCCCCACAGTACACTCAGTAGTGTCCCCACAGTGCCCTCAGTAGTGTCCCCCACAGTGCCCTCAGTAGTGTCCCCCACAGTACCCTCAGTAGTGTCCCCCACAGTACACTCAGTAGTGTCCCCACAGTGCCCTCAGTAGTGTCCCCCACAGTACACTCAGTAGTGTCCCCACAGTGCCCTCAGTAGTGTCCTCCACAGTGCCCTCAGTAGTGTCCCCCACAGTGCCCTCAGTAGTGTCCCCACAGTACCCTCAGTAGTGTCCCCCACAGTGCCCTCAGTAGTGTCCCCACAGTGCCCTCAGTAGTGTC